>NC_064638.1:414175796-414800796 GCF_023864345.2 Schistocerca serialis cubense
TTTTACCAGGGTGCACTCAATGTTATTGTTTGCTTCAGTTCAGGTCAGTTCGTGGCATCCACCCTAGGCCTATAGATTTGTCCATAATTTCATTCTTGTTGAATTCTTGATAGGTATTCCGAATCATTCTAGAAAATCTTGGTTACTCTTGTCCGTTTCCCGCTGGGCTGAATTTTAGCATTGATGTGGCGTAAGTGTTCGTCTGACAAAGAAACCTCACCCACTGCCTACATTGAGGACTTCTTTGGTGTTCCTCCTGGAACGCGGACACTATGGAATTCAACAAGTCTTTCCTTGGGGTACTCCCATGTCTTCAATTTCATTGTGGATTTGTGGAACTCTGTTGACATAATTATGAGATTAAAATTTTGGCAGAACCTTATAAGTTGTTCATTGTTATAATTCGTTTAGTTGTAAATTATTTATGATCCTATGAGTATTTCGTGTTACTTTTCTTTCCCTATCGTCACACTAAAGTCACCTAGTTGAAACGTGACTTTATATAAGGGATATTAGATCATGATTTCTTCCAAAAATATTCAGAAGTCTAGCACCACCTGTGAGTTTTTTGTGTTGTAGTCATTTGTTGGTACATACACGTTAATCAGTGTGTATGTCATGTTTCTTGAATTTATTGCCAGTGTTGAGAGTTTTTCTGGAGGTGAGGTGTAGTCAGTGACTCAATCTGTGACGGAGTTCTAAACGGCGTAACCTGTGCCAAATAGTTTCAGTGCCATATTGATTTGAACGCCTGTTTTCCTTTATAGACAGTGCAATTCTCACAGTTGAAGTGTTTTTCATCTTTGAATGGGTTTCTTACAATACTAGAGTGTTGAATCTAACCCGTGAAGCATATTCGTTAGGTATTTCGGTTTTCATGGTTTCAGCAAAGTATAGCTACGAAGAAAAATTTGTTTTCTTTGAACAAGACATTAGAAGCTCCGCTCCATCTACATGGCGTGTTTCGTCCACCAGACTCCCATGGACAAAACGGGTATCATATCTATTGACTTGGGCCTGGGGTAGTGGAATATTTTCCTGTTGTTCTGCAAGGGCTGGTTCAAGTTAATTATTGTTTTTTTGTAACCTCCAACGAGATAACGAAGTTTTAAGACTTAGTTGTTGAGATCAAGCCCTATGTCTAGCAGCCGAACCAACTAACTGGAAAACCAGTGACCATCGGCCACTGTACGTCAAATCAGACGCTGATTTATTTTGCGACTGTATTTTGTTGGCCTTTGGTGTTTTACTTCTCCAGTACCAACCCCATCTTGGTAGAAGCCTGATGAGGGATATGAAAACCACATATTTATAGATAGAAGTGTCTTGTGATGAAACGCAAAGACTAATCGTATAAATAGTTATAATCAAGCGATGAAGCCTCCAAGTTAAACAAAATGTATAGTTCTCATGTCCTAGGAAACGATATGTTAGCGCTATTTCGTTAGTAGTCACACACACGCACATGCAATTTTATAATTTAGTGCAGCAGAAAATGAGCTCGCATAGCTAACACTTCAGTACTGCCCAATGAGTTACTAATTTCTTAAGGCAGTGAATTACATGTAACAAGTGTTGGCTTTTTGCTAATAGAATCCAGCTGCTTAAGGATGTCCCCTAAGTTTTGTAACTGTTGCCTTGGAATATAAAAAATGAGCCCGCATAGCTAACACTTCAGTATTGCACGATGAGTTACTAATTTCTAAAGGCAGTGAACTACATGTAACAAGTGTTGGCTTTTTGCTAATAGAATCCAGCTGCTTAAGGATGTCCGATAAGTTTTGTAACTGTTGCCTTGGAATATAAAAGCCCATTAAACATCTGACCCAAAATATAATTCATGAAATCAAATTTACGTAACATCATAACAATGTGCAAAAACTATGTGGACGTTATATAACAATCGATGTATAGCAATCAGCGAAGCAGCACCTGTGAATCTACCTTGGTTGCTCATGGAACCTAATACCACGCAAAGAAAGTTACTTACAGTCGACGTCTTGTGCAAACGGATTTCAGTATTTTGATTTCGATACGGTCTGAATATCTGTGGGTCGTGAAGCGAAGCAAAAAGTTCTAGCATGATGGTAGCAAAGCAACGTGGCCAGCTCTAGTGCCTTATTGCAATGAATAATAAGACGTACGTTGAAATACATTCAAAAGAAGTGGACTGATAAGGAATTGTAGCGTGACTGAGCAGAAGAAATGATTTTACAAGCCCGCATGGTTACTCAAAGCCACAAATACAGGATTCATATTCACGACATGCAATCGGAACATCCTGTTCTCATGTCACGCTTTTCTGAACACACAAAAATTATTTTACAGTTCAGGAGAGGACTAACTTTTTGAATTCACAGCACGACAAAATGAAAAGTTAAAGTACGAAGCTATAATCAGCCTCCATTGAGCTAAGTGTGAGTAACCTATGAGCTTCCATTTACTGTGCTCAAGCACACGACCTCGATCCTACTAGTGGAATTATCACAACTAAGCGATATCAATATAACCTCGCCACTAAGCTCTACCACACCAAGTAAACCGAAATTAGGTCACCCTGGTTTTTATGCACTGCAGAGTCTCCACAAATGCATGGAATTCCACTAGAGGCTGGCAGTTTTCTCTCCAAACACGATTCGACGACCTACCATTTAATAGAACCAGGACATGTAGACTCTAATGTAATGTTGAGGTGAAATCGCTTTCGAACGAGAAGGACCTCATCGCCTGTAATCACGAACTACTCTCATTGGTCCGAAGCAAACTGACCCTCCATCTCCCAAAGAGGTAAAACTGCTTCAGTGACAAAGGAAGGAGGTTACTACAGTGCTTGTATCGATTAATCGAAACTGATTGCAGCAGACTCACATTAAGCATTGTAAAGATAAATATCGCGATCTACTACAAACAAAACATAATTGGAAGAAATACAAGCTCGGATTGACAGGAAACTTCCTTCATCCCCTCCTTAGTAAACGGAATAACTTCGGAATGTGCTCTGGGGGACTCCACAGGAGCGGACTTTTACGGATTACTACGTCACGTCCTAACACGTTCTTAAATAAGACAAAATTATTCAGTAACGATATAAAAAAAGAAAAACCTTTGTGCTCTGCTGCACGGCAGCCTCGTCAGAGACGTCCACCGCATGAGCGTCTAGGGAAGTGATTCCAGTGGTAGTTTCCCTTTGCTTTCCACTGATGATGATGAAACGATAATGAGGATAACACAACACCCACTCCCTGAGCGGAGAAAATCTACGACCCAGCCGGTAATCGAACCCGGGCCCCTCGGCGTGACAGACCGCCGTGCTGACCACTCAGCTATCGGGGCGGACTGATATTAATAGAAAAATGAATATTGAATGCCAAATAAACATTTTACGGTAACCTTGGCTTCACTGTGCTAGGCTGTGATTTCCCATAATTTGACTTCGATTATCGCAGATTTTCACCACGGAAAAACCTTCAGTTAAATATAATATTACATTTCTTGAGTCGTGTGCATGTTTCCTGTGCTAAGTGGATTCAAAATTGGCAGATTTATCATTGAGAGAAATACTGAGTGAATCTAGATCAAACAGAGCTACAAATGATCCAAATTCTTCCGGTGAACAACCTAATACATCTTAGTACATAAAAATGTGTGAAACTGTGTATATGTGGTAGTCCAAAGCTACACATAACAGAAAAATAATTCTAGCTACATGATATACATCTTAATATGTGAAGACATACGAAGTTGTGTTTATGTAGCAGTTCAAATGTTACACAGAACAGCAAAATATTACTGACATCGTGAGATACATCCTAACACAAAATGTGTAAAGCTGTCATGTTGCAATAAATTCAGTTATCATATCTAGATTGCTATGTATGGAAAAATCTTAATCCAAAACGTCGAGGAAGACAAGACTGTTCAGTGTATTTCACAAAGAGTAACAGAATTGTTTCTTGGTGTGAGGTGGTGGCTGATATGTTTAACAAAACCCTCTGATGCTACCTATGCTATCCCCAGTGACTTGCTGGGAGGGGAAGCACCCCACAAGATCTGCAGATTTAAAGGAAAGAAGGTCGCGCAAAGTAAAACGTATTATTACTCGGAGTGGCTCAGTTAAGCATGAAAGTATGAGTAGTGGAACTCACACAGATATATTTATAGGGGGACACATCATATTACGAAAAGAAATTAATGGTCTCTAACGATCTGATTTATTGCCAAAATACATAAAAAATTAATTATTCACTGAATCAAGATTACAGACGGATGTCAAACGGACAAGGGATTGCAAGCATGAACTATAGACTTGGCACAACTGGGTGGATACGTAAAAGCACGACATAAAACTATGTCGCGGTTACTGCGAATGGTTAATGGTTACAGATTTAATGAAAGGTCACCGTAAAAGTATGTGTGAACACAATATTCTCCCCTGAGCAAATGATGGGTGCAGCTACGTCTCTTTGAAAATCAGTTCTGCGAAACGAAATCCCGATGCAAATTAAATGTCTCTGCAGTCGCCTCATTTAGCTGGCTAAAACCAAGGCATATGGTTACCGCTCTGAAGCTCTGCGAGGTTAGAAGGCATCTGCTGTAATGCCTGAAAATTCTAAGCTAGTTCAGTCTCTTTATTCTGTTCTATGTTGAAGACCTCTCTAACTGCAGCTCTCTGTAACGACCTGGAGCAGGTATCTTGTACATCTGCCTGCAGGAGAAGAGTGTTCTAGAAGGCATTCCCAATGCAAGTGTGTTCTAACCTTTCTCTACGAAAGTTAGCTGGTTTTACCTGCAGGGGAATCTCGACGGACCGTTGAAGTAGACTTTGCGAATTCTGACCAACGATATTTTAATAAACAAGTTTAAGAATTTCCTAGTCCTGCTGATTTTCTTGTCGTTAACCAATAAGGTGTATTTGTCCTGTGGTGTGGGGGGGAGAAGGCAGAAGACCTCTCCCACTACTTAACAAATTTTCATTCGTGGGGAACCAAGACATGTGCACATCCACTACCATGGAAACTCATCCCCACTACCAAAAGTTACTATGAGCCAAACAGAGAATCCCTTACTAGAATTTGAACAAACATACCATAAGGCTGCGCATGAGGTTAACGGCTGCACCCACACTTTGTGGGTACACGTTTTCTTCTGCCTTTGCGACGCCTCTATTTTTTAACTAAAAAGGATTTCTTCCACCCCTCGCACAATACAGTTTTACGAATGCTGCCCAGCATCCTTGATGTTCCTGGCGGGCAGCAAAGACAATGACTTTCAACAGAAACCGAGTGTTCCGTTCCCCTAAGAACTGCCCATTCCCAGTTGAAGTAAAGTCTCTAAGTTTGCCGAAACAACACGATTCCCATTAAAATACCAAGAGGAGATAAAATATAGAAATAACTAGAAATGCAAACAGTCAGTAACCAAAATTTCCTGCAGATTTCATGGTGCGCTAGTGATTTGATTTGAATGGTTATTGGGATTTGCAAATTAAGAAGTAAGACGAGATTATAGGGCAGTTTGAAAGTAAGTTGCCACTTAACGATGAACAGTATTTGAACTGATTATTACATAAGGAGGTGAATTAGAAATTTGTTTGGGTCACTAACAAAAAATGGTTCAAATGACTATGACCACTATAGGACATAACTTCTAGAACTTAGAACTACTTAAACCTAACTAACCTAGGGACATCACACACATCCATGCCCGAGGCACGATTCGAACCTGCGACCGTAGCGGTCGGGCGGTTCCAGACTGTAGCACCTAGAACAGCTCGGCCACCCCGGCCGGTTTGGCTCACTAACATTAACATTGATATTCAAGAAGGTATGCCTACAGAGAGGGAAGACCTAACTACTCTAGACACAATATCATCCATTTGTAAATATATCCTGAGGAGAGAAGCATGTGGAGTGGCTCGGCGTAAATAACATCCATGCAACTCTTTATGATCAGACTACATGTCACAGTTCCAGATTGTGCACATGATCTTCTCAACCAACAAAGATGTGCTTCCTGTGCACACATGTATGCATCAATCTGAAGGTTAGTAAATTCCAGTTACCTCTCCAAATAACCAGCTGTTGGTGATGTCAGGATCTGCAGTCTAACTTAGTCATAGTATTCTGCCTCCATGAGCACTGAACCTTCTAGATATGGCGTTCAAGTACCCATTCCTTTTCTCTCTCTCTCTCTCTCTCCCTTAAACTTTCTGTTCCTATAAGTATACTAAACATGTGATGGACACATGACAGACCCATCTGTCAGAAGAATTGGTAAATAAAATAAAATAAAAAAATTAACTGTGATGAAGTTACAAAAGTCTATGCCAATGAAGTTAAATATTACAATACAATAAAATATTACAGTAATCTAATAAAAACGACAGGTGGCTCACTAATGTTCACTACCATGTCACTCAAGCAAACCTTAAGTCATATCAATATGTATTAAAACATAAAATGAGAAAAATTACACAGAGATTTCATCTTAGTAACCACAAACTACTTTTCGCAACTCATTACACTACACAACATTCGAAACTACTCATAGCTATCCTACGAAATTCAGCACCACGGGGCACAACTCTAAGGTACTCACATCTGTTGGTGACCATGGTCTAGATCAGTCATTATCCATATAGGCATACGTCTGCTTTCTTCTGAAATAGACAACTGGCACAACTTGTGTCAAGAAAAAAAGAAAATCAAGGAACCCCTCATACAACTAGACAACATCACCATCTAATGGACAAGCCTCTTCTGGCTGAAAGAGAGAGAGACACCCATGAAAGAACCATTTCATACGCAAGATGAACAAACATTCCCCTGCAGTTAAATGGAAAATAAACCTATGTCACCCCATGTCTTTTTCTCCTATCAAAAACCCTAGAGAAAAGAATGATTAACACACAAATATGAGATATACAAAAAATCCAACTACTGTATGCTCCAGTGGTAAGTACTATGGGACCAAACTGCTGAGGTCATCGGTACCAAATGCTCCAGCTCTGATGTACTTAAAACTTCATACCAATCGTATCTTCCAAAGTGATGCAAATCATCCCAAGAACATTACGTTACAAGACAGAACATATAGGCTACAATACATACCAATGTAAAAAAAGACAACAATTAATACAACAACAATAACAGTTGTATTATACTTTTCTGTCCACTTACAATAGCTCCAAAAATACATTGAACAATAACAGTAACTTGAAATTTTACTGTGAATTTATAATGACCTGTGTCTCTTGATAGACAAACTGCTCAAGATTTCACCTATCCTCCACATCCAATCCACAGTCAGTTTCTGTCCCATTTTAAGGATTTCCACTAAAGGAATGATGAAAATTCATTTGAAAAATTCATTAGGTTGTATTTCTTAGTTGTATATTAATACCCTACCATACAGGAAACATAAAAACAGTTTATATCCTTAAACAGCAAACGAGATGTAGTATATCCGTTGTACATATTAATGTGGTTACTTATAACACAATTTTACGTGTGAGATATGACGTAATTCTTTCGATTTATTGGTTTGTAGAGCTCCTACCCCTAATGCATTTGCATGTACCACATATCACACCCTAAATAGGTCAATGAAAATGGGAAAAAACCTGCTTATCAACGAATGTCACTTGCAGGACAGCTTGTGAATCTTCACCAGTATCTTCTACCTTATCATGAATGAATTTACTGATCTGTTGTGCTCATCACTCCTCTTAACCCTTTCAGCAGTCGTCTTAATTTTTTTCAAAGCCAATCTCAGCATATTGCTATGCCTAAACCTAAGGCACGCTGGCAGTGGTACATTTCCCATATCTTATTGGTTGGAAGCTAATTATTCAGTACCAAACCACCAGTAAAGATGTCGAATCGTTTGACAGTTCATTTGTGATATCTTCAAACAAATGTTTATATGAATCCAAGGATTTATGACATGATTGGTAGTAAAGTCTATATATTCCGCCATACTCTTACATGACAAGTTCAGAGGCTGTAGATAATGGATGGTACTCATACAATAAGATGTAAATTGATTCTATCATTTATGTTTCCAGCCAACTGATTAGAATGGTGTAGTCGGCCTTATGCAGAAAAGGAATCATAAGGCTCCTACAACAGATTGACTAGTTCTCGGCGGCGTAAGTGATACAAGCTTGGAAGTTAAAGTAACTAATACAAAAACATAGGAATGACCTTGGCTTGTTCTTGGATGAGGACTGCAGCATGCTCTTTTAACTTCGATGGACTGATCTGAAAGAAAGGTACATAATGTGACACCATCGGTAGGTTTGCCTTTTGAAAAGGCTTGCATGAAGCCAGGATCTTGTAGATGGTGTTCTTCATATTTAGAAAATGTCATGTTTCACGATGTTTGTGAAAACACTACTTTTCACAAAAGGCAAACAACTCGCTTGAATGTGACTGATCAGTTTGTTGACTAAATCATAAGGAACCCACTGAAAATTACTTCCACTTCTTTTCTTATACAAACTATCATGTTTGACTATGTAAAACTGCCTGACTCCAATGCCTTCTTGATCTCTCTCTTCTCCATCACATACTTCCATGATGGGTCCTTATCCTGCTCCATAGGAATATTCTTCATTGAAGTCACAACGAAATAATCACATGGTACATTCTGCAAATATATTACACTGTAATAGCTTTCATTATGATCGTCCTCAGTTCCATAGTTCAACTCTAGAGGGGATACTGAAAGAGCATCAGCAATGATGTTACCCTAACCATGAATGTAAACAATCTTGAAGTTGAAGTCTTGTCATTACATCATCCAGCTGGCTAAGCAACCACATGTCAACTTCGCACTCATCGAAAATTCTAATATTCTGTGGCCAGTGTAGACCTGGGTACTCTGACCTAACAAATAACACCTGAACATCTTAAAAGTAATAAACAGCTAGTGATTCAATCTCAGTGACTCAATAGTGGCGTTCGCACTTTGTGAGCAACTGGATCATAATAGCAATAATATGAGACTTCATCACTCCATTTATCTTAAATTGTTGAAATAGCTAACCACCAGGCCCCACCTCAGAACTGTCTGACCTTAAATAAAAATCTTTGCTCAAAACTTCATGTGACAGGAGAGGAGCCTCCAGAAGAGTGTTTTTTATGTCCCAAAATTTTGACTACAATTGGATATCCCAATCCCAAAGCGTTTCCTTTCTTGTCATCGTGCACAATAGTGGCATGTACAAACTGTACAAAGTAATAAAGCTTTTAAAAATTAGTTACTCTGAAGACTGTGAATCTATTTCCTTGTCTTAGGGAAAGGAAAGCCTCTAATAACCTCATATTCCTCTGGATCAGATTGAATTCCTGATGTAGGCACAATGTGTCCAAGAAATTTCGCGTGGCTCCCCACAAACTCTGAAATTTCTACACTGACAGTGACAACAAGCTCTTCGAAAATACTCAATGACCTGTCCAGAGTCTCATTATGCTTCTCCCAGCTATCCTCTGCATTCAGTACATTGTCTATATATGTGGTTAATATCTTTCTCAAATCTTCTGGCAGGATGTTATTAAAACCCTTAATAATACAGCTGAATAAACCTGAAGGGTAGCTTGTGAAATTGATAGCAAGACTCATAACACAAGAATTTTCGGCATAAAGTGTGCAAGTCAATCTGCCAATATGTCGCTTGTAAGTCAATAGAAGGTAAAACCTTAATGCCATGAAATCTTTGCAAAATGTTATCTGATGTTAGTGATCTATCATTTTCCGCTTTAATACTTGTATTTATCTATTTCTAATCCAACACTAGTTTGATACTTCTCCACTTTCAGGCACAAGTAACTATTTACTGTTGTATCAACTGACAGCAGATTCAACTACACATTGCTGTTACATTTTCACAAGCGTTATCTTCTTTTTTATAAATCGATGATATGGAATATGGCCTGACAAAGAAGCTCCTATGCTCATTTTCCTCAAACTAATATGAAGACCTCTTAATTTACCCCACTGAAAAATAACGTCATAGCCCACCAAACAAACATTCTTTCACTACCTCATCCGCCTCCTGACGATAGTCAACTCAATTCCATATTTTATCAAATACAAACACTTCGTTGGCAATCTAGTTGTAGAGATTCGCAAGCACCATCGTTGCTCACAACAAGCTTCAACTTAAAAGACCATTCAGATCTGGTGTGAAATGTAAGATAATGGTTTGAACTCTTCCCCCTAACTGCACATTCAGCAAAACTCACATTCAGTATAGACTCATTACACTTCAACATCTCTTCATAAGTCCATCAATGCTTGATGTGTGGACAAATATACAATTATAAAATTCAATGAAAGGCTAACACCTTATAAAAGAATCTCTGTGAATACTTGTGTTTCCAACTCCACACTTCATAAATGATTGCCCCTTTCACTCTAAAGGAAGAACAAGTCATGAGGTCATGACTCTTGGAGTCTGTCATCCCCTGCAAGACTCTGGGCAGACTTGCGCGCTGCTGGCGCCATGCAACCAGCCACGCCGCGCCTAGTTGGAGCGCGAACTGCTGAGCGGACTTCCGGAAATCACAATTGCTGGCACCATACGACACAATCAGATTCCTGGCCGATAACTGACCACCACAGCGGAGCAGAAGTCAACTACGCAACGTGCTGAAAGGGGGCGTGGCCGCCGCGTTGCAGCGCTACCAGTGTAACACTATAACTCTTTTTAAAAAAGTTGCATCGACATTGAAGATAACGCAGCCATTACACTATCTTCTTCATCCGCTGACAAAGGGTAAGCAAAATGGCTCTCCTGTACAGGAGTAAACATAACGGATGAATGAGTACAGATTGTGGATACATGGTTGACGACCTATGGAAGTTTGGGTCTGGTCGTGAATTGTGCTCTGGTAGCCAAATGTTAAGGCGACCTTTTGAGATAGGCGGGAAATACGGGTTGGAGCCACGGTCCGGCACAAATTTTCACTGTCGTCGTTCCATTCTACAGGTGATGTTAGTCTATATTCGTAATTGCGAAAACATTTCATGTCCTGCAAAGACATTTCTCCCATGACCATTTCAGTAAGTTCGTAAGTTCATCTTCATTCTGTCCTTCCCTTTTTTGTCACTCCTAAGTTCCTTAGTGCAACCAGTAGTCCAGCTAAACTATGACTGTGAATAGGGAATTAACAGAAATAGGGTATCAGAAATCTCTGACACTGAAAGCAAGGGTATGAACGTTAGGAGTGCAAAAGGAATTCCACTGCTAAACAGAGGAAAGGCTGCATGGATTAGAGAGTACACTAACGTCCTCTAAGATGGGGGAGCAGCTGTTCGCTGATAGAATAAAAAATGGACGTCGATTTGGAGGACACAGAGGATCAAATTTTATTCTCATAGTTTCACGGCGCTCCGTAAGCAAACAAACACGACAGAACATACAGAAGATATGCCTTCAGAAGTTTTAGGGGAAGTGGCAACCAAAGATTATTCAAGTTCCTGTATACATAATATACCAGACTGGAGACAACGCATCGGGTATTGGGTAGAATATCACCAACACGATTCCGAAGGCATCAAGTACTGGTAAACGCGAGGATTATTACCTTTATATCTCAAGTATCCGTGTGGGCGACAAGAATAACACACTGAAGAATGAGGAACAAACCTTAATATATGTTTGAAGACTATAAGTTTTACTTTTTTATAAGGCACTGGAGAGACAGATTATAAGTTGCATTTGATACCGACAAGACCTTAGAAAATTCTAAACACCTTAATTTGTTGATCTAGAAAAGCGACCGACGTCGTAAAGTGGTGCAATTTGTTCGAAATTCTTTTAAAATATGTGTAGCTATTGTGAAAGAGCCCGCATCTCGTGGTCGTGCGGTAGCGTTCTCGCTTCCCACGCCCGGGTTCCCGGGTTCGATTCCCGGCGGGGTCAGGGATTTTCTCTGCCTCGTGATGGCTGGGTGTTGTGTGCTGTCCTTAGGTTAGTTAGGTTTAAGTAGTTCTAAAGTTCTAGGGGACTGATGACCCTAGATGTGAAGTCCCATAGTGCTCAGAGCCATTTTAACCATTTATTGTGAAAGACGGGTAATATGTAAGTGCCCAGTAGAAACAATAACATGGAGGACCAAGAGAGAACTGCCTGGATTGAAACTCGTGACAGATAATCATGAAATCTTTCTTTCCTGGAGTTCAAAATCTACATAAAAGAAACAATGATGGAAATAGATTAAGGATTCAAGTGTTGGATAAAAATGCTATGAGGGAAGATACCAGTGGTAAGATTGTCTGATAACTTTATTATGCTCAGCAAATGTGAAGAAGAACTGCAGGATATGTTGCAGGGAACGGACAGTCTACTGAGCACGCGCTATCGATTGAGAATAAACCAAAGAAAGAGGCATGTAATGAAGAGTACCAGAAATGAGACTAGAGATGAACTTACTAAAATTGAGGACTTTAGGGACCAAGAAGGGGATGAAGTAAAGAAAGTCAACTTTATTGGAAGCAAAATAATAGACGCTGGACCCAGAAAGGAGTACATAACAAGCTGACCAGCGGGAAAAATAGAGGAGATTACTCACTAAGAAAAGTCTACTAGTATCAAACATGAGCCTTAACTTGAGAAGGCTCTTCCTAAGAATATGCGACGAGTGCATCACTGTACGGAAATGCAACTTGGATTGCAGGAAATAACCGAAGCCTTTGAGACGTGTTGCTTGGGAAGAATTCTGAATCTGGAATTTTGAATTTTAAATGGACTGATCGGCATCTACATTTACACCTATTCTCTGCGAGGTACCTTGTGGTGTGTGGCGGAGGGTACTTTGTGTATCAGTGTCACTACCCGCTTTTACTATTCGAGTCGTGAGAAGAGCGATTCCTGGTAAGCGTCCGTGTGGCTTCGAATCTGTCTAATCTTATCTTCATGTTCGTTTCGCGATATGTATGTAGGTGGTAACAATATACTGGTTGACTCTTCTAGGAATGTGTGTTTCTCGAAACATCGAGAATAAACCGTAACGTGATGAGGAATACCTCCCTTGCAGCGTCTGTCACTCGAGTTAGCCGAGCATCTCCGTGACGCTTTCGCGCTTACTAAATGAATCTGTAGCGAAAGGCGCTGTTTTTCTCTGGATCTTTCCTGTTATCTCTATCTCGACTATCTGGTACAGCTCCTGTAATGACTAGCAATGTTCAAGGATTGGTCGAACAGGTGTTCTGCAAACTTTTCTTTTTTTTTCCTTTTTTTCTGGTGGACTGCATTTCCTGAGGATTTTTTCATTGAATCACAGTCTGGCATCTGTCTTACTTGCCATTAATTTTGTGTGGAGGTTCCAGTTCGAACCGCTCCGTGTCAATACTCCTAGGTATTTTATAAAAGTAACTGCTTCCAGTGGCTATTTTGCAATTTTCTAGTCATACAATGAAGGGTCTTTCTCTCTATGTAGTCTCAATATGTTGAGAGTCAATTACCACCCCCTTCACGCACTGTCGACTTTCTGCAGGTCTTCCTGCAATTTCTAACGTCGTGACTTCTCTGTCTACAACCGCATCATCCACCAAAAACGCATTTCCTGATGATTTTTTCATTGAATCACAGTCTGGGATCTGTCTTACTTGCCATTAATTTTATGTGGAGGTTCCAGTTCGAACCGCTCCGTGTTCATACTCCTAGGTATTTTATAAAAGTAACTGCTTCCAGTGGCTATTTTGCAATTTTCTAGTCATACAATGAAGGGTCTTTCTCTCTATGTAGTCTCAATATGTTGAGAGTCAATTGCCACCCCCTTCACGCACCGTCGACTTTCTGCAGATCTTCCTGCAATTTCTAACGTCGTGACTTCTCTGTCTACAACCGCATCATCCACCAAAAACGTATTGGAACTTCCGACGTCATCTACTAGGTCGTTCACACTGAAGCGCCAAAGAAACTGGTATAGGCATGCGTATACAGAGATATACAGGGTGGTCCCGAATTCATGGTACAAACTTTAATGGTAGGTACAGGACATTGTAACAAGGATTTATTGTATAGGAATGTATAGTCGCAGGTGACGCGGTGAGGCGTAAAAAGGGGAAAGAGAAATGGAGTGATCGGTTGGTGTCACTGCCGGTAGAGGGCAGTAGATGAACATGATGTATCGCAGTAGGGACAAGCGCCATTCACAATTGTGCTGCCGTAGACGATGGGTGACTTTACGTATGCAGAAAAAGCAGACATGCATTACATGTACGGCCGTGCAAATGGTAACGCCAGAGCTGCGTTACGAATGTATCGCGCGGAGTATCCTAATCGACGAATGCCGGATCATAGAATTTTTCAACGGTTACATCGTCAACTTTGTGAAACAGGTACGTTCGACGTCAACAGACATGACGCTGGTCGATTAAGAGCTGTACGCACTCCAAGACTGGAAGAACGCATCTTGAACATAGTGGCTGATAGACCCGAGTCAAGCACAAGAACTGTTGCGCGTGACGTACATGTGAGTCATCAGACTGTATGCAGAGTGTTAAATGAAAATCGCTTACACCCCTTCCATTTTCAAAAAGTACAAGCATTGAATCCGGCAGATTATCCTCTTCGCGTGAACTTCTGCCAGTGGTTGTTGCAGCAATGTGCGTTGCAGCCGGATTTCGTAGGTCATGTGCTATTTACAGATGAAGCGACATTTTCACGCGAGGGTGTCTTTAATGCGCACAATTCCCATGTGTGGGCAACAGATAATCCACATGCAACGCGTCCACATGCGTATCAACAACGTTTCGGTATTAATGTGTGGGCTGGTATTGTGAACGACTTTTTGATTGGGCCATACTTACTACCCACGCGACTCTGTGGCGAAAGCTATCTTATTTTTCTGCAAGAAGTGTTACCAGAACTGCTGCAAGATGTTCCGCTCGCCATTCGTAACCGCATGTGGTTTCAGCACGATGGAGCGCCAGCACACTTCAGCACTGCTGTACGGAATTACCTGAATGCCACGTTTGGTGCTAGATGGATTGGGCGTGGTGGACCAGTCCCTTGGCCACCCCGATCTCCTGATTTCTCTTGCCTCGATTACTTTTTATGGGGACATCTTAAGAGTCTTGTTTATGAGACTCCAGTTGACTCAGATGAGGATCTCGTTGCTCGCACATCTGTAGCTGCTGCAGGTGTGCGTGAAATACCAGGCATCTTTGAACGTGTACGCCAATCGCTGCACCGACGCTGTCAAGCATGTATCGCTCATGGTGGACGCAATTTTGAACACTTACTGTAAACATGACACTTGTCAACAACGATTTCAATAAAATCTTTCGTTTTCCTTTCGGCCGTTATTTCCCCTGTTTACGCCTCACCGCGTCACCTGGGACTATACATTCCTATACAATATATCCTTGTTACAATGTCCTGCACCTACCATTAAAGTTTGTACCATGAATTCGGGACCACCCTGTATAAACAGCCAAGTACGGCGCTGCTGTCGGCAACGACTACATACGACAAAAAGTGTCTGTCGCAGTTGTTAAATCGGTTTCTGCTGCTACAATGGCAGGTTAACAAGATTTAAGTGAGTCTGAACGCGGTAATATAGTCGGCGCACGAGCGATGGGAGACAGCATCTCCGAGGTAGCGATGAAGTGGGGAATTTCCCGTACGACCATTTCACGAGTGTACCGTGAATATCGGGAATCCGGTAAAACATCAAATATCCGACATCGCTGCGGCCAGAAAAAGATCCTGCAAGAATTGAAGACTGAAGAGAATCTTCCAACGTGACAGAAGTGCAACCCTTCCTCAAATTGCTGCAGATTTCAGTGCTGGGCCATCAACAACAGTCAGCGTGCGGACCATTCAGCGGAACATAATCTACATGGGCTTTCGGAGTCGAAGGCCCACTCGTGTAACCTTGATGATTGCACTACAAAAAGATTTACGCCTCGCCTGGGCACGTCAATACCGACATTGAAATGATGATGACTGGAAACATGTTGCCTGATCGGACGAGTCTGGTTTCAAATTGTATCGAACGGATGGATGTGTACGGGTATGGAGACAACCTCATAAATCAATGGGCCCTGTATGTCAGCAGAAAACTGTTCAAGCTGGTGGAAGCTCTGTAATGGTGTGGGGCGTGTGCAACTGGAATGATATGGTTCCCCTGATACGTCTAGATACGACTCTGACAGGTAACACGTACAAAAGCATCTTGTCTGATCACCTGCATTTATTCATGTCCGTTCTGCATTACGATGGACTTGGGCAATTCCAGCAGGACAATGTGACAACCCACACTTCCAGAATTGCTCAGAGTGGCTCCAGGAACACTCTTCTGGCTACCAAACTCCCCAGACATGAACATTATTGAACATATCTGGGATGCCTTGCAACGTGTTATTCAGAAGAGATCTCCACCCCCTCGAACTCTAATGGATTTATGGATAGCCCCTGAATGATTCATGGTGTCAGTTTCCTCCAGCACTACTTCAGACTTAAGTCGAGTCCATGCCACGTCTTGTTGCGGTACTTTCGCGTGCACGCAAAGCCCTACACGATATTAGGTACGTGTATCAGTTTCTCTGGCTCTTCAGTGCACGCATACTGTGAAAAGTAATTGTTCTGTAACACTCCCCTGGGACACGCCCGAATTTATATTTACAGCTGAAGACTGCTCTCCGCTCTGAGTGACATGCTGTGTACTGTTTGCTAGAAATTCTGCAGTCAGTCTCACAGTTGCTCTTGTATACTTTTTCAATAGGCGGCAGTGCGGAAATGTATCAAATGCCTTCCCGAAGTCAAGCTCCCTGTACCTGCTGCTTGCTGCGACTCGTGGACGAACACAGCGGGCTGGGCCTCATTCGATCGTTGTTACCGGAACCCGTGTTGTTGTCTACGGAAGAGATTTTCGGTCACCAGAAAAGTTATAATACGCGAGCGTAAAACATGTTACAGGATTATACAACAGACAAACGACATAGGCCTTTAGTTTTTTGCGTCTGTTCGGATACGTGTCTTGAAAACGGGAACGACTTGCTCTCTCTTTCAATGATTAGGAAACTCTTCGCTCCTCAAGAGACACACAGTACACTGCTACCGGGAGAGGGGCAAGATCTTCCAAATACTCTTGTAGACTCGAACTGGTATTGCGTTAAGTCCACTGGCCACTCTGTGTGCGTGATTTCAGTTGCCTTTTTCTCCCTTGCTGGCTTATTTCGGTATCTACACTCCTGGAAATTGAAATAAGAACACCATGAATTCATCGTCCCAGGAAGGGGAAACTTTATTGACACATTCCTGGGGTCAGATACATCACATGATCACACTGACAGAACCACAGGCACATAGACACAGGCAACAGAGCATGCACAATGTCGGCACTAGTACAGTGTATATCCACCTTTCGCAGCAACGCAGGCTGCTATTCTCCCATGGAGACGATCGTAGAGATGCTGTATGTAGTCCTGTGGAACGGCTTGCCATGCCATTTCCACCTGGCGCCTCAGTTGGACCAGCGTTCGTGCTGGACGTGCAGACCGCGTGAGACGACGCTTCATCCAGTCCCAAACATGCTCAATGGGGGACAGATCCGGAGATCTTGCTGGCCAGGGTAGTTGACTTACACCTTCTAGAGCATGTTGGGTGGCACGGGATACATGCGGACGTGCATTGTCCTGTTGGAACAGCAAGTTCCCTTGCCGGTCTAGGAATGGTAGAACGATGGGTTCGATGACGGTTTGGATGTACCGTGCACTATTCAGTGTCCCCTCGACGATCACCAGTGGTGTACGGCCAGTGTAGGAGATCGCTCCCCACACCATGATGCCAGGTGTTGGCCCTGTGTGCCTCGGTCGTATGCAGTCCTGATTGTGGCGCTCACCTGCACGGCGCCAAACACGCATACGACCATCATTGGCACCAAGGCAGAAGCGACTCTCATCGCTGAAGACGACACGTCTCCATTCGTCCCTCCATTCACGCCTGTCGCAACACCACTGGAGGCGGGCTGCACGATCTTGGGGCGTGAGCGGAAGACGGCCTAACGGTGTGCGGGACCGTAGCCCAGCTTCATGGAGACGGTTGCGAATGGTCCTCGCCGATACCCCAGGAGCAACAGTGTCCCTAATTTGCTGGGAAGTGGCGGTGCGGTCCCCTACGGCACTGCGTAGGGTCCTACGGTCTTGGCGTGCATCCGTGCGTCGCTGCGGTGCGGTCCCAGGTCGACGGGCACGTGCACCTTCCGCCGACCACTGGCGACAACATCGATGTACTGTGTAGACCTCACGCCCCACGTGTTGAGCAATTCGGCGGTACGTCCAACCGGCCTCCCGCATGCCCACTATACGCCCTCGCTCAAAGTCCGTCAACTGCACATACGGTTCACGTCCACGCTGTCGCGGCATGCTACCAGTGTTAAAGACTGCGATGGAGCTCCGTATGCCACGGCAGACTGGCTGACACTGACGGCGGCGGTGCACAAATGCTGCGCAGCTAGCGCCATTCGACGGCCAACACCGCGGTTCCTGGTGTGTCCGCTGTGCCGTGCGTGTGATCATTGCTTGTACAGCCCTCTCGCAGTGTCCGGAGCAAGTATGGTGGGTCTGACACACCGGTGTCAATGTGTTCTTTTTTCCATTTCCAGGAGTGTATTTTGACGTTCGTGAGGCGATT
The DNA here is from genome assembly GCF_023864345.2 of Schistocerca serialis cubense. Lineage (NCBI taxonomy): Eukaryota > Metazoa > Arthropoda > Insecta > Orthoptera > Acrididae > Schistocerca > Schistocerca serialis. Next base: position 414,194,446 of record NC_064638.1, read on the forward strand.
TAAGGAGGGACTATAGTTGTTCTTCCTCTATGAAATTGTCTTGGAGAAAGGTGTTTTGTACTTCGGACTTTCCTGTGTCATTCTCTGTCTCAATGCCATTTTGGTCACAGATCGCAACGACCTGTTTATTGATTTATCTTAGGGCCAGAATTTCGTAGGATTTTCTGTCAACTTAGTATACCTTAGTATTCGTCGAACGCTTCACGCACAGCCGTGCTTGTGATAAAATAAGAAATGATGATGTTCCCCGCAGGATCGACGAGGAGAGATATATACTGAAAGTAATTACTGTAAAAAGGGACAGAACGATATGACAGGTGGCGAGACGTAAGAGAATAACATGCATAGAAGCAGAGGGAGACGAAGTAACGGTCGTCTGCATGCAAATAGTCTGAAGACAGATGACCCAAAACAAAGGGATAAGCCCATACATCTCTGCCACAAAGATGTCGCAATATTTTACGGTGATATGGAGACAAGTAGACTCATTGTGGAAACGGTGTATTAACGCGGATATGTTTTCGGACATTCCTTACCGAGAGTTCTGGAGTTTCCCATGTCCTGTGAATAAACATTATGTGTCTTTAATACACTGATTTACATTTCTTCTGTGTACTCAAGTCGTTAATCGTTGGTAATTCGTCTTCCTTTTAGTGGCAGTTCCTATATGAAAAAAGGAGGTTGCCCCGAACCGCTCTCCGCTCCTCCACCCTCTCACGTAAGTTGACTGACAGACTCCTTCTACCGGAAGTCTTTGGTCGCCATTTCTCATGACATTTACTCAAAATTGGAGCAGTGGCTGGGCTATAACCCGAAACCCTAAACGTTTTGATTACTAGTCAATGACCGTGCCACTCCATTTTCGTGCTCTCCCCCTCCCCCCCCCCCCCCAAAAAAAAATCTCTTATAGCCGTTCCTTTCGGTGCTTTATGTTTCCTTCTCTGCCTGGACTCTATGCCCTTGTTTTTTGTCCTGAATTTTTCACTAAGTAGTACGAAACGACTTCTATCATGTTGTTGTGAAAAAATAATATATCTCTTCACGCAACAAGGAAATTAACAAATGAAAACTTTTCTTCTCGGGTGGCAATTTTGTACCAACTCGGCTCTAAATTAAGTGTTCTTCTTTCGTGAAGAAACAAACAAGAATCATTCATTGTTAAAAACCATAAATCGTTTAGTTTTCCAGTTAAAAAATAAATAATAGACCCAAACGTCACCTTTAATCACTACTGCTTTTATCACAATTAAAATTTAAAGTAATGTTACTTCTTCTGAATCCTTTGAGCTATCTTATAATTATCTCAAGATAATACACTCAGTTTCGTAGTGGAAGACACCATGTGCACGTACCCAGAAGCAAACAGGTACATTTTTTATAGTTTTATTTCAGCAAGTAACTTCAACGAAAACGGCCAGTCTAGAAATTTGAGTAATGACAACGAATGACACCAAAATTGAACAACGGTATTTCTCTAAAGCATGTACAGTTTAAAAATTAAAAAAGATTAAAACTCTTTTGTGGGTGTAACGAGTAACAGCCGCGACCGGTGTTCCAAACATGTTCCCTACTCAAACAAATATCTGTTATTATGCAGAGGGGATAACATTCTTTAGTGATATATAACACACATAGAAAGTAACATTTGTCTTAAAATAAAATAAGAAATTGAGATATCTTACACTCTAGAATAAAGGAACATTTTACACAAAGCCTCTTGGTAAAAGACAGTGAAGGAATTTGGGTAAATTTTTTTTGAAAACCAAGTAACGGTGCCATAACAGATCTTAAATCAGAGGGCTCTCTGTCGATAAATTTTTAATCCTTGATTACAGGTAATGCCAAAGAGTCTATACACACCTCCTTCTAAGGTAGTAAATAAACGAAGCTGTACGAATAGTTAGCCAAAGAACTAGAGAAAAAAATTAAATTTTTTGCAAAATATGATTTCGAGAGCACCTACAGTGACATGATCACAGGCTACCCAAAATGTCTGTCTGCGAAAAACGGATTACTAATCTTCATTAGACACTGGACTCGCATTCGGGAGGACGACGGTTCAATCCCGCGTCCGGCCATCCTTATTTAGGTTTTCCGTGATTTCCCTAAAATCGCTCCAGGCAAATGCCGGGATGCTCCTTTCAAAGGGCACGGCCGACTTCCTTCCCCGTCCTTCCCTAATCCGATGAGACCGATGACCTCGCTGTCTGGTCTCCTTCCCCGAAACAACCAACCAACCAACTAATCTTCACCAAGTACAAATCTATAAAAACATATTTCCTTTTCAAAACCGTTTAAAATATTCAAAAACATCAAGCAAGAAAAGAGGTGCCTGATTGTACGAGTACGCAATTTTAAAAACACTGCACGAATAACCACCAAAATATGTGATCTAAATCCTTACCGGCACTCAGCGAAAAAAATGCTGAAGAATTGGGTGAGTAGTCTGTACCACTTACAGTATACAAACTGAACACAAGACGCTCACGAACAACAAGCCAAATTAGCAGTTGTCTCATGCTGTGCTTGCTGCTGCAGTTGACCTGTAGATAATCCGGGCAGTAAATTCAACACCACATAAATAGCTCGTAATTTCGGTGGTAAGCTAGCTGGCCCACCAAGCATAACTCTGTAACACCAGTGCTCGAGACTCAAGATCTCACTTGAGTCTACACTTTCACGTCACTCTGCGAACATATATTAAAAATGATATCACTGAGGTTCCGTCGAATGCGAACAGCTCCCCAGCTTTCCCACGACACTCACTCAGTCTAGTGTCTGACAAAAAGATAAAAAAGCACTTGAGTCATTCCTTTCGGCACTGTAGTGGGCCCAAGGAAAATTACATTTGCTTCCGGTGGAGGGCTACCAGATACTACCACAAACGCAAAGTATTAGATCAGTTTGTCAAAACCTGAACAATCTCAAATACTTAACTTGGAGACAATCAATGTTCACAGGAATATCACTTACGTACGATGGGTGTTCAAAAGAAAGGGACCGAAACAACTGTGTGGGCATAATTGATGTCTTTATTCGAGACCAAATACCAGATACCTGCTCACAACTACCCCACTATTTCGCGTGCCGAAGGATTCCCTCTTCCCAGAATTCGTGTGGCTGCGACAGGAGGCAGTCCTCCGCTGTGTCCTTCAGTTCGTCATCTGAATTGTCGTGCTTCACTTTGAGATGCTTTTTAGCGGACCAAACACATGGAAGTCGCATGGCGACGTGTCCGGGCTGCAGGGCAGTTGCCCGTTCACACTCGAACTTGGCCATTAAACTTGGTGTGGACGGGCGTTATCGTGAAACAGAGTCACTCACTTCGTAAAACCATTTGCTCTTGATGGACTTGCGTAGGGTACAGAGTATCTTACAGTATACGTCACAGTCCATGGTTTGTCCGTGCTCGAGGAATTCGATGAGTATAGGACGTCGGATCTCGAAAAAGCCGGTGAGCGTCACCTTGCCTGCCGAGGTCACAGCTTTGAAATTTTAAGGGAGGTGACGATGCTACATGCGCGTCCCTCGAAGTCTCACTATGTTATCCCAAAGCTGCAGTTCCAGATTTGATCCTGTTTGGTTCAAATCAAATGGCTCTGAGCACTATGGGACTCAACTGCTGTGGTCATAAGTCCCCTAGAACTTAGAACTACTTAAACCTAACTAACCTAAGGACATCACACACATCCATACCCGAGGCAGGATTCGAACCTGCGACCGTAGCGGTCGTGCGGTTCCAGACTGTAGTGCCTTTAACCGCTCGGCCACTCCGGCCGGCCCTGTTTGATTGTTACGACATTTGGTACCTTTCCATTCGAACGCCCCTTATATTTGTTACTGTCGCTGTAGCTGTAACTTATCACTTGACAGAATACCGAATGATAATCTCAGTATACAATTCACTAAAAGCTTCAACGAAGTTATGTCTTCTAATACAACTCGCGTTGCTGGATCTGAATTAAGACGATGCTGTCTTCGTAAGGGATGACTTCTAACAGGGGCTGAGCCGCAATACGCTGTGACGTAATAACCTTCCAAGCAGTGATAGCATATGAATCTTCCTGAGGGCGTGTTTAGACGACGTGTCTCATTTACTGTTGCGTCAGACAGCGACTGTCATTAGATGTGGTTTCGTCGTGAGGTACCACTTTCCCATGGGAACTAATACTCTTCGCACACCACCACATTATCCTTCCTTCACTGGAGGCGGCTCGGGAACGGCGATCTGTAGCGTCATAGCTCGACATTGTTGCCTAGCAAGACATCCCGTTTCCGGCCATCCTGATTTAGGTTTTCCGTGATTTCCCCAAATTCTTTCAGGCAAATGGCGGGATGGTTCCTTTGAAAGGGCACGGCCGATTTCCTTCCCCGTCCTTCCCTAACCCGAGCTTCCGCTCCGTCTCTAATGACCTCGTTGTCGACGGGACGTTAAACACTAATCTCCTCCTCCTCCTAGCAAGACAGAGACGTAAGCTTTGCCTAGAGACGCGGCCTCTATATTTTCGGATATCGATAACGTATCTCCTCAGCCTTTATGTCTCTCTTGTTTGGAGGATTCACAGTTTATCTGCGCGGTCTCAGGCGTCTTGCCACGGTTTGGGCAGCTCCCCCTGTCGGTGGTTCGAGTCCTAGTACGGGCGCGCCGGCCGGAGTGGCCCGAGCGGTTCTAGGAGCTTCAGTCTGGAACCGGGCGACCGCTACGGTCGCAGGTTCGAATCCTGCCTCGGGCATGGATGTGTGTGATGTCCTTAGGTTAGTTAGGTTTAAGTAGTTCTAAGTTCTAGGGGAATGATGACGTCAGAAGTTAAGTCCCATAGTGCTCAGAGCCATTTGAACCTAGTTCGGGCATTGGTGTGTGTGTTGTACTTAGCATAAGTTAGTTTAAGTTAGATTAAGTAGTGTGTAAGCCTAGGGACCGATGACTTCTGCAATTTGGTCCCATAGGAACTTAACCACAAATTTCCAAATTTTGTCTCCTGTTTTTTAAATAATATAAATTATGCTTCTTACTATATACCTCAATTTCGGATGCTCTGACAATATCCCATCTACTGTTTTTGTATAATAACTGGAGGTTTTGCTTCTATGTAAAAAGGTTATTAAGTTACTTTTCTTCGCTATAACCATTTTTTTCTTCAGTCAAATTAAGCTATATCGTTTCAGATATCTTTAGAGCTCTCAAATATCTATGACATATATGTGCACACTGAAGCAAGGAATGGAAATTTGTTGCCAGGATTTGAACCCGGGTCTCCTGCTCGCCAGGCAGATGTGCTACCCTCTATGCGACCGTGGCGCAATGCCTTTGCACAGTTGCATAGTCTAGCCTAAGACGCCTCCCTCCTCAATCCAAATTCCCATTCACACCCAGCCCTCTTGGTAAGCTCGCTTAACACGAACATAGGCTTTCCAACTGTATTGGAATATCACATCACCATCGAACGAAACGGGGGATCCTGCCTCAGACCGAGGCTTAAGTGCTTTAGTCAAAAGATACTATATAGTTCCAGAGACCTTTTCAAGTCTCAAACCTCTACGATGTATGTATACAGACTGTGGCAACGAATGGAAATTTGTACCAAGGCCAGGATTCGAACATAGCTCTCCTGCTCATTAGGCACATGCGCTAACCATGCCCATTTCGTCCGATGCTGGGTTGTTTTTCCAATGCATTTGGAGAGCCTTCGAAATGCTGTTCAAGTTTAGGGGTAATGCCAAATGAGCTAAGGCTTGAATGGGAATTTGACTGGGGAGGCAGGCGTGGCAGGGTAGTCTATACAGGTGTTTATGTGTCTGCCTAGTGAGCCGAACGATCCTGCTCCCACCAGCGTCCATCTCTCTTAAGGTCTGTGGACACGAGATAAAAGAAATCGTGGGTCACACGGAAGCGTATAGGCGGTCATTTAACCGTTTGCGAGTCGGATAGGAAAGGGAATGACTAGCATTAGCACAAGGCACCCTCAACCCTGCACCATACTATCGCTTGCGGAGTATGTCTGTCGGGTGGACGGAAGCGTTTATCGTCGAGAGCTAATAGGTTTAGATTTGAGGGTCGGGCTGCTGAGGAGAGGAGGCTGATTTCAAGAACTGCTAGCCTCTCTATTAAGAGTCTGTGGAGCAGTGGAACGAGGTTTTAGTGAGATATTTCACAGTACGTGATGTGACACTTTGTCTGGCGATCTTTCGTAGTCCTGGTGTACATCCCAGTTCCTTGACAGTGTGTTACAGCTGCAATAAAATTGGTGGGGTATGTTTGTGTGACGGTCTTCGGCTGTACTTCGTGGGTGTGAGTTGAGACTATAACTTTTATCGATGAAAAGGGATAGGTGTCGGTGAAAATTTATTATAAACTGTGCTTTACACTATTGCAACAGTTAGTAATGAGACATTGTTTGCATTAGCCTACGTCCGCATATCAAGGACGATTGCATCGATATTCAAAGAAGATCAAAAGATCTGTTGGACTGTCGTGATCAGAAGTACTATCTAAATCGTATCGAAAATCTGCGTGATGAACAAAAAGCAGGGGATGAATATCAAGACAATATGCACAAAAAATCCGGCAGCGACTATGTTTTAGGAAAAAGCGAAACGATTATCTCTTTCGCTGTATCATCACACACTACAAGATTTCAATAACAAATGATCTTTTTTGGGAGGGGAGGTGGGGGGAGGAGAAACAGACACTGATTCCAGAAACTTAATCTCTCAACTATATGAGTATTCTTTGGATAGGAGTTAAGTCATTTTAAATGATCGTCTTTGTAGGCTATTTTCTTCAAGTGTGATTTCACTAGAGACCGTTGTTCTCATGGGTGAAATGATTACAGTCAGGGGTGAACGCAGCAATCATTCGCATATCAGTCTGCGTTTTATTACGGATCTAGCCAGAATTCAGTTACAGTAAAACCATCATCAGTTCGTTTAGTGACGTGTCATATAGATCTAATAGGCTTGAATAAGCACATGTCGTTAAAATTACCTTAAACTGCCCATAGCTCATGTTACATCAGGCTATTTTTTCTTGCATAGTGCTCGTACGTTTGCACTGAAATGGCAGATCGAATGCTCTGTTTTTACTGCTCAACACGATGATATACTTTCGTCCGTTAAAGGATATAAGCGGGTGTATGTGCTTGATGTTCAAGAAGTACCTTAGTTTAGGTTTTACGGTTGGAATCTATGACGGAAGAAATTTGGAGTACAGCGAAACTTTGTGGATGGGAGCGCCAAGATGACTGGAGTTAATTTATACGGTTCTTATTTTTTACATTACGGTTCGTTACCTTAATTTAAAGATACGTTGTATGCGTCTCTACTTACATTAACACTTTTGGCATTTAGTTCACCCTTATTTTATTTGAAATATAGGTTACGGTTCTACTGAATGATGACCGATTGTTTGTGAAATGGCGAAGCCTACGTGTGTGAATACGAAATCTTACTTGTGGTGATGTACTGACGTGTCCCGTAGTCAGAGGTCAAGATTAGAATGAAGGGTGACAATCCGGTTGATAATTGGCTAATCTAATTAGTGAGTCGCCATGAGCATAACCATTCCTGCTTCGACGCGTATTTTAGGCATAGTTGATTTCGATGAGGAGTTTGTCCAAATTTTACTAATATCGTAGCTCGAAGTAGACTGACGATATCAGCATGTTCAATACTTCCCAATAAAAACTAACTCTAGTACTTACAATTTGCACTGCATCGATGTTTACTATTCTGTATCATTAGAAGCTACATGTACTTGAAATCAGTTCTTTACAGCCACAACAGTAGTCCATCGCGTACCAAATTCCAGTCCCACTGATGTTCCCTGGGACGTTCCTTCGGTACCTGTTGGGAAAATTACTACGAAAATTGTATCTAACACGTTTCCTTGATGCACTGGATCACACGCAGACCTACATACAAGCACACTGCGCCATTCGTGCTCCCTTTAGGTTGTCATTTAAAGTGACTTATCTGGCACCATGATCCTTGCAAGTGAACAGTTTCTCTTAAGGAAACTGTTGTTCAGGCAAGTCAGTGGTTTCACTTCACTACGTATGACGCTGGACTAAATAGCATCTTGACAGATTACATTGGCATCCAACAGACCTTGAATGTTCCTTTGGATCCGCGGTCCTCAGCCCTGAACATTTTTTAATTGTTTCTTTCATCATTCCTCGCAATGAGAGAAGAAATTACTCGTTCTGCAGTGGCTTTATTTCATAGGATCGTCTTGATCACATAATTTTCGTTTTTTACATTTCACTATGACCGGTTTCGGCTACTGCCATTTTCAGATCATAAAATATTCTGATGTAGTATCAACGTCAAACTAAACGTGTAGGTACTATGATCTGAAAATGGCAGTAGTCGAAACCGGTCATAGTGAAATGTAAAAAATGAAAATTATATGATCAAGACGGACCTGTAAAATAAAATAGAAGAACATTCCTCCAACTAGCAATACTCATTTACGTATATTATCTGTACGTGTAATATTGATACTGTAATACTCTGCGTCCCAGGCCGGATCACAATGTAGTGCATTGTAAGTACCCAAAACATAACAACATTTCCGTTTCATAAGCGATTCGTCACTTACAACTAAATTTTCATAATATTTGCCAGCACCATCACCAGGGACTCTAGCTACACTTGGTCCAAAGGAGATGATGTTCCTGTAACACCTCCATCTGATGATGGGTCTGCTGTGTGTTATTGTATATTAAACCATATCAAAATTTCCAAAAAGCGATTGATTGCAAATTCAGTCCCAAATAAATCGCCTATAAAGATGTATCTTTTCTGCTCCATATTACAGGTATTTATTTGTAAAACTCTCCATTTGTATGAAATCTATGTCTGAAAGGTAAGGAATCAGAGGGGAGAGGCACAAGTCCTTAAAGGGATATTATTGAGAAACAGACATTTATAACTGGCAGATTAAGAGGGGCCATAAATCACATTATATTTGGAAAGAAACCCACACGTTTGGTTGAAACAATATGCCGTACTTACAAATGGAGTGCGTACAGAGTGATGTTTCTCAGAACAGAAGCTGTTGTGCAGTCGTTCACTTTCTTTCTATTCTTCGCCGAAGTACAAATGTGAAGTTTCAGTGAAGTAATAAAAACACATTGGAGTGGAAGATTTGAGTACTGAGATCACTGGATCACTGCGCTTAAGAACGGTTGAGCAGCAGACCCGTTGGATAGAAAAAGATATGCCGGGTTATTCCGTGATTATGTTACAAACATTCAGGAATGATGTAGAATGGTAGATGTATGAATTTGTGGTAAGGGACCGTGGTCGGGGAACGACCGAGTCGAAAGCAACAAGCGAAAATAGTTTTGATACATCTGACAGTGGACGTCTTTCTGCTTTTCATATTTTGAGAGATGGTACCATGAACCGAAACACGAAAACACGTCCAATAAACACCCTGAGCTCTAAAGTAGAAGGGTAACAACTAACTATGAACACTTTCCATCTATGCCAGTATGAAACATTTCTCTTCAACTGAACAAAGGCTCTTAGCTCCGAAGGTATGCATTTGCAGTCCACGTTTACCAAACAATTTTTCCTTGATTTGGTCCATACTGGCTCCTCACAAAATAGGGAAGGTAAAGAGCTTTCGGAAGAGGACCATTGGCAGTGTTACCAGAATGATTTCCGCTGACAATTTTCGACTCGTTTCCAGACCAGAATCCCTTACTTCAAATTGGTTCATTTACCCTGTTCCGTCGTCCCTGATCGTTTTTAACATCATCATGGAGTCGCCCAGTATGTTTCCTTTAATCAGTAGCCCCTGCTTCAAATCTTTTAGGCTATAGACTTTAATCGAGCTTTAGAAGACTCGCGATCAGATAAGGCAGAAGACATGGATAACAGGACTTGGGAATTTAAAAAACCATTAGGGGAAGTGCAAATCAAGCTGATATATAGGAACTATGAAACTGGAGACATAACGTCAAACTTTCGGAAAAAATATGATCCAGATAATTCCGAAGATAGCAAGAGCAGATAACTGTGAGAACTGTCCCACAATCAGTTCAATATCTCACGAAACCCAGCTGCTGTCACTAATAATTGAGAGAATAATGGAAGAGAAAACTGAAGATCCTTTAGATGACGATCACTTTGGGTGTAGAAAAAGTAAGGGCCTCAGAGAGATAGTTCTAATGTTGTGCTTCATAGTAGAAGCTAGAATTAAGAAAAATTAAACACTGTCACAGCAGCTGTTGGCCTATAAAATGCGTTCGACAGTGTAACCTGGTGCAAGACGTTTGAAATTATCGTGAAAATAAGTGTAAGCTACATGGTAAGACGGGTAATACATAATATGTACAAGAACCATGAGGTAAGAATAAGACTGGGAGACCAAGAACGAAGTGCTCGGATTAAAAAATGTGTAAGACGGGAGTACAGTCTTTTGACTGTACTGGTCAATCCAGGCGTCGCAGACACAGCAACGGAAATAAAAGAAAGTTTCGAGAGTGATGTTAATACTCTATGTAAAAGGATATCAGTGTTAAGATCGACTAATAACATTGGGATCCTCTGTGAAAGGGAAAAAGTATTACATCATGTGTTGCATGGAAAGAATAGTGTAATGAATGCTAAATATGAATTGAGAGTAAACCAAAGGAGGACGAAAGTAATCAGACTAACAGAAATGGCATTGGTGACAAACCAACATCAAAATTGGTGATCACGAAGTACGTGAATCAAAAAAAAAATAAAAAATAAAAATCTCCTACCTTGGAAGCAAAGTAATACATGACGGACGCAGCGCAAAGGGAAGAAAAGTAGACCAGCACAGGGCAGGAGGGATTTCCTGACCAAAATAAATCTACCTCTATCAAACATGGGCTGCAATTTGAGGAGGAAAATTCTGAAAATGTCCATCTGAAGCACAGCATTGTATGGAAATGAACCATCGACTATGGGAGAACCGAAAATGAAGTAAGCTGAAACGTTTTACATAGAAGAATATTGAAAATTAGGTGTGATGGTATGATATGAGTAGTTTCTCCGGAAAACCGCCAAAGAGAGCAACGCGTTGGGAACACTGACAACAAGAAGAAACAGGACAACAGGATACGAGTTAAGACATCAGAGAATGATTTCCATGGTACGAGAGCGAGCTGTGGACATTGAAAACCGTACGGGAAGACAGAGATTCGAATATATCCTACAAATAATACAGGACGAAGGGTCTAAATGCTATTTTAAGATGAAATGGTTGGCACAAAAGAGAAATTCGCACCGGGCAAAGACTTCTGGCTTTGTTTAATTGACTCCCAAGCTGCTTTTATCATACATGTATGCACTCAAGCTCGTTCGGAAAAAGTCGAAAGCTACTAACTGCCATTAAAAAACTGAAAAGCATTTTCATTTGTGACGAAGATTACAGATTGCGCTTATGATTAATTGTTTAACATATCTTAATATGAAGAAAAATTTCTGAGGTACACGTTCATGATTCGATGAGTAAGAAGTGATATTCTATAGAGTAAGTTTTTCTTGATGTTCCCACTATTTTCCCAAATAAAGAACTCGTCAATTACGCTACACGAATATATGCCGATGGAACAGTGAATAGTCCCTATATCGTCATTATAACGCTTCATAAACAAGCCGCGAAGGAACAAATTAATTATTTTAGATTGTTCCTAGAGCAAAAATGATTCACAAAATGCCTCCCATGTATACTCACCGACAAAATTATTCTGCAAAATATTTTCTGTTTACTGTTACATTGAATAGAACTGACATTATGGGGGAGTGTGCCCTAAAACTGACATTATGGGGGAGTATGCCCATCCAGAAACATTATAATTGTATAACATTGACCGGCTTTCTGTTAAACTCGTACAAAATTACGTGTGTATCTATTGGGAATATTAACAATATCGTATTTGAAGGCCACCGTACGTTACTCTGATTTATGATCTTGTTTATTCTACCTATTTTCTGTGGAAGATTTGAATATTACCCTTGATATTTGACTTAAACTTTTTGATACATTCTAAAATTTCCTGAAGATGGTACTAAACAAGAAGAAAAATGTAAGCACTACATCGAGGCTGGAAAATGATGCCAGTCATTGTCTTATTCATCTATGGAGTGTTTCTATCCTTCGATTTACTCCTTGGAGTTCGAAACAATGCAGAAATTTGTCCTTATCATTTAACATTAACAAATATTGTTATGACTTTATTTTAAGAGAAACATAAGGCCTGTTTGGTTCCGTACATTTAGTCGTAGACGTGAAAGTACGCGTTTTTGATCCATGTCAAATTTAACATTCTCTTTCAGTCTCAACACAGTACTCGAGATTGATCTAGAAAGCTCTAAACGCAGTTTTTGTCACACGTCCTTCTGTAGCAATCTTTCCTTACTTAAAGTCCTCAGACATTGTTCCTGCACCTACAAAATATGAGCAGAAGATTACGGAAGAACCAATACCCAGGGTTAAACAAAACAAAGAAGAGGCATTGCATTAACATTATAAATAAAGAGAATAGATAAGTCCGTCGCCGAAATGTAGGTATAACAACTAACCTGGTATCACTGAAACTGTGCAAGCGCCCGTGCCGTCCGGAAGAGAAAGGCACGATAAGCCAAGGCGATTAAACATGTTGCCGAGGATAAATTCCTTTCTGCAATTTTACCACGTGCCACGCGCTTCTCGTTGGAAATCTCCGCGTAAACCCATGTGTTTTCGAGGTAAGGCTTACGACATTTCGAATTCATCCAGGTCCGCTATCGAGGGAGCCCATCTCTATGTTTGCTGCACCTCTGCTATCGCTAGGTATTTGTCTTATCTGAAAGCTGATACATTCGTATCACAGCAAGGAGCGCGTTACCCCAACTGTTCTTGAAAACAAAAAAGATATCTAAAACAGGAGTAAGATGTCGTTGAGGTACACTGAAATTGTATTCCATTCTTTTACGTACAGTGCACTCTGTTACTCGACAGCAAAGCCGCAACTGCACATACATATTTTCGAAAGACTGGAAGTAAACTGCAAGCACGAATGAACTTTGCTGGTCAATATTAATTTCGTTTTGCCTGTCCAATAGGGCGTGATCGTCAGCAGTCCCTGAAGATTATTCCTTTAGTTCCCAGAGTGAAAAAAAGGAAATATAACACTACAACTAAAAGTACTCAGTATTTACAACGAAAAAAACTTAATTAATTAGTGTAATCGCTAGATTACGGCAATCGGTTTAATTTTTTCTAATAGAAGCGCGCCGTCAGTTAATATGGGTTACTTTTCCGAAACAATATTCAGTACGACTAAATGGTAGCAACGCAATGTCAACATCTGAGATTTATTTTGCTACGCTAAGACTGAGTTTTCCTCAATAACGTAACTGTTAGTTCGTGCAAGACTTTCCCTCCCCATAATGTTTTACTTCGATTAAATTTCTGTTGTCAGAATAAACACGCACTTTACTTCGACATCCACATCTACACTCATAAAGTCACCTTATGGTGGGTGTTGGAAGGGACATCTGCTATCACTACCGTTCTGCTCTATCCGACAATGGTGTGGAGAGAGCTTGACTGCGGGAAAGCCTAATTCCTCTTATATTCTCATCATGGTGACTTAGTGAGGCGTAGGTGGCAAGAAGTAATCTCTTGCCAGACTTCTTGAAATTTTGACAATAAACTTCTCCGTGATGCGGGACCATTTTCTTGTAACCTCCGTCCGTGGGATACGTTGAACATCAAAGTATCGCTCTCGCGATTACTAAACGATCCAGTGGTGAAACGTGTCGCTCTTCTCTGTCTCTATACGATAAGATTCAAAACAAGACCGAAGTATTTTAAAACTGTTAAAAATTTACATTGCAGGGCAATTAAAGATGGTAAACAGCATATACAAATACACAGGACTAAACGAGAAAAATGCAGGGCAAACTAGCACTTTACAGTCTGTTGCAATGGGAATGTAATTGACACCGTAGTTTATACTTCCTGTCACGGATACGTAACTATTATACTTTAATTACATCATTAGAATGGTATCTACATATACAGTAGGCTTTACACTAAACTGTCTTTCCGTTGAAGATCGGTAAATCCTTAGCCCTTAGAACCTGTTAAATTCGCAAAGATCACTTGTTCAGTTACAAATAATATTTTAGACGGGGAGAATATTAGTGATAGTAACTGCTGACTTAGTTAGCCTCTAAAAGAAACTACCAAAACAAAAAGCACCTACACATTAAAGGTAGTTTTAACCTTCGCTAACTGACTTCGTTAAAGAGCAGAAAAATATACAAAAAAGGGTGTTACGTTCAGTTTAACAATACCTACAGCGTAGTCGATAAGAACTGAATTTAGTTAGCAAAAATTTGTCTTAATATAAAAGTTATCAGAGATTAAGAGTCAGGGGGATCTTAATCATTGGTTATGCCACCTCTGAAAGGAAGTTGTGAACTGTTTCTTTGCAGTGGCAAACTTTTTTCCTTCTGATAATGAGAAAATGCGCAGTAATAGTTTTCTTTAAATCTGACGCTCAACTCTGATTATCATTCATTCACCCGCAAAATATAAGAATAGTTAAATAACAAAAGAATCCAAGTTCGTGTTTTTTGTGACTTTTCATATACATTTTTCAGCGTAAATCCTGGATCTTTCTTACAGTTATCATGGTTTTGTGGTATAGAAAAAGACTGTATCACGTATTTAACAAAACAATACAAAATAGTCCAAGTACATGAGAGTGAAGATAGTCATGTCTGAGAGGCTAACACTAGTGAGTTTTACAAGCTCTGGCACAGTACCATTTTTATTCTTCACGCAGATAAGTGACCTGTAATTTTTATAGAGCAACATGAGCTGCTCTCTTGCTTTCATAGATACAGTAATCGATTCTAATAGCAATGCAGTAACTAAGCAACGGCAAGCAATGTTTACCAAATTGCAGTTGTAAGGTTTCATTAGCTGAATCGATACTACTTTTCACCAAGATTGACGTCACGCCATCGATAACTTTAATATATATTCAGGAGCTAGTAAGTACCACAGGTAATTCTTAATTTATAAGGGTTGCAGGGAAGTACGTCTGTATATCGGAGATTTAACAGCTCTTGTATTTCATTTTACCGTGGGATCCTAACTAATCACTGTATTAACCATATTTTGCATATTTACATCCTAAAACATATTACAGAGTAACTCATATGCACACAAAATTTTTCATTGAACAGAACTATGCCACAAGAGTTATTTTCTTGTAGACACTTCTGTAATGAGTTGCGCATTTTCACTACATCTTACGCAATACGTATTTTGTAAGTAAATATTCCATAAATAGATCACGTCAAGACAAAAGGAATAATTTATAATAATGGGACTCGGCTATATACACACATAACCTGATATTGTCTTTAAAAGGAGTGCATTAGTCACTTGACGATAAAGATAAATAACTCATTTTGGTTTGAAAAGTAGTGCATTGGGCTGCGAATTTAGTTTTCGATGCGTTATCCCGTAATTTAAACTGCATGACAGATTGCATAGTTTACTTTCAAAAAACAAATAGTTGTATTTCATGGATGAATAATTATCTCGATATTAATACCATGTATAGCGTAATACACTAACATAGTTCTTGATATTATTATTTAATCCGTCGATATTATGCGGAGTCCTATGAAGTTGTAGGTTGACTACCTGATCTTATTTATAGACACTGAACGAGTCACAGTGTAACTACAATAACTTGTTCCGTATTCATATGATGACAAATTAAATCCGCACCAACTAAAAATAAATCACCACAATTCTTGCGAAAGTGATGTCAAATTGTTCTTTCCAGCCAACAAAAATCTAAGTCAAGATTTAATTCTTTCGATGCCAGAATTTAGAGTGTTGTATGAATCAAGGATGGTAATAATGTCAGAAATTTGACGAACGACGGAGGTAAATGTATGTGAAAATCTGCTCGGAACCAGGAGATACAAAACTAATGTTACTTAATTGCTTCAATAGAACTGTGCAACCATTAGGGTCTGGTGTTAGAAGGCTGGGTCTTTAGGCCATAATCCATCAATCTTAGTCCACTCACTATTTTTTATTATTCATTTATTATTGCCGAAGAAATTGTTCCAATAAAATAAAGACGTAAACCTATACCACAACCTTATCCCCCTTTAAGTTGAAACTGCAGGATGTCTTTCACCCATTCTAATGTGTTTAGGAGAACATGTAATACAGATGCTGAGGAACCAAAAAAATTTTACATCAGAACGATGGATGTGATTCCCTTTCCCCAAAAGGCCTTTTTCCTTAAATATCTGTAAAGTATGGCATACACACTTCATAATCATTTGTATTATTTGTGAAAACTTTCGTTAAAGTGTCTCTTTACATTACAGTTATGGCTACAAAAGAGAGAGTTGCAGATGTTTTTCATTTTTTTTACATGCGAATTTGCTGGTATTGTAATTTATGTGCAAAAAATTCAAGAAGAAATTCGTTTAAAATACCCTGCAATGTTCTGTGTGAGCCCTAAAAAATTAATTATTTCTCAAACTAACTTTTTTCCGTGAACATCCATAGTTCAACTGTTAAACAGTAATGTTTCCGCGTTTTCGTTTGTAATAGGGTTTGGGTACCACCTGTCGTGATATGATATTGTCTTCCAGTCTTTGTATTTTTATAAGGCTCTGATACGGCTGTCCATCCCCTCATTCCTCTCTAATTCTACCTCATCCTCCCCATTTCTTTGTCAGTCTCCTGCTCCCATTTTCGCTTTCAATTTCTCCTCCCCTCTCCCTCTGTCGATCTCCTCCTTCCCTCTCTAATTCTACATCATCCTCCACGTCTCTTTGTCAGTCTCCTCCTCCTCTTCTCTCTGTCTATGTCTCTTTCCCTCGCCCTCTGTCCACCTACTTCTTCCCCTCACTCCTTTCCTTTCTGTGTCCATCTCCTCCTCTTCCCTCTCTCTGTCTGTCTCCTCCTCTTCTCTTCCTTGTCCATTTTCTCTTGGCCTCTGTTCATCTCCTCCTCCGCCCTCTCTTCCCGTATCTTCCTCCAAAGAAAAACCGCGCGTTTCAGAACAGGTTAACTTAGCAAGCGCGGAAGCTTCACGAATATGCTTCACGGATATGCTCAGCCAACGTGAGTGGCAGGCACTCCAAGAGAGGCGTTTTCTATCACTCTGTGATTTGATGTTTAAGTAGGGACAGCATATATTTCTAAAAGAGTCAAACGATATATATGGTCTATGAAAAAGACTTGGTGTTTCAAAAATACGTCACAGCTTTGAAAATTCAAACAAACTTACATCAAACCACTTACAGACTTAGTCTTGGTGTCATCTAGAAGGGAAGTAGTTCAAATTTTGACTATTTGGTAAGACGTCCGGAATTTCCAAATCGTCCGCTTTCACATAACTGAATGAATCAGGGTCCTGGAGCTGACATCTTTTCATCTTTTCTTTTGGGGAATCATCAAGGGTATGTTGTTTGTTCTACCCGTACTAGTTTCTCTACCAGAGCTCAGTGCTAGAATGTACCTCACAGCTGCACAAGTCACGTCTACCACGTTGCAGTGAGTTGGCAAGAAATCGCTTGCAGATGGGATATGTGCCACATACCCAATGCAAGCGATTATTAACCAGTTTAGGTATTTGGTACAAACTTGATGTATTTTGCTATAAAATTACACCAGAACCATGTTTGTAGGTTAAATGAAAAAATCATGAGTTTTCAAAGTTGCAAAGGACTTTTTGATACATCCAATATTGTTTACTCTTAGGTACACCCCACTGAAAGACCGTGAATATAAAATTAGCAGATTCGACCTCACTCGGTGGCTTAACAACAATATTCTTCTTAGCGCGAACCACTCGTACGCAAACGGGGTGACGTAGTTGTTACCACAGTGGATTCGCATTCGGGAGGACGACGGTTCAAATCCCCATCCGGCTATCCAGATTTTGGTTTTTCGCTATTTCCTAAATCGCTGCATTAAAACACCGGCATGGTCCCCATGGAAAAGGCACAGCCGACTTGCTACCCAATTCTTTCGTAACCCCCTCTTGTGCTCTGTCTGTAATGAGCGCGCTACAGACGGATCCTTCAACTCTTCTCGTCCTTATTTTTTTCCCAGCTTTAACAGAAAAGGGGGCAAGTGCACGATAAGACACTCACTATCTTGTTTTGCGGAGTATGGATGTACAGTTCCTCAATGCCGTCTAGTGAACTAAAGGCGAGCTTAGAGTCCATCGGTCAAGACTTCTGATTGGTTACGGGATGTTCTACGATACAGAATTCAACAAGTCGCTCTTTTTCTCTGTGTCGTCAGTCTTCTGACTGGTTTGATGCGGCTCCACACGAATTCCCACCCCTATGCTAACCTCTTCATCTCCAAGTAGCAATTGCAACTCCCTCTAGTATCATGGAAGCTGTTTCCTGAGTCTGAACACATGCCCATCATCTTGCTCCTTCTTCTTATCAGTGTTTTCCCCATATTCCTTCGTCGATTCTGAGAAGAAACATCGCATTCCGTAGCCTGTCAGTGCACGTAATTTTCAACATTTTTCTGTAGAACCATTACTCAAATGCTTTGAATCTCTGCTGTTCCGGTTTTCCCACAGTTCATATTTCACTGCCATATAATGACGTGCTCCAAACGTACACTGGCAGAAATTTCATTCTCTCATTAAGGCCTTGTTTAATACTAGTAGGCTTCTCTTGCCTACGTATGCCTGTTCGGCAATGTTAGTCTTCTTTTTATGTCTTCCTTGCTCCGTCCAACTTGTATTATTTTGCTGCTTGGGTAACAGAATTCCTTAACTTCGTGCAAATTCTGATGCAAAGTTCCTCGCTATTCTCGTTTCCGCTACTTCTCGTCGCTTTCGTGTTTCTTCTGTTTACTCAAAATCCATATTCTGTACAAATTAGACTGCTCATAATATTCAACACATCCGGTAATGCTTCTTCACTTTGATTAAGGGTAGTAATATCATGAACGAATCATATCATTGCTATCCTTTCACCTTGAATTTTAATTCTACCTTGGAAGCTATATTTTATTTCCGTCATTGATTATCGATATATATTGTAGATTGTTTTATTTCCGCCATTGCTTATCGATATATAGATTGTTTTATTTCTATCACTGCTTATCGATATACAGATTGAACACTAGGGAAGAAAGGCTATATCAGTGTATTACACCCTTTTTAATTCGAGTGTTTCATTCTCAGTATTCCACTCTTATTGTTGCCTCTTGGTTCTTGTAGAAATTGTATATTACCTGATGTTTCCTATACCATACCGCAGTTTTTCTCAGAATTTCGAACATCTTGTACCATTTTATATCGTCGAGAACTTTTTTCAGGTCGACAAGTCCTATGAAAGTATCTTGATCTCATTGTTGCTTCCATTGTCAACCGGAACTCCAGAAGTGCCTGCCTATCTTTCTTAAGGCAAACTAATCGTCCTCCGATAGATACTCAGTTTTCTTTGCTATTATTCTTGTCAGAAACAGGGATGCGTGAATTGTTAAGCTGTTTATGCGATAGTTTTCGCAATTGGTGACTCCTGTAATCTTCTGCATTATATGGATGACGTTTCTCCTAAAGTCTGATAGTTGTATCATCTGTTTCCCACATTCTACACGCAACGTTAATAATAGTTTTGTTGACATTTCCATAAACGATTTTAAAAATTCCGATGGAATTTAACTATACCTTATACGATCTTAAGTCATCGAAAGCACTTTTAAATTCTGATTTTAAAACTGGATCCTCTACCTCTTCCCTGTAGACAACTGTTCCAACTTCTACCACAAATCCTCTCCCTCAAAGAGGCCTTCATAGCACTCTTTCCACCTATCCACTATCCTCTCAGCATTTAACAACGGAATTCCGATTGAACTCTTAATTTTACCTCCCTTGCTTTTAATTTCATCCAAGTTTTTTCTGACTTTTCTGTATACTGAGTCAGTCGTTTCGACAATCATTTCTTTTTAGTCATTTTTACATTTCTCGTGTAGCCATTTTGCCTTAGTTTCCCTGCAGTTTCCCTTTTTAGAGGTGTCCGTTCCTCTTCAGTTGGACTGCCTGCACAGCTATTCATTATCGCAGAGTCTACAGCCTCAGAGAAATTCAAGTGTACCTCTTCGTTGCTTATTACTTCCACATCCCACTTCTTTGCGCTCTAAAAGGAACAAAGTAGACTAATATAAAGGTAATTTCATTAGTGCCCAAAACAATTGTGATAGGACCTTAACTGCTAACAGTAAATACAAACGATCTAACGGATAACGTACGGTTCTCTATGACGCTCTCCAAAGATGTAGCGGTTGTCTATAAGAAGGCAGCAACGTTGGAAAGTTATAGCGAATTACAGAAAGAGCTGTACAGGATCGTTGATTGGTGTTGGGAATGGTGTTGGCACTTGAACGATAATATAACGCAGTGCGCATCAATATGCAGCCGAATTCGCTATTTTACATTTACGTTATTGGTGGTATATCACTGAAAGCCGTAAGCACCCTAAAATACGTACCTGAGATTATATACACGTGGTAACCAAAACTTGAGATACTACATAAAACAAAAATTAAGAAAAGCAGACACCAGGCTGTAATTCACTGGGACGAATCTCAGCAAAATGTATTTGATCCATGAAAGAAGTGGCTTACAAATCACTTGTTCGACAGATTCTTAAGTATTGCTCATTAGTCTGGGACCCTTAAAAGGTTGGATTAATAGAAGAGATAGACAAGATGGAACGAACAGTGGAACGTTTTGTGAAGGGATAGTTCAGTAGGCGCGAGGGCGTTACAG
The DNA here is from genome assembly GCF_023864345.2 of Schistocerca serialis cubense. Lineage (NCBI taxonomy): Eukaryota > Metazoa > Arthropoda > Insecta > Orthoptera > Acrididae > Schistocerca > Schistocerca serialis. Next base: position 414,215,265 of record NC_064638.1, read on the forward strand.
GCATGCTCAACAAACTCCAGCGACGGACGCTACAGGAGAGGTGTTGTGTATGCCGGAGGGGTTTACTACTGAAATTCCGAGAGAGTTCGTTCCTTCTACATACGTCTTAATAAATGATCACAAAGAGAAAATTGGTGATATTAGAGCTAATACGGAGCCTGACATTCGCTAACTTAATAGAAAACTTGCGAAGTATAGATGTAGCTATGTGCCCCAATTTTAGTAGTTTTCTCCTATGTTTTATCACAGAAAATGAAACACGGATTCACGGTCTCGAGCCACAGAGAAAGGAGAAGCCAAATCAGCGAGAGACAAAAGGTAAAAGCTACGGAAAATGAAGCAAAGTCTATTGCTTCTGTGGAAAATGTCTCGGCTTACGTTTTTTTAATACTTTAAGCACGTGGTACTCATAGGTTGCTTCGACAAGGGCCGAACAGTTACCAGTGAGAGCTAAGGTTTGCTTCTGAATGAAATAAAGGGCCCCATTCAGGTTAAAGGTACACATCTCGCAAAAGAGAACCATTTTTCCATGTCGATAACACTTTCTCAGACGTGTCTCGGATCGCTGCTGTTGAACTGCCTGACTCTTCCGCGAAACGTTTACGTTTCACCGTATTCAGTGGACTTGGTTCCTAGAGATTGCCTAAGAGAAAGTGGGGGTACACGAAGACTCGCTTCAAAATATGAAGTTGAATCTGAATCACACGCTCATTTGAAGTACTTACTTCACTGTAGGCATTAATACCTCAAAAAATACGCTACTGGCCATTAAAATTGCTAAACCAAGAAGAAATGAAGGTGATAAACGGGTATTCATTGGACAAATATATTTTACTAGATCTGACATGTGATTACATTTTCACGCAATTTGGGTGCATATATCCTGAGAAATCAGTACCCAGAACAACCACCTCTGGCCGTAATAACGGCCTTGATATGCCTGGGCATTGAGTCAAACACAGCTTGAGTGGCGTGTACAGGTACAGCTGCCCATGCAAATTCAACACGATACCACAGTTCATCAAGAGTAGTGACTGGCGTATTGTGACGAGCCAGTTGCTCGGCCACCATTGGCCAGACGTTTTCTATTGGTCAGAGATCTGGAGAATGTGCTGACCAGGCAGCAGTCGAAGATTTTCTGTATCCAGAAAGGCCAGTACAGGACCTGCAACATGCGGTCGTGCATTATCCTGCTGAAATGTAGGGATTCGCAGGGATCGAATGAAGGGTAGAGCCACGGATAGCAACACATCTGAAATGCAACGTCCACTGTTCAAAGTGCCGTCAATGCGAACAAGAGGTGACCGAGACGTGTAACCATTGGCACCCCATACCATCACTTCGGGTGATACGCCAGTATGGTGATGACGAATACGCGCTTCCAATGGCGTTCACCGCGATGTCGTCAAACACGGATGCGATCATCATGATGCTGCAAGCAGAACATGAATTCATCCGAAAAAATGACGTTTTGCCATTCGTGCACCCAGGTTCGTCGTTGAGTACACCATCGCAGACGCTCCTGTCTGTGATGCAGCTTCAAGGGTAACCGCAGCCATGGTCTCCGAGCTGATAGTGCATGCTGCTGCAAACGTCGTCGAACTGATCGTGCAGATGGTTGTTGTCTTGCAAACGTCCCCATCTGTTGACTCAGAGATCGAGACGTGGCTGCACGATCAGTTACAGCCATGCGGATAAGATGCCTGTCATCTCGACTGATAGTGATACAAGGCCATTGGGGTTCAGAACGGCGGTCCGTATTACCCTCGTGAACTCACCGATTCCATATTCTGCTAACGGTCATTGGATCTCGACCAATGCGAACAGCAATGTCGTGATACGATAAACCGCAATGGCGATAGGCTACAATCCAACTTTTATCAAAGTCGGAAACGTGATGGTATGCATTTCTCCTCTTTACACGAGGCAACACAACAACGTTTCACCAGGCAAAGCCAGTCAACTGCTGCTTGTGTATGAGAAATCGGATGGAAACTTGACTCATATCAGAAGGTTGTAGGTATCGCCATCGGCGCCAACTTTGCGTGAATGCTCTGAAAAGCTGATCATTTGCGTATCACAGCATCTTCTTCCCGTCGTTTAAATTTCGCGTCTGTAGCACGTCATCTTCGTGGTGTAGCAATTTTAATGGCCAGTGGTGTGCTTCGATTAAATGCTTTGCTTTTCAGGGTGACCACTGTTACGCATTATATCTTTTGTTTACTTTGTAAGGCCCAGGAATTCTAGGACGTGACTCGTATGAGGTTGTTGTACCGGCAATTAGCAATTGCTCGACACCGTGGACTGTGCGGTAAATCATGACCCACTTAAGAGCGGCGCAGACCGGTCCGAGGTTGGGGTCGTCAGTAACGTCTTTTCACAGCGTGACCCGGAGGGCACGAGGGTCGGGGAGCGGCTGCACGACCAGGTGGGTCAAGGCGGCGTGACGTGCACAGTGTCTGCACGGAGCGGGCCGCTGCTACAGAAGGCGCTCAGGTGTCTCAGGGGGCAAGGGGTCCGGATCCGGCTAGGGGCCGGCCGCGCTGCCGCTCCCATTCGGCCTCGGAGTGACATCGTTTCTGTAGCCCCTCTGATTCTGTGTAGCGACGTTCCCAGCCAAGCCAAAACCACTTTGCTCTTCGTTGAAGTCCACCCCATGAGATGAATGGTCAGCGCGTTGGAATGCCAAGCACAGGGGCCCGGGTTCGATTCTCCGTTTGAGAGGGAGATTTTCTTCCTTCAGGGACTGGCTGTTGTGCTGTCCTCATCATTATTTCATCCCCATTGTCGACGCGCAAGTCGCCCAATGTAGCGTCGCACTCAGTAAGACTTGCACTTGGCGACCGAACTTCCCGACTGGAAACTACCTGTCACTGACGTCATACACTCATTTCCATTTTCTTCGTTGAAGTGGCCACCTGAAATCTGTTTCCAGTTTGCATCTTCAGGGGTGTTGTATCTGCACTTTCGTCTGCTCCCCTTTGTCGACTGAACAGTTTTGCAAAGCGAGAAGCCCATTACTACTGGTCTCGCTTCGTACATCTGTTTCCCAAACTTTGGGAAAAATAACAGTCTGGAGGATTTTAATTTACGAGTGCAGTAACAGGGAACTTAGTCAAGCGCAGTTCTGATGTGTAAAGGTCTCTTCTACTGAAGCAGCAATGTATACACTCAAAGAGAACATAATTTTTTTAGCTTGCAGTACCAACAACTGGAATATTGTGCGGCTTATCGAATACACTCCAGTCTACATCTTCATCTACATCTGTATTTCGCAGGCCATCTTATGGTGTGTGGTGGAGGGTACTTTGTGTACCGTTGCCACTCCTCCCTTTTCCCGTAGCAGACGCGTATGCTTTACGCGAAGAATCATCGCTGCTTAAACCTCTTGTGGGCTCGAATCTTTCTAATTTTGTATTCACGGTCTTTTCGAGAGATATACGTAGGAGTGTACGCTCTCACAACTATAACAGTAGACCGTAACGTGATGCAGAACGCCTCTCTTGCAGTGCTTGCCACAGGAGATGGCTGAGCCACTTCGAGACGCTTACTAAATGAACCTCTTCTTTGTATCTTCTATATTTCCTCTATCAGTGCTACCTGGTACAGATTAGACACCGACGTGCAATACTGAGGTATTGGTCGATGCAGTGTTTTGTAAGGTACTTCCTTTGCTGAAGGAACACACTGAGGATTCATTCAATGAATCTCAGTACATGATCTGCCTTATTAGCGATTAATTTTATGTGCCACTTCAAATCACTCCTTACGCATACTTCTACGTATTAAATACAAGTACATGCTTCCAGTCAATCTTCTCCAGTTTTGCAGTCATATAACTAAGGATTTTTCTCTTTACGTTTTTGCGGAACGTTGTATTTGTTTATGCCGAGGGTCAATTGCCACTCCCTGTATCCAATGATGATCCCGTGCATAAGAATTTTTTTATTTTTTTTATTTTCTTATTTATTTATTTTTATTTTTATTTTTTGAGATCCATGGTTCACCAAACTAGTGCATTCGTTCCTATTGACCACAACTTGATGCTGAAACTTGTACGAGCACGTTCGAGTAATATGAACAGGGACGCAGCTTCAATTGCTTGCGGAGAAAATACAGTGGGCACTCCATAGTATTATTCTCCTTGTGCGATGTTAATAATACAGAAGTTTATTGGGACCAGGAGACAGAATTAGGTCATCTCTGCAGGTGGCAATCTTATTATTACAGAACCGGCAAAGTAGTATCAACAGGAAAATCTAGTTGTTGTTACGGTTATTATCTTGTTTTAGAGTTACAAAACGTCTCACCATGTTTTGTGTCGTCCAAATTGCCGTACCTCTACCAACAAAAAACAAACAGTGGAGAAAGTTATAAGTTTTTCTATCCGGCTAGAAAAAAATTTTAAAATGGGAAAACATATGTTAGACTCACTAAAACGTTTAGGTTCAGATATGTTTCCCATATCAATAATTGCCATTTTAGGAGGCATATAAATCAGTGTTAGTATTTTTTGCATATTTTCATTCACTAATAACCTGCTGTTGCTGTTTTTACTACGGCTTCAGTCCGAATGACTCCTTTGCTGCAGCTCTACACCCTGGTCGGTGCTGCTCAAGTTTCTTCATCTTTGGACACCTACAGAAACCCACATGCGTTTGAACCTGCTTAATTTACTCAGTCCTTGGTGTCCCTCTTCATGTTTTATCCCTTAGACTTCCCCTGATTTGAAACTGACGGCTCCTTCATATCTGAAGATGTGTTCTACCGACCGATCCCTTCTCTTAATGAGATTGTGCAATTAATTTCTTTTTTCCTGAGTTCTGTTCACTACCTTCCAATTACTTATTCTGTCTACCCACCTATTCTGCAGCATTCATTGTAGCATCACATTTCAAAATCTCCTCTTCTTGCGTGGTTTATAGATGACGTTTCATTTCCGTACAAGGCCATTTTTCAAACAGATACCTTCAGTATATACTTCCAAATACTGATGTCTTAGACCATAATATTGGTGGCTAACTTCTCATTTACAGAAAAGAAATTACGTCTTTCAAACACGTCTGTTTGGATTTCGATATATTAACAACAGTCTCACGCTAAAGTTATTCCCAGATGAAATTTGCTAACAACATTCTAGGGAGGTGTGAAATCCACGTAAATAGGAACTCCACCAAGGAAATAAAATAGCTGACAGGTCAGAACTGTTCCCAAATGTAGATTAACAACTCCTCCTATAGCGTAGACGGACTCCTGAACAAAACCTGGAAATGACGTAATGACCCACACAAATATATAGTTTTTTATTGATATCTGTAGTCTTTTGTTTGACTGATGCATTGTATATTTCATCGTTACAATGAATATTCTTTGCGGTATATGTAACTAATTATCGATCTGCGTGAAAGGCCACTATTTACCAGAGATTGATGTGTTCGGCCTGACCTTAAAACGGTTTGTTTAGAATTAAATTTCCATTGAAGAACGCACACAATGATGTGTAGGCAAACTGTATAAATTGACCTTCACTTGAGAAGTTTCCGGATTTCTGAAATGAAAATTAGGTTGATAACCGTAATTCTTCAACCCAGGTTGAAACCTCCATAGTAGACCCCTCAGTTTACCATATTTTGTATGGATGTTTCTAGAGCCATTCGTTGTAATGTGGTATATACGACTAAGCACTGTTGCAGACTTACGCATTTCACTTTTCCTTTGTTTTCATTTAACTTTATCCAGTGAACTATGAACGTATTGACATGTTTAATAATTAAGTAGGTGACTCAAATGATCTCAAGAAATGTGGCATACCAAAAGACAGCTGTTTGCTCGTTGCCCTAGTAAGGTCGGTGCCGAAACAGTATTTCATTTGCTGTCTTCGTGATTAAACGAGACGTTTGAGTTCGGCAAGGTTTCAAAGAGAGTTACTTCGTGTTTGTAGTGAGCGCTTACTTATAGAAAGTTGAAGTCGCATTAGTGGTTTCAATTAGCCGTGCGGATAGGTGCATTTGCGTTGCTTTTGTAAATAACTTAAGGTGAATCTGAAATGATTTTATAAACAAGGCTACAGGCTACTTCCTGCTTCATCCTTGCCAATCCAAGCCTATGTTTCGTCATTATTCACCTCGTACCGCCGAGAAGCGTTCTTCCCTTCTCAGCGAGTTAGGTCGCAGTGCTGAGACTCTGTAGTCACAATCGTGATGAAGCAGGTCCATATCCCCTTTCGGCCTTCCAGATTCAGGTTTTTTGTGGTTTAATTAAATCTGTAAAAGTGAATTCCGGGATGGTTCTTTTGAAAGAGCACGGCCGATTGCCTTCCCAGTCCGAAACTGTGCTTCGAAAACGGGAAGTTAACACATAATACTTCCTCCTTCCTGCTTTGATATCACTGTTTCTGCAGCAAGAAACTAACTGCAAGCCTCCCATTAATCCATAGTTCCACTACGTGCGGAGACAGATATCCTAAGCAATTCGTAAATTATATTTTCATACAATAACGTTCAAAAATACTTTTTTTTAAGTGTACTGAAAACGCATGATTGTTTTGCAGCATTTGACGGTTGAGTAAAGAAAACAAAAATATATGCCCTGGGAAGTAAAAAGAAATACGCGAATTCATTGTATGGAGATCATCTTGAGCTGGTCCCAACACTTGTGACAAAAGATACATAATTTACACAGGTTATAATTAAAAGAAGGCCAATGCTGGCGGTAGATGCTCTGTGGAAATTTATGAAACAGGCCATATTTTATCGACTGTTAATAAAAGCTAATTCGTCACGAAACTTTTGACAAACTGTCTTATTTTTTCCTTTGCTCCTGAATTCGAATCTATACTATACCAATGACATGACATTTCTGAGTGAAAAATATTATTAATATTACTAGAAAACTTACATACCAACGCAGAACTATCACCTAAACAAACAAAATCCCACCACATCCGTGATGAATCTCTGAAAAATTTGCGATTGTTTCATAATTAAGTGTTGTGTTCCCTACCGGCGAGAAATGATTTTTCATCATTTTTTATTTTTGAACCTTAGTTGCTTTCGAACTGGAGGTCAATCGGTTGATGGCTACATACATAATAACATCAATATAGCTCACGTCTGTTGAAGAAATTAGCTCAGAGAATGCAAAGTTCCTGTAACACATTTATTGCATGCAGTACAGTTTGCGGTAGTTCGTAAACAATTACCTCAGCACCGACTCTTCCCCAGGAAAAATTAACACATCTGAAAGAAACGTTTATCTCATTACTCTCAGAGTCTCATCAAAAAATTTCCAACTTTATAAATGCCAACGGATTGTAGTGGCTGATAACAACTACGTCTTCGAGTAAGTATAGTTGTACATGACTACCGCAGTGCACAAATGTTTTCAGAGGGTTCTTTGAACCACATTCGGACTACTCCTGTAGCTTTCCGCTGTCGTATAGCATATGAGAAAAATGGACACATGTATCTCTCCGTGAAAGCATTAATTTCTCTTATTTTATTACGATGGTAACTTCTCCCGATGTATGAGAGAGTCAACAAAATGTTTTGACGTTCGGGGAAGAAGGTCATGGACTGAAATTTTGTGAAAAGACCTCATCTCACCGAAAAAGGAACAAAGGAAGTTAGATTAGGGTTCCTTTGAGCATCGTGGTCACTGGAAACGGGCAACTAAAAGACCATTTCTTCAAAGTCGCTTGTCATATCCGTGACACTATTCCTCCGATTTCATAATAATACCAAACGAGCTGTAACTTTGGGTATATTTTCGATCACCTCTTTCAATTCTACCTGGTGAAGATTTCATGTCACGCAGTGGTGTTCCAGAAGAGAACGCTGTAGCGCAGTGTAGGCAGTATATTTAGATTTCTTACGTTTTCCAATATTCCTGCTAAAAAACATTCTCTTTCGTTCACCTTTTCCAAGAAATTTTGTTTGTGTTGGTTCTCATTCACTTTTCTCGTAGCTATAATTCCTAACTGACATTCTGTCGTAGAAAAAACGCACAAGCTGCTTAAAATTCTTGTTTTTATTATCCCGCATTGGAGTTCATCATCTGCCAGAACCTGGACACAATACAAACCGTATTATACAATTTTACTAAGAAAAGTGAAATACCATGATCAGTAGACTTATTACAAATTACTTTTAGAATTTTTCTTAGAGAATACCACATATATAACATTTTAACACATAATCCATTATCATTTGTAACTGGGTGTATATGTGATCTCGTAAATATAGGGTGTTACGCATCAGCAGTGCTGTATTTTACAGTCAGTCACAATGTACTTGGCGTACAGCACGACATTGTGAACTTCGGAACACAAATGAATTAGGGCTCTATACTCTATGTGTAGGCTAGGCATAATTTCTCGAACAGTGTCTGTGGTAAGCAGGATTACAGTTCATACATTCTGCATGTTCATTCCGCATTATACTACCGTTTAAATATGATTCTTTCGTAATAAAAAACTGATGAGCGTAACAATGTGAATTAATTAAAAAAATGTATTTAGTCATTATACTGTATAGTGGACTATATTGAATTGTATCGTAAATATTGGAATGTAGTACGTTCAAAACACAATACCTAGAACGTGGTCAAGGCTTCAGTACATGTTTACTGATGCGTTAACATATACTGTTAAGTTATCAAGTAAATAATGTGGCTCAAATGGCTTTCTTTGACTGGTTTACGTTGTGAGAGGGAGATCCCAGATAGACTCCTGTTGGAAGGATGTCGACTTGCAATCAGTCTTTTTACATTGTACGGTGCTGAAGGCTGGCCTTCAACAAAAGAAGTGTAACAAGCACTTGCATCCAAGCAAGCAGAGATGCTTTGTTGGACATCAGGATTAACACTGCAAGATCACGTATCAAATGAAGAAGCTGTGTGGAATAACAACAACAATAGAGAACACGAAAAAAATATTATCTACCTTGGCACAAGCATGTTCCTGGAGCAGATGCAACAACAGTGGCAGAGTCGGGTTTTAGGTTGAGAGCTCAAATTGTTCAAATGGCTCTGAGCACTATGGGACTTAACATCTGAGGTCGTTAGTCCCCTAGAACTTAGAACTACTTAAACCTAACTAACCTAAGGACGTTACACATATCCATGCCCGAGGCAGGATTAGAACCTGCGACCGTAGCGGTCACGCGGTTCCACACTGAAGCACCTACAACCGCTAGGCCACCACGGCCGGCAGTGTGAGAGCAATCAGCCAGTAGAACAACCTAGGCAGCGATGGCTTGACATCCTGCATGAAGATCTCAGGACTGAACCCTTCGCTAGGCACAATATCGGATAAATGGCGACAGAGAGTCAAAACAGGTGACACCCCAGCATGCGGGAAAAGTGCTAAGGAAGAAGAAGAATAAGAAGAATGCCAGGCACAGTCATTATTTCAGAATGCGATCTTATCTTAAATACAAACGTACATTATAAGCCTGATAATCTTTTTTAAGATTTTAATACCTAAATATTTATTTGAATAGACAAACTTTTAAATCTGTACGATTTATCGTGAAATCTGTATTTACAGGATTTTTTTTTATACTCAATTTTTTTTTTGTTATTCACAGTCAATCACTACTTGTTGTGCTAGTCAGGAATCTTGTGAAAAAGGTGAGAGAAAGATGCCTCTTTCCCACTGACAGATACCCTCGGAGTAATGAAGCAGCTCAATACACTTAATAATCTCAAGTCTTCTGGCCCGGAGTTCATATCACTTAGGTCTCTTTCATAGTATACTGTTGTAATAGCTCCATATTTGGCAATCCTATGAAAACGCTTGCTCGACGAAATATCTGTACCTTAAAACAGGACAGCTGCACAGGTCACACCAATACTCAAGAAAGGAAGTAGAAGTAGTCCGCTGAGTGACAGACCCATATCAGTGACGTCAATTGACAGTAGACTTTTGGTACATATACTGTGATCGAACATTACGAATCATCCCGAAAAAAAACCTCTATTCACAAATTCTCAGAATGGATTCATAAAATATTGTTCTTTCTGGATTCGTAATTTCCTGTCAGAAAGATAACATGCCTCAGTAACTGACAGTCATCGAGAAAAGCAAAATTAATATCAGACGCTCCCCTAGGAAGTAATATAGATCCTCCGCTATTCCAAATATATATAAACGATTTAGGAGACAATTTGAGCAGCCATCTTAGAATTGTTTGCTGATGATCCTGTCATTTACCGTCTTTTACAGTCATCAAAAGCTCGAAACCAATTGCAGAATGATTTAGACAATATATCTGTACGGTGCGAAAAGCGACAATTGGCTCTAAGTAATGAAAAGCATGAAGTCATCCACATGAGTACCAGATCGGATCTGCTAAATTTTGATTACACGACAAATCACAAAAATCTAAGGGTTGTAAATTGAACTAAGCACTTAGGGATTACAATTACGAATAATCTAAATAGGAACGATCATATAAACAATGTTGAGGGGAAAGTAGACCAAAAACTGCGATTCGTTGGCAGAACACTTAGAAACTGCAACAGATCTACTAAAGAGACTGATTACACTACGCTTCTCCGTCCTTTGCTAGAGTACTGCTGCGCGCTATGGGATCCTTAGCAGATACCATTACCGGATAACGTCGTAAAAGTTCACAGAAGGGCAGCTCATTTTGTATTATCGTGAAATACGGAAGAGAGTGCCACGGGTTTGATACACGAATTGTGATCAAAATGTTTAAAAGAACGGCGTTCTTCGTTGCGGCGAGATGTTTTCACGAAATATCTGTTTCCAGTTCTTCCCCCCGAATACGAAAATGTTTCTCTGAAGCTCTCTTACAAAGGAAGAACTGACGATAAAATAAAATAAGCGAAATCCCTGCTAGCACGGATAGATTTTTCCGCTTGATGTTCGAGAGTGGACCATTAGAGAAATAGGGCGAGAATGAAATTTCCCGGCAGATCAAAAGTGTCTGCTGGACCGAGACTCGAACTTGGGACCGCTGCCCTTTGCGGGAAAGTCGTTTAGCGACTGCGTTACCCAAGAACGGCTCACGACCCGTACTCACAGCTTTACTCCCGCCACTACCTCGTCTAGGTAGACCATTTGCCAGCGAAAGGCAAATGTCCAGAGTTCGAGTCTCGGTCCGGCACACGTTTTTGATCAGCCAGGTAGTTTCACATCAGTGCACACCCTGTTGCACAGTGAAAATTCCATCTAGTGTGTGGTTTGATGCACCCTGTGCCCGCACTTAAGTGGGAACAGCAAATTAGTTATGGATGATGGAGATATGGCCTTTTTCACATAGAAGGCTAGAATTTGATTGCTGCAGCAGTTATATTCTACACGCTCAGCTCGTTGCGTTTAGCAGTGGTTTATTCTAGGAACTAGTCACATTTCGCAGACTGGAATCTGTATGTGTGTGTTCGCATGTGCGACGGCTGTTGGATATATCGGAGAAGCAGCGCCTTGCCGTGCGGGAGTCGCGTCAGCAGTACGCCACGTCATTACGCTCGCTGATAGGTCGGCAGTCAGCGAACGTCGCACTTGAAGGGCTCAAAATAGCCCGTCGCGCCGCCGAAGAGAGCGAAACAGCTGTAATTACTCAATTTCCCTCTCAAGGAATGCAATTACCCAGCTGGCGGGCGCTCGCGTCTCACGCCGAAAAAAACTCTCCCTCCGTGTTGCGAGACTGCTCAGAAATCGGGAAAAAATTGAGGAAGTCTCTTGCGACAGGTTTCCGTCCGTAATACGCCTGCAGTTCCAATGTCCCTTCAATCACGGAGGAATAAGGCTTCTGCAATCATCAGTTTTACGCATTTGCGTTAGGCTGTATTTTTGCAAATCTCTACGCCTTTGAATTTATTGGAAATTCTCTGGTATTTTGCGTCTGTTGGTACTAGGTATTCCTACGGGCGACCGTCTGTATTTTATAAGTTCTTATCACTGTAAACGGATAAATCAGTGTTAAGTAGACCTTTCTGCTCCCGAAACGCTAGGAACGTCAGAAGACTTTACTTCTTGTAGTGAATCTGATTTTTTCATTCATGTAATCCTCAAATCGTACAGTTTCCACCCACGACTCTGTTTCAGTCCTATTGAAGACGAGAAGTAAGTAACATACAAACAAACTTTTTTTCCTTTACTTTGTAACATTCCATAATGTAAAACAGGTTTAGTCTGCCAGGGAATTTCATATCAGCCCACAATCCGCTAAAGCATGAAAATTTCATTGTTTCATTTCACATTGTGTTCACATTCCTGTCACGAAAACGCATCATAAATCTGCGCTAATAATGAGTATGTGAAACCATCAGGTTTGTCTGAACACAGTCCTCCAAAACTACTAGACGAATTTGCAGGTAACTTGAGCGTAGTTTGGGGCACAATGTAGGCTTCCCTTCATGAAAAGGAAATCTTGAAAAGGGAATCACGAAAAAAGAATAAGTCGTTATTTAAAGTTTCATCTAAAACAATTATAACTTGGGCGTAGCGTGGGGCAACGTACATACTTTATTTCTTAAAAAAGCGGATTACGGAAAAAAACCGTAGTTTAAAATATTATACACACTCATATTGTAAATGCGTAAGTAACTCTCTCTCTGTTACATTTTCACGACGAAGCTGCTGAACCAATTTGGATAAAATCTGACATGGAGATAGCTTCACGCCTGAGGAAGCACACAGGCTACTTTAGAAAGTGTGCAGTACAAGATCTTTATTCATTTGAAGAATATTACACGAATTAAGGGAAAATATTTACTCTTTAAAAATTTTATTCGCTCTTTGACTTTTGATCTTCATCACATTTGTGAGAAACGTTTCTTTGGTTGATATGTGCGACGTGACACGATTCAAAGAGATTAATACAATGATTACACAATCTTCAATGTGTTTGATCCATACCTACACACTATTTGTTGCATAACATACACGTTGCATAATGTATAGCCACCTCACTGGCATGATGCATAGACGCGTGTTCCTGCACATGCCCCTTTGTACGCAGTTCACGGCAACGACGGTGCAGATGCCGAAGTATCATTCGTTGGGAGAGCTTGAGAGGAGTGGGGGGGGGGGGGGGGGGGGGAGAGGAGGGGGGAGAGCGAGGCGCACATCCCGAGCTATCCCCACCCAAACAAGCGGACGCGTGAGGGCAGCTGATGTTACGATGTTAATACATGCACTCGTGTAGTAGCTTACTTACCATCACTAAGCTACTGGTATGAGAGCGCATCTTTTGCTAACGGCTAGCATACCCATAAATACGATGAAGATCATTTCATTACGAATATCATGTTATATTACGTATTTAACTTACTGAAGTATCATACAAAGAGAAAAGGCGTCTTTCGGATACAATTTCCTCACAAATTTTAACTGAATGGTTTCAAAAGTTAGATTCGTTAGCAAATTAAAGTAGAAAATTGTGTTTCATAAAAAAGAAAATTTTCTTTTCCTTACCAGATATCAACTCAGCGATAGTTCACACAGTGCAAATATTGCCACAATTATAGATACTGTGTAGTTCTCTCAGCTAAAATATTCTTTCACAAAACGACAGGCAGATGATATACTTGAAGAATTATTTCATTGACACTTCCCTCTTAACAAGACCTTACAACCAGAGCCATAACTGCAAAAATTTTATGTTCGATGTTTCATTTACTTTCGAACGAACGATGTTCTACACTATACCTGTTTTCTCGACTCATATAATAGCAGAACTGATTCTGTTGCAAGCAGTTTATCATTGTTGTTGTTGTTGTGGCCTTCAGTCCTGAGACTGGTTTGATCCAGCTCTCCATGTTACTCTATCCTGTGCAAGCTTCTCCATCTAACCTAGACAAAACCCAGGCCCAATGGAATCTCAATCTCTGCACTGAAGAAATCCAATATTTTTGGTCTGAATACGGTCCGAGCAAATCAGAGGTATTGCATACAGTTTAAATGAGCAAATAGCTTATTTTATAGACTTGATATTTGTGCAGATACACCGTGATTTACTTCCTACTATGTCATAACTGTCGTTCTACAAATTTAATTCATTCTACTTCCCACTTCCGTTAAATACACTAGACTGAAAAATTCCAAATGTTTCACATATATCCATGCCTTTCTCCTTTTGTCCCATATAAGTTTCTGTGGGTGATGGACTTCTTGATAACCCAGTCTCTGACTGGAAATTAATTTTGAACAGAATACCGCCGTTCTGATTTGGTACAGCACTGACGTAAATAAATGTAGAACACCACAACGGAGTTTATTGTCGATTATAAGACAACAACACCTTTTGAAATCTAAAGGGGTAAAAGTCAGTATTTAACATATTAATCTCACTAAGAAATGTGTTAGAGTAGTTAGTAATTCTGGAGAAAACAAAAGACAACGTTTACCAAAGTATATGTAAACTATGCAACACATATTCAAATTTTAGGCTGACGTCTACAAAGGTGGCAGAGCTTCAAATGTAGCCGTCTCCAAAGTATATATGGGAATGCGAATGGAAACCTCAAATACAAAAATATCAACAAATGCACTGTAGAAAACATAACGTCGAAAATTTAAACACTGGTAAAACAAGCGGTTGTCTCTTGCACCACAGTCAAAATAACAACGCTAGGGGAGAAGTAAATAAGAGGTTAGTTGTAAACCAGAACTCATCAAACAACTTGCATTGGGTATAACATGAGCAATGGAAGGAAGAGGTTAAGATGTCAAAAGTTGTGATAACCTATAGATCCCGTAGTAAAACGAGATACAGGTTAACTATATGAGCGGTGAAGCAACTCAAGAAACTGGAATGGACACGAAATCTAGTCCTAGACAGACGATGAGGACCACCCGATTACGGCTGGATATAAATACAGTTTCAGGACTCCAGGACATCATCATGAACAAATGAACGTGATTAAATTACTGTGACTGAAATGCAAACTGAGCCCCTTCCATATTTCGCATTTCTCAGTGGGCAAACACAAAGGATCCGACACCAAATGATACGTCCTATATACGTTAATCAACGTAATAAAATAAGTGGTTAAGAATTCCATATTCTTACAAATTTCTCTGTATGTGAGATTTTATTTCTCTGTGTTTCTAGCTAGCAAAAATCTTATAAGTCAAGCAATATTACTCTAAAATTTTTAGCTCAACACTGTGCATACGATATTTTCTTTTAAATTTTGTTTCTTTCGTTTCCAACATACTTTAATTGAGCAAAATACTTTTAGAACATTTATGCTTCTCTCTGCTAAATGGTAATACCATAAACGAGTATTTTTACCTGTCACTCCACATCGAAACCACAGAAATAATTAAGCATAGTTCATTTGTCACATGAATCTTACTTATCGTTATTTAGGTTCAACACACGACAGCACTTATTTTTTCCACAAACATTTCTCTGATCTTGATCACTTCATGACTCTTAATGGGAGGAAACATATCCAATAACTGGAGAAAGAAAATATATAATTTTAGTTGTAACTGATCGATTTAGTTATTAACAAGTACGGTAAAAAGTAATTTGTGTACATTGATTTTTGGTGATTTTGTAAAGTATTTGATAGATTTTTGTAGAATAAAATATTATAAGTAAATATTTCATCATCTGTGGTCTCTGGAACAACAAAAAGGCATAACACGATATCTTTGACCTCTGGGACAAAATATCACAACGGTTATCAAGCGTAAAATTATCGCTGCTGTTCAGATTCTCTTTGCTGAATTCTTAAATTAAGCGTAATACCCTTACTACATGGACTCATTAGGTATTTGATTATTCTCTATCGTAGTGTCCTCTTAATCATGAATATTCTTCAAATAAATATTTAATAAAATAATCATTGGAATGACACAGCATCGGAAACCACTATGCACTGTGAAGAGCTCACGGGAGTTTTCATTCTTCAGTCAACTTACCACTGGGAGCACTCCATAGAACCTCCTGGTCCCAAAAGCAATGACGCATTTATTCGCCGACGATCGTTGGACGTTTCAGATGAAGAGGAACGCGACAATCGTTGCAACAGTAGCACCAATACAGGATGGAGGTGGGGGTGGGGAGGACCTACAAGAAAATACATGCTCAACACTCTGACCCTTGCCACGACAAAATTTCATTTATAACAACATAGATGCTAGTAAATTCTATCCTTCATAATCACGACGTAATGGAACAGTCTCATAACTATGGTGGTAATAAAATACTTATTACGAAAATCTCTCCACCAAATCAGCAGTCCCAGAACAGAGCTTTGACAAAAATAGGCTATTGTTATTGCAGTGAGAGCTTTCATTATCTGAAACTAAATATGAATTCCCCATTTTTTTATTTAACTGTCAGATTTGACAGATTCCGTTTGCTGACGACAGCCAGAAAATAATGTGGCCTTCCTCTGACGTAAAACAGACTAAAACTCAGTCTTCCACGAAATCATTTGAGTTCAACGTGACAGATCTGTGAGCTCATTCTTTTGCAGCATACAGAATCTTAGACAACACCAGTAATGTTTAAATAATGATGACAGACATATACTAGTAATAATAATGAGAAACACCTAGAGGTGAAGGAGGTAAGACTGTGGGCAAGATTAACAAAACGTTAGAAATATCATAGAGAAGTACGGTAAGGAATAAAAGAAAAAGATTGCTCGTGATTACGTGTCATTAAAGGAGAATCACATATTTATTGTTTATTCACTCACATCGTCAGTATAGTAAAAGACTTGAAATTTTTATGACTGAATGTATGTGAATAGTTTTTTACTAGTATGACATCCAGGATCTCGAGCAGAGATCTTTAATAAAAACTATAATATTAACTAACAGAGATACAATCGCGGAAATATTTTTATTTTTCTTGTTTGCACTATATTATATTCAAATACAAATTCGGAAGCGTATTCGTCGCCCAGAAAAGAGAGGTAATAGCCATATGTGGTGCCAGTGCGCGTGCTACGTGTAGTCTGATGTTCGAGAGTGTCATGTGATACGTGGTTAATAATAATTTAGACTCACTCAAAAGGAGCTACAGCTTTCAGTCGATGGCCCCCACACAGAAATACGATCAACAGTTAGATAATTTGTTTCCAACTATTGTAAGGAAGCGCGAGGACTGCTTCGAAGATTTCATTTTCAACATACTTCCAACTGAAATAAAATTATTTAATGATAACAGAAAATTTTAATTATACGCTGAAATACTGCTTTGTTGCACATTCCTTTCTCCAGCTCAGAACTCTGAAGTACCTTAATGGGACTTACCTGCTAAGGTCATCAGTCCCTAAGCTTACACACTACTTAACCTAAATTATCCTAAGGACAAACACATACACCCATGCCCGAGGGAGGACTCGAACCTCCGCCGGGATCAGTCCATGAGTGCAGCGCCTTAAACCGCTCGGCTAATCCCACGCGGCATTTATTTTGTAATAGAGCTTATAAATTTGAAGAAATTCGTGTTACCACGAGCTGCTTTTTGGTAAATAATGTTTAATCCACTAGTTTCTGTAGGAAATATCGTTTTCAAGTCGATCTAAATAACACAAAAGAATACTTCAATAAAAGACGAAGGAGTAAAATTATTTTTATGTATGTCATGACAGTAGTATGCAGGAAATTTCATATAGTTGCTCACTTAGTTACATATCCCGTAGCACATATTATGTATATATGATTTTCACAATTTTTTTAAAAAATCGTTATCATAATTCTTTCAGCTATCAAGTGTGAGTTTTATACTCGAGTATCTCTGGTGCACATTGTCCCATTTAACGTAAATAACAATAACAATAGCAATAATGATATTAATAATAATAACAGGCTAGTGTGAAAAACATTGAGCAACAAACAAAACATCTACAGGACACAAGAACCTCAAGACAAATAGATATAAGAATGATTACAGTAATAAGGAATGGCCTTTACAACGACTGTGACGATGAAGTGTAAACACATAAATGTACGCAGTCTTTGTGCTGTCAAGGTGTAATAATTCTGTTATTGAGAATACATGGCTACCGAAGGAATGTGACCTATACGGTCGATATACATAAGATAATAAAGAAATCGCAACAATATCGTTTCCACCACATGAATCTCCTCTTCATTATCTTTTGGAATATATTTTTTTCTTCTTTGTGTGCTGTATCCAACGAAGAACGTCATTAACCTGCAAATTCATCGAGGTCAGTTTCCAGCCTTCGATTCACCTGTCGGCTTTGTAGGTATTAACACAATGTTAACTATAGGCACATACAGAATTTTACATGCCGATATTATTAGCGGGCTTTCGAATATTTCGTTCTTAACCTTAATTCATCGTTTGTTCGTGCACTTGCACATTTTTTTAAGTGCCCTCTTTATGCACTGAATCAGTGTATTGGATAACGACTAGACCTAGATTTGAAATTTATACACTCCGATTACTAAACTAAATCATGTAAGCTTAATTGTTAAGATAAACTATAGGAAAATTTGTCACTATAAAATATACATCGCTGTTGTTCTATTAGATTTTAATGTGGATAATCGCATAAATAGAAGAACCCTTTGATACTGTCAGATTTTAGTGGAAACATGTTTACGTCAACTTGTGTTTGGCGTAAAACCATAGTGATGACATAGATCAGTTGGTTGGCAACATATATTCTTGCAGGAGCATGGGAAATATGTTACGCTGTAATAATAAATGTTCCAACAGCTACTGTGAATATGCCGAAAAACATTCAATACCTAGACTCGTAGTATCTATACTGGGACCCTTTGTGGTGCTATACATGTTTTATTATCTAGTCACATTGTATATTGAAGAAAATGTTACTCGTACCTAAATCTCCCAGCCACACCTCGGATGAGAGCGATATGTTTCGCATGTATGAAAATAAATGGAAAATGTAGAACAAATAGTTTTCCAGCGCATCGAAATAAAAAAGAAAATAAAAAGAGCTATGAAACACGAAAAATGATAAACGATGACGATCTCGGACAACAGAAATTTTCAGCGCTAATTTAAGAAAGAATAGAGAAAATTCTGAAGAAGGTTCGGAGAAAGGTAAATAACAAAACCCAGTGCAAGAATGAATATATATAATTTTTTATCTAATATGTTTAACATACAATGTGTAAGCGACTGGTAAAACAGTAGTTGTTGAACAGTTTTTTGCTATTTTTATGCATTCGCTGAAAATACTTATGAAGCACTATTCCTGCTAGTTAATACATTTTTCGGAATACCCTTTACAATTTACCCTGCAGCTACATTCATTGTACCAGTAAAATACTGATCGATTGTTATATGTCGAGTAATCTGTAAGAGGTTAACAACGTCATTACAGTATGTGAACTGGGCTTGACCGACTGTGTTCCAAAACTGACATGGTCTGTAAACAAGAGATACTTCTAGGTGTCTTTGAACGCTTCATAAAGACCTGTTACATCGCGTAAGGAACGCTTCTCAAAGAATTCATTGCGTTAAGTTCTTCTCACGAACACAGATACGGTCAATAATACAAATCTTACCGACGGCAACAACGCAACAGAGAAAACTGTCAACTTAATTTTCAGAGTCGTTTCCACTGAAATATGAGTAACCTATGAAAAATAGCTTTCTTGGAGAGATTACTTGTCCATTGTTATCGTATACGAAATTCGTTTTCTCTTTTAGAAGTAATAATTTTGATTGCATTTGTTTATAATTTTTTCCACAGTTGTTGAAGTACACTTGTGGAGTACACCTAGAATAGTTTCCCTGATACGCACTCAAAGATATTTATGTATGGCTTAACCGTCAGTAGAATTATGTCAGTATCATGCAAATTTTCTACTATCTCGTGGCTCTGAATTCATATTCGTGTTAATCAAAATATATCGATACTGTTCTCTCCTTTACATAGTGACATGTCAACTGTCAGAAACTATGCACTGCCACAGTGCATTTTAAGATCGGACACCCACCCTTAAGTTGTGTTAATGCTGTTTTCCACAGAATCGTTTCAAAATAACGACTCAAGCTAACACCTCCGGTATGTACGATACGCTAACAAATACGCCTTTCGCAAAGTTGTTTCCCTAAACATCTGCGCATTTACCTCTCTGTCATTCAGTTGTCGTGATAACGAAATAGACTTCGAGTAACGTGAAGAATTACAAGCGATGTGGGCGACAGATATGTTAGGACACGAGTCCGTACAGGATCTGTCTGTAAGGAACGTGAAGACTGCGTTACGAGAGGTGGGAGTACAGTAACTTCGGAGGGTCAGCTTGGGAGCGGCTTACTAGCCACTATTGTGTCTTCCTGCGTGTGTCGCACTGTAATACCGTTTGGGAGAAGGAAACCAAACTTGGCATCCGACCTTTATACGTAACCGGGCAACAATGTCACATCTACAAGACAGGTCTCTATTCATCCCTTCATGTCAGCTTTGCTTTATCCGAGAGGGCACCCGAGACACCCTTATTGTAAGCAGTGTTGTAAAGCCACACAGGTGACAACCAGCCCTCACCCCTGAAGGCAGCTGCTGATTCCTACCAACTCTAACCGCTACTAGCTAGGCGATCAATAACAAGTAAGACGAATTTTGTTCTGAATCAACAAATTAAGGAGAATCTAAATTAAGGAACATACTTTAAAGTTACGTGCATAATTAAATTTTATCTTCGACTCTTAAATTCGTCATCTTCAAAACGTAATAATGTAGTGTGGTTCGATGGTTTGATGCAAGTCTTTCAATAAGATGCCACCAGTCGCGGAAAAGGGACCTACAGTTTAACGAGGAATCCGAAAGACGTGTCGTTTCTGAAGACTCTTAGCTTCACAGAGAAACGAAGGCTACGCTAAAGGCAGACTCAAAAATCACGTATCCGGCCGAGATTCGAGATTCGAAGCTTCGACCAAAACCGCAGATGGTTAACAGAGCTATCTGTCATCACACTCTACACAATTGCTAGTGCTGTACCTTCATATGTAGGTACGTCCTGCCTTAGAAACATTATTGCAATTTCTCTTACCTCCACAGAAAATACTCCTGTTTGTATACATTGCGACGTATAGTTTACTGGAGATACGTTCTTTTTCGAATCAGAACAAACGGAAAATTACATTTACTGTCTTTTTCAGGAGAGAGATTATACTTTTTACAAAATTTATACGAACGTCACAAATATAAACCATCAAAATACATATTAGTTTGCAATGGAAAAATGACGAAAGAACTTCTTGGAACGTTATTTCGATATCTCTCCACAGAAAATACTCATCTAGCCGTTCTACTCTTTGTTGACAAAGTACTCAGATAAACAGGTAAATTTGATGAGAACATAAGAATGAAAAGGTATTCTCCAAAGACGAGAAAACTGCGAGACTAGTTGAGGTTTGTTTCCTTCCATAATTGAAGATTACGCAAGAGTTCGCAGAATTCGCGTGTATGTTTATATAACTAGTCTTCATGACAGATTATTCGTACGTAAGGTTTTCAATAGGTTGTAATTCAAACACAAAATAAAATCGTATTATATTACTTTTCGGCGGTAGATGATTTTGTTTCCGTTTAAATTAGCAAATTTGGCAATGTTATTGGAAACATATTTAATGTTAGATTATGGTGCTGTAGTGGTGATAAATGTGAAGTATTTCCATTTTTTGTAAATTAACATTTCCGTTCGTTTAATCTTTTCGTCGTCATTATAATATTCTAAATAACACTGTTTTTGTGAATATTTTGAATTTTGTTGTTGTGACTGCTTTACAATATAGAAAAAGCCGTTTGTCAGCAGTGTTAACAGTGGTCCAGTTCAGTGTAAAATCCCTAACATTACGCTTGTTTTAACAAAACATTTCTTTTTCAGAATTAAGAGAACCCACTGATGATTGGACAACAGCGCTGAAACATGTTGGCTGAACGGACAAAGGCTGTCTGTTTTACACAAGTAGGTGAACTTAAAAAGTTTCGTTCTTTGATATATATATAAGACCTCAAGAATTCTTAAACTGGGGTTCCCAGCGAAATCAGTAACGCGATGCATTTTATTTCAAAGTAAAGAATAATTTTAATTTTATGTCTTCTGCCACTTTTAAATTACGATTTGTCTCCATGTGGTGTCTTCTTTACATTGATACAGACTTGCTCTAGGAGTCAGGAGAATGTTTTGGTATCTAGCGGTTCCGCGTGTCCGTTTTCTCCCGCTCGCTGTCTTCCAGTGACTGACACTTAATTTCCGATCGCCTGCTATGGAAGTGCGTGTACTAAAATCCGATAGATAGAACATTCTGCCGCCCACGTTTCTCCTTCAGGCTCCACGATGAAGAAGAGACTCTACTTATCTCAGAGTGTAGGTAGGCACAATACTAAATACAACTTGCGAACAGTTATTTAAATCGTTATTTTCAGTAAAGACATGTATCATTGCTATTACAACTGCAAGTAGATGTTACAGGTTTCACAAAATTCGTAACATAAAGCTGTATTTGGTTCCTTCGTTGTACTACCTGGGAGGGTTTCAAACCATCGTTTGGTGCGAAACTTGAACAAAAATACAAAAATATCACGAAAATGGAAACGTAGGAACGTAATTATTGGCATATTAAATGAATAACAGGTCAACAACATAGTAGTCTGGCCTGTTTATACAGCACATTAACGTATGCAGCTCTTCTTGCTGATTTCTGATAACTGTGATGTTATTCTTCAACTTGACACTGATCGACGTATTTTTGTCGATGAATGTCTCAATAGGTGCTTTCCTATGTTTCCATTTTCGTAATACGTAAGATATTTTTGTTCGAGTTTCGTACCAGACGATGATTTATAACTGAAAAAGGTAGCAGAATAAATGAACCAAATACAGCTTTGTGTTGTGAAATTTGAGAAATATGTACTGAGTAACAGCGTTTTCTTTTTTTATGAGTTATGAGTGCTTTCATGTCACTTACTATACTCTGTCCTACGTGAATTTATATTACTGTTTTGGTATGTGGGACGAATGTGTTGAAAAATAGTAGTTCAAAATTTTATCGGTCAAGATTTCATTATTGAGCCTATCATATAAGGATAACAGGAAAAACACAATTCTTAATGTAGTTTTCTTACGTATTTTTCCATTCTTACGCACCTATTTCGGTGCTGCTTGTGACCGTAAATCATGCATGAAAGGGCTGATTAAGAGCTGTAGAGATGCATTGCTCTTTCGGAAGCATTTTTCTGTTTCGAGGCTGGCTGTACGTACTCTTTGGTGCGCTTCACTTAAAAGGAATAGATCTATTATGCAAATATAAATTGTATCAAGAAATATACTAATAAAAAACATGGGAAAACTAAAAGGCAAATGTTTCGCGAAATCAATACAGTGGAGTGATTTGATGGATATGAAGGAAATCTTTGTCATATAGTATGTACGCACTTTCCGAGTTCTTACTCGCGAATTAGCAGAGGGGCAAGCTTTTTCTCGCTTTCACTTAAAAATATTTCTTTAACCACTTTATCAGTGGATAAGTCTGTGATAACACGTTCTGAGCCATCAGGAATTTCAGCGAATGTTTTATCATATTTATTTGGTTCAAATGGCTCTGACCACTATGGGACTCAACTGCTGAGGTCATTAGTCTCCTAGAACTTAGAACTAGTTAAACCTAACTAACCTAAGGACATCACAAACATCCATGCCCGAGGCAGGATTCGAACCTGCGACAGTAGCGGTCTTGCGGTTCCAGACTGCAGCGCCTTTAACCGCACGGCCACTTCGGCCGGCTCATATTTATTTCTTCACCAAGAATCTTATTAAATATTATCTTGTTTATTCCGAATCAGTGTACTATAAATTGTTGCAAATGAGATAGTAATCTGTTTAAACATCTTTTTGCTTGATGCCTGGTCCCACTGGTCTCATTATTTTCATAAAATTTCTAGGTTAGTCATAACAAACAGAGAGCTAAGGACGAGCAAAACGGCCACCTTAAGAAATTTATGTATTGTGAAGAGAGTAAGACTCGAACCAACACTGGAACATTGTTTTTCTAGGATTTTTGTCTTGTACTTAATGAAATGTATCACTTCTCTCATCACATCTTACTTGAAACGTTTCTGAGCATATACTTTTTTTTCAAAAAATCGTACTTTTATCGAGAAATAAATTTCCAAAAATATGCTGAAAGTGAAGTTTAGCTTAAGAGAGCAATTTGTAATATAGAGGTCTGCAAAAATAAAATAATTTAGAATTTCAAAGCTTCTTTATGAAACAGAATTCCTCCTGGACAATTGCATAGACAAACTATAGCTCTATTTAATGGGATTTATATATCAAGAGCTCTATCTGCAGATAGAAACTTGATGTAAAAATGAAATCAAGTAATTTGAAACCATGTGTCAATTCAAAGTTGTGTTCTGAGCACTGTGGATGTCTGTGGTAGAGAATGGGAAGAGATAACGGGCATGTTACATTGTCAGAGCAGCAGGTGATCGTGTCAAAGAGCCATAAAACATTTCAACAACAAAAATACACGATATACGAATTATAAGTCCAAATAACTTTAAGAAAAATAACCAGAAGAAAGAATGTCTAAGAATTACAGCCCCAGAAGGTCAAAGATTGAACAACGAATTTAAAATCAACAAGCACATGCTATGCACAAGGAGTTATTAAAAGTCAAAATATACAGTAAAAGATGGGATACAGATGTAGGCCATTGTGTATCTCGCTGAGTACAGAAGGTCTAAAGGATTAGCTCAGAGGAGAAAAGTAAGCTAATAAGTCATTTTCAGAATTACCGAAAATAGCACATGCCACTGCAATAAGAAAAAATTGATAGATAACTATTCAATAAGGCAAAAAAAGAAAAAAAACTGGATGTAGAAGTACACAAAACAAGCTGTAGCATTCGTTGAAATAACTTCTGAGTTTGAAATCAACATAACAAAAATCAGCAAATAATCGCGCCATTTAAAGACTAAAAGAAATGTTTAAATATGTATAGTAAGGAGAAATAAGTTTTGACACACTTTTTAATCATTGCTTCTCCTACATGCAACACGCAGGTGGGATAACAGTAAAGAATTAATAACAGTAGACATATAACAAATAATGGTGTAACAAGAGCTTGTAAATCAGTTCTACATCCTGGAGGAACTCGTCACTACGGATCAATTGGAATGAAAGTAAATCTAATCTGTTCTTGTGAGAAGTCTAGGAAAGTAAAGAACGAAAGGTTGTGAAACGGACAACGTCGTCAAAATTATGATCCTAACATTGACTGATGATTCTTCACTCTAACTTAAACAAATGAAAATATGTGGAACAGTTATTTGTAAGTAGGTCTAACCACTACTCTGGCACTGACGAAAACATCGTTAGAGATCAAGAGGTATGAAAAACAGCAGGTGTAGTGTGATTCAAAACGAATGGGACAAAAAGAAATTATTCTTGTGAGTATTGTAAAGACTTTATTTCAGAAATACAGTTATAGACTGGAAGGTTTACTCTGCAGTCCCTACGGTAAGTTTTATTTATCTTTCATTTATTTATTTATTATAGTTCACTGTCTCGGTTACAACAATGAGCTGTTGCATGTACAGTTACATACGTGAAAATTTTCTTTATAATATATTTATTTTCCGATCCTTTTTTCAGAATGCGAATTAAGTTTACATTGACTGTAATACTATTTCCTTTTCTTTCTTTCTTTCTTCTGCTGTCACTCTAACATTTATACGGCTACTTACAGTTTACTCATGGCATCTCCGTTCATACTCCGTAGGGTCTTTCTTTACTGTGATAGGAAGAGAGCCATACTTTCGTTATTTCAAATTATCTTGACTAATTTACGATTGTCATTATACCTATTGATATTACTACTGTTAAGCACGACGTACTACAATAAAAAACAATATCCTACAGATTAATAAAATATTCTCGTTTTTCAAGCAGTGACTCTATAGACTTGCTGTCCCGGCTCTTTGACGACACCACTATGGATTTACTTAAACATACCCTTACGTCATCGTATTTTTTACATGGTGGAGAATATTTCACCCAGACGAACGGCCGTGATAGGGAGCCATAAGCTCCTGTTGCAGCTGTCCTCTGTATGGAGCATTTTTGGGACATGGCCTTTGACACGGCTCCGGCAAAGTCTACTTGGTTTTAACGCTACGTCGACGATACCTTCGTCGTACGGCCTCATGCACGTGAAAAGCTAAAAGAGTTCCTGGAAAACATCAACAACGTCCAAGATCATATAAAGTATACGTGGATGTAGAGAAGGAAAGTTCCTTGCCGTTCATGGACGTCCTTGTCCGGTGCAAAGCGAATGGGTGTCTCCGTCACAGCATCCACTGCAAGGCCAACAACACGGATTGGTATCTGCACGCTATCAGCTGTCACCACCCAGCATAGAAACGGTCTGTTCTGAGGACCTCGGTTCATAGGGCTGAAATCATTTCAGACGCCGAAAACTTGCCAAGGAGAACGGTTACAACAACAGACAAATTTCTCAAGCAGTTTCTGCTAAGACGCGAAAGCAGACGTTCGAAGAAGACAAATTGAGAAATTTGTGGTACGTTCTATGGGACCAAATTACTGAGGTCATCGGTCCCTAAGCTTACAGACTAAACTATCTTACGCTAAGGACAGCACAGACACCCATGCCAGAGGGAGGACTCGAACATAAGACGGGGTCAGCCGCGCGAACCGTGACAAGGCGCCCTATACCGCACGGCTACCCAGCGCAGCAGAAGAAGACAAGAAGAAGATTGCGTTTTTAACGTTTTGTGGCTCAATAACAATGAAGATTAGCTTGCTCCTAAAGAAACAGAAAATCGGTACAGTCTTCAGGCCCCCAAGAAAGAACCGGCAATTAATGAAGCCTGCGAAAGAGATGTAGACCTCACAACATCGGGAATATACAAAATACCGTGTGGGTGTGGGCAGTTTTATGTAGGTCAGACTGTCCGTGCTATTATACACCCTCGCACAGAACTTGAAAGGTGTTTCATTCTACGGTATCCCGAAAAATCAGCTGTTGTGGAGCATGCACTGGAAAACGGACACCGAATTGCATAGTAATAATGCGAAAAATTGATCGTACCTCGAAAGGTATTATTAAATGGACCAACGGCTTCTGGAATAGGATAATACATGAAGCAACAGAGATCAAAATATCGGACATCACCCTCAATAAAGACGCTGGATTGCAGCTGAATACGGCCTAGGATTCCGTGATCGGCGAGTTGAAGCGGTCTCGGTGTCACGCAACCAAAACATTGCCATAAATGGCGCGAGACTAGGCACCAGTGGCGTCACTGACTGCGACGTGTCTTTGTAAGAACGACAGTGGCTCTCAGACGACTGTTAATCATTTGACAAGGCAGAGGAGATCTCTACCGAAAGCTCGTAAGCAGTTAACCACTTGAAACCCGACAATATTTTATTACTGGTTATCGCCGCGAAAGCATTCGTAAATATCCTACGGAAATTCACAGACTTTCGAGGTAGGATCAATTTTTCGCATGACAGATGTGTGAGACCCATTCTCACGTAGTCTGATCGATAGCGTTAACGACTTCGACTATCACTAACAAGTGCCTGTGCTACTGTAAGTCCTGCGGTAGTGGAGGAGCGGGGTGGGATTGGGGGGGGGGGGGGTCGGGGGTACCACATCCTTCACTCAACCCCAAAGGAAAAAAATCAATTGGAAAAGGCAGGCGAAATTGAGTTACATAGTATGAACGGCACATCATGCGATCCAGCATTACCAGTCCAGCGCTGCGGAAAATGTCCGTTGAGGTGCCTATGTACCAGGTTATGCCAACGTGGCGGGGCTCCGTGCAGCTGAAAAATGAAGTCGGGCATTCTTCTGTCAACTGAGCTGACAAACATAGAGAAAGCAAGCATATCATATAGGGAAGGAATTATTAAAAGTGGAAATGTGCAGTATAAGACGGAGACCACTGCGTAACCCACGGTAGGTTCTGCGAAGAACGAAGAACCAAAGACTCTGCATTTGTTTATGGCGCAGAAAACATTATAATTTTCTGAGAATAGCTTTGATGTACCAGAGGGGCATGCAATTATTATGCTTGTTCACTTTGCCACGTAGGTGAAATGTGGCTTCGTCAGAGAACACAAGTCTCTCTGCTAAATCACCAGCCTCCATCTGTGCTTCAAAATAAATGCATAATTGTCTCCGAAGAAAATCTGTTGTTGTGGTCGTCAATGAGAAGACTGGTCTGATATAACTCTCTTCATTGGTTTATCCTGCATCAGATACTTCATCTTTGCATAAATAATGCAACCCATATGCATTAGATCCCCTTTCTGTATTCATACCTTAGCCTCTCTAATAATCTTTACCACCCTCTCCCCACCTGCAAACAAATCCCTCCATTACTCAATTGACGTTTTCTTGATATCTATCAAACGGTCCTTTTTATTAGTGGAGTTTTAACCGAAATCTCTTTTTTTCCAAGTCGATTCAGTCCCACCTTACTAGTGGCTCAGTTTATACACGTAGATCTAATCTTTGGTAATCTTCTGTAGCAATACATTTCAGAAGCTTCTACTCTCATCGTTTATTAAGCGTTTTTCGTCTACATTTCACTTCATTACACTCTTATACTCCAAATACCTTTAGATACGACTTAATAAAACTTGAATTTCTATTAGAAGTTAACCAGTTACTAATTTCCAGAAATTCTTTTCTTGGTACAGCCAGTGTGCATTTTATATCCGGCCATCTTCAGCCATTTTTCTGCCCAAATAGCAAAACTCGTTTACTACTTTCAGTGTGTCATTCCCTAATATAGCTTCTTCTGCACCACCTGAATTCATTCGACTGCATTCCATTACGCCTCTCTTAGTTATGCTGAGGCTCATCTTACAACCCGTTTTCAAAACACTCTCAATTTCGTTCAGTTGCTCTTCCAAGTCTTTGATATCTCTGACAGAATTCCAAAGTCGTCGGAAAACCTCAAAGTTTTTATTTCATCTCCATCAATTTTAATCACATTTCCAAATTACTCCATAATATCCTTTACTGCTTGTTCAGTGTGAGGCTGAATAATATCAGGCGTATCCTACAACCCAGCCTCACTCCCTTCTCAGCTACCGCTTCACTATCATTGCCTTGGACAGTTATAGGTACTGTCTGGTTTATGTAAAAGTTATAAATAACCATTCGCTTCCTATATTTATTCTTCTATTTTCAGGATTTCAGAGAGAGTTTTCCAGCAAACATTACCGAAAGTGTTCTCTAGATCTACAATCTCTACACATATTGAATTGCCTTTCTTAATCCTATCATCCGAAAGAAGTCGTAGGGTCAGTACTGCTCGTGTGTTCGTACATTTCTCAGGAACTCAAACTCATCTTCCCTTCTTTTTTAGGAAATAAACTCAATCAAATAAAATAACATGTTTATCCGTGGTATACACGCATCAATGTAGATACCTTAAAACAGTGCCACATTGAGACTTGAAACCAGACACCTGTTTTCACGGACACAACAAATGAGGACATGAGGACTCGCTTGAGGTAACGACACAAAGCGACATCTTACCTCAGGCTCCTCACGGTCCCCGCAAGGGATGTTTCACATACCATAGTGAAATACTATGATAAGTTTAGCGACGGTTAAGTCGACAATTTTTATCCATAAATATTTTAGTCTTTTTCTCCAACTGCATAATCCTTAATACATTGTCGCACATAGACTTCATTTTGAACTCGTTATTTCATGAAATTAACGATAGTTTGTAACAAGTCCATTACTTCACGTTTAAGAGCTAAGGAATTACTTAAATACACTCCTGGAAATTGAAATAAGAACACCGTGAATTCATTGTCCCAGGAAGGGGAAACTTTATTGACACATTCCTGGGGTCAGATACATCACATGATCACACTGACAGAACCACAGGCACATAGACACAGGCAACAGAGCATGCACAATGTCGGCACTAGTACAGTGTATATCCACCTTTCGCAGCAATGCAGGCTGCTATTCTCCCATGGAGACGATCGTAGAGATGCTGGATGTAGTCCTGTGGAACAGCTTGCCATGCCATTTCCACCTGGCGCCTCAGTTGGACCAGCGTTCGTGCTGGACGTGCAGACCGCGTGAGACGACGCTTCATCCAGTCCCAAACATGCTCAATGGGGGACAGATCCGGAGATCTTGCTGGCCAGGGTAGTTGACTTACACCTTCTAGAGCACGTTGGGTGGCACGGGATACATGCGGACGTGCATTGTCCTGTTGGAACAGCAAGTTCCCTTGCCGGTCTAGGAATGGTAGAACGATGGCTTCGATGACGGTTTGGATGTACCGTGCACTATTCAGTGTCCCCTCGACGATCACCAGTGGTGTACGGCCAGTGTAGGAGATCGCTCCCCACACCATGATGCCGGGTGTTGGCCCTGTGTGCCTCGGTCGTATGCAGTCCTGATTGTGGCGCTCACCTGCACGGCGCCAAACACGCATACGACCATCATTGGCACCAAGGCAGAAGCGACTCTCATCGCTGAAGACGACACGTCTCCATTCGTCCCTCCATTCACGCCTGTCGCGACACCACTGGAGGCGGGCTGCACGATGTTGGGGCATGAGCGGAAGACGGCCTAACGGTGTGCGGGACCGTAGCCCAGCTTCATGGAGACGGTTGCGAATGGTCCTCGCCGATACCCCAGGAGCAACAGTGTCCCTAATTTGCTGGGAAGTGGCGGTGCGGTCCCCTACGGCACTGCGTAGGATCCTACGGTCTTGGCGTGCATCCGTGCGTCGCTGCGGTCCGGTCCCAGGTGGACGGGCACGTGCACCTTCCGCCGACCACTGGCGACAACATCGATGTACTGTGGAGACCTCACGCCCCACGTGTTGAGCAATTCGGCGGTACGTCCACCCGGCCTCCCGCATGCCCACTATACGCCCTCGCTCAAAGTCCGTCAACTGCACATACGGTTCACGTCGACGCCGTCGCGGCATGCTACCAGTGTTAAAGACTGCGATGGAGCTCCGTATGCCACGGCAAACTGGCTGACACTGACGGCGGCGGTGCACAAATGCTGCGCAGCTAGCGCCATTCGACGGCCAACACCGCGGTTCCTGGTGTGTCCGCTGTGCCGTGCGTGTGATCATTGCTTGTACAGCCCTCTCGCAGTGTCCGGAGCAAGTATGGTGGGTCTGACACACCGGTGTCAATGTGTTTTTTTTTCCATTTCCAGGAGTGTATGTCTAACAAGGCTGATCGGCGTAAAGGATTTCTCAAACCTACTATCACAAATGAAAGCTTCGAAAAACATCACAGTAAATTACCCGATTGGCAGTTTGAAATGTTTGAAGAGCTAAGAATTAACTACACACACCAAAAAAGTTGTTCATCAACTCGTTTCTGAGGGTTTCGGAACCTGTACAAAGCATTGGAATAGAGATCAACATAAACATCATTTCAGTCATTTTTATTGCTCATGAAAACCACACATTGCATGTTGTACCACAATAGAGTGAGACCTTCAGAGGTGGTCGTCCTGATTTCTGTGCACACCGGTATCGCTCAGATTGGTTGGTGGGTCACGTCGTCCATAAACAGCCCTTTTAAATCTACCCCAGGCATGTTCGATAGGGTTCATGTCTGGGGAACATGCTGCCCACTCTATTCGAGCGATATCATTATCCTGAAGGAAGTCATTCACAAGATGTGCACCATGGGGGCGCGAATTGTCGTCCATGAAGACGAATTCCTCGCCAATATGCTGCCGATATGATCACATTGTCGGTCGGAGGATGGCACTCACGTATCGAACAGCCGTTACGGCGCCTTCCATGACCAGCAGCGCTGCACGTCGTCCCCACATAATGCCATCCCAGAACATCAGGGAACCTCCACCTTGCTGAACTCGCTGGACAGTGTGTCTACGGCTTTCAAACACGTCTCCGACCATTATCTGGTTGAAGGGGTATGCGACACTCATCCGTGAAGAGAACGTGATGCCAATCCTGAGCAGTCCATTCGGCACGTTGTTGGGCCCATCTGTACCGCGCTGCATGGTGTGGTTACAAAGATGAACTGGAGTCGGGAGTGAAGTTACGCATCATACAGCCTATTGCGCACAGTTTGAGTCGTAACATGACATCCTGTGACTGCACGAGAAGAAGTATTCAACATGGTGGCGTTGCTGTCAGGGCTCCTCCGTGCCATAATCCGTAGTTAGCGGTCATCCACTGTAGTAATAGCCCTTGGGCTGCCTGAACGAGGCATGTCATCGACAGTTCCTGTCTCTCAGTATGTCCCCCATGTCCGAACAACATCGCTTTGATTCACTCCGAGGCGGCTTGACACTTCCCTTGCTGAGAGCCCTTCCTGGCATAAAGTAACAATGCGGACGCGATCGAACCGCGGTATTGACCGTCTGGGCGTGGTTGAACCACAGGCAACACTAGCCTTGTACCTCCTTCCTGGTCGAATGACTGGAACTCTTCGGCTGTCGGACCCCCTCCATCTATTATCCGCTGGTCATGGATGGTTGTTTACATCTTTGGGAGGGTTTAGTGAAATCTCTGAACAGTCAAAGGGACTGTGACTGTGATACAATGTCTACAGTCAACGTCTATCTTCAGGAGTTCTGGGAACCAGAGTGATGCAAAAATTTTTTTGATGTGTGTATAAGAAACCTTTGCGCAATGTATGTGCTGAATTTGTTGAATACCAGTAAATCCAAAAGATGTTATACAAAAATGTGTTATTGCGTTTGAGACTCCGCAACCAGAAGTAAGACGACACTCAAAGCACTGAGAGAAAACGAACCGTTTGTTACAGAAGATGAGGTCAGTTATATCTGCCGGAAAGATTGCCTACAGTTTTAAGAAAAGGGGAATGTATACTCCTCCTTAATTACTCTGTTAAGCGTAACAGCAAATGAGCAGAGAACATGGAAAAAATCGAGAGAAACATTGTTAAAGAAAAGAATCGTTTTCGTTTTAGACCGTGGAAGCCGCCCCTACTATAGGAAATCGAGCAATTAGAAGTACTAATGACTAGTATCGAAATTATTTACCAGATTTGGTAGCCACGGACTTCCACCGAGTACCAAATGCAAATAATTTTTGGGATGGTAAAATTTTTTGCCAGTAGTAGGCGGGTATTTTGCAGCTATTTCAGAATAGTAATTTAGCTGTGGAGCCTTCGCATTTGAAACACTTTTGGCACCTTTATTGATGTAAAGGGAAACTGCTGCAAAATAAATGCTTTTTTGTCAAAAAGAATTCGAGTAGTCGGTCAACGAAGTTCTTCTAATATCTCCTAAAAATGTATTAGGTATTTTCCGCTACCTGCAGTGCCAACAGTGTGGCATAGGGGTCATCGTACCTGGCTAGTGTGTTCCAGGTCGTCAATTCAAACGCAGCCACCAGAAGTTAGTTGTCATTAAGTGTTTATCGTTTCTAGAAGATTTTACAAATGTCTTACGTTTGTAATGTTCGTAGGATATTCGATGTCCTTATAAATAGTAGCTTTCTTGAATATTCGGTGTTTGTGTAAATCTCTGTCCTGTTTATTTCTGTTCTGGCTGTACCTTGGCGTCGCTAATAAACGTTCTTTTAGTGTTACGGATTTGGGCTTCATGTGATTTCGACGTGATATTTTATGGTGGAAACGCAGAGAGCTTCGAAACACCCTCATCGGCGTGGCTATAACTAGGCAACGTAATAGAAGTCATCCCCTACACGGACAGGAACCGGAATACAAATAGTTTATCGATCCTTATATTAAGGAGACACGTGGATTCTAATACAGCACTAAGACAGCTGCACATTAGCCATCCATCAGCAAATCGAGGAATTGCAACAGAAAAAAAAGAGTCGGATGAAAGAGGTATGGCTAACTACCGTATTTGGTCCCCATGGTAGTTGTGGAAGACTACCAGTAGCTCGCCTCTCTCAAACGTCAGATAGTAAGAGAACTGATACAGCAGTGTATGGCAGTCAGAAATGTCGAACCGAGTACATGACAGGTAGCAGCCATGAATGTCGAACCCATACGCCATGAAGTTATAGAGATTGTCGAATAAGAATCTTTGGGGTCAATCAGCGCCACCAGTTGAACACACTATGCAGAGTGGACTCGATCACCTCGGTTTCATGCCACAACCGCAAACGACAACAGAACTCTGACCATTGCCGGTGCAGCCATATCCAGTTACAATGCCCCCTAGACAAACGGATATTTAGAGAATGCGGAACAACATCCCGGTATGTTTTCATTGTGGAAGCCCTAAACGTGTTATACAAATATTCGACTTGCACCGCAAAACGTCAACCATTACAACAGCACTGTTCACGACATTCAGCTGCAGACGTTATACACAGAAGAGCCAAAGTAACTGGTACACCTGCCTAATATCGTGTAAAGCTCCCACGAGCACGCAGAAGTGCCGCAACACGATGTGATTAGGACTCGACTAATGTCTGAAGTAGTGCTGGAGGGAACTGACACCATGAATCCTGCAGGGCTGTCTATAAATCCGTAAGAGTACGAGCGGGTGTAGACCACTTCTCAGCAGCACGTTGCAATGCATCCCAGATATGTCCTATAATGTTCATGTCTGGGTAATTTGGTGGCCAGTGGAAGTGCTTAAACTCAGAAGAGTATCACTGGGGCCTCTCTCTAGCAATTCTGGACGTTTGGGATGTCGCGTTGTCCTGCTGGAGTTACCCAAGGTCGTCGTAATCCACAATAGACATGAATGGATGCAGGTGATCAGACAGGATGCTTACGTATGTGTCAACTGTCATAATCGTATCCAGATGTATCACGGGCCCCATATCACTCCAACTGCAAACGCCCCACACAATTACAGAGCCTCCACCAGCTTGAACAGTCCCCTGCAGACTTGCAGGGTCCATGGATTGATGAGATTGTTTCCATAACCGTACACATCCATCCGTTCGATACAATTTGAAACGAGACTCTTCCGACCTGGCAACATGATTCCAGTCATCAACAGTCCAACATCGGTGTTGACGGGCCCAGGCGAGGCGTAAAGCTTTGTGTCGTGCAGTCATCAATGGTACACGAATCGGCCTACGGCTCCCATCACACGTGCGCCGACTATAAGATCACGTTCAAATTCACTTAAATCTTGATAACCTGCCTAGCGGCAGTAACTGATCTAACAACTGCGCCAGATACTTATTGTCTAATATAGACGTTGCCTACCGCAGTACCGTATTCTGGCTGTTTACATATCTCTGTATTTGAGTACAAATGCCCGTACCAGTTTCTTTGGGTCTTCAGTGTAGTCGACCTGCGAGGTGTGTCCTGCACGTGGTCGCCTCCCAACACGCTCCAACAGTTGCCTGTCGCCGTACAGAGGTTCCAGCCGCTCGTCTAACCGCCAGATTCAGAAGAACTAAGTGAGGTGACCACCTGTGGGGGCGAAACCGCAACAGACTAAAAATCCATAAGCTACGACAGCCTCGGAGATGGCATGAAATCTCATCGATGTATCCGATGCTGGTCGAAGAGTCCGGGCATAGTCCACTCAGGTGCTTCCTTTTCTTTAATGTCGAATGCTTTTTGTCGGCAACGAAAGAAGACTATGTTCCGTAAAGCGAAAACGATTCTGCTGAATGTCGCAGATGGCAAATACGTTCAGCCGACAGGAAAATGTACTGCTGTATTATCTATGAAGAACAGAACACAGCTCTTCGAATTTGTCGTTTTAACACTGTGTGATCATAATGTTATTCTCGGATGGGATTTCTTGCAGACATCACAAGCAGTCATAGACTGTGTAAAACCAGAGCTCCTTACTGAGGGCTGGCCGGAGTGGCCGGGCGGTTCTAGGCGCTGCAGTCTGGAACTGGGCGACCGCTGCGGTCACAGGTTCGAATCCTGCCTCGGACATGGATGTGTGTGATGTCCCTAGGTTAGTTAGGTTTAAGTAGTTCTAAGTTCTAGGGGACTAATGACCACAGAAGTTAAGTCCTATAGTGCTCAGAGCCTTACTGAGGAAGCTATTCCCACCAGCAAAAATAACAAATATTGCTCTGGGCAGTTGTTTGCCTTTCAAGACGTTTTTACCCCTTCATCATCATCAACGAGACGAGTTCCAGTCGCAATCGAGATGCTCAGTTAAACTTTGAAGATTTCGTCGATAGCAAAAAACTCACTCTCATAAAAGAAATTCTGCATGCCAGCGACGATCATAACTCATGTAAGTGGTCAAGGAGAAGTTTGAATCACTAACTGTCATGAGCAGTCACTACTCATCCCTAAAGTATTATTTTGAATATTGGGTGCAGGTTAAGAATTGCATTCTATAATACAATACACAGCTGTATTACTTTATTTTTAATTAATTCAATCGATTTCGGTCCTCCATCGTACCATCTTCGGATCCCCTGCGCCAAATGGAGAAAAACAGATAACAAGAGTGTACAATTCCGATGCATAACCGTCACATGTTAGACACTGCATGTAACGAATAACACCGTTACAATAAAGAGGTTACGGAAAGCACCTCGGCTATGCAGTGTCACATTTGCGATGGTCAGATGTGAATTACTGTGACGGTTATATCCTGACAGCCTGAGAGGCAGTTGTGTCGACCATGTTCTCTCACTCTGAGCTGAGGCAAAAGAATTAACGACAGTAACTTTAGACATTCGACAGATATAATGACTATCGATTTAACGTCTATCAACCTATCAAAACCGAGCGAGGAAGCGCAGTGTTTAGCACACTGGAGTCGCATCCGGGAGGACGACGTTACAAACCCACGTCCAGCCATCCTGATTTAGGTTTTCCGTGATTTTCCTAAATCACTTCAGGCAAATGCCGCGATGGTCCCTTTGAAACGGCACGACCGATTTCCTTCCAGTTCCTTCCCTCACCCTTTGGGACCGATAACTTCTTTGTTTGCCCCTCCCCCAAATCAAACAATCAACGTATCAAAGATGTCAATAATGCTCTACAATCCATTATTGGCATCTTTGATGTGTTAATAGACTGACTATATCGATCGTCATTATATCTCAGGAATGTCTATGGTTTCTTTCGTAATGACTTTCGCCTATTTTGTTCAAACTGAGAGAATAATATGGTCAACAAAGACCCACATTTGAGGGTATGCTATCAATTGACGAAAAAGGACCACAGTTCATAAAGACACAAAAATATTTCCGATTAGGAGACTGATCCTTCGGAATCTGCAGTCGGAAATGCCATATGGCTTTACTTGCTACCTTGTCCCGTTGGCGCTTACCTGCGTTATAACGAACACAGCGGTGTCAACAAAAACAGTTTCCCTGGAAAGTGCTGTTGAAATGCTAAGGTTCTAAATAGTGATAGCGAATACTTAGTGGAAAGGATATTCCACAAAAGATAGAAATAAATGAAGACTTGACGTCTGAAACGACGGCACGTAAAAGAGGAGTTAGCCGCGTGTAAAGCAAAGACAGGGCTGGGGTCATATCTGTGCGGACAGCCAAAGACCGTCAGCAGTACCATAATTTTCAAACACACAGGTAGTACGTATATTTAAATGGTACCCTCACATGAGATTTTAACGTGAGTGTCGTAGCTCTAGGACCTTCCATTTATTCTGAGTTGCGTTACAGATTGTCTTTGCCATTACCGAATCACTGTTATCAACGGTTCCTTTCATTCTTTAAGCATATTCAGTGTTTGAAGGAAGTAAACCTGTATAACACACTTGAAATTTCTTTGTCACTCTGGTCTAAATAATGGCAGTCTCAAAAAAGTTGTAAAGACCTAATTTTGGGAAAATCAGGGAGCATTACGGGATACCAAAGAATCTTAAGTTTTTCCACTAACGGTATCAAGTTCATTTATTATGCGTTTCTTATCCACTTCCTGCTTTATATTTTCACCTGAAATTAGGGGATAACATAATATCTCCGTAGTGTCTAACATACAAAAAACTTTCCAATTTTTTATAATCCGTAGATTTACTCTCAATTATAGATCATAGTCTACCCGTCAGTGTGCAAACTACCATAACATGTGACGAGCATGAAGGAACTTTCTTCTTTCTACACAGTTGTGTCGATGGCTAGTATAAATTTATCAACTTACCGAAACTGGTACAGCTATATAATTTACTTCGACATCATTAACTGAAATTTTTTAACATCAGAGATAGTATATGCAAGATAGGTAGAGGCTCATATTAGTATAAGTTTTGTTCGATAGGGAGAGCGCTCGCTGTTAGCGGGTAAAGGCGGACGATTCTGTAGAAATGTTACTGATACAGCTTAACGTTCAAATTTTAATGTGACTACTTTACAAATCCTGAATGCTCAATTCATTTTTCAACTATTATCATTTTCTAAACAAGGCTTTTACTCTTTTATCTTCACTTTTTTTTTTCCATAATGAATACTGTGTAGTTATACCTCTATTCTGTCCTTTACTTCCATTTTCAATATAGTTCCTGGCTCCTTAACCTGATTCAGACTCTTATTAAATTAAGTTTCACCACTTTATATGATCACCACAATACTTCTGAAGTTCCACGATGGTTTCTGTGAGGAAGTACAGTGTCTAACCCCTGCCTTTTCTGCCATAAACTAAGCTTGTGCTTCATTCGTAAGGACATTGTCGACGGGACGTTAAACATCAATCTTCCTGTGAGACCTTAGTTTCTGCCGGAGAATACAATGTTCTGATATTCTCTAGATCGATAGTGTCGACGGGTCAAAGTGGCATGGAGTACTGTCTCTCAATATCATATTTCATACCATTTCGATCATCTTCATGTGGGATTGAATTGTAAATAGGAGAATGCTATACAAAAATACTGCAATAATTGTCCAAGACTATATGTTCATAAATATGTGGATTATCCACCAACGACGTTAGTGTATAGTATACAGTTCAATATATATTAGTCTACATTTGTGCAATATGTGAACTGATCCTTAATCATGTGGGGCTCTCACTTTAGGATGTGTTGACTTCACAGTGATTCGGCTTTATACTTTTCAGATTTTCAATTTCCTGCAATGTGCAGTTGCTTGTTTGCAGTAACATCAAATTATCACTGTCAGATTTCTCTAGAAATGGTAAAAATAAATAATATACAGTGACAAAAGAGTCTAATTCAAGAAAGAGGATTGTAGCCCAGATACAAACTGAGTTCAGATGTAATCTACACCACCACTCATTTCGTACTGCAAGCACTTCTTGTAAGACATGTTGTAAACATTGAAATAGGTTTCTCCTGGAGAAATACCTCGAAAAATACCACGATTGTGCTTCATGAGGCGACTGGTGTCTCATTCGTACGAGTATATAATATCATGAAAAAAATACTGCTTCTAAAGATAATGAAAGACACCACGTCTGTCTACTGACGAAAGATGCTGAAGGAAGCACATTTCAAAATCGCGATTGGAAAATTTCAAGCATAACCGAAAGGACGAATATGGTGGTACCATATACCTCGGAGGCAAGACTACGTTCCAAACACTGTGTTGTTAAAATTGAAGGCTCACATAAAACTTTTTTTTTGGAACATACAGGATGGCATTATGATTAACCTATCTCCTAATGGGGAAACAATACGTGTCCTTCATTGTCTACATTCCCGGATCGTTTGCGTTGGAATCTGAAGCGACCAAGAATAGCGGTCGACCAAGATGAGATTAGGAATGGTCGTTATCGCTAAAATAACCGGTTTTCGGTTATATCAGGATTTTTCAACGTCTGTTTACTCCGACCGTAAAACCACTCAAAATAACCGGTTTCTGAAACAACCTATTTTAGGTTTTGTATTCGTTTCATTTCCTGTAATAAATGAAACAGTCGAACACAGACTGAAAATTTCTATTTCTCACAGTTCCAAGACACAGAGAATCATAATAGCAAATTAAATAAGCAAATAAAAGAAAACTTAGCTTGTCCATCGTTCGCTACGTTTCTCGAAAAGCGGTTAAGTGGTTGTCAAAGTCAGCTCAAAAATAATGCTGCAATCGGGGATTATACTGCTATTAGAGAATTACGTATATTTAATGATAAAGGCAGAAAATTGATGTTGAATGACTCTATTTTTCGCGTTAACTTGCCCGTTTTCAAGGGCTACAAGCAGATAAAGGCGACTTACGCAGCCACAGGCTACAGATCACCTACTTTCTAACTCTATTGTATGTTTTTGGTGAACTGTTGTTAATTTTTTGATTTATCGCTGTTATCCTAACTTCCTTTCTCTTTTATTATTTCATATAAATGTAAGACAAATCTCTAACCTTTTAAAGCAAATGAGCAATTGTATTTCTTTGTTAAGTCACTACGTAAAATTGTTTCCTGACGGGTTGGTGCCATTCTATAATACAACAGCAACGACAGAAAGAAACTGCCGTATAGACCAGGTGGGAGCAAGTTTTGCACACTGCATGTACACGCCAACCTTAAGCAAAAAGAAGCAGTATTGTCCCAACAACGGTGCACCAATTATTATGCCAAATATTTGTTGCTCGTTTTTGTCGGCATTGTCATTCAAATAGCAATGACCTTTTTTTTCATTTTTTACAGTAACGCAATACTCAAACCAATGTTAACTACAATTACTCTTTTCTTAAAAATACGGGTATTTAAAAACGAATAATTATAGCACTTCTTTTATGACTAATGAATGTTTCAGTGTTTTACTCGATTATTTCTGAAAAATAAAAAAAAAAACCTGTTGTCACCAAGACCAAACAAATACCGAAAAATGCCAATTATTCAGAACTATAATATTTGTAACGGATTTAACCGGTCGGTTTTCCCCATCCCTAGATCAGAGGTCAGAAACATCGTCTTAACCAGGGAAATAAGCCTGCTTATATTTCACCCTTTGCGACGGTGTAATTAGAATTGTTGCAAAAATATTGAATGCCTGGAACTCCGCAGCTAGTAAATATTTCGTTAAAGAACGTCTTCTAAAAACAGTAAGCAGCACTTAAAATGTTTCTTAGCCACTCGGTGATTTTTGTAAACAACGCATCGTCGCTGCCTTCTGATACAGAGAACACCAAACAATTGTATGTGCAACTGTAAACGAATATTAATGCTGAATTACATAACCTGGAATTGGTAGTATTTAACAATGGTTTTGAAGCTTTGCACAGAAAACAGAAACAGTAAACTGAGAATGGAAATCAGAACACACTAGAAAAAGCTAACATGTATAAAAAGGTAAATTTATTGTCTTATATAGTGGGGCCACATCTCCGATAAAATAAATCGTTTTCATCTATAAAATAGGCTGCAAATTGGCTTTAGGACAGAGAACACTACTAGATTAAGCATTATACACGTTATGGATAAAAGTCATGCATAAAATATATCTGGAGTGTGTGGAGTAACACGTAGTGAATGTGATAAATTTAGTGTTGGGCGGATTGGCAGAAACTTCAATACGCGATTTAAAGAACATACTGATGTTATTGAAGCCAATCCTTCAGTATTTGGTACACAATTCAGAGAATGCAAGTGTTCTGCTAATGACATTAATAAAAACATCGCCATTCTTCATAAAGCAGAAAAATGTATCTTACCATGCACTCTAGAAGAAATTGAGGCACGCACTCGTATAGTGATACTCCCAGACAACATACATAATTAACAAGCAGGGTTACGATATAAGGTCTATATAAGAAACGTTATTGCGTTTTAACCGAATACATCTGGTTTGGAGTTTTTGCATCTCCAGCATGAACAACTGTCTAATTTGACATGAAATGTTGGATCACCATTGGATCTAAAACTTATTTGTACGACATTATACGAGAGACACGGATTTTACATTTAGGCCAAATTGCTCAGAGTTTAGTCTGAGGCAGTTAACTTTTTTTGTATATTCTGTCCTTAAATACTAATGGTCCAAACACGATATTTTACATTTGTAAATGCATGTAACAGATACATGTAACAAAAGCATACAAAAATAATCTCAAAAGACACGTAACGTAGAGTCGTTGGTCTATTTGTCGTTTCCATGTTTCCATTATATGACTGTCAAGTCAAATGTGACCAGGTAGTGTCACTGCCTAAGAACTGACATAATACGCGTAACAACCTGTGTAATGTGAGGCTGGATGGCTTTCATATCCTAACATATTAACATAAACGTGCTTGTAGTTGCATTCTAGGTATCAACATGGTTTTCTGCTTTCTAGGTGATCATCATGCTGAACAGTACAAAGAATTTGTAACAGATACCCATGTCATAGATACACACGTATAATATGTTATCTCTGTTATATAGACTGTTCTCCTGTTGTAGATATCGATATACATACAATTCGTTGTGTCCTCTGTACAAGCTGAATACCGGCAGACTAATAAGCGTTTTAGCTGGAGCTTATTCATTTAGAAAACGTGTTCATTTCCCAAATTTGATTCCATCTGAGTTTTTTGTTTCCTATCCTTAAAAAAACCTACAAAACTAATAAGGACGGAGTCATTTTCTGTGCAGTGATGAGAACTATTCATATTTCTAAACAAATTACTAAAAGAATAATGAAGTAAGAGTCCTCATTGAGTTCACGTGTGGAAAACAATTTTTTGTTTTTGTTTTTGCACTAACTGTTATTTAGCGAAATTTTATTGTCTTGCATAGCAATCTTTCTTTGTAGTTACAGAGTACTATTGGTGATTTCCTTACTCAGGAAGTGTAAAACGATTGTAAGGACATGGCAAAGAAACTACCGAGGGGTGTGTTAGGAAAAAGACACAACAACATTCATCTGAAGTAAGCTTTGCATTCTTTCAGAATGGCATTTCTTTCTAGTAGTCATTGCTTACAAACGGTTAACTATATCATCGATGTTACTCATTTTGACTGTCGTGGCCCTTTTTTATGTTTCTACTATATTTTTACCCCTTACCTTTCTGAATTCTTGTGGGACTGTATCGTGGACATTACTCAGTCTGACTACCACGTTCCTCTTAAATGTCTGTTATGTATTTTTATACTTTACTGTCTTCATTTCTTGTAGGAATGCGTCACCGCCGTTACTCATTCTGGCTGTTGGGTCTTTTAAATGTCTGTTCTGTATTTTTTCTTTGTTGTTTGAATGTTGTCAGACATATGCTACACAAAAATAAAAATAAAAATCTGGCATAGTTCGCTTACTCACCTTTTATAATGTCATAAGATGTCATTTTTTAGGGTAACTCATAAAGTCAAGTTAAAGTCCATAACGAAACTTGCCATAAATTACATACATGTGTTTCAAACAATTATCACAATTCCTGGGAAGTCACTAGGTATGTAAATAATCATCACCAAGATTAGGAGTCACTTACTTTGGTCCATAAATGTGTCCATTATTGAGGAACACCGATTTCAATAACTTGCCAGAAGTAATAAAATATTTATATACTAATAAAGTTCAGTTTAAAAGGAACCTAGAGGTTTTATTGACAGCCAATTCCTTCTACTCCTCTGAAGAATTTCTAGTACATTCGATTTAGGTGTAAATATTGTTATAAATATCAAACAAAATGAGCGTTACAAAACAAAAAAAGAAATTTTGTACATCTTCAGCGCAGCAGTGTGATCAGTGTAAAAGGATTCTAAGCTGATTTCCTCTTACACGATCCGTAGCTCCAACAGTCCACATGAACCTTAGTGCATTGTTAATTTTCACATTTTATGGTACTTTCTTATTCTTTCTTAAATGAAAATATGTTCTAAAATTCTTTTTTTCTTATTCCACATCCAAAAGGGGCACTTCAGTTTGGATCTGTGGATTGTAAATTAGCATATTTCTTTTTCTTTGTAAATATTTATGGTGTATTCCTGTCTTATGAGATGTTCTATGTTCTTGAGGATCTCCTCAATATTTTTTTTCTGGAGCAAGGCGTACACCTAACGTAATCATCTGAGATTAAGAAGCCCAAGCAACTGATGTAAGATAATTGATTTTCTCAGTACGTTATTCCTCATATATCTCTACAGAGTAGATGACACTCAAATCATCACTAAATAGCTACGCCAGTATTTGTGATATTTGTGGATGCTTCTTTACACATTGTTGATCGGCGAATACTCATATTCAATGACAAAATGACACTAGAAAGTTTCGACAAATCACCAACGTTTCACACATACTTCCAGTAAGCTGAACATAAGCGCTATGCTTGTTCGTCAGTGCGGTGG
This sequence comes from Schistocerca serialis cubense, assembly GCF_023864345.2. NCBI lineage: Eukaryota > Metazoa > Arthropoda > Insecta > Orthoptera > Acrididae > Schistocerca > Schistocerca serialis. Next base: position 414,259,400 of record NC_064638.1, read on the forward strand.
CTGGTCAGCTCCACAGGACATTCCAGACACGTATGCGAAACGAGCAACGCCACAAGCCGCGTGCCATTTGTAAATGAAATTGACGCCCAGTTTTCAGCAAACGAGCTCTGATTTAGGCCAGCGGTTTCACTGTTGTACGTGCCCTTCGTAACAAACACACGGCTTCAAATTTTGCAGATTTTGTACCAGAAACCAGCCGTGCGCAAATGACAACATATTTATTCTGAAAATTCTTTTAATTAAAGCACGCGCTCTGTGGCTTATAAGGCACAGTTGGTAGTTGCACCTCTTGCAAACATAATGAGCAAGCAAAGTCAAAAAACTAAGATCACCTATTTAATTATCGTAGTCCCATCATACGTATTAACATAATTATTCGTGTCCACGCATTTCATCTTTCAACTAAAGTAGTAAGCAATTCATCTAATTACATTGTTGGAAACTTTATACGAGGTTCGTTTAAAGAAAATATCGTGTTCCCATGTTATTGAAATACATGTGATTTTTTTATCATCTTACAAGTGTAGCAATATTTCCAGTCATCATCTCAAAGTTTGCGTCTATTGTTTGATCGTCCCATGATACCCACCCACAGTTGTAATATGTGACAGATACCTGCTTCTCTATCTACAGTACACAATGAAAGCTTGAACGATTATCTCTGTGTTAATTTCAGTTATTTATTTAATACAGTAAGCTGATTCAAGGGCCAATATAGAGAGGACCAAACAAAATTATAATAGACAAGCCATATAATTTCAATCAGAAACTGTAAGTGACGAATACCACTGGTATTTCTAAAGGAAAGTCAGTCGTCCAACAGACCAGTAAGAAATATTGACATTAAAGTTAAAAAAGCAGCCAATTTTAACATCTCTGTCAGCAGTTCTCGAAGAAAACTGATGCGTGTTACACACACATTAAGCTATTTTGACATTTTAGTAGGAAAGAAATCATTCAGTGTAACAGAAGTAACCACTGACATTTTGCTCATGATTACAAAATCGGAAAATAAATTTGACAGGGAGCAATAAGCCTGATGGTATCACACGGTATTAAAGTAGTGATGAGTGATAATACAAACAAACTTACATGAGGGCGATTTAAAACCAAAAAGTAGTAGACGCACTGAGGAATAGTACAGAGAACGCTAATGTTATTTGATTCACAGAATGAAAAACAGTAGCACAAAAATCAAATGATTAATCAACTAATTTCATAAACTACATAAAGCAACTTTACAACCATGTAGGAAAGTTTATGCATCTGTCAAATTTGCTGTCAGAAGTTAATTACCATATAAATGTAAACTAAAATATGTTGGTTAACATCCACTGATATGAAAAAGGACCGATAAGCTATCACAAGTTCGCTAAAATACAAACACAGTCATAAACATCATTTTAATGAGTGACAGTTCCTACCGGTGTGAAACGGAAGTCAGGAATGATTAGACGTAAGTACCAATTTCTACGCACGCCTTACAGCCTTAACATGCAAATACAGAAAAATTTAATCCAATAATGATAAGACTCTACGTATTAGTCGCAGATAGCTTGACAGTGGCAACTGCAGCTGAAATAGGCCGGTCCGAGTAATGACATTCAATTGAAGCATATTTATAATGCCATTATAAGACTTATATCACGCCGTGGACCCAGAAGAACGTAAATTATCTTGAGTAAATTTAGAGAACCTATATTCGAAGAAGACTGTGTGGTCATTATGCTGCCCTCAACGTTTTTCTCGCTTAGAGGTCACAACAGTAGGGTGAGAGGGATTAGAGGGCAAACAGAGGTGTATACACCGTCATCTTTTTTCTTCCTCAGTATGCGAGTAGAACAGAAAACTAAACGGACAATATTGGTAAGATCTATCTTCCAGAATGCACTGCACACTGCCTAGGAGGTTGCTTACGTAGATGTAGATGTAGGCACGCAGAACCTTGTCATTTGCGAGAAACGCTGCAAACAATTCATTTAACTATTAAAATATAGTCCGTAATGGGCCTCTGTCCTCACATCACATCCAAAGTACTTTCCAAAATATTCAGGCGCAACTACAGACCCGCAAACTTCATTTACGTTTTCACCTCCCAATTACATCCTGCATACATAACGTGCTTCAGAAAAAATGGTGCCCTTTCGGTGCCACATTACGAGTGATTTTTGACATTTTCGCCTTGACATATTCTCGGCAACCGTTTTCTCGCAATAATCATCCGTACCAAGGAAGCATGCATGGAAACATGGATGAAGATGTAATGCTATTACTAACGTTTCTGAAGCAACACGGAATTATCTTCTTCATACTCTGTACATTTCTTTATCATGGTTCTTAACACACACAAACGAAGTAACCTGCTACGTCGCTCAAATCTCAAATTTATTATTATAACTGAAGGGGGGGAGTGAGAAAAATGTTTTCTTGCCGCTGTTCATGTGAATGACCATTTCACCACTCTTCCGAAATACTTTTGAAATTGCAGGTGCGCACGTCTGAAAATTAGTGTTGCTAGGGTACTAGCAGCTACATGGGCTCATACTCTTCGGTAACTTACAGAAATGGATCAAATATTACTTTGTGTCTGTTGTGTGATGTTAGCTAATATCTAGGTTCTAATGCCTAAGCCTGAGTATGTTTATGATTGGCCACGTGAATGGGGATCAGTGGAATAATATGGCTCTCTGCTTCTTTCCGTACAGAGTAGAAGCCAAATATGTTTTCTACCACTCTCGAATTCCTTTTTACAGTGTCATTCACTGCCAGCGTTGATTACAGATTTCTTCCTTTGGTTCGCGACTAATCACGTCATCTTAAAAAAGTCTGTCATTACCTCCACTCTACACTCTTCAGATAATAAGTACCAACTGATAAAGAGAGAAACAAAAAATATATCATCAACAACATTAATAATAATGGGTGGGTGCTAGTATACGTACCACGAACTTGAGAAGTCTGACCAAGTACTCTACGTCTCGCAGAGAAATAAACTGTGAGGAATGTCCACGCTGCTTTGAACTCTGTTCGTAGTTACGTCGAAACAAAGTGAAATCGAGATAAAGAAGCATGTATATGTTTGAGTGTTAAATGCTACAAATCTTCACTTTACGCCTTTTTCGTTTAGTTCATCTTAGACAGACGATTCCCTAGTCTAACATCCTCCAAAGAGAGATGTTCGTAAAATTCTTTCTAAAAATAATGTAAACATTTCTTCCCCTCACAAATATTAATTGCAGGATATATCAAATCAGTACCAGTATCGGAACAGGCTTCTACCAGCTGTGAGTAAATGGAGGCTTTAGTCTCATTTCAACTTAATGTATTACCATAAATTTCAGACTTGTTACCACGAAACTCAAACGCAGGTCAAACAATTAACTATCCTTATAGTACTTTTAGTTGATTTTTGCTGATATTACACGTGTAGATAGAAGTAAATTGTGTTTGGAACAAAGAGTATTAAGTAGTGATACGAAAACAAACCAAAATATTTGCAAACAACAAAATATAAAATTAGCTTTTTTGCAGATATATGATTAATGGTTACCTCGAAAGTTCTAAATATAATTATTGACCTCCAGAGCCCACATATAAATTTGTTACTATTAAACTCTTCCACATGGTTCCTGCCGCTTACCTGCCTTCCTTGACAATCCTCAAACTTCAGCATTTCCGCGTAAATGGCCTTTTTACGAAATATTCATACGATTTTAATTTTCATTACACTTTCACATTTCTGTCCTTGTTAACAACTTACTGAGGAACACTCAGTCACCTTTTCCATCTGAACTGGATCGTCGGACGGAACAATTTTTGGTGAATATAACACGTGTCTTCTTGGTCTTAAGGACTGAAAGTTGTCAACTGCCGCTGTGAAATGCTATTTACAGTAACATTAGTGTGAATATTTCCAGCTGCCTAAAACATGATAGCACTCAGAATTTTAAGTAGGCCTTCGTGACCCCGTCGCGACTTTGAAATATGCCTACCTTCCATGATACTAATGTGCCCAGCTACTTGGTTTCGTAGTCTTTTTAGCTAACACAGAGAGTAACTACTGTTTGTTGCCACTCCACGAATTACCTTATAACCTGGAATGAAATATGGAGTCCTGTCATAACGGCTACCTTTTAGTTTCTTCGTTGGGAGTCAACCTCTCCCGTTGAACTCAAACCTTTCCCTTGCTATGTAAAACCCCATGGAAATAGTTTTCGTGCAACTTTCAAGGTTGAAATGTCGATGGTAGAAAACATTTCCAGCATATGGAGCGTCCAGCGGTACTGCTGGGTATACCTTCCCGCCGTCTTATCTGGTGAAATATTTAAAATTGCATTAGTCAGTCGAAAGCGAAATTTGTCTTGAAACTCTGTGATACGATTTTTAGATATAATTAGTGTGAACACGAAGCCAGTAAACTATTGTCTGACCTGCCAAGTGGTGGATTGATACGTCTACTTTCCTATGTAGAAAGAAATTTTTTATACTCTTCATATACCCCCTTATTATCTTTATTCCATCAGGAAATCAATCCCCTATGTTCGTTCGTCCTTGAGGACATCAGTGTTATGTTGCAATTACGGAAACTTTGCAGTAAAAATTACGAATAATATATATAGCGATGTCAGCTCCCCGCGAAGGAAACAAACAATTTGCATCAGACGGAATTATTTCGTAGCAACACATTGTAAATCATGAAAAGATCATTCTCATTACTTCAGTAGTTCGTGCACTTTTTAAGAATTAATTCACAAAGGTAATGCGCAGATATTGTGTACTGAAATGCAAATATTTTATAAAATAACTGATATGGAGTTAAAATGAACTAGGAATAGCTCCTCGGAATAGTGAGTGTTACTACGTTTGGGTCATTGTTTCCCAGCACTCCTTGCCCATCCATTCACATTCCTTTGTGATATATCGTTCGCTTTTGGTAAGACGACTATCCTATTTAGCAGCTACAAGTTGCTGATATTCCTTTCGGCCCTAATGCGTGACACTCTGAAGGGTAGAGATTCTCTCTTGAGATTCTCTCTTGAAATCCATCCCATATTCTCAGTTACTGCTTTCTTTTCCTCCAACATTCTGCCATTTTTTGACACTGTCCCTTTTGTGGTTCTTCAGACCATTTAATACCCTTTCTTATACCTAAGTTAACAATTTCATTCTGAATACATTTATTTCTTCTAAGAAGCATTAACTTAAATTATTATTGCAGCTAAAACTCTTTCTAGACTCAGGTGCCAACACTTATTTACACAATGGAATCAGAATTTACACAATGGAAACGGACACACTGTTGAAACAAGGAAATTTCAATTGCAAATTTAAGCCCGAATCAGAGTAGATTACTCGAAACTTTTTCGATCCGGTTCTTGATAAACTGAGTGAAAGGTACAATCATTTCAACTCAAACCGTTAAAGAGGAACAAATATTTTATTCTAGATCATTGGCAAGTGCATCTGTTGCTGCTATTATTTCGTAGAGTACTCTTCTTCAGTGAGGGTGCTCCAGTTTTACCCCCTGTGTTCAATGTTAACTTAACAATATCCGTTTTGTTCTGTACGCCTCACGTAAAATAATAATTCAGAATCATTAGACTGAACACCCAATATTATACCACGACTATTCGCGTACAGCGAGATAAGGTTTCCTGTTTCTTTTGATTTTACTTTTTTTTTAGATTTTGGACTCTCTAGAGAAATTACGTAACTTCCAGATTCACAGCTGTTGGCAGCAGTGGAAAAACGTGAAAAAGTGAAGTGGAACACACATTTATAATGTGCCAGCAGAACTATTTTCTGGGTTTCAATGCTTTTCTTCTCTCATTATCGGGTAATTACACGCTACTGTGTGCGCAGTTTGCCATGATGTACACTAGGGACACGAAGAAACTTCAATTATTTCCCCCTTGTGAGAAACGTGTAAGTGGAGTTGTTTATCAGTATCAACTGAATCAGAAGTTTAGAATTGAAAACAGTGCTACATTTACAAACTACAAGGCGTTCTAGTGTTCGAAACGGTTCTTTGTATTTCTTCGTTTTCTGTGAGAGAGTGGCAATATTCGTCTGAGACTTTTTCTGTTCCTCGGAAATGCACACATCTATGGTTCTCACCCATTTATTTTAGGTCAACTAACTTACTTAACGGATGCACAGAAGCCAGCACACTTATCGCATTCATCAGGCTGGCTGACAAAACAGTAACACTTATGTTGATTTTCTGATGTCTCGTATAGCAGATTACATTAATCGGAATAATGCAGAAATTTTGAAGAGAAAAGTTGTCCAATTAATTAAGTACTTGCAGACTTTAAGAAAAATTTTTACAAGGTGTCTCAGGAGGAATTTCCAATGCTCAGCGATATGACAGGAATGGTAGTAAAAATATGTAGTAAACTTAGGCTCTACAATGCTTACCTTAAGTGCTATGAGCACTTTCTTATATTCGATCATGTGAAACAAATTTCTTCTACAGCAAGTTCTTGAGAGATGGTAGTACGGACAAAACCAAGAAAAAATGTCCAGTAAACAAGGGCTCTTGAGCACATTCCTTATGCTCTATGAGCACTTGTTCATCTTCACTACCGTGAAACACATATTCTATACTGAACGAATGCTCCTACCTCTGAAGGGGTTTAGTATACTTTTCTTCTGTTTTTTCATACTACCTTGTCTTATAATGGAAATCAATTAGACTGAAGTAGAAGAGATTTGTTTCATAGTATCGAAGATGAAGCCGTGCTTATTGCTTTTACGATATGCATATAATAGGCCATGTTTACTAGACTTTTCGCTTCGAATGATCGTTCCTGTCATGTCCCAGAACATTCACCATTATTCGCAGGACATGCTGTATGCCAGTGTTTAACGCATCAAGTAACAGTCATTACTGAGTTTCTGAACACCAAAATTGTGCCGTACAAATACAAAATTTCTGTGATTCACCATCCGCTTCGGCACATCTTGAGTAATTTCTTCATTACTACTGGAACAAGACAATTTTTCTTCCCAGCAAAAATAGTTGGAAGTTTTGGCGTTTAGCTACCTCACTTTAGCGAAGGAAATCGTACTGTTCCGTGATGTTCGACGATGGACAAATTGTGTCACCCATTGTTTTGTATGTATGGTTAAAGAATATATTATTAGAAGATACGGCGATAGGCTACTACGAAAATTACGCCAACAATAGTTTTCGCATTCCACAATGTCAATGAATAATTCTGGGTGTGTGAAAAAGAGAGTGACTTCACAACAGTGATTATACTGTTAGTCAACAAAAATTTTTGGTAGAGCCATTGCTAAGACATCAGCATCGATTCTCTATTTCAAAGACTGTACTATTTATAGCGGAGATAGCAAATATCACGAGGCGGGATATATTTATTAAAAAAATTTAAAACAGGCTTAATTGATAAACCTTTTTCTGGTCATGATAAATCGAATGGCGTCCTTCTTGTAAAGTTATACTCTATGTGTGTGTACTAATGAGCAACCATCATCTCTTTACCGTGAAATTTTAATACTAGGCCTAATTCTGGTCTAATCATTATTCGGCGAGTTTACTGGACTGAGCCGTCACCGATACCACAATACGAATATACAACCCTCACGACGTCCAAATTTCTTTTTCGGTCATCGCAAGAAACCGATAGTAACGCTAGCGCCTGATCCGTGCACGTGTACTCCATCTTTCGGCAGCTCTCGTAACTACGTGGTTAGCTTGTACCTATCCCAGCGGAAACCTGTCCGTCAGCGGGCTAACCTGTCCTCACAAAGCAGTTCAACTACGCCGCCGCCAGGGGGAAGTGTAGCCCAAAGTAGCAGGGGGTGCCCTCTGTCGGACCTCACTGCAGCCAAATTTTTTGTGCACCCTGACCGCAGGATAGTCTGTTCTCGTTCATCAGTACCGCTTGCTTATGTGCGTGGATAAAATACAGCTGTTTTCTGCACAAAAAAAAAAAAGATAATAATTGTGTAGTAAGAAATTAGAACTTCGAGAAGAATCAGGTGACACAATGTGGCATACATTCATAACGAAAAACGATATTTATTGTTATATTGAGGTAAGTTTAAAAGTTGTTTCTGTAATGTAACGAAACCAGTTAGTGTGTGATTCACTGATGGACTGTAGAATCATGAAAAGCGCAGATTTATTCACGAGTCATTTAATATGAAAATATGTTCTAAGTCATCCAAGAATCATGGAGTGAAAATGGAAACGCCTGCAAAATGAAATGAATGGTTCAAATGGCTCTGAGCACTATGGGACTTAACATCTTAGGTCATCAGTCCCTTAGAACATAGAACTACTTAAACCTAACTAACCTAAGGACATCACACACATCCATGCCCGAGGCAGGATTCGAACCTGCGACCGTAGTAGTCCCGCAGTTCCGGACTGCAGCGCCTAGAACCGCACGGCCACCGCGGCCTGCTGCAAAATGACGTTCAAACAGAAATAACTACGTTGTAAAACAACGGAAAATAATTTTACATCTAACTCATTACCGTCTTCCATTATAAGCGTCATTCGGATATCACTTCCACTCCTTCACCTTTAATCTCTTCTCGAAATCGTCATTTTCTTTCAGAAATATTCAGTGCAAAAGTTATTGCCAAATTCTCGGCATCATAGTTAAGAACAGGATAGGTATCTACAGTTCTGTCAGCATGAACAGCCACACGTCTCAAAGTTAGCTACAAGTACAACAATTAATAACATTCTTCTTGTTGATGTTGTAAGCACTTTTAGCTCTACATTGCGATAAATATTTTCTCAGTGCCCCTAATTCGTTTCATTAAAATATATATTATTTTCACAATAAACAAAAACGACGATATATTGCTCATGTAGATCGTGTACATGAAAAATTTCTACGTAGACTAAGATGTTTCTGATTTTTGAGACCGTTAGCTGTGGATCTAAAAAAGCATGCTTCAGATGAAAGAAAAAAATCACTAAGGTGACAAAAGTCATTTGATAGCGACACACACATATACAGATGGCGGTAATATCGCATACACAAGATATAAAACGGCAGTGCATTGGCGAAACTGCCATTTGTACTCCGGTGATTCATGTGAAAAGGTTTCCGATGTTATTAAGGGCACACTTGGGTTATTAACAGACTCTGAATAAGGAATGATAGTTGAAGCTAGACGCTCGGGACATTTCGTTTGGAAATCTCTAGGGAATTCTATATTCCGACATCCACATTGCCAACAGTGTGCAGAGAATGCCAAATTTCAGGTATTACCGCAACCAGCGGCGTTTCCGTAAATTTCTCAGTGCTAACAGGTAAGCAACACTGCATCACATAACAGCAGAAGTCAAAATGGGACGAATCCGTTAGCACAGGGCTGCGCAATTTGGCGTTAATGGTCTAGATTAGATTAGATGAGATTAGATTAATACTTGTTCCATAGATCATGAACACGACACTTCGTAATGATGTGGAACGTGTCAGATTAATAAAAGATGTCTGTACAAGATATTACATTACACAAAATATTGCATGACACTAATGTTTAAGTTGTTGTTGTTGTTGTTGTTTCCCCCCCCCCCCCCTTAATTTACATCTAAAAATTCAGCCAATGAGTAGAAGGGGTTGTCATATAGAAATTCTTTTAATTTATTTTTTAATGTTAGTTGGCTATCTGTCAGGCTTTTGATGCTGTTTAGTAGGTGACCAAAGACTTTTGTGGCAGCGTAATTTACCCCTTTCTGTGCCAAAGTCAGATTTAACCCTGCATAGTGAAGATCTATGGCAGCAGACCACCTATATGACTGCCTTTGCCAACAGCACTACATCGCCTGCATCGCCTCTCCTCGTCACCATATCGGTTGGACGCTAGACGACTGGAAAGCCGTGACATGCTCAGATGACTCCAGATTTCACTTGGTAAGAGCTGATGCTGGGGTCTGAGTGTGCCGCATACTCCACGAAGCCATGGACCCGAGTTGTCAACACGAAACTCTGGAATCTGGTGGTGGTTCGATAATGGTGTGTACTGTGCTTAGATGGAGTGTATTGGCCTTGTGGTCCAACTGAACCCATCATTGACTGGAAATGGTTATATTCGGTTACTTAGAGACCATTTGCACCCATTCATAAGCTTCATGTACCCACACAACTATGGAATATTTATGGATGACAATGCACCATGTCACCAGGTTCGAGTTTGGTTTGAAGAACATTCTGGACAGTACGAGAAGGTGATCACCAGACATGACACGCATGAAAGTTAAACGCTATATTTGTTGTTAATAAATAACATAATGAAGAATTACTGTTTTTCCTTGCTTTTCAATTGATTAATTTTTATTGGGTCATTACTTACTTGTTACCACTGCTTTATATAAACTCACACTAACGCGTTCCAGTATATTACACACACACCTATATATATATATATATATATATATATATATATATATATATATATATATATATATATATATATATATATATATATCAAAATAAGTTTTGCATCACCTCGGTTCCGAGAGTTCCAGAACCGGTGCAGAAAATTGGAATAGAGATTCACATAAACATCATCTCCGCCTTTCTTACTGCGCATGAAAACGACACATTGCATGTCGTACGACCATGGCCCGAGACCTTCAGATGACGCGGTTCAGATTGACGTACACACCTGTACTTCTAATACCCAGTAGCACGTCCTCTTGCATTGATGCATGCCTGTATCCGTCGAGGCATACTATCCACAAGTTCATTAAGGCACTGTTGGTCCAAATTGTCCCACTCCTCAACGACGATTCGGCGTAGATCCCTCAGAGTGGTTGGTGGGTCATTTCGTCCCTAATCAGCCCTTTTCAATCTATCCCAGGCATGTTCGATGGGGCCGGCCGGGGTGGCCATGCGGTTCTAGGCGCTTCAGTCTGGAACCACGTGACCGCTACGGTCGCAGGTTCGAATCCTGCCTCGGGCATGGAAGTGTGTGATGTCCTTAGGTTAGTTAGGTTTAAGTAGTTCTAAGTTCTAGGGGATTGATGACCTCAGAAGTTAAGTCCCATAGTGCTCAGAGCGATTTGAACCATGTTCGATGGGGACATGTGTGGAGAACATGCTAGCCACTCTAGTCGAGCGATGTCGTTATCTTGAAGTCATTCACAATATGTGCACGATGGGGGCGCGAATTGTCGTCCATGAGGAGGAATGCCTCGCCAATATGCTGCCGATATGGTTGCAGTATCGGTCGGTGGATGGAATTCACGTATCGTACAGCCGTTACGGCGCCTTCCATGACTACCAGCGGAGCACGTCGGCCTGCGTAACGCCACCCCAAAACGGCAGGGAACCTCCACCTTGCTGCACTCGCTGGACAGTGTGTCTAAGGCTTTCAGCCTGACCGGGTTGCCTCCAAACACGTCTCCGACGATTGTCCTGTTGAAGGCATATGCGACACTCATCAGTGAAGAGAACGTGACGCCAGTCGGGAGCGGTCCATTCGGCATGTTGTTGGGCCCATCTGTACCGCGCTGCATGGTCTTGTGGTTGCAAAGATGGACCTCGCTATGGACATCGAGAGTGAAGTTGCGCATCATGCAGGCTATTGCGCACAGTTTGAATCTTAACACGACGTCCTGTGGCTACACGAAAAGCAGTATTCAACATGGTAGCGTTGGTTTCAGGATTCCTCCGAGTCATAATCCGTAGGTAGCGGTCATCCACTGTAGTAGTAGCCCCGAGCAACATCGTTTTGGTTCACTCCGTGACCCCTGGATACTTCCCTTGTTGAGAGCCCGTCCTGGCACAAAGTAACAATGCGGATGCGATCGAACCGCGGTATTGACCGTCTAGGCATGGTTGAACCACTGCCAACACGAGCTTTGTACCTCCTTCCTGGTGGAATGACTGGAAGTGATCGGCTGTCGGAACCCCTCCGTCTAAAAGGCGCTGCTCTGGCGTGGTTGTTTACATTTTTGTTGTATGTATATACGGGCTTTCGTGTTGGCGTGTTTACCGTTTGACGGCTCTACACGTGCAAAATCACACTGTGAATTTCTTTAAAAGGCAGCCTCTACTGCCATAAAATATGAGAAGAGTTTCCATAATTGTCAAAGTGTCGCCGGGCAAGGATTTTGTGCACGAAATGATCTCGATTACGTCCCATAAATGTTCGATGGAAGTGTAGTCGGACGGTCTGTGTGGCGAAATCATTCTCTCGAACTGTCCAGACCGTTCTCCAAACCAGTCGCGAGTAATTGTGGTCCGTTATCATCCACACTCGAACCGACCATCAGCTTTTACCAACTGAAATCGGGACTCATTTGACCATGCCACAGTTGTCCAGTCTTCTAAGGTCAAACCGATATGGTCACGGGCCCAGGAAAGGCGGTGCAGGCGACGCCGTGCGATTAGCAAAGGCACTCGCGTCGATCGTCTGCTGCCGTAGCCCATTAACACCAAATTTCGCCGCCCTGTCGTAACGGATGCGTTCGTTGTACGTCCCACACTGACTGATTTCTGCTGTGATTTCACGCAGTATTGTTTGCCAGTTAGCCCTGACAACTCTACACAAACGCCGTTGTTCTCGGTTGTTAAGTGAAAGGAATAGGCCACCGAGTTGTCCATGGCGAGAGGTAATACCCGAAATTTGGTATTCTCGGGACGCTCTTGGCACTGTGAATCCCGTAATACTGAATTACCTAGCGATTTCCGAATCCCAGGCGTCTACTTCCAACTACCATTTCGCGTTCAAAGCCCGTTAATTCGCGTTTTGCGAGCCATAATCACGTCAGAAACGTTTTTACATGAATCTGCTGAGTACAAATGACAACTCCGGCAATGCACTGCCCTTTTATGGCTTATGAACGTGATACTACCACCACCTGCATAAGTGCACATCGCTTTCCCATGAGTCACCTGAGTGTATGCACGAGTATACATAGGGTAGTCAGAAACAATTTGAAAAAGCTTGTAAGGGAATTACAGGGAGGATTGCGCTAAGAAATAATTGTTCACAAAATAATAGACAGGATGCCCCGTTTTCGAGTTATTTCACATCGAAGTTAGTGATCAGGATGCTGCGCAAGCAAATTGAAGCACTTTTGACGCAATGATATGCGGTGATGCGTAGGCATCTGAGGGTCCGGGAATTACCACTTGTTGAAATGCTCTGTGTCAGTTAAAATTTGCCTTTTTCGGAAGAGGCAAATTTAAGATAGGTGAGCTAAAACTATATTCGTTCGGTCTGAGGAAACCAAACGAATAACACGTTTAGTGACACCGCCTGTGGCAGGCTGCTTGAATTTGCACTCTCGACGACCTAACCGGCTAACTTCAATGTTAAATAACTTGGAATCGGTGTAACGTATAGAATCTTTTTCTTAACAATTATGTCTCGCCACAACCTCCCTTCCAACACCGTTACAAGCTTTCCAGACCACCCTGATTAGACGGGGAAACTTTTTCCACCGTGTACTAACTCTAGGGATTAATCGATGAGAGGACACAGAACAAAAACGTGTAGTGAACTTATGTCCAGAAATGCATGGTTTCTATGCTACAGACAATTCATTTAATCATACATTGTTATAGAGACTCGGTCTAGTAAGTGCTGTACCATGCAGCCATAGTTACAGTAATGGTTTCCATGTGCTTCAGAGAGTGCGCGCGCGCAATAGCGTGGCCTCCCTCACATGTCCACATTGGTCAGGCTTAATCCGAACAGTGTCAAAGGCAGCATGAATACGCTGCTCCAATGTCTCGACACCTGGAATGGGCTCTGCATACACAACACTTTTGAGATGGCCCCATAACTAGAAATCGCACGAGTTGAGATCCGGTGAACGAGCAGGATATGCAAAAATGGTTCAAATGGCTATGAGCACTATGGGACTTAACTTCTGAGGTCAAGGATTCGAACCTGCGACCGTAGCGGTCGCGTGGTTCCAGACTGTAGCGCCTAGAATCGCTCGGCCACCTTTTTTTTTAGTCTCATTTTGTTTGGTTTTGGTCGTTGCATCTGCTCGGTGTGTATGTCGTAAGACATCCGTTTAAGTTCGTTCTTGATCGATGAACTCAGTTTTTTTTATTACAGAGGGCAGCAAACCCTCTGACCGAACACGCTGAGATACCGTGCCGGTGCCACCTCGGCCGGCCAGGATATGCAGCTGGACCACCTCGTCCGGTCCATCGACCAGGGAAGACACGACTGAGATGCGCCCGGATATTAACCGCGAAGTAGTCTGGAGCACCATCATGTAGCAGCCGCACAGTCCTTCGAATTATCAATCGAACTTATTCCAGCACGGGAGGCAAAGTCACCTGCAAGAAGCGCCTACTGCGACGTGGAAGGAAGACTGGTCCCAAAATACGGTCGCCAATTATCCCGTCCGACACAACCCGACTGCACCGATGCTGGTGATGCACTGTCACCATACAATGAAAGATCTGAAAACTACGCCACAGATGTTTTAAAGGTACCACTCGGCACGAAGGTGGCTCCATCTGCGAATGAACACAAGTCTCGGGATTGTGGTTGCCTGTGAAGAAACCTGTGACAAAAATGCTCCCAATGTTGAAAGTCTATCGCCAGCAAGCCCTGCACACGCTGTGTAATAAAAATTGTCATGGAGAAAGTTCCTCACGGACGTCCGGCTTACCCTGTACTTGCGGGCCAGTCTGGTGTCCAAACATTTCGGGTATGTCCTTCATGAATTCCTGCTTCCTGCAACGAACCTGTCCCAAACAAATGGCGAAATGCTGTTGCAAACATTGATACTGTGGTTGTTGGCGAGGATAGGTCTCCGAGTACAACCTCGCTTTCCGCCGCCCGTTGCCATTTTCCTTTCCGTAAGTAGACACCACGTCGACAAGTTCTTGATTCGGATACGGAACCGCTATGTACAGCGCTGTATCACATCCAGTATAGTATGAGTCAGCAAGAGAAGTGAATTGGAAACAACATTACCAGTTATTATTGCAGGGACTTGACGTATGAGGTACAGTACCACCCTCTAGGAGGATACCACACATAATGTAACTGTGGAGTGTGGCACAGCGAGTATTAGACCAGAGTCTCTGTAACAAGTTATAACTGCTTTTTTGTCCTGGATGACGAATGTTTTCTATATCGTGGAGTGGGAGTGTCTAAATGATTTCAGAGTCGGCCACGATTCACGTCCCGCTACGACGAAGGACTGCCGTCGCACAATAGCTCATTCAGTTACCTGTCCGTACAGATACAGATATAATTCTCACATTCACCTAGGGAGCAAAATATAATCGTAAGCACCACAAAACTGGGCTTCAGCCCTCTAAAGACCCCGCAGTCGCGTGAAAGGCAGGTGGATGTCAATCATCAGGCTTTGTAGCTCGCTCTGATTGGAGCTCTGGACGATCGCGCGGAAGAGAGGTGTGATCCGGAGTCACCTACCTCCTGCTGTCCTGTAGTAACACCCCCCCCCCCCCCACCTCCTCCACCCCTGCTGACGTCAGGCCGCTTCCCATGCAGCCGCTCTCGCCGCCTTGGCTGTCCTGGCGCGCTTCTCGACCAATTAAATCTGAATGATGTCCGATAATGTACAGCGCCCAGGCCGAGGTGCGCTGCCCCGGAGTTGTTTTTGAGCTAAATTGATTTCTGATAGCCGGTCTTTCGGATCGAGTCCTCTTTTCAAATCTGGCGCCGTTCCGTCTCTAGGTACACCGCACGACAATTCCGGGCGCGAAGGGTCTTTTCCATTTAGTCCTCCATATTCTCGTATCACGATCGGGCGTGCTGTGCAACCGCACAAAACGTCGCCCGCTGCCGGCATAATTTCGTTTTGAACGTGTTCGGCGACGTGTGAGGGCGACACCACGCGCCGTTCTCCGAGATAATACACTGCACTCCGGATTTCGCGAAGCAGACAAAATCAGAGCGGAGTTATTAAGTGGTCAAGTAACGTAAATTGTTGCATGCAAGCCACGATAACTCCTTTACCAGCTGTTATTCCGTTCCTTCCAGTTATGTCTTTGTTTTATCCTGCATAGATATTGGAAGTAAAGAACTATTAACATGAAGCGAAGAGACAAAATAAAAAATATCTAGACGAATTTTAGGGTTCCATGCCTCGATTGGTAAAAATGGAACACTTACAGGATCACTTTGTTGTCTCTGTCAGCCTTACTTTTCAAAACTCTTTTTTTCTAAGAACGAGCAGATGCATCAAGTTGAAATTTAAGGGCTGTCATCTCTTAACGGTGTAAACACTTGAAACTTCTAAGTTAATGTAGTCAAAAGATACGGCCTTTAAGTCACATATTTCAATACTCGCAAACTCACTTATTCAAACCTAGAGAGCAATCACTCTTGACGCAGGATCATGAAATTTCACAAGAAGAAAGGTTTCACAGTACAAGTAAAGGAAAAAAATCAGGAAACTGTAAATTTGTGATTATATCACACGATGAAAATATTTATTTCGTCATCCCTAAGTGCTAGTATCCTGCTCCTACTTGGCCAATTTTTGTAAAACAAAACGTCATTTCATTTAAGGAAATTGGCGACTGACACATTATAAAATTTAATTACTTTTGACGCAACATTTTATGAACAAACTTTCACACATTTGCTGACTCAAAGCATTTGAAGATGGTCATCGCAAGTCTAAATCGGTTATTATTGTGTCATAAAAAAGGTGATTGAGCCAAAAATAAAGACTAACATAGTGTTGCGCAACTGAAATATATTTAAAACGTTCAGATATGAACTACCACAAGCTGGTATTTTGATAATAATGTTTATTAGACGCTAGAGTCCGTCTTGAGACCATCACATTCAATCTTCACAACAAACTGTTTCGTAAGATATTATGTGGTGTAAAATGTATAAATATATTGTTGTTTCCCTTCTTGTTATCTGAGGTTGGTGTGCCATGTCAAAAGCAGTTAGTAATACAAGCTAGTAACGGGTTCCACGTATACAAATCACAATCTGATTGTGAGTCAACTTCCTCCTATAATTATTTTTTTAAGTTTCAGTCACCCAGGATGTAGTAATTTAAAATTCATGTTTGTCGTTGTTGTGGTCTTCACCCCTAAGACTGGTTTGATACAGCTCTGCACGCTGTTCAATCTGTGCAAGTGCTTTCACCTCCCAATAACTTCTGCAACCCACAACCTTTTGGAACTGCTTATTGTATTCGTTTCTCGATCTCCCTCTGTAGTTTTTACCCTCGACGCTGACCTCTAGTACTAAACTGGCGCCGCGCGGTGTAACCGTGTAATCTAAGGCATCTTGTCACGGTTCGAGTGGCTCCCCTCGTCGGAGTTTCGAGTCCTCCCTCTGGCATGGGTGTTTGTGTTGTCCTTAGTGTAAGTTAGTTTACGTTAGTTTAGTTAGTGTGTAAGCCTAGGGACCGATGACCTCAGCAGTTTGGTACCGTAGAACCTTACCACAAATTTCCAAAAGGACTAAACTGGCGATTGCTTAATATCACTTTATGTATCCTATCAACCCAACCCCTCTTTTAGTCAAGTTATGCCACAAATTCTTTTCTCCACGATTATAGTACCTCCGCATTAGTTACGCGATCTAACCATCTGATCTTCAGCATTCTTCTGTAGGACCACATTGCAAAAGGTTCTATCCTCTCCTTGATTTAAATGATTAGCGTCCACGTTTCAATTCCGTATAAGACTGCACTCAAGATAAATGCCTTTAGAAAAAAGTTCTAAAACGGAAGTTTATATTCGATGTAGCCAAATTTCTCTTCTTTACAAACATTTTTACTGCCATTGTCTTTTCACATTTTATATCTATTCTAATCCGACAGTCACGAGTTATTTTACTGCCGAAAAAGCAAAACTCAACTAATTCTTTTAGTGTCTCATTTCCTAATTTAATTCCCTCAGCATCACCTGATTTAACTCGAATACGTTCTGTTATCCTAGTTTTGCTTTTGTTAACGTTCATCTTCATCCCTCTTTCACGACGCTGTCCTTTCTTTTCAACTGCACTTTCAATTCTTTGGGGTCTCTCAGGGAATTACGGTGTCATCAGCAAACCGCAAAGTTTTTATTTCTTCTCCATGAACTTTAATCCCCTCTCCAAATTTATCCATGGTTTTCCTTACAGCTTGCTCAATGTGCAGACTGAATAGCACTGGGGACAGGCTATAACCCCGTCTCACCCCCTTCACCACCCGTGTTTCCCTTCATACCTTTCCACTCTTATAACTGTCGTCTGTTTTCTGTGGGAGTTGTAATTAACATTTCATGTTTATTCCCCTTAAGATCACACGTGTCGTTTCTAAATACTTCAAATATATATCACTACATGTAAGATTTATCCAGGAAACAAGTTCCGTTAACCCATAAATAAACAAAACCATCAAAATGTAACAAATATTCATTTTAGTATTTACAGTGATTCGATGGAATCAGCTCCGAGAGATATATTAAGAATAAGTTGCGACTTAGGAGTGGAGTACCAGCACATTGAGAGGCCGTATGTTGGTGTGAAAGGACGCAAGATCTGAGCAAACCTTTAGGAAAGGTGAATTCTAAAGATGATTATCAGAAGAATAAATAAGATGTATCTAGGAAGTGTAAGTTCTGAAAAAGTGGGGTCGAGAAGACAGACAGATACGAACAGAAAACCACCATTATGGATAAGTTAATGATTAATGGCATACCTGGTTGCACCAATAGAAGATGGAAATTTAAACACAATGGTATTTTAGAACGATTTAATGATGTGAAGAAATGAAGGAGAGGTGTAAATAAGGTTAAATGTATAGGAGGAAGTGGTGGTATATATGAATTGAAATGAATGCAATGCAGTGTGAAGTGATGGTGACAACGAGGAATAAAAGAAGTGTATAGCAACGGATATAAATATTAGTGGGCAAGCACTACGAAAGAGAAAATTTCAATCACGTAGGGACCATAATACAAGATAGCAGAAGAAATGATGGGGAGATAATTGAAAGGGGAAGCAACTCCACAGTTTTCTGCAGAGCGTAAGAAGCTTCGTCTGGATCAAGTATATATTTATAAAAGTAAACAGATGTTACACCGAGCGTATAATGCTCTATTTACTCGGGTGTGCAACAGAAACGTGGGTAATGAGGAAAATCCAGATGAGCACGATACAAACTAACGAGATGAAATTTCAGAGAAGCGGGATAGGGCTTGCTGGAATGGATAGAGTAAGGAATGAGACGGCGAGAGAAATAATGAAAGATAATCCCAAGCAAAAGGCCAAAGAAAAGACAAGATTCTAGAATGAAATCCCCCAGGCTGTGGCTAAGCCATGTCTCCTCAATATCCTTCTCCCAGGAATGCTAGTTCTGCAAGGTTCGCAGGAAAGCTTCTGTGAAATCTGGAAGGTAGGAGACGAGGTACTGTCGGAATTAAAGCTGTGAGGAGGGGGCGTGAGTCGTGCTTGGGTAGCTCAGTTGGTAGAGCACTTGCCCGCGAAAGGCAAAGGTCCCGAGTTCGAGTCTCAGTCCGGCACACAGTTTTAATCTGCCAGGAAGTTTCATATAAGCGCACACTCCGCTGAAGAGTGAAAATCTCATTCTGGAAACATCCCCCAGGCTGTGGCTAAGCCATGTCTCCGCAGTATTCTTTCTTCTAGGAGTGCTAGTTCTGCAAGGTTGGCAGGAGAGCTTCTGTGAAGTTTGGAAGGTAGGAGACGAGGTACTGCCGGAATTAAAGCTGTGAGGACGGGGCGTGAGTCGTGCTTGGGTAGCTCAGATGGTAGAGCACTTGCCCGCGAAAGGCAAAGGTCCGGAGTTCGAGTCTTAGTCCGGCACACAGTTTTAATCTGCCAGGAAGTTTCAAAAGACAAGATTAACAGGTTGAAAGAATGTCAGTTGGTAAGATACCGAGACAGGACCACGAAATGACAACAGCAGGAAAGCGACCTAGAGGAAGACCGAGAGACAAATCGGTCATTGGATTGAAGAAATATGTGGTGAAGGGATGGAGAGACTAGAACAGAGTTGAGAAGGAAACTTGATGTAAAGACAGGAAAAGATGGATGAGTTTCCTTTCTACACAAACGCAGCCAGGGGCTAGAAGCTGTAAAGGATGATGATGAAAATGATGACATATTTGCTATCTGGACTCCAACCTAGGACTCGTGCCGCTGTTTATAGGCGAGTTCGAACCCTGACGTTCACTTTATCCATTTATGGTCTTTTGTTTTTCAGAGCTCTCACTGCTATGTGCTGAAACGCATATTCTGTCAATGTTTCCCATTCTGTTGGATGTGATAGCCGGGTGAGATCTTAGTAATCTGAGCGCCGCACCGCAAGCCTTGTTTAAGTTGAAACCTCCGTCCTGGGTGATCAGGTTTTGCGACACAGACATACTTTTTTCAATAGAATATAATGCATTAAATGGAAACAACAGCTTGGCTTTACGCCCCAAAGCACATCTTTAAAATCGAGTGAATGATCAGAGAATTTCAGGATATGTGCTTCTAGTGCGTAATAACTGATAGCTCCGCAGTGGTAACACCGATTCTCGTCAGATCACAGAAGTTAAGCGCTGTCGGGCTGGACTAGCACTTGGACGGGTATTCGGTTTGCCGAGCGCTGTTGTCAAGGGGGGTGCACTTGATTGAGAAGTAGCGGCTGCGGTCTTGTAAACTGACATACGGCCGGAAGAGCGGCGTGCTGACCACATGCCCCTCCATAGCTGCATCCAGTGCGCCTGTGGGCTGAGGATGATATGGCGGCCGGTCGGAACCGTCGGGCCATCATGGCCTCTTTGTACGGAATTTAGTTTATAATGTTACGTAAATATTTGTATATTTCCTAATCTTTCGTTATTTGTTGTCACTCAGGGACGTCTTTCGCACGGTAGTACGTGACTTTGTTAGAGGTCTGACATACTGTCGACAGATGGCAGTGCTATGCTCTGTAACGGCATACGAGACGTAGGGCAACCCAACGCAACAGCCAACAAGAGGGGCGCCGCGTCGCCCACTTAGAGCTGAAAATACCAAGTGGAGACCAACGCAATTACAATTTTTTAAACATTTATACACATACAGTCACATAAATACCGGTGGAACTTCCATAGCATCATTACAGAATAATGAGACAAAACGGTTGTGCGTAATCACTGCAAGACAATCAAGATACATCCTGTACATTAATTGTATCTGTTTACTGAGCCGCTATGATATACAATTTCTATTGATATTAATTTCCGTGGTAGTGCAGGGTTTTAACAAGCATGTACTTCCACTGCAAAAAACGTACCGATGTAATTGCAAACAAAATATCTCTATTTTACACCTCATCTCTTCAGAATATATGCTGAAATGTAGTGTCAATGATTTAAGCGGGTCATACCTTCGGTCCTCTGGTGTGTAGTTTTTCAAGCGTGTCTGCATTGTGGCATTCATTGTAACACTGAAACCTAGAACACGGTGAAGAGTGAACGTTAATAGTTTCTGAGAGTTTGGAACGTAAGAGATAAGATACTGGCAGAAGTATGCCTCTCATAGTGTATCCTGAGTCGAGCTACGTGGCTCTGTTGGTACAATACTTACCGACGAAAGGCAGAGGTCCCAATTTCGAGTCCTGGTGCACCATACAGTTTTAACCGTCCAGGTAGCTTCAAATCAGCGCCTACCCAACTGCAGAGCGAAAGTTAATAACATCCCCCCCCCCCCCCCTATCCTGTGGCTAAGCCATGCCTCCACAATATCTTTTCTTCCAGGAATGCTAGACCCACAAGATATCTATGTGAAGTTGTAGAAGTTTGGAAGGTAGGAGATGAGACACTGGTTTAAGGAGTCCTTTGGGGGTGGCTCGGCAGTCGTAATTGAATAACTCGGTCGGTAGAGCACTTGTTCGTGATAAGTAAAGTGAGAAATAATTCTGGAGGAATCTAAATTCTCGATGTCGAAAATGAGAAGAATATATGCTCCACACCAAGTCTTAAATTTGAGTATCGCACTATTCAGAATTTAAAAAAGAAGCAAAATGCTGATAAGATGTTAGTAGTATCACAGCCGACTACTCAAGAGGACATCAGAAAAAAATGATGAATGGAAACAAAGGTACATTACATCTCAATATCCTGTCAGCATCGAGATCATTAAAGATGGAGAACATGGAATGTTTCAAGTATGAGGAGGAAAATCGGTCGTGTCCTTTCGAAGAAACCATCTAGACATTAGCCTGGAACGATTTAGGTAAATCACGGAAAATCTGAGTCAGGTAGGACGGACGCGTATTTGAAGCGTAAATGTTCAAATGTGTGTGAAATCTTATGGGACTTAACTGCTAAGGTCATCAGTCCCTAAGTTTACACACTACTTAACCTAAATTATCCTAAGGACAAACACACACACCCATGCCTGAGGGAGGACTCGAACCTTCTCAGGGACCAGCCGCACCGTCCATGACTGCAGCGCCATAGACCGCTCGGCTAATTCCGGGCGGCCATTTGAAGCCTAGCCCACTGGAATTCGAGTCCAATGTAGGCCTACTAGCTTCTCGGTCACTTCGCTGGGGTCGCGAACGGGCCGCTTGGAAGAACGGTTGTTGCTAAGCCTCCATGTGAGCTCAGTTCGACCATTTTTCTTAACCTAAATGAGACAGTAATAACTATCGTTAAATCATAAGATGTGTAAGTGTTTTTTTTTTGGCGGGTAAATCTGCGAATCACAAG
The DNA here is from genome assembly GCF_023864345.2 of Schistocerca serialis cubense. Taxonomy (NCBI): domain Eukaryota; kingdom Metazoa; phylum Arthropoda; class Insecta; order Orthoptera; family Acrididae; genus Schistocerca; species Schistocerca serialis. The sequence goes on from NC_064638.1 coordinate 414,282,052, forward strand.
CTTTCATCGTATATCAAGAGAAAATGCAAGACGATCGACAGCAGCGTATCAGCTGAAAATCTGTATTACATTCTGTTCATCATTTAGATTTGAAGCTCCTCGTGCTTACCGTGTTTGCAGTAAAAATTTTGGGATGTAAAGTCCGCCAATTATGCAAAACACCGTTTTTTCTAAGTTCCCAAACATGTTTCAGGAGAACTGTGCCATCATCAGCGTGTTTTCGTTTTATTTAATCTTTACACTTGGTGTGCATGATTTTTCAGCACCACTTCTGTATTATTTATTACAAGTAGCTTGCCATGTTTTCGTCGGGCAAGCCCTTTTATTCTCAGCATCATGGTGAGGTGTTGTGAAGCACACGTAAATATAACACTTATTTTCACAAATAAGGTCGTAAAAACGCTTTGTACTTCACCAAAACATAGTGCAATTGTGGTTGTTGTGTGTCCCAGCCTAGTCAGTCTTATTTGTAAAAATACGTGTTATATTTACGTGTGCTTCACAACACCTCACCATGATGCTCAGAAGAAAAGGCCTAGCCACACGAAAACGTGACAAGCTACTTGTCATACATAATACACAAGTGGTTCTGAAAAATCACAAACACCAAGTTTAAAGATTAAATAAAACGGAAACCCACTGATGATGGCACAGTGGTGTTGAAACATACTTGGAAACTTAGAAAAAACGGTGTTGTGCATAACTGGTGGATCTTAAATCCTACAGTATTACGTTCCTTTCAAATAATTTTCAGTTGTTTTCAATAAGACTATCAATCCAAATATGTGTGCGACTTTAATCCAATTCACATCAAATAGTGTAGGGAAATTTCGGTTATACAATAGGTATGTCGGTCGTTAAGTGAATGCCGTCGGCTTTGCCCATGGTGAGAGATAACGCCTCAGACTTAGTACCCTCGACACGCTCTTGATAATGTAGATCGTGGAACATTGATTTCTCTAACGGTTTCCCAAATGAAATGTTCCAAGCGCCTAGCTCCAACTACCATTCCGAGTTCAAAGTATATTAAACCTCGTCTTGAGGGCCGGAAACACGTCGGAAACCTTTTGACATGAACCACCAAATTACAGACCAGATGTCCGCCAATGCACTGCCCTTATATACCTTATGTACGCCACACCACCGTCATTGGTATAAGTGGATATCGGTGTGACTTTTCTCACCTCAGTGTATTTCATATGAACGTGCAAGTGAACAGAATGTGGTTGGACTGGAAGCAATTACTGGGTTGGCAGGTCGCAGAATTTCTAAACATATCGGTGTTTCAAATACAAGAACCTTGCGGACTTCACATATGCTCGAACTTTGTCCTTTGCAGGGGACTCAACAACTTGGAGAAGGAAGACTAGTGAAATTTTGTCACTGAATAATTGCAAATCACTAAGTTATCCTACTACTACCGTTAACAATTATATTCAAGACGCTATTTTCACTCGTGACAATTTAAATAATACTTCGAACAGGTATCGATGGCCCGTCGAAATCCCTAATGCGTATGTGGACACAAACTTTCAAGAACGCTTCTCTGTAAACATATACACAATCAGTTGATTGAAACTATTGCGTTACTACATCGCCTTACAGGAGTTCGTTATCTAAACGTTCTAGAAAACGAACTTTAAACATTATTGGGGCAGGTTCCTTTGGCTACGATGTTGGGTGTGTTCTTCCAGCATCAGGCCCTCTGCAGATTCTAGTCGTTAGGTGACCCATCAACCAACCCTACCATCCTCAGTAGACAGATCAGCAGAAATAGTCACGTTTCTTGACTATCGAGGTTCCTGGTCGTTACCCTTTAAATTTTTGCCTATAGGGTTGGGTTGACTGAAGTCTACATAGAGAAAGTAAACACAAGAGATTAATCAATTGTTCGAATTTTGAGTAACACTGCCCGCAAAAGAAACGCCAAACCGACCTCAGAAGACCGTCACGTTGCACTGTCAAGAGAATTCGAAAATTCAGGTCAGAAACTCCACTGGATTCAGAGGTGCGTTTTATGATAAATCAACTTTGGACTTAATTATTTTCCTTTGCTTTAAAGTCATCTGTCAGTATTTGTTTGGACTGTATTCTGCCAGCTGCATTTTTGTAACCAATAAGTGTTGGACTCACGTTATATGGAATGTTACATTTAATTTGTGCATACTACTACCGCATTAAATATTTACTGTCCCTCCTGAAAAACCCAGTAGAAACTAAGAGCAGAAGAGTAAAGTATTCTGCACAAGATTTACGTTGAATGAAAAAAAGTTCCCTTCTCATTTATACTTTCTGATAATTGTGCAACAAAATGTAGCAAACGTATGTTTATGTTTGTCTTGTAGTGCATTAGGGTTGCCGATTATTGCTGAAACATCCTGCTATCGGTTACACCGGCTCTTTTCGTCTCCAACTGTTAAAACCGCTCGAAATAGCCGGTTTCTGTAATAACCGATTTCCGCTTTTGTTTTACTGTTACTTCCAGTAACAAATATAGCTTTCGAACAGTGACTGAAAAATTCAAATGAAGGTGAAGGAGTAGGACACCTCGATGGATACGATGCCCCAGCAAAGATGGCGAAGGTGGAGAAGACGGGCGTGGTGGTGGTGAGAACGAAATGTCACGAGCTGAGGACTTTCCCACATAGTCAGTTTTAGTTCTACCAAACTTTCACGCTGAAACAACCACAAAATTAAAGCGTGTTTCCGACATACAGTCGGTCGGAACAGCGGCCGAAATACCGGAAAAAAGTGTCTATTTTGGTTTATAAACGCACTTGCCCTAATTTTTGCCTACTGGCTACCGGTTTCGGCACACAAGGCTATCCTCATGCCATCCCCTGGCCCACAGTCGTTCTGCTTGCTTCCCAAGCGGGTGCGTTGAAAACAAAATTGTAAGCCCATTTATTATTCCAAGTTTATGGTATGTCAAAAAAATTATAGGTATCAATCAAATTTATCTTTTCTAAGGAACATTGTGGATGTTTTATCCTAATATGATGTCGCAAGTGTGGTGTTCCTCCTCCCGCTTTTAATCTCTTGAAGCAAGTGGAGAATTGTACTTCATTGCTACTGCATTGTAAAATACTTCCAAACTAGGGCTCATGCTGTTCTACAACACAACCGATCTCCGGCGATGAGAGCGAGAAACAACCGAATAGAGCAGGTGGGAGCAAGTCTTGCGCACTCCACGTACACGCTTACCACCAGACGCTAAAAGAAAGATTATGCTCCCTACAGTGTTGTCGCTACTGTTGTGTGATATTTTTGTCGCTAATTTCTAACTATAAACGTTGTTACTAAAATAGCACTGACCACTTTTGCCAATTTATATAATAACGTAATATTTCGAAGCAATGTAAATTTTATAAATAAACATAAAGAACTTTTTTAAGAAAAGTTTTATTTAACAGCAAAAAATTTTCGCACTGCTGGGTGATGTGGCAAATTAATATGACAGTTCCTTTTCCTCAATTGTTACTAAAAAATAAGAAAAACCCGCTTCAGTTGAGGCCAAATAATAAGCGAAAAATACCGGATATTCAGAACTAAAATACCGCTATTTGTGTTAACTTGTTTTTTCCCATACTCATAAGGTCCATTGGCTGACTGTCGACGGCATGCGTAGCTGGTTGCCTACTAGCTTTGCTTGCAGGAGTAGTTGTTGAGCTGAAGTGGTTCAGGTGCCGACCAACAGGTGGCAGCAACGTGCTCTGCGCTGTCTAAACGCGTACACTTGTAAGCAGATTGAAGTTTAGTATCTGTCAAGAGTAACGCTGTTTCGGCGTAGTCTGCTGCGCTGACGTTCAATAGGACAAAGAAAAGAAAGCACTGACTCAGCTGATAAGAATCATCGAATGAGTTAGCTTTCCAAATACTAGTATCTGAACGGTATGATATCACTTCACAGGACTATTAACGTCCAGAAGAACTATTTTATGGTGTTAATTATCTCAAATATTTAAAGGAGCATAAAAAGTTGATCGGAACGGAATGCTTACTATCTATCTCTTGACCTTATTCGTGTCATGTTGTGGCGAAACTGGGAACGGATCCGATAAGACGATAGCACGATACTTGCTGCCGCGCTGTCCGGGGATCGAGAAAGCAGTTGTCGCAGAGCGGTGCTCAGCGCGATGCAAATGCGGCTGACACTTTACTTAATCCGCGAGCGTTTGTTTTTTTCGCTGTTTACTCGGCGCTCGCTGAAAGCGTCTTACGGGCTCGGCGCAGCGGCACGCAACCTGGCCGTAATTACCGAACCAGCACCATCCACGCTAATCCGATCATCCGGATGAGCCATGCGGAGCCCGGCTCAGGTAAACATGTCACAAATATTACTCCGCCTTCGATTCCTTCCTTTTTCCCCTCCTCTTGCTGCTGTCGGCGGGACGAAAGCACCGCTGCGCTGTTGCGAGCAGCAGACGACACACATTTTTCTTATGGCGAAGCACTCTTGAGCCGTCCAGGTGTAGAGCCGGAGAAGACCTGCCCCGCTGAATATTTAAAAACTGGTACAGAGTTTGCGCTTCTCGAAACGTACTCATTCTGGAACCGGGACTGTTCCCAAAACGACTCGCGATTTTGTCCTTGTTATTAAATTATTTTGTTTTTCCCCACGTGGAGTGCTAATGCTGAACACGGAAACTTTTTCCAAGATATGTGAAATATCAATAATAACAATCTCCTATTGTATGCCTTTTATAGAGTCAGAGGATTGTCCACTAGACTTCGTCAGCCTGAGATGTCCAACCCACAGTGCGACATTTGGTATTAAGAGTGATTCTTTCTTGTCAAGGACGAGGAAATTTAGGACACTATTAAAGCTGAATTTTCTCATGCTGATAAATTAGAAGGAGCGATCTGTTTTACTTGGTAGAAACTTTCTGAAGCCAAGATAAAATAAATGCTCATTTATTTACAAACAACCACTTCTGGCATATTTTCCTGTATCTTCAGTTCTTCAAAAGTTACGTCATGAGATGTGTTGTCATGTACATAAAACGTAGCACAAAATATAGAGGTTTGTAATGAATAAAACATTTAAAATGAAGAAGCTTCTTTTTGCACATGGTCATGTCCATACACGTAGCGCCCACAAATAATTGTTAGATCATAAATATTTTATGTCTTTTATGACGTAACAGTCATCAGTGCTATGTATATCTACATGACCATGTGCACAAGGTCCTTATTGATTTTAAATGTTGTAGGTATGACAAAACTTTGTACTATGTGCTACGGTTTATCTGTATGTCAACTTGGCGTGAGATTCAACTCAAAATTAATACATTTTACAACAAATTTTTGACGATATGAGGATGACAGCAAAGTGTGTATAAACCAGTTGTTCGTAAATAAAGAAATATTAATGTGATCTTCTCTTGAGAAAGTTTTAACAGTATTAAGCTTGTCAAAGGTAGAAGCATTGAAATCAAATGGTTCAAATGGCTCTGACCACTATGGGACTTAACATCAGAGGTTATCAGTCTCCTAGAACTTAGAACTACTTAAACCTAACTAACCTAAGAACATCATACACATCCATATCCGAGGCAGGATTCGAACCTGCGACCGTAGCAGTCGCGCGGTTCCGGACTGATGCGTCTAGAGCCGCTCGGCCACCGCGGCCGGATGGAAGCATTGACGAACAGCCCTGAAGAATAAATAAAGCTCCACGAATTTGCTTACAGACAAACATCAGTAAGATACAGTCGGCTATGAGGTCAAGTCAGCTCCTCTTAGAGATGAGTTAGTTTATTAGGATAGGAAAGGTTAAGAAATTATGAAAAAGCAGGAAAACTGCTAAAAATGCGAGAAATGAAAGGATAAAGAAATCCGAATATCAGAAGATAGACCACAGTAAAGAATTTCGAAATTGTGTAGTGCATAACGACCTGACTGGGATTCGACAATAATTAAGAGTAAGGGGAGTTTCCTACACTGTATATTTGTGCAGGTATCTTTTCTGGTAAGAAAAGACATTTCCTAAATCGATACGGGCATGCGCGAAAGTGTAATTCACGGGGCTTCAGAAATGATAATCTGATCTCATGTCCTTATTTCAAAAACATCGTAACTTGATGGTAGTCTACTTGCTTGCTCTCTAGAAGTTCATGTACCTAAGAATCGGAATTGCCGACGTTCATGTTTCAAAATGAGGCACCACGACATGGTGTTATTATTTTATGATTCAAATGCTACTTAAGTTTAGCCACGATTTCAACAAAGAACCTCAACGTTGCAAATAAATTTGTGAGATATACAAGCACTTTGTTGAAAAGAAAAAAATCTGTAAGCGCACGAGCTTTACCAAGATACTCACACACTTCGACTTTATCACAGCAATGTTTTCTCCATACCGTTGCATTTACGTATAGAAATTCATTACGAATTTATCAAGATCATCCCAAGACAATACAGCGGCATGGGACTAGAGAAAGATATTGTTCGTTGTTGGTGGTCCTAGCGTTCACCGTGCTTTAATCCCAGGTGTTATCCATCTATGGACAGCTTCAAGCATAAGGCTTCTGAGTTCACTCATTCATTCATGCGTTCATTCATTCATGGTGTTCATAGCTCCTATCAAGGACAATAACGTTCAGGGAGGCGGAACTAATGAAAGCGCACATTAATATGACACAGAGACATCTAGATACTAAATCTGTATGCTGTATTAAAAATAAATTATCACTCTAATGATTAGTGGTATCCACACTTATGCCATCTAAATTGAAACAAATAAATTTGTAAGAAAGCTGCTACTTTCCAGAAGTTGGCCCTTCCTAAGCTTTATTACATGGGTACTGTTTACCTGCTATTAGAACTTCAACATTTATTTGATTACAAATATTTTATATCTACACATACTCATAACTATTTGCACTAAATTATTCTTTTTTATGCAGCAAACACTGCTACTTGCAGTGAAGTTAACAGCACAATATAAAACCAATTTTATTGTCGCCTTACTACAGTACGTAAAGAATGTTAGGACGTCCGTTAACATCTTTGTCATCACCCTCTCACGTAAATTCACATAACTGTGGCTAGCGGCACAACTTAAAATTGTTTACTTGCTTAACATTTACTTGCTTTACGTTTACCAAATTAGCAACAACGTTTGGATCGCATTTGAGTTCAGAAATGTATTTAGGATTTTTATCTAACTCGAAGCTATCCACATCACCCTCAGATCCTCATTTTCCTGGCAATAACATTGTATGCGTTACTACTTCTGGAAGCAAAATTTTTGGCACTTAACACTATTTACATGCACACATACAGACAAAGTCATCATTAGACAGACTCTGGAATCTGAAATAGAACTGCCATATGTCAGTTTATCGTGGAATTATCAACTAATGTTTACGTAGCATGTAATTTTCCATGTTTTACATGCAGTCACTCTGTTTCTCGTCGACTGTTCCACGCCATACTTTCCACCCGAGGTCTTCAATTGACCGCATTGTTTAGAAAGGCAGCATGCCTGAATTCGCGTTAAACCACACTGATGGAAAAAAATCGCAGCACCAAAATATAGTTAAGGTGGAGTAATGAAATATCGGTAATAAATATGCCTAAGTAACATATTTATGTAATTGACATCACAAGATCACAGAATAATTAAAGCGCGAGTAAACCATTGCAAATGAGAAATGCTGGAACATTAATAACCAATGCAAGCATGCAAATGTGCATTCATTGTGTTCCATGCACGTTGCACGGGGGTGGTTAATGACGCTGGAGTTGTCGTCCGTGCTCAAATGGAGACAGAACCGCTGATCGAGCAAGCCTAGACAACATGTCGACACTCTGTAGTGCATGTTGGGATAAAACAACGGTAACTTGGTGTACGTTATCCTATTGGAAAACACAGCACAACAAGTCGAATCACCAGACAGATAAATAAATTTGCAGTCCGGATGTGTGGGATAACCACGAAAATGCTCCTGCTGTCATACGAATCCCAGTACAGGTAATAACTCTAGGTGAGGATCCGATGTGTCTAGTATGCAGACAGATTGGTTGCACACCCTCAACTGGCCTCTTCTAACCAACACACGGCTTTCATTGTCACCGAGGCAGAAGGAGCTTTTTCGTCAGAAAACACCACAACAACCACCTTGACCTCCAGTGAGTTCTCGCTTGACACCACTGAAGTCGCAAATCGTGGAGGTTTCGGGTCATTGATATCCAAGCTATAGTGCGTCTCGCTCGGAGCTGTCCTTGAAGTAACCGATTTGTAACAGTTAATTGTGTCACTGTGGTGCCAAATGCTGCTCAGATTGCTGCTGTAAATGCAGTACCATGCGCCAGAACAATACGCCGATCACGATATTTACGTCTGGTTAGTGCCACATGGCCTTCCGGAGCCCGATCTTCTTGCAACCGTACATTCTCGTGACCACGGCTACCTACAATCTTTTACAGTGGCTGCACATCTGCCAAGTCTTTCTGCAATATCGCAGAAAAACATCAATATTCTTATAGCCCTATTATACGACCTCGCTCAAACTCTGTAAGTTGCTAATTATGACGTCCTGGTCGCCTTAAAGGCATTCTTGACTAACATCATCTGACCACGTCCAATCTCAAAGGTTACTATCTGATTTGCATCCTCATAGTGGTGCTACTAGCCTCCACTCATGCGGCTGGCGAGAAACCTGTCTACATCTTTCAGATGTAGGAACACACCTACCAACTTTCATTTATGTGCGCATGACTTCTTTTTGGTGTTGCGACTTTTTCCCATCAGCGTATTTAGTGAAACGACGGGAAAGCTAAATCTCGACAGCTGAACTGTCCCCATTACTAGTCTCGTGGCATGCAACTGCTTCACTTCTTTCGGTACGGCAGGTGTCACAACAGAAGGCTCTCATTATAATGCAATACAGGTAAAATACATGACCCAGTCACATTACTGTGACAACCACCTATGTTTGATGTCACCGTGCAGGCAGATGGCAGCACTAACAGTGAATGGTATATGAAGCGTGTGCGGGGGGCGCGGAAGAACAGTATAGTTGTTATCTTAATGCACAGAACGGAGGGATTTATCTGCCGTCCAAAACGGCACGATCATTGGATTTCTGGCCAACAGTGAGAGTATTTCCGAAACGACTAAGTTTGTAAATCGTTCGCGTGCCGCAGAGGTTACAGCAACTGACGGAGCAGATAAACCAATGGGGTACCAACAATTGTTTCCTCAACGACCGTTCAACGAACATTGCTGCATATGAGCTTCCGCCCCAGTAAACGTGTTCGTGGCATTCTCTGAGTGGTCTCGTTATTCTGAAAAGCACAGTGGCTCAACATAAATATGCATCTGACCTCGCGGACTGTGTCCACACTTACATGTAGTTTGGCCGCCGGCACGATGGCACCTACCAACAAGACAATGCAATGTGCTACGCAGTTGCAGTGTTCATGCGTGGTTCGAAGAACACTGGAATGAATATACCATACTCCCCTAACCACCAAACTCTCCGCATTGAAACCCAGTCTCGAAACTGTGGTATCTACCTCAACTGGGCTGTTCGCTCCATGGATCCTCAGCCGAGGAACCAAGAGCAGCTGGAGTCCCCGTGGTTGTACACACCTTTCGATGCGTTCCAGAATCTAACTGTGTCTCTTTCTGCGCGTCTCTCAGTGGTCTACTCAGTAGAATGTGGTTATTCAGTCCGGAACCGCGCTGCTTCTAGGGTCACAGGTTCGAATCCTGCCTTGGGCATGGCTGTGTGTGATGTCCTTCGGTTAGTTAAGTTTAAGTAGTTCTAAGTCTAAGATGTTAAGTTCCATAGTGTTTAGAGCCATTTGGAAGACTTGTGGTTATTCGGGCTTTTGACACGTCTCCTGGTCACATTAATGTGACTGGACAGCGTAAACAAATCTTTGTTGAAACAAGATGACCGTGATTTAAAAGCAATTTCTCATACCATCGTCATGCGTCATTCGACAGTTACGTTAAGCCAAATGTTTGAGTCGAAAGTATTTCGGCTGTCACGTGCACTTAGACATGTGACGCTTTCTTCAGATGAAACGGCCAACGGCCACACCGGGCTGGAGAAAGGCATTTCACCGGTCCGTCCTTCGGGGCTCTTTGAGCACTGCGATCTAATTTAAGGGAATGTGATTTCAGTTTCCAATCTGTTCTTTGTTCCATGCTGCTGTAGGACTTTCATCTAGCATCGCCTGTCTGCAGTGATTAGAACCAATCTGACGACGTCTGTCGTTCATTGATCCTCTGCGTTAATGGGTAAACTTTGAACCTTTAATCTCACATCAACTAATTTCGGGGACTAATTGCACTGTAAAAGTTACTTCCAAGTCCTAAAGCTAACATTAATCAATGATGGGATGGTGTTTACCTTAAAGAATTTTTGGTGTCTTTAGCGATGATTATTTTCCTTACAAGAGTATAAACGTAAATTGACAGGTGCAAGTCGAGGAGTATCAAATGTTACAGTAGTGTAATTATTGCGAAGTGCTATTAATTTTTTTCTTAGTAAACTAGCCGGCCACTCAAATGATTTCGTACTGTAACATGTATGAGGAGTATCCCTCCGGAATTAAATACACATTTAAGATATACTGTGAAAAATCAAAGCAATTTTAGGAAAATCAATTAGGATCACCAGTCCTGAAGATTCAAGTCCATGTGGCATGTAATTTCGATTGACAACACTAAAATAGTAGTCCGGTGGCAACGAATGACGTCATAATTTCTGCAAAATTCACGCAACTAATCATCCACTGATAAAAATATTCAAGTCATAGACGTAAAGACCAATATATCAGTAGTGCTGCAAAACTGCTACTGTATTTCAAAACCATCTCAAAATTAAAACACTGAATATAATTTTGAAATAAATATCAACTTTAAAGTCTCGTCATATATCTGTAACACAACAATACATTTCTTTGGAAGCCTATGTCCCGTCATGCGGAAGAGCCTATCATCTTAGATGCATACTTCAATGAGGAAATTGGGGAAAGTGTAACGTTGAATAATTCCAGATCTTTTGCATTTTTGCCATCAAAAGGTATTCTAGCTTTTCAGTCAAATAGAGATCTTTTTATTCCAAAAGCCATATCGGTAATAATCACGTTGTCCCAGAAGATTAGCACTCGTGCATTTCGGATCATTTCCTCAGGCTGAAGGAAGACCTTGGATGGTGAAGGGATATTGGAGCATGACAGCTTTTTAGCGGTTTTCCAATATACAGCACTCCTAAGTAACGGGTATATATCTCAACTTGGTGAAAACTGCAAGATCTATTCCGAATAAAATTATTTATTACTTTTTATGGAATCTTCGTAAAATCCTCTTTAACAAATCGGACCCCCTCCACCTAAGACTAAATCCTGGCTACGTCCCTGAGCTGTGTCTCAAAGAGCTGTGGAACGAACGTAACAAACAATACTTCGATTATACAATCCAGGCACGTGTCAATGATTATATCACAATGGAAGTTATATGATCACATAATTTTCATTTTTGTTTCGTGTGAATAATGAAAACTTTCAGTAAATGACGTCCGCTCTGACGGATATCTGCGACGAGCTGCTATTAATGTGGCAACAAAGTCCTTCTGAGACTGCCTCAGCATCCTGTTTCAACATCAGTCACGTAGATTTATATCACCCATACTGTTATTCCCTGCTTCAGGTATCAGCTGAAACAATTTTAATGCTAGATACCCAGCAGAGTAGTCCGTAATGTAAAGGAGTTACAATTCACTAGCTGGGTGTCCAGTGTGTGTTTATTCTATTTCTATTAGTCCATCTCCTCCGTGTCCCTCTCTCTATCCTTCTCCTACGCTCCCTCTCTGTCCATATCCTTCTCCTACACACTTCACTCTCTTTCCATCTCCTCTTGCCCCTCTCTGTCCATTTGCTACTACACCCTCCCTCTCTCTCTATCCATCTCCACCTCCCCACTCTCTCTGTTCTTTGATCTGCTTGTCTCTCCTTTGTCCATCTCTTCCTGCTCTCTCTATCTCCTCCACACCGCCTCTACTTCCTCCTCTCCCTTTATCTGTCCATCTCCTCCTCTTACCTTTCTCTGTCCTTTTCCATTCTTTCCTCCTCTTCCCCATACATGTGCCTAACTTCTCTTTCCCCCTCTGTCTGTCCATCTCTCTTTCTATCCAACAGCATATGTCATCGGATAGACTGAAAGCGCGCACTTTTGGAGCAAGCGACAGCGCAGAACTGAGTCGAACGCCTGTCCAAAGTCGAGAAATATGGCATCAACCTGGGAGCCGGTATCTAGAGTCTGTTGTATATCATGCACAAAGAGGGCCAGCTATGTCTCGCATGACCGCTGTTTCCTAAAACCGTGCTGGTTTCTGCAGATGAGCGTCTCAGAGTCTAGAAAGGTCATTATGTCTGAACACAAAATATTTTCCATGATTTTACAGCAAATCGATGTCAGTGAAATTGGCCGGTAATTATGTGCATCCGATTTTCTACCCTTCTTATAAATTGCTATGACCTGTGCCTTCTTCCAGTCCCGTGGAACTTTCCACTCTTCGAATGATCTCTGATAGATGATGGATAAGAATGGTGCTATACTTCGCAGTTATCTGCCCTTGCAGACTTCGGAATGGTGTAGATGATACTTTTCTGAATGTCTGATGCGATGTCTCTATACACACAGATTCTACAGACCAACTTGAATCGTCATTTGGTTGCCACTTCATCCAGTGTTAAGCCCGCATCTCGTGGTCGTGCGGTAGCGTTCTCGCTTCCCACGCCCGGGTTCCCGGGTTCGATTCCCGGCGGGGTCAGGGATTTTCTCTGCCTCGTGATGGCTGGGTGTTGTGTGATGTCCTTAGGTTAGTTAGGTTTAAGTAGTTCTAAGTTCTAAGGGACTGATGACCTAAGATGTTAAGTCCCATAGTGCTCAGAGCCATCCAGTGTTAAAAATTCCGAAACAGTGTTTCTGAACCTTCCGAATTATTTTATCACAAGTCTTCCAAAGTCTCTGCTGGACTGTGAGTCTAATACAGGTTCCCCTGTATCTCCGTTTGGTCTCTTATTTCTTTTCCTGTCATGTCAATAGACTTCTTTCTCCTCTTAGAAGCTTTCAATGTACTCTTTCCAACCATCCACTCTCTACTCTGCGCTTAACAGTGGAGTTTATCTTTCGCTTTTAATCTTGAACTTTGTTTTGATTTTTCTACAAAGTGAATCAGTCCTTCCTAGAATCATTTCTCTGGTTTCTTTGCGTTTTTTGACTGTGCCTCCTTGCGCTTCCTTTTCACTTCTATTTAGGTATTCCTGTCTTTTACTGAACATTTTTGTACTTCTCTCTTTAGTCAATCACTGTTACTCAGTGTTTCTGAGTACCTTCTTTTTACGTATCTCTGTCTGTCCAGGTACTGCGACTGCTTTTTTTAGAAATGTTTATTCCTCTCCAACGTAGCTTCCTACTGTGGTTTTATTATGACAGTATCTGCAATCTTCCAGAACTTCAAACGCACATCAACGTTCCTCAGTGCTTCAGTATCCCGCTACTTTCCACATTGAAACTTCCAGACGATTCTCGTTAAACTTCGCTCTTCTCTACAGACCAAATTGTCACTGAGATCAGTTACAAACTGTAGCCTTAGTGCAATCTGGGAAATAATGTACTCTTGCTAACGTAACTATTATTTGTAAGTCCGTTCAAATAACGTTTTCTGTGAAAGCGAAGAAAATTATATGCATTGCATTTCTTGTCTAATTTTATTACATAAAGTGTTAAATTAACAAAACTTTGGAAAATAACTTATATCTACAACAAATTTGAACAAATCATGAGTGTTAGTAACATAAATATCACTTGTTCTCACTATTGTAATGAAAGTGAAACTTACAATTTAAGAAAATAAGCGAATATTCTCTGACAGTTTCTGGAATTCAATTTCCCTAATTTACATTAAAAAGCAGTTCAGACAATAGATCAACGTAGCAAATTGGGGTGTTCTGCAAGAAAAAGTTAAATTTAATTTACTTGGCGTATGAAAAATTTCTTTCTTGTGACAGCTGTTTCTGTTTATTTATTTAATTTTTTTAGTCAATTCTTTGCTTAACTTTATAAAAAGTCGTAATTCAGCATAGTTCAGCACAATATAAATACTGAACTAGAAAACTTTGCCTAGAAGTAGTGAATTTGTTTGGTAATTAAAACGCTTTTAGTTTAGGGTTCGATTACAGCCACTCCTTAAATCTTATGCACTGAAGCCCCAAAGAAACTGGTATAGACATGCGTATTCAGATACAGAGCTATGTGAGCAGGCAGAATATGGCGCTGCTGTCGGCACACCCGTATAAGACAACACGTGTCTGGCGCAGTTGTTAGACCGGTTACTGCTGCTACAATGACAGGTTATCATGATTTAAGTGAGTTTGAACGTGACGTACCAATCAGCGCACGAGTGATGGGACACGGCATCTCCGAGGCAGCGATGAAGTGGACATTTTCTCGTACGACCGTTTCACGGGTGTACCTTGAATATCTGGAATCCGGTAAAACATCAAATCTGCGACATCGCTGCGGCCGAAAGAAGATCCTGCAAGAATGGGACCAACGACAACTGAAGACAATCGTTCAACATTACCGAAGTGCAACACTTCCGCAAATTGCTGCAGATTTCAATGCTGGGCCATCAACAAGTGTCAGCGTGCCACCCATTCAACGAAACATCATCGATAAGGGATTTCGTAGCCGAAGGCCCACTCGTGTACCCTTGATGACTGCACGACAAAAAGATTTACGCCTTGCCTTGGACCGTCAACGCTGACATTGGACTGATGGTGACTGGAAACATGTCGCCTGGTCGGACAAGTCTCGTTTCAAATTGTATCGAGCGGATAGACGTGTGCTGGTATGGAGATAACCTCATGAATCCATGGGCCCTGTGTGTCAGCAGGGGACTGTTCAAGCAGGTGGGGGCTCTGTGATGGTGGTGTGGGGCACGTGCAGTTGCAGTGAAATGGGACCCCTGATACGTCTAGATACCGCTCTGACAGGTGACACGTACGTAAGCGTCCTGCCTGATCACCTGCATCCATATATGGCCATTGTGCATTTCGACGGACTTGGGCAATTCCAGCAGGACAATGCTGCACCCCGCACGTCCAAAATCGCTACAGAGTGGCTCCAGGAACAGTCTCCTGAGTTTAAACACTTCCGCTGACCGCCAAACTCCTCAGATATTACAGTTATAAACCATATCTGGGATGCTTTGCATCTTGCTGTTCGGAAGAGATCTCTACCTCCTCGTAATCTTACGGATTTATGTGCAAGCCTGCAGGATTCATGGTGACAGTTCCTTCAGGCACAACTTCAGACATTAGTCGAGTGCGGCACTTCTGCGTGCCCGCGGGGGCCCTGCACGAAATTAGACTGGTGTGCCAGTTTCTTTGGCTCTTCAGTGTATATCATAAAAACGAAAGTAAATAAGCATCGATTTAAACCAAACTTTGTACATATAACGTTTATTGCCTGTAAAGAAGCACAGTGATGATCAGAACCACGCAGCTGCCATTGAGATGGGAGTGACGTAGGAGGTGGAGAGAGAAACGACGGAAGAAAGAGGAGGTAAACAGGGAGAGGGGTGAGCAGGAGATGGACAAAGTGAGGGGGTGAATGAGACGGACAGGGAGAGAGGTCGAGCAGAGAGGGAGGGAGAGAGAGAGAGAGAGAGAAAGAGAGAGTGAGGGAGAAGGAAATGCGTAAACAGAGAAGAATGAGAAGATGGACAGAAAGAGCTACGGTGGCGAAGATTTCCGGCATAAGGAACCAGCCCCTTTCCATCGACGGCCTTGTCAAAGAGGGTGGAGAAGCTGACCGATTTTGCGGCAAACTTTGACCTGGAAGTGGAATCTGCCCTAGAACGGAAGATGGACGGAACAACGGCCTGAGAATACAGAAGACAACGGAAACTGATACATTAAATAAAGGTGATATGCGTTCACGGATCGTGAATTGAAAAAGTGTCGTGATTATCTCTCCATTTGTAAAATATTTCAGTCTCCCATTGGGATTCACGTGAGGGGACTGCCAAAGGGGCACGTGACCATGAGGAATAGATTGAACAACCAATGAAAAGATGATATTCAAGAATTGCAGGACTACTTATCAAATTTGATGAAATATTCTTTCTGCACACTTCCGTAGAAGAAATACCTTTCCGACGTTCTACACGTCCGCTAAAAATCGTGCCATGTTTCAATACTGAGTGAAAGTATGCAAAATGGTCCTACGCCAGCAATCATGTCTTAAAGTCAACAGAATTTTAGAGATCTGTAAATGCAGAACGGATCAACAGAGTGTTTTAGATAAACTATCCAAGTTCTGGTATCACCTTAAATATACCAGTAGCTAAATTAATATTATATTATATCAGTTACTTAATTTTCTTATATATTCTCTCAATTTCTCCATTTGTATCGTGAACTTGCAAACAGTACAACTGTCTCAGTTCCGAGAAGAACAATTGCTACCACTTTGCTCATAGGAGCCTACTCACTGTGTTATTCACCTTAATATTCATCCGACATAAATACCTGGTGTATCATTCGTTGATGCGTTTCGCTCACCACCCCAGAAGAATCTGTGTCCTTTCTATTTAATTATGCTAATTCCATGTAATTTTATTTCACCCAAATGTTTCCTGTCTGCAGTTCCAGTTTCTTTACATCATCCAAACCTTTTCCATCTCGATTTGTGGAACGCTAGTCGTTAAGATGTTGAGAGTTCCCGCACACAGATACCATCAGTGGGCTAATGGATGTTTCAAACGACTACAGATACTGTCTATTTGACTTTGATGTAGTGGCTCCTACACCTTCTACGTTACCATCTGCTGCTAGTTGAAGGCCCTTCTGCCGTTGCAGACAACTTTCCACTCCGAGAAATTGAGAGCTCGTTGTAATATACTGTGTGTATGTGTGTGTGTGTGTGTGTGTGTGTGTGTGTGTGAACGGAGAGAGAGAGAGAGAGAGAGAGAGAGAGAGAGAGAGAGAGCAAAGTGGTATTTCAATAGTGGAACCGAATCTGGAGGGTATAAATTAAATTATCAAAGTTGATAGGTATTAAATAGTCTCGACTCCATTCGGTCTTGCAGTGGACTGCAAAGGAGTACTTTATAACAGATCATCACAACACAATACGCTTCTCAATATTGACTGGAGATAACCAAAAAATCCAGATAAAACTTTCCGTTTTCACACAGAGAAAGAGTTAGCTGTGTTAATGATAGGGAAAACAACGTAGACAGTAAAATTGGGATACACAAAAATGTCTCCTTATTGCTACAAAACGATAACTTGCGGTTTTCTTTACGTGTCATCATTTTGGAAGTGTGTAATGGTAGCCAGTTCTAAGAGTACCTTTATACGCCAGTGTCGCGTTACCGTCCTTACTACCTCCCAAGACTAACCCACTGTGCTACGTTTAATTTCCGTGAACGCATTATGGCATACGCTGCGCCCGCCAGCAACACGCCTGCGGCAGACGTATCGCTTTCACGCCGCCCACACTTGTCTTTGAGAGGCGGCAGCGCGGCCCGTTACGAGAAGCCCCAAGCGATTGGGGCGCGTCTCAAGTTTCAGCGATGCCTCGCTCTCGCTCCGACACTCTTTGGTCCACCTGTCGAACCTCATTCTGGTGCTGCTCACAACTTAATGAACTACGCCGCAGCATGGCAAGCCGCTCACGGTAGACGAGCTAACGACGTGGTGACGTGTGACGAGACTGGCTTCATAGCCTGCTGAGACTTTATGATTACCAGCAACCGGGCCAAGCGGCGACGTGCTATCGGCTTTTGTTCCTCATCACGAGCGGCGCAGTATAAATTAGGTATTTTCTTTTCGGAGGCTAATGATGGCTCGCCAGCGGTCAGTTGTCAGGGCGCGCTGCGCTAGCCGACAAATGCATTCCATTAATCACCACGCCCTAATGAATACGCCGACTCTACGGCCGGGTGGTCTGCAACGAGCGCCCCGGGTCCGCTCACGCTGCAATTTGCAGCCGGCTGCCGTCCTCCCCGTTGCCATCGCGGTGTCTCCCAGCCATAGCAACTTTTATTTGGTCACCTATACTGATCGCCCTGTACATTTTGTACAACATCACTACACCGCAGCTCTTTTTACACTCTCTACCAGGAAGTGTACCACAGGAATCAAACGTTTCCTTTGGCGCTCCTCGTCTGGTAGCTCACATTTGAAGGTTGAAAATACGTCTGATCATAATTTCGAGTCATTGTTGTTACAACTGCAATGCATCACGAAACATCAAGTGTGGTTTCAAAATTAATAGTACGACTTCACGAAAGCGCTATCTTCTTCCTGAATGAAGATAGACATGTTCTGTAAATACTCTGCCTGACAGAAAAGTGTGGAATACCCAAAATCGGAGGAGCAAACGAAACTAAACTTCTCTTGTTAAGATGGTATGTGATTTTATTTCGGTAATTACAAAATCGAGATAAATTTACACTTAACTAGGCAGTGCGAGTCCAGTTATCAGTACAACCACGCACCCTCTCTGGACTGAACACATGAACTGATTAATTTGGGAAGGGTGTCACTACGCCGTTGTGTCCTCTCCTGGACAAACTGGTCCACATCTGTTCTAACTGGTCCTTGATAGCCCACTGGAAGGAAGCTGGTCCTACACATGTTCTATATGGGTGATATCTGGGGATTTTTCTGTCTACTGCAGCACTCCAGCATCATCCAAGCAGTTCATAAAGACGTGCGTCACATGTGGATACGCATTGAAAACTGGCACCACAACACTGTCGCATGAGAGGTCAGATTAGATTAGATTTACTTCTCTTTTCAATAGATCCACAGCGAGGAGATTCCGCAGGATGTAGAGCACGTCAGAAAATAAAGAACACACAGTACATAAGTATGAAAAAAAATGGATATGCCCACGTACCTTCCACAGATACCAAATCAAATGGTCTTCATGGAAGTGGAGGACACAGGATGTCTGTGACGTACGGTTGCGCCCTCAAACTTCCCTCAGTCGCTGCCATCTGTGACGTGAAGTCATATTCAACGAGTCCCACACCGTGACGTCAGAAGTAACACAGCTGTGCCTCTCCAAAACATTGGAAGAATGGGACGTCCCAGCAGCTCACCACATTACTCGCCGATGATGGTTGTACGAGATAATGTAGAACCCCGTTTCATCGCTGAAGCCAGTGCGACGCCATTAATCAGACGTACTTGTTTCCCATTCACTACACCCTATCAAACGCATTCGTTTGCAGTGTTGTGTCTACGCATCGGACGGTAATTCCCTAGCCCTCCTGCTGCTGGTCTCCAAGCAATGGTGTACAATTATTGATTACACAGATTTTTTCTCGGATGTGAAGGAGTTGGGATGCACTTTGGTCACAGTATGGTGATCCTCCCTTTTGGTAGTCAGACCTGGTCGACCCAAACCTTGACGACAGGACCGAGCGAGGTGGCGCAGTGGTTAGACACTGGACTCGCATTCGGGAGGACGACAGTTCAATCCTGCGACCGGCCATCCTGATTTAGGTTTTCCGTGATTTCCCTAAATCGCTCCAAGCAAATGCCGGGATGGTTCCTTTGAAAGGGCACGGCCAACTGCCGTCCCCGTCCCTCCTAATCCGATGAGGCCGATGACTTCGCTGTCTGGTCTACTTCCCCAAACAACCCCAAACCCTTAACGATAAGTACGTCGGCCCACATGTTCCCGCGCTGTCCAACATCTGAATGCCCCACAAATCTGGATATTGCACTATTCGACCAACCGACCAATTGGACATCCACTGTGAGGCTCGTTTCTGTTATCATCCTCAACATCATATTGCAAGGATTCAATGGCTCGCTCGCTTCTCGCTTCCCGTAATCGATTTCCTCCGATCAGGTGTCTCGTTCCTGTAGACCACTGGCGTCCATCGCACCATGGATATCTCTGCCGCTGCTGTTCCTGGACCCACACGCGTTCTTCTTACAAAATTATGTTACTAACTCAAGCAACTTGTATTTCTGACGCTGCTGTAGGTTCCATGTATCTGCTCCGCACATAGCGCTGTTTTCAACGAGTGAACGATATACCACCTGTTTCGATCCTTTAGTTATTTTGTTATTTTAAAAGACTGAGATCAATTTCTACACGATCGTTCTTCCCTACCCTGTTTTAGTATTTATCTCATCTACACTTTTTCCGTTTGATGATATCATAGCCCCCAAATACTTAAAAGACTTATACTCCCTGATATTACTGGCTCCAAACTCCAGATAAACCTACAGTATCGTAGCCCATCTACAGATATTCGGTTTTTTCCAACATAGTTCTGAGGTCCCATCTACTTTGTCATTGTCTTCTTTTAAGTTATGAAGTATATACAATACACAATGTGATCAAAATATCCGGACACCTGGCTGAAAATGACTTATAAGTTTGTGGCGCCCTCCATCGGTAATGCTGGAATTCGATATGGTGTTGGCCCACCCTTAGTCTTGATGACAGTTTCCACTCTCTCAGGCATACGTTCAATCAGGTGCTGGAAGGTTTCTTGGGGAATTGCAGACCATTCTTCACGGAGTGCTGCACTGACGACTCTGTGCAGGCCAGTCCATTGGAAGGATGTTGTTGTCGTGTAACCAGTCGCCACAGGTGCTCGATCGTGTTCAAATATGCAATCGCCAATCCCGGATTGCTCTTCAAGAGGCGTTTAAAACATCAATGTAGGCGTGTGCTGTGATAGTGTCACGCAAGAGAACAAGGGCAATATACACGCTGGCAGATGACATTCACCGGGCATTCGCCATACCCACATCCTGCCATCGGATCGCCTCATCGTGTATAGTGATTCGTCACTACACACAATGCTTTTCCACTGTTCAGGCGTCCAATGATTATGCTCCTTACACTAAGCGGGGCGTCGTTTGGCATTTGCCGGCGTGATGTGTGGCTTATGAGCAGCCGCTCTGCCATGAGACCCAAGTTTTCTCACCTCCCGCCTAACTGTCATAGTACTTGCAGTGGATCCTGATACAGTTTGGAATTCCTGTGCGATTGTGTGTCATATACCTGCCTATTACACATTACGACCCTCTTCAACTGTCGGCGGTCTCTGTCAGTCAACAGACGAGGTCGTCGACCTGTACGCTTTTGTGCTGTACGTGTCCCTTCACGTTTTCACATCACTATCAAATCGGAAACAGCGGACCTAGAAATGTTTATGAGTGTGCAAATCTCGCGTACAGACGTATGAAGCTAGTGACACCCAATCACCTGACCATGTTCGAAGTCCGTTAAGTTCCGCGCAGCGCCCCATTCTGCTCTCTCGCGATATCTAATGACTACTGAGGTCGCTGGTATGGAGTACCTTGCAGAAGGTGGCAGAACAATGCCCCTAATATGAAAAATGGATGTTTTTGGGGCTGTCCGGATACTTTTCAGAACATTGTGTACTGAGCGTCATTCTGGTCTCCTCGTACGGTGGCCTAGTCATGAGCGAAGAGAAGTGTTTTTAAAATTTCGCCATCGATTTTAAATACTGTCGGCGCTCTACCGGTATAGCACGTCCTTGGCGTAGGTCTTTTGCAACACGAAGCTCGTGGCAATGAATTTCCCACTCTGACATCACTCACACAGTCCGTATAGAATTATTTAACTGCTCTGAAGGAAGTATTTGACACGTCACAGTTCTTCATACTAGTCCACAAATTGTTTTGTGGTGCCATATCACTGGCTCTCTGCAAATCCACGAAGGTTAAATTGGTCTCTGTTCCTCTAGCGGTTGTCTGTTGTATTTTGTAAAGTGAGCATTCCATCAATAAATGAGCACCATGGTATAAAACCTTTCATTTCATCAGATACAGTAACCTTCACTATACTCTTACGTTTAAAATTCTCCAGTATAGTGGTGCCAGTGAAGGCATCACAGTTATGCCCCAGTAATGCCCCTACGTATTCGCCTTCTTATAGACTGAAGCAGTAACAGGCTTTCTCAATTCCTTGTACATCCGGTCCACTTCCAAACATTATTATACATTTAGAAGCTGCCTTTATTAACTCCATTTTTATTCCACCTGGACCCAGTGATTTTCATTTCTCATATACTTCACTGCTTTAAAAATTTCTTGTTTAATTATCTGTCGTGTAAATGAAAGTTCGTCCCCTTCCGTCAAATTTATATTCATTGTATGAGTTGCCTTCCCTTCTTCAACCCTTCTTCAAGAGAAAGGCTTGGCAACTGATTATCCATTTCTCCATGATTAGTAGAATAATCTTTGTTTCCAATCGACTTCAGTATCTTCCACCCCCCCCCCCCCCCCCGCTTGCTCTAGTACCACCAAAGTTTTTTGCTACATCCACTATGACTTCTTTCGACGCCTCATTTTTAGTTTTAAAAGAGGCCCTTTGTTCTTCTTTCCGTTTAGTTCTGAATGTTTTACAGTCTCCATCACCAATGCTCACCCATTTATTATAGGCCCCCTTTTCCATTTTAAAAATTTCCCTACTTTCTTAGTCATCATAGATTACGAGTTTTGTTTTCTGTCCAAGAGGTTCAAAAGCGGCGTCATGGATCACTGCTTTAACTGAATAATACATATCCTCTACATGTGATACGTCTGTCTAGTGCCTCTATGACCGGAAACCACAATATCCACTGGCGGAATATGAATTTCGTTATTGTTATTCTAATTCTCAACTATCTACGTGCCAATACTTCAGTATCTCAAAATAGGACACTAACATTCGGCGTAAGTAGCCTGAAATAATGTAGCCACGTGCAGAAATGCAAATAAGTTTGAAGACCGCATCCGTTTCATATCCCCGTTTCACAGCACACACACAATCTGAGAAAAGTGCGCCGTCGTCAGTCAGTGTTGTAATTATGATATCACATGCTACGATGTCCCACAAAAAATTCCGGAACTTTGCCCCCAAAATTTTTCTACGCTTATCTTCTACTTATTGTGCATAATTTCGTTGGAAATACTCTCCTCCACAATTTATACACCGCTCCCAGCGTCGTTTCCACTTGCGGAAGCAGTCTCGGTACGGTTCTTGCCGGATGGCGCAAAGCGCCGTCTGCGAATTTTGTTTTACTTCATCTATCGTTGCAAATCTTTGTCCTTTAAACGTGGTTTTCAACTTTGGAAACAAAAAATGTCAGCAGGAGACAGGTCGCTTAACTACGTGAGGCTAAATCTCTTCAGGGATTGTGAGGCGAAGGTCTTTCTGATCTTGACTCATGAGCCGTGGGATGAACATGGCGGCAACACGATGCATTCCAAAATGCTGGGCCATCATTTCCTAACACTATCCAACTGAAATGTTGCATTCTTCTGCAATCTCTTGGACAGTCTGTCTTTGATTGGCACGCACAATTTCACTGACGTTCCTGACCAGAGCGTCATCGGTAGACGTCGAAGGGCGTCCTGAACGAGGGTCATCTTTAACTTCCGTTCGCAGCTCGTGGTCGTGCGGTAGCGTTCTCGCTTCCAGCGTCCGGGTTCGATTCCCGGCGGGGTCAGGGATTTTCTCTGCCTCGTGATGACTGGGTGTTGTGTGCTGTCCTTAGGTTAGTTAGGTTTAAGTAGTTCTAAGTTCTAGGGGACTGATGACCATAGATGTTAAGTCCCATAGTGCTCAGAGCCATTTGAACCATTTTTTTAGCTTCCGACCGGTCAGTTTTAAACTGTGTGAACCATTCGTAACACCGAGTACTGCTTAAGCCATCATCACCGTAGATTTCCTGCTTCGTTTGGTGTGTCTCTGTAAAAGAGTTCTTGAGTCTAATGCAAAATTTAATAAAGACGTGTTGCTGCTCTAACTCTGCCATCTCGAAATTCGCAAGCTGCGCAACACAACCACCTACTCAATACAGCTCTGAACCCTAGAATTTCGCTTCAGCATATTATTGGCTCTAAATGAGTAATTTTCCAGAATTTTTTGAAGAGATCTCTTATTTTCTTCCGATAGCAGTAAGGACTGCGAGAAACTGGTACGTTCGCGATTAGGAGGTTTCTTTAACGCTCCATAGACGCGCCGCGCTCACGATTGTCTCACGTAGAAGAGAATCCGACGCCGGCTATAGGAAACATTGCCTGTGCCATGGTCTCCTGTATAGCACACAGATCAGAGATCATTGTCTCTTTGTCTCTGTTGTGTCAGTACCGTGAAGTGGAAGTGTGTAAGTGATCCGATTTTCAATCTTATTTATATCCAAACGGAACACTCTCCGGACACGTGATCTTTTATCAAAACTTTACCTAGTAACGAAGTTCTTTCTACAACTCCTAGAAGCCTCTAATCTAAACTGTGGAGCACCCTACATGTCTGGTTTATCGTGTGTACCACAGTCCAGTTTTATCAATTAAAGACGATTTTAAAGAATTTATGTAGACATCTTTTTATCAGTCCACGTTTACATTAACAAAAGTACTTCGAAGAACGAATTAGTTAGACACCATTAATGCTATTCGATAAATGCCAGTTTGTTCATCAGTAACAAAAGTAATAAAGGCAAATCTGAAACAATGACGAAAGTAGATTGATCACAAAGGAACCATCTACAGCGGATATTGAAGACTTACTAACCATATTGTATTATTAATGACTCTTTTCAACAAGATACATTTTTTTGTTGTGTAAACAAACTGCTTTACCATTTGTTCATGCAGAAACCTCATCAACTGTGCGTAACATATCACCTTATTTAGTAGGACAGACATCGTCCTTGAGTTTAAACCTGAATGCATCGTAGTTTGTATGCAGTTACTGATTTCCCATGTCTTCATTCGGGTTATTCTAGTGACATCTGGTCCTCCAACCATAGCATGCGTCTGGCACTGCTGGTAAGTCGGAGACCTCGGCATCTACGCATGTGACTCTGCTGTCAACGAAAGAATTTTAGTTTTTTCCTTTTCAGAAACAGTTTTCTGCAGTTCTCTAGTTATACCTGCTCTTTTGCACTCTCATGTAGAAGCACGTGTTACACATCGATAGCAAGTGCTAACCATATCTCATCTTCTCCCTCACTTACTGAATATTCTTTTATACTACTCGCTACATTGCTACGAATAACTCCAAATGGTAGCATATCTTAACTAGTCTTCTCTTTTATAGTAATCAGATCTTAAAAAGAATTTCTGCGCGTACGCAATAACGTTTCGCTGTCCAGCTGTACCTTAGATAACATCACATTCTTCGAAGAAGGAAACTGTGCCAAAGGGAACCTGCCCAGTTATTACGAATCTTTCTTTATTAACTTTTACAAACACAATTACCAAATTTAAAACTAGAGAGCCTCTTTCAACTGTCTTCGTAACTTTAAATAGGCAAGCAATACATGAATCACATTTAGTAGTCCTTAAGGCGTTCTCATGGTACTGAGGCCACAGTTATTCCAGTTAGCTATGTTGGTAAACAATCATAAAAAATACTTGTAGCACGATCTCCTCCTTCAGTTTACAAACAGCTGAAAAGAGTATACTGGGGCACACTTGTATGTGGCCCCAGAATAAGTATATTAATAAATTAAAATGAGACTAGTATATTACAAACGATGAATGTCTCTGATAGGCTCTATAAAGCGGATCACTGACTGTGCGCTACCGCAGAACCAAAGATACTGCTTTCTTGGAGTAAGAGAGAGCTGGGCGCACAGTTGTAGGTAGCTGTCTATGACGGAGTAGGCAGTCTTTGTGGTGGGCTGTGTGAAGACATCAAGTGTTAGAGTAATGTAGGTATGTCAGTATTGTTGAACATGCAAGCAGAAGTCTTCATGCAAGAAAGGTAAATATGTTAAATAATTATGATTTTTGATTTTGCCAGCGTGTTAGTATAGATGAGTTGGCTGATAATTTGTAATTGTTGAATGACCCCAGAATATTCGTAAACTGATCTGATGAAAAGGCTAGTTGGAGATTTCACTTTTGTAATGCTTCTAAGACTTGTTAGCAGAGATATATGTAATTTGATGATTTGCATTTCTGTTGGATTAGTGAAGTTAGATAATACTTGCTGTTTAAATCTCATTGTTTGTGAATCAATTGTGAGTAATGCAACTTCAATTGTCAGATGTTTTAGAAAACATGCAATATAATTTTGGTAAGAAACATCGGTGTTAGTAATTCACCATAATCAGTATCTCCTCCCTGTGCAGATCATAGTTTTTAAATAAGTTGGATTTTCTTAAATGTTCTCGTTTATCAGCCAAATGAATATCATGTGCATTTTAAGTATTACGGCCACCATTGCACACTGCTGAGCCTGTAGCTAGCATATTTATATTTTTTGTGAGAGACCAGAATATATCGCGTTCCACCGTTGCTGCTTTAGTGGTAAGACAATTTAATTTATATGTTATGTGCACAGGGACGGAAGCTAAAAGTTTGGAACAGGGCCAGATGATTCAGTGCCTAAGGGACCGAATGTATTTTGCTGTGACTGTATTTCTTTATTGTTATTCGGAGTTGCATTGCCCAATCATTTCGTGTAAAGTTTTGCTAACAATAATGCAGAGTAAGCAGACCACTTGCACTTACAACATGCAACAGGACAATTCGAGTTCAGTACTCATTCTAAAGTGCAGACATTCGTTCAACGTAATCGTAAAGCCTATTGTATCACTTTTTAATGAAAGTTACCCTGCTTATGCACTAATAAATATGAACACATTTTTGACCACGTTTATCTATTCAGTGCCACAGAGTTTTAGTCAACGGTTCTCAAGTCTGCAGTCGTAGCTGTGTAATCAGTTTGTCTACCTGCCGGGTCCGTTTCCCTGTACTTCCAGGACTGGAATTGGAAGAACTCAGCCAATTGGTGCCAGTTGGGGAGATGGACGAGTGAGAAGTATCGGATCCAAAGTCTGGGAAGCTGAAGATAACAGCGAGAGCGCTATTCTGACGCGGTAACCCTCCACACCGCATCAGAATGAAGCCGTTGGCAGATGACGTCACGGTGGCTGACCGGCTCTGAATAGTCAGTCATGGCTGCAACGAGGAGTTGATATTCCTCCGCCGTAGACCACACTTCCGTTCCAGGAGATTAAATGTGTAGAACAGTATCTTGTTCCATTGTATAAGTCTGACTATCTAATGTGACAACGCCTACTGCTAAAATGAATGAGAACTCTAATGAAGTCAAAATAACATTAAAATGTGACACTGGACTTTACAGAACGCTCTCCAGTTTTGCTACGGGCTCCTTCTATGCTTCCCTGCTGGCCACTGATGCAGTCATCCTGATTTACGTCTGCCACGGTTTCCATAAATTTTTCTAGGCAAATAACAATACGGTTCCTTTGAAAAATAAGACTTAATTTTCTTCTCCATCTGTGTCACAACTACGCTTCAGTATCGAACAACATCGCCGTGGACTGGATGTCACCTTGAAATCACGTTCAAGATCACGGCCCATAGTAGAAATGCGTAGTCCTCTTTGCCACTTACAACTTTTATCTAAAACATTGTGCTTTATCTCGGCTCTATCCTGAGTTATTCCCCATTATGGATTAAAATGGTTCACTCTGTATATAAGATTTGAAAATGGAGGCCTAAAACTGCGGACTTCGCAGAACGAAAAAAATGTATCTTATGACTGCAATAGCAGTGTGACGCAATTGGAATAAGTGAAATTAATCAACTCGTAGACGTATGTCAGTTTCACATTTTGTGGGATACGAAGTGGAATGATCATATGAGATAGGTCGTAGATGAGGCAGGTTGAAGACTTCGGTTCATTCAGGAGGATACTGGGTTCAAATGGCTCTGAGCACTATTGGACTTAACACCTGAGGTCATCAGAACTTAGAACTACTTCAACCTAACTAACCTAAGGACATCACACTCATCCATGCCCGAGGCAGGGTTCGAACCTGCGATCGTAGCGGTCGCGTGGTTCCAGACTGAAGAGCCTAGAACCGCTCGGCCACTGGGCTGGCTAGGATACTGAGAAAATTCAATCTCTGCAAAGAATTTTGGATACAAAGCACTCATGTCACCCTCCAAGAATATTGCTCAAGTGTATGGAACCTGTACTACATAGGACAAACATGAGATATTGAACGTATACGAAGAATGTCAACACGAACGGTGACGGGTTTCTTTGACTCATTGCAGAGTTTAACGGAGATGCGGGAAAACCTGAACTTGCAGACTTCGATAGACACCGACTTTCCCTCGAATACCTACGTAAGCAGCTCTAAAACTAATTTCAGTGACAAACATTCCACACCCCCAAAGAATCAAATGGTTCAAATGGCTCTGAGCACAATGGGACTTAACTTCTGAGGTCATCAGTCCCCTAGAACTTAGAACTACTTAAACCTAACTAACCTAAGGACACGAGAAAGATCCATGCCCGAGGCAGGATTCGAATCTGCGACCGTAGCGGCCGCGCGGTTTCAGATTGTAGCGCCTAGAACCGCTCGGCCACCCAGGCCGGCCCCAAAGAATCGCTCTCATAGTGACCTCAGATTTTAGACTAATCAGACGGCGCAATGAGTCGTCTAAACAGTCTTCACGAGCGCCATTCGCTAATGGAACTGGAAGAAGTCTTAAAAAGTGGTTTAAGAGGTGCACCTACAACCTGGTTTGCAGAGCGTTTGGCAGCGAGACATTTTCTTTCTCCATGTATCAGGTGGACAACAAAAACTTCCTTGACGGAAGCGATCCACTGCTGGTGGCTGTGCCTTTGACGCGCTGCAACTCTCCGGGAATACGCAACCATCGAGGATGATGTACATTTTATTTCCTTATCTCGCTTGCAAGGTTGCATTCAAGGGCAAAAGCCGGATCTTGGAAAATGACGTGTGGCAGTTCTTTCTTTTTTTTTTTTTTTTTTTTTTTTGAGTCGCTGAATTACTCTGATGAGCTACTCATTGCGGCCACTGTCCACAATGATATTGACTGCGAACTTGTGGCGTTGAGGGCACGTAACGCAAAAAGGAAAGTGTGTAAGTAGAGCAGAGACTGGGGCACTATTATAGCGATGACAGGACCGCAAATAAGAATATCCGCTGACATAGACGACTTAGATTTTGATAAAGGGCAGATTGTTATGACCCGGCGGCATGTCGGAAAGGGTGAGCATTTATCAAATGTGTTTGAAGTTGTCACAGAGTGATGTACTTCTCGCAAGTGAGAGACTGTTTGTTTACTCTTAGGACAATGTATCTTTGACTTGTTATATTGTATGTTCTGTGACTATGGAATAAAGTGTTGTTGGACTGCTAATCGCTGCTCTATTGTGATTCACGACGTAACAATTTGGTGCCGAAACCCGGGACTGACTTTGCCCGAGACAATTCCACGATTGTCGTAGTGAACCGAATTCTGGACGCACGTCACGCGGCAATACTACGACGGGGTTTACTGCAGCGATTTGTTACACCACGCAACAAGCTCTTCGACGACAACCGCCATCATACACAGCTAAGTTCAATTGAATTATCACGCAACATGTTTTGTAATGCCATTTGTAAAGGCAACTGATTACATTAATGCCGCTGTGTACTGCTATTGTAGCTGTTCGATTAGCGATTTAACGAATTATCAGATCCTACGCTACGCCTGTAGATTGTTTATGACTAGTGCTGCCATCTAGCGACCATCAATTGAACTACTTCGACTAGCGATCCAAAGATAACGCCTTACTAGGACCAGCTGATCGCTAGCCGACACTGCTTTAAACTTTCGAGTAATCGGACGTAATGGACGTGCCAGACCACAAACCGGAAGCGCAATTACACTCTCTAAAAAGAAAACGTATGAGAGAAAGAGCAAACATTACGCGACTCGTGGCGGAAGTTGCAAGGTTGCCCGACACATCGGAAATCGCGGATTATAAATATTACAATGACAGACTGGGAAGCGTTCTGGACCGCCTCGTTAAATTAGATGAGGATATTCACGAGTTGTTAGACGATGGCGAATACGAAGAAGATGTTCCTAAATGCGAAGATTATATAGACACCGCGAAACTCACAATTTCCCGATTGTCTCACGAAATAGAGAAACAGCTTGCGAAATCGGTAGCAGACATAAAGATTCCCGACAATCCGCCGGCACAATCTGTAACAATGAGTGTTCCCACAGCTTCAGTAAAACTTCCGCCGATCAAACTTGAGCCTTTTTCAGGCGATATTGAGACATGGGCGCGATTCTGGGAGCAGTTTGAGCAGTCGGTTGACAAAGATCCGACGGTAACTACAATCAATAAACACATTTTTCTTCGCGGCTATCTCTCGGGAGAACCAAAGCATTTAGTGGACGGTATTGCGGTGACGGCCGAAACGTACGCAGAAACGAAGAGGATTCTCCGAGCGCGTTATGGCAACAAGGATCGAATAATTCAAGCCCACTTAGATTATCTCGAAGCCATAAAACCAATTAAGCTGTCCACCCCAGAGGAACTTAATTCAACATTCATTGAATGCCAGCGACGTATTCAA
Source organism: Schistocerca serialis cubense (assembly GCF_023864345.2). Taxonomy (NCBI): domain Eukaryota; kingdom Metazoa; phylum Arthropoda; class Insecta; order Orthoptera; family Acrididae; genus Schistocerca; species Schistocerca serialis. Next base: position 414,312,507 of record NC_064638.1, read on the forward strand.
GCTCTCCGGGCACTTGGGGAAGACGTGAACGGATACGGCCGTGTCCTTGCGCCGAAAATTTTACGCGCTTTTCCGGATGATATATGCCGCCGCTGGATAATTCACGCTAAGCGTACAGGAATATCCGAAGGGGACATTTTGCAACTGATGGAGTTTCTGAACGAGGAAGTCGACGGGGCGCTTACCACGCAGAAGATACGCGGTGAATTTTCAAGCACTTCTAATAACCTTCCCACAGCGTCCACACTTCACGTACACGCGAAATCTAAAAGATCGACTCCGAAGGATACCAGCGTAAAGGAACCATTCTGCGTCTTTTGTGAATCTGACGGTCATTGGGCGCAAGACTGTAAGAAGATCGTACGCGTTAATGATCGAATAGATAAACTGAAACTAGCAAACAGATGCTTTCTTTGTCTTCAACGTGGGCACAAAGTGTCAAATTGCAAAAAGAAAGAAAAGGCTCGGTGTGTTAACTGTAAAAGACTGCATCATAAGTCCATTTGTGAGGAACGAAAGGATATTAGGGGTCCTGCGGGTCAGACAAACGTTACTTCCGTTGGAAAGGTATCTGTCGCTCCTCACGGATACACGTACCTTCAGACAGCCCAAGTATGCGTCTCAGGACCTACAGGATTGAGCAGGACAACGCGATGTCTACTGGACGCAGGCAGTCAGTCCAGCTTCATAGCAAAATCGCTGATTGATGATCTGAAACTGCAAACGATAGATCGACAAGAACTAACTGTTTGTTCCTTTGAATCAAACCCTACACGCCCACGCCACCGCAGGCTTGTTCAGTTTAGTATGAAGGGGCTTTGGCAGAATTCTTCAGTGCCACTTACTGCCTTCGAAAGTACTCACGTTATTTCTCACCAGCCATCAGTTCCACAACATATAAAGAGTTTACCAGATGCCCGTAAGATTACGCTAGCAGATCCGAAAACCGATTCAACAGAAGATCTTCCCGTGGAGATTCTTGTAGGAGGCGATTTTTATTGGAAGATAGTGAAGCACAATTCGCCCATACGCATCTCTGAAACCTTAGTGTTAGTTCCTTCTCTGTTTGGCTGGATACTTAGTGGTAACAAGTCACAAGCCTGTGTGCATGCAACCGTGGTAAATTTTGCTCAGACTGACCGATCTCCTCTGCACTCTGACAATGATTTCAGACGCTTTTGGGACTTGGAAACTATAGGGATTACTGTCGATCAGGATCTACCTGTGAACAACAAGGATACGAGACTTCTTGAAGAGTTTAGAGCATCTTTCTCTATAAAGGATCATCGAGCAGTCGTTACACTTCCCAAAATGCAACATAAAGTGCTTTCGAGTAACAGACCTATCGTGGAAAAACGATTCAAGCACCTCAGGGAAAAATTTCAACGTCAAGAGACATTTAAGCAAATGTATTTCGATCTTATGCTAGACTACATTACGAAGGGGCAAGTAGAGGTCGCTCCCACCCCACTCTCAGGAAAGGAGCTATTTTATCTCCCTCATCATGCAGTGAGGAAGGAGAAATACGCAACCACTAAGTGGAGAATAGTCTTTGACGCCTCATCTCACGAAAACAATGCACCTTCTCTGAATGAGGTATTAGAAGCAGGACCGAACCTATTACCAGAGATTCTGGAAATTTTACTGCGTTTCAGATTATATTCTACGGCTATCGTCGCGGACATCACACAAGCTTTCCTTCAATTAACCTTGAGCGAAAAGGACAAAGACTTGACCAGATTTTTCTGGTTCAAGATTAGCCAGGATCAAACAGGAAATCTTCAAACGACGGACGAACTAACAGAATACCGTTTTAACAGACTCCCATTCGGCCTGACCTGCAGCCCATTTTTACTTTCTGCAACACTAAGAGAACTTGCCGACAAGTGTATGACAGCATTTCCCACTGTAGCGCCACTTATAAACAAGACTGCATACATGGACGACTTTGTGATCTCAGTAGAAGGTGATAATTTGGTGATAACCATATACTATGAACTTGTAACCCTAATGAAATTGATCAGTCTCCCCTTATCAAAATGGGCTACCAACTGTGAACAACTCCACACTATCTGGAGGGCAGAAGGGCGAGAACTCCACACCCAGACTCAAGTTTTAGGTGTAGACTGGAACACCGCAGGTGACTACTTCTGTATCGATCCTAGCGAAATCATTAGAAGGTCGTCAGAAGAGCCAGCCACCAAACGACTCCTTTTACAATGTACGGCTAAATTCTACGACCCACTCGGACTGTTTTCCCCAGTTTCTCTTGTTGGGAAATTGCTATTCCAGGACACATGGTGCCGAGGAATTGGCTGGGATGAACTTATGCCCTGGGACTTAGGGGCACGATGGCGCGCTTGGATATCTAGCTTACCTTCATTGTCACATATACGTGTCCCTAGATGGATAGCTACAGCTCATGGAAGAGACTCTCAGCTGCACGTATTCTGTGACGCCTCGGAAAAGGCATATGGAGCAGCCTTGTACATTCGTACTGTCTTAGATGATGACGTCGTAACCCATTTAGTCTGTAGCAAGAACAGACTTGCTCCTATTAAGAAGGTGACATTGCCTCGACTCGAACTTTTAGCGGCAGTAGTTGGGACCAGACTATTGTGTTACTTTTGCCGCGCAACAGACTTTAAAATTGCCCGTGCGATACTGTGGACAGATTCTACAATAACACTAAGTTGGATTCGCTGTGATCCTAACAGATGGAAGACCTTCGTTTGTAATCGTGTAACTGAGGTACAAACACACACGACTCCCACGCAATGGAAACACTGCCCAGGACCAGACAATCCTGCTGACCACCTCTCACGTGGACTCCTCGGCTACCAAATGAATCCTCTGGATATTTGGTGGCATGGGCCGCCTTGGCTTACACGCCCTCCTGAATGCTGGCCAAACAACGATACTCCAACGATGGTACGACTTCCTCCCGAAGAAAAGAGGAAGAAAACCCAGAGCCAAGTTTTGTCGATATCTACGCCAACCGGCCTTTTGAACTTACTTAAATTCAGCTCGTACTGGAAGCTCATTCGTATCACAGCATGGACTCTCCGTTTCCTACACAACATTCGTCAGAAGAATAAATCTTCAGGAGAACTTACAGCCACCGAATTATCAGCTGCCAAAATGTATTGGATTCGAGTGGGCCAGAGAGATTCCTTCCCCAACGAATTACATGCACTTCAGAATAACTTACCACTGCCAAGAGAGTCAAAAATCGCACGATACAATCCTTTCCTAGAAGATGGACTGATACGTCTAGGAGGTCGACTGCAGTGCACTAGCCTAAATAGGGAACAAAAACATCCTGTACTCCTTGACGGTTCCCACCACTTCACACAATTGGTTATTCGAGAGACACACATCCGCCTTCATCACTTTGGTGTTCGTTCTGTACTATCCGAACTGCGAACCGAATTTTGGATCCTTAGAGCTCGTCAGGCAATCAAAAGAATCCTATACTCATGCCTCGCATGCAAGATCTTGAAGAATCCACGAGGGCAACAGATCGAAGCACCGCTGCCACCTGAACGAGTTTCACCTGCCAAACCATTTGCTGTAACCGGAATAGACTTTGCTGGCCCACTATTCATCAAAGTGGGGAAGGAAACGCACAAGTCATATATCACTCTTTTCACATGTGCTACCACACGAGCTGTCCACCTCGAACTCTGTACAGACTTGTCAACGGACAAGTTTCTTATGGCACTTCAGCGATTCGCCGGAAGACGTGGACTACCCCACACGATATATACAGATAACGCGAAAACATTCCACGCCACGAATATGGAACTAGCCCAACTTTGGAAGGCATTAACCACCACAAAATCTTATCAGTTCCTCGCCCACCACGGTATTACTTGGAAATTCATTGTCTCCCGTGCGGCTTGGTGGGGAGGATGGTGGGAAAGAATGGTGGGCACTATAAAGCGTTGCCTACGGAAGGTATTGGGACTCGCAAAGCTCACTGAGGAACAACTGAACACCACCTTGATCAGTATTGAAGCCGCGGTGAACTCCAGGCCCATCACACCAGGAGATGATTGTGATGCACTCACACCATCCCATTTTCTGACGGGAGAAAAACTTACGACTATTCCGACGGGACCAGAGCCTTCAGCGAGCACGAATTTAACAAAGGAATTCCGACTGAGACAGCAACTCTGTGATAGTTTTTGGAACCGTTGGGTTAAAGAATACCTATTGGAGCTCCGGAACTACCATGAAGTTAAACGCCCATCGGGACGAGTCATCCCCTTTCGCCCTGGCGACATCGTGCTGATCCAAGAGGACCTTCGTCCGCGACATATGTGGAAGAAGGCCAGGATAGAAAAGGTACTACCAGGAAGAGACGGCAGGGTAAGGACGATAATACTCCGGACACCAGAAGGTCACATCATTAGTCGTCCTGTGCAGCTGGCCGTACCTTTGGAGGTCGACCAGGGTGGGGAGGATGTCACAGAGTGATGTACTTCTCGCAAGTGAGAGACTGTTTGTTTACTCTTAGGACAATGTATCTTTGACTTGTTATATTGTATGTTCTGTGACTATGGAATAAAGTGTTGTTGGACTGCTAATCGCTGCTCTATTGTGATTCACGACGTAACAGAAGTGATACCACGAATAGCCGACACGGTGTTGGATGTCGACACCTCATTACGGAATTTTTACCAGAAGGCTTGTCCACTCTGTAACTCAGAACAGGCGGTGGCCAGTGGCAGATCCGACGACAATCCTGGTGCTAGCAGAAGTGATTCAGCGCACGTTGCTCAATCTGGGGCTCCGCAGCGGACAACCTCTACGTGTTCCTATGTTGAGGTTATCGGGACTGGACTGTGGGTCAATAGAAACTCCTCGCGTGGCCAGGTGAACCACATTTCTTGCTACACAAGGTCGACGGCTGTGTCCCCATAGATCGTCATCCAGGCGAATGGCTGCTCAAAACGTGCACCGCGCCACGAGCACAGTGCCAGTGGTGGTATTATGATGCTATGCGGGGCTTTTACCAAGACTTTCATGGCATCTGTGGTAATAACCGTCAGTACTATGACACATGCGAAATACGCGAATGCTATTGCGGACAATCTTCATCCCTGCGTGCTCTGACGGCAACGGTATCTTCCTGAAAGATAACTGTCCATCTCACAAAGCCAGAATCGTGGTACAGTAGCTTGAGATGGATGATGGTGAACTCAAGTCGCTGTCTTGGCAACTAAATTCGTCTCAGCTGAGCCCGATGGAACACGTGTGGGACACTACCGAACGCTATCTCTTCACTATAAATTATCGATACATAATTTACGGGAAAAGCGTTTTCAGAGCGTTGACATCTCGTGGCATATATGGCTGGAAACCTTGTAGGAACTTATCAAATTCATGCAGCATACGATCGTTGCTGCATTACGTTGAGTGAGAGAGAGAGATGATCGTATGGCATTTATTGGCCGAGATATTCCCTTCGGGGTTCGGCCGCCATAATGCAAATCTTTTTACTTGACGCCACTTCGGCGACTTGCGTGTCACTGATGATGAATGACTCATAACACCCAGTCCCCTGCCGGGAATCGAACCTGGGTCCCCTTGCGTGGTAGGTGGTAACGCTACCGCTGCGCTACGGAGGCAGATGGTGCATTGCGTTACTAAAGTGGAACAAAACGGTAATAAGCAGGTGACCATGTTTTCATTCATCAGCGAATATCGTTTTTGGCCATGATGTTTCACTTGCTTACCTGTAATTATTTATTACGTGCCTGTATACTGTATATGTTTTATAAAGCTTCTTATCAAACTGGCGTCGATTCTTCTTTACATTCAGTAAGGGGAGCGCTATGTTCAAACTTACTCTTTAATTCTTACTCTTAAATTTCCTTTTTGATATTTTTCATCTTCAATAAATATAAGAAAAGCAGCAATAATGAATCGTCACTCGATCTTTTTGCAATGAGCCACGCAGAGTGGCCGCGGGGTTCGAGGCGCTGTGTAACGGATTGCACGGCCACTCCCGCCGGAGGTTCGAGTACTCCCACGGGCATGGGTGTGTTTGTGTGTGCGTGTTGTCCTTAGCGTAAGTTATTTTAAGTACTGTGTAACTGTAGAGACCGATGACGTCAGCAGTTTGTTCCGTTAGGAATTCACACACACACACACACACATTTCTGCAATGGCTTCCCGTATATCTTACTATTATTACAGCATTACTTTTTTCCTAACAATCCACATCCGTCTTACGGAGTCCTATGATTATCACAATGCTAAATGTTTCCCATAGAAGGCTTTCTGCTTGTTGACTAATCAATTCAGAAACCTTCTTTTCATGTCTAAGAATGAAATAACGGTGACATCTCTGAGACTTCACCTCATTGGACTCGGAAGTGATGGTTATTCACTTTCTTTCTATTTTTGCTGGTAGCAGTTTACTAACAAATTTTCGTGCGCGATGTATTACACCGTTAGTACAGTGTTTTGAACCTCTATTTAGCAGCGCGGGTTAGCCGCACGGTCCAGGGCGCCTTGCCACGTTTTGCCCGGCTACCCCGTTCGGAGGTTCGAGTCCTCCCTCGGGCATGAGTTTCTGTGTTGTCCTTAGCGTAAGTTAGTTCAAGTTAGATTAAGTAGTGTGCAAGGATATGGACCGATGACCTCAGCAGTTTGGTCCCATAGGAACTTACCAGATACACTCCTGGAAATGGAAAAAATAACACATTGACACCGGTGTGTCAGACCCACCATACTTGCTCCGGACACTGCGAGAGGGCTGTACAAGCAATGATCACACGCACGGCACAGCGGACACACCAGGAACCGCGGTGTTGGCCGTCGAATGGCGCTAGCTGCGCAGCATTTGTGCACCGCCGCCGTCAGTGTCAGCCAGTTTGCCGTGGCATACGGAGCTCCATCGCAGTCTTTAACACTGGTAGCATGCCGCGACAGCGTGGACGTGAACCGTATGTGCAGTTGACGGACTTTGAGCGAGGGCGTATAGTGGGCATGCGGGAGGCCGGGTGGACGTACCGCCGAATTGCTCAACACGTGGGGCGTGAGGTCTCCACAGTACATCGATGTTGTCGCCAGTGGTCGGCGGAAGGTGCATGTGCCCGTCGACCTGGGACCGGACCGCAGCGACGCACGGATGCACGCCAAGACCGTAGGATCCTACGCAGTGCCGTAGGGGACCGCACCGCCACTTCCCAGCAAATTAGGGACACTGTTGCTCCTGGGGTATCGGCGAGGACCATTCGCAACCGTCTCCATGAAGCTGGGCTACGGTCCCGCCCGCACACCGTTAGGCCGTCTTCCGCTCACGCCCCAACATCGTGCAGCCCGCCTCCAGTGGTGTCGCGACAGGCGTGAATGGAGGGACGAATGGAGACGTGTCGTCTTCAGCGATGAGAGTCGCTTCTGCCTTGGTGCCAATGATGGTCGTATGCGTGTTTGGCGCCGTGCAGGTGAGCGCCACAATCAGGACTGCATACGACCGAGGCACACAGGGCCAACACCCGGCATCATGGTGTGGGGAGCGATCTCCTACACTGGCCGTACACCACTGGTGATCGTCGAGGGGACACTGAATAGTGCACGGTACATCCAAACCGTCATCGAACCCATCGTTCTACCATTCCTAGACCGGCAAGGGAACTTGCTGTTCCAACAGGACAATGCACGTCCGCATGTATCCCGTGCCACCCAACGTGCTCTAGAAGGTGTAAGTCAACTACCCTGGCCAGCAAGATCTCCGGATCTGTCCCCCATTGAGCATGTTTGGGACTGGATGAAGCGTCGTCTCACGCAGTCTGCACGTCCAGCACGAACGCTGGTCCAACTGAGGCGCCAGGTGGAAATGGCATGGCAAGCCGTTCCACAGGACTACATCCAGCATCTCTACGATCGTCTCCATGGGAGAATAGCAGCCTGCATTGCTGCGAAAGGTGGATATACACTTTACTAGTGCCGACATTGTGCATGCTCTGTTGCCTGTGTCTATGTGCCTGTGGTTCTGTCAGTGTGATCATGTGATGTATCTGACCCCAGGAATGTGTCAATAAAGTTTCCCCTTCCTGGGACAATGAATTCACGGTGTTCTTATTTCAATTTCCAGGAGTGTATTTCCAATTCGAACCTCTATTTTCTGTGTTATCTCTCGCAGTGTGACGATCACACATTTCGGAAACTCTGAAACAATGTCACCTGTTTCTCATGGGGTTCTGTAGAACTTTGTATTAGTTGAATTTAGTAATTGCGGAATTGAGATAAAATCTACGAGTTACGACACGAACACCTGTTTGTTTCATCAACCTAGTGGGCAGTTCACGTCACAGACACCTTCGAAATTTTATGATCATATCTCTGCTCTCTCACAATGTTGCTTCCGACAAGAATTTCTAATGCTCTGTAAATTACATCCCATCTGCGTTCAATATTTATCATACTGTTCCATATCTTAATACAATTACATTTATGTTTTTCACATCTATCACACTGACACTGTTTCTTTGTGATCCCGCCCTCAGTTTCGGTTTCACAGCTTTGCTTAGTTCCTTCTGCACTCATCCTTCACCAGATTCTTTATTTCATGAACAACCGACAGTACTGTGGTTCCTCAGCTGTTTCCTGTCAGTTTTCTACTTGCGCCTATACTTAGTTCCCAGATTTCATTACTGGATCCACTAGCATGTCTCACTGTTTTTCCACTAAAGTAACCTCAGTCTCTTTGTTTACTCTATTTCACATCCTCTATATGAATTTTCCATCAGTCTAATTATTTATTAACTTGTTAAGATCGGACTTCTTACGTGGTGCCTCTTTCTTCATAATGTTTCAGTTTCTAGGATCTTTGGAATTGTGATAAAAGCTAGCTTGAGGAAGGGAAGATATGCAAGTACCAACGTTAGCACAGGTAAGTTGACTATGATTGCTACAGCGTGCGTATTAAGAATAAGCAGCCCTATAACTGTGATGATCGACTGACCCACGAGCAAAGGATGTAAGATTAGCTTTCGTGCTACTGATGATAAGAACAGAAGCAGAAGAGAAGAAAGGATACAGCAGTGATTGGATTACGTAGCGTACACTATCTGATCTGAAGTATCCGGACGCACGTATGTAATTCGGAACTGACCACTAGATGTCACGAGAGGCAGACCCGCCAATATAAACGGAAGTGGGGACTACTGCGTTGTCAGCAGAGAAGCAAGGACAGCAGAGCGAGTGACCTCTAACGAGAACTACTCACAGGATGTCACCTCAGTAACAGATTCATCAGGGGCATTTCAAACCCAAGCCGACTGTTGCTGATGCGACTGCGAAGTGGAAACGGTAAGGAGCAGCCACAGCTCAACGAGGTCAGGTAGACGTCATGTACTGATGGACAGAAAGCGTGGAGCATTGCGGAGGGTCGGTGTACAATGTCGCATTAAATGTGAAAAAATAATCACTCGTGAGTCCAGGTAGCACAATGACCGCATAGAGAGTTTGAAAGGATGGGGAACAATAGTCGATCAGTTCGTCATACGCTACAAATTTCAGTAGTTAACTGTAAGCGACGCTTGAGGTGACGTAAAGAGCAACGCCACTGTGGAACGTATGACTGGAAACGATTTATGTCGATTGAAACGCTACATGCAGGATAGCAACAAATTTTACATCATTCTATACAACGTACGGTAGAGGAAAAGTTCGGAGATGTTTCTATCATCATGACATTGGACCACGTAACAAAACAGCATCTACGAGGTAGTGGTTCGTGGACAATAATTTTAGTCAAGTGGATTGCCCTGCCCACTCTCCTGATTTGATCCCAATGGAACAGCTTTGGGATGAGATATAATTTCAAACGGCTCTCAGTACTATGGGACTTAACGTCTGAGGTCATCAGTCCCCTAGAACTTGGTAGAACTTAGAACTACTTAAACCTAACTACCCTAAGGACATCACACACATCCATGCCGGAGGCAGGATTCGAGCCTGCAACCGTAGTGGTCGCGCGGTTCCAGACTGTAGCACCTAGAAGTTATAATATCGATTTCCCTCTAGACTCCAGCGTGCGACATCATTACCTTCTCTGGGTTCAGCTCTTGAGGGGAGAATAGGGGGCCACTTGTCCACAGACATTCAAACGCCTCGTTGAAAATGTCCCCAGCAGAGCTCTCGCCGCTATAAAAGCGAAGGGTGGACCCACCTCATGTGTGAATGTATCGAAAAACACATCTCCTGCTCCTCCTACCAACACACAGACACACACACACACACACACACACACACACACACACACACATACATACACACACACGCAGCGAACTGCACGATGGGTAGTGCTGTACTTCCGTACAGCACTGACAAAAGCGGACTACCTCGATGGGTCACCGGCCATTGGTAAGTCACTAGTCTCATAGCATTTTCAAGCACAAAGGATACTTAATATCAATCCGAAAAATACATATCTCATTTATTTATTTTGAGGGTTTCAGTCCACTCGGATCAGCGTTCTTCAACCTCCATGATATGATATTTAAAATTAATTACATTCAAAAAATGGTTCAAATGGCTCTGAGCACTGTGGGACTCAACTGCTGAGGTCATAAGTCCCCTAGAACTTAGAACTACTTAAACCTAACTAACCTAAGGACAACACACACATCCATGCCCGAGGCAGGATTCGAACCTGCGACCGTAGCGGTCGCGCGGTTCCAGACTGTAGCGCCAGAACCGCTCGGCCACCAGCGGCCGCCTTAATTATATTATTTATGATCTTAAAAGAAGAGCCAACAAAACTCAAAACCATTCAAGACGCAATGCTTTAGTTATTGGTTCATAACGAACACTCCGGTAGATGCACTGGAGACTGAAAATTCGATAATGTCATTAGCAATTTACGAAACGTAACAAAGTAGAAAGAAAATGTCACACGGGTATAACTGAATAACAGGATTTAGTTTTGGGACTCTCACTAAGGCACAGTGCATGGTGATGAAACAGTAGTCTACAAAAGTACATGGGTGGATAAAAAATGGAAAAACCAGAAACACATAACCATATCTAATACTTGTAGGGAAACCGTTGGTACTCGAAGCTGCTTCAAGTCGCCTCCGAATGGGCAAATACTTTTCAAGGGAATCTTACACCAATATTCCTACAGAACAGTAGCAATTTCACGTAACGATGATGGAGGTGAATATTGAGATCTGGTGACTGGTGGCAAGGAGAGATGCCTCAGTTCATCTCGTGCTAAGAAAACCAATGTCGGACGATACGACTTGTGAGAACAGGGGCGCTGCCTCCCTTAGACACATCTTCAGCCTGAGCGAACAAACGTTGTACTACGGGATGGACCTGAGCAGCTAAAACGGTCACGTAATCTTTGGCAGTAATGTAACCTAGCAAAGTAACCACGATGTTTATAGAATACCACGATGTGGCTGCCCAAATCGTCACTGACGCCCCACCATGGTTCACGCTTAGGACGTAAACTGGGCCAGAAGTTTGAAACAGTGTGTATCATGACTGATCTGACCAAATGACTTACCTCCATAGCTCCATAGTCCAGGTTTGATGTCTTTGGCAGTGCGTTTGCCTTTCACGAGCGTTTGCATCACTGATGAGTGCTTCTGGAATTCCAGTTCGCCTTGCAATTCTCAGTTTGTGGAGCTCCTTTCATATATTTTTTCGTGCTGACAAAGTTCGGGAGTGCGACATTCAGTTCTGCAGTGACTTTTGCAGCTGTCGTCCTCTTATTTTTCGTCACAGTCCTCATCAATGACAGTCCGTGATGATCACTTAACACACACTTTCGTCCATGTTGTGTCTTAGCTAGTTATTTTTTTCCGCTTTCCCCGAATGCGTATAAATCTTAGATTCTGTGTCTCTTGAACACCAAACACTTCCACTACCTCGGTTTCGGTAGTACGCACCATACGAGAACCAGTAATCCGTCCACTTTCGAATTCACTTAGCTTCCTACATAACACACCAAAACTACACGGAACTCTTCCGTGACTACGGCTGACACTGGCACTTGTTTAGGACATTACACAGGTACCGATCGAGGTCAAATACAATAGCGCAACGTGCAGGCTAGGCTTGTATCTGCATTTATGGTCAAGCGTGCATTTCTTGCAGAGGTTTTCACATCTTTGTCCAGGCTCTGTATGCCTTTGCCCCCATCTAGAAGCCTATTCCAACTCTGAATATCAGTTACAATATCGCGAAACTGACAGATAACTGTCTGGGCGCCTTGCACTGCTGAGGTCGTTCGCTGTCCAGTGCTGTACCTAGCGCAGTGGCCCTTAATATGAAACAGGCTACACTGCTGCTGTGGAGGTGTTCGTCACCTGTTTCCGCAGTGCACCTTAGAAATACCGCTCTGAGTCATCCAAAGTCTTCGGCTATCATCTGACGTTAGGTGAGCGTCGCTGGAGTCTCGTTCTCTGTATGTGACTTGTGTATCAACGATCTCGCCGCCCGACTGCTCTACGTGATGAGTCCAACGTCACTCAGAGTCAAGAACTGCCATTACCCCAGCTGCACCGCTTGTACTTTTCTCATTGAGAAGCTATTTGTACCACTACGTTCTCAGCAAACAGTGTCCTGCATTAAAGACGTGCCATTATTGGATTTGAGATCTGTAACATATAGAGCTACACACATGGCCTGAAAATTTACCGATGGTACTTTCACTTTCTCCTAATTTGTCAACAAAATAATAGTATCACTCAAAGTGCGGTATTTCACATAAATTGTGTAAAATATTGTGTGTAACAGTAGACCTGGACGTTGTCAGAATTGGTAAAAACATAACTTTCATGAAATAAGAAAACATTTATACACATTTTCAAGTAAATTGTGTATACTGTAATGCATAACTCGTTTGCAATATACCAAACGGACGTGTGTTTTTGATATACTTTTGATATTAGTAAATAGTACGGGGTGGTATCTGGAAACTCGTAACTGTCACTCCGAATTGCGTTACACTACGCACTGTGACGGTGATTCAAATGGTAAATGAATGTGATTTTTGTTTCAAAAGTGGTCCCTAAAGTTTATTCAGGCTTCTATATTGTCGTGAACGGTCTTGGTTAGAGAAGGTAATGAAGGATGTTTCTGGTCGGCCGCTGTGGCTGAGCGGTTCTAGGCGCTTCAGTCTGGAACCGCGCTGCTGCTGCGGTCGCAGGCTCGAATCCTGCCTCGGGCATGGATGTGTGTGATGTCCTTAGGTTAGCTAGGTTTAAGCAGTTTTTAAGTTCTAGGGGACTGATTACCTCAGATGTTAAGTCCCATAGTGCACAGAGCCATTTGAACCATTTGAAGGATGTTTCCGTTTCGGGCACTGATGACAGTCAAGTAAATTTAAATAAATTTCCAAGGGATTCTAAGTTTGGTTTGCCGGAGAATGGATAGAACGGACACATTACATGATAACAGATGCAAGGGCAGTGTAGGCTCCTTCAGACGTATCTGTTACACCGATACTAACAGAACGTGATAATAAAGACAACCGTGTGAGGCCATCCCGAAGAAAGCACCTTCCGCGAGCAAGTTTCCTGTCAGAATGGATACAGTTCGTAGTAATTGACGTAGTCATCAAGTAAAGCAGGAAGTATTATGGGTCCTCTGCTGTTCCTAATCTACATAAATAGTTTAGAAGAGAATCTCTTTGGGGATGATGCTGTCAATGGTTCAAATGGCTCTGAGCACTATGGGACTTAACATCTATGGTCATCAGTCCCCTAGAACTTAGAACTACTTAAACCTAACTAACCTAAGGACAGCACACAACACCCAGTCATCACGAGGCAGAGAAAATCCCTGACCCCGCCGGGAATCGAACCCAGGAACCCGGGCGTGGGAAGCGAGAACGCTACCGCACGACCACGAGCTGCGGACGATGATGCTGTCATTTACTGTGTAATAAAGTCATCAGAAGATTAAAACGAACTGCAAAATGACTTAGACAAGATATCTGTATAGTGCGGAAAGTGGCAGTTGACCCTAAATAATGAAAAGTATGAGACCATGCACTAGAACACTAAAACGAAACAATTAAATTTCGTGTACACGGTTAAGCACACAAATCTAAAGGCAGTCAATTCAACTAAACACCTTGGTATAACACTTAGGAACATCTTAAATTGGAAATATCATGTAGATAATGTTATGGAAAGGCAAACCACTGACTGCGTTTTATTGACAGAACACTTAGAAAATGAAATAGGTCTACTAAAGAGGCTGCCTACAGAACTTCTGTTCGACCTTTGCTAGAATACTGTTGTGCAGTATGGGATCCTTACCATATAGGATTCACGAAGAATATCGAAAACGTTCAAAGTATGGCAGCTCGTTTTGTAATATCGCGAAATAGCTGGAGAACTTCACGGGTATTATACTCGAATTGGGGTGGCAATCATTAAAACAAAGAAGGAGGTTTTCGTTGCGACGACATCTTTTCAAGAAATTTGGATCACCATCCTTCTACTCCGAATGCGAAAATATTCTGTTGAGGGCCACCTACATAAGAAAAAATGATCATTGTAATTAAAAAAGAAGAATCAGAACTGAAAAGAAAAGATTTAAGCGTTCACTTCGCCAGGCACTTGTGAACTTCAGAAAATAAGTTCTTAGCCGCAAAGCGAAAAACAAATTACCGTCACACTGAGGGTAGTCGATATTCTACTTGGAGTTGCTTTTCCAGAACTCACCGTACGTCGTAGCTTCATTTCCGAAATAGTGCCTTTTTCACAGACATACAAAACGGCGCTAATCCGTTCTCTTTGGTATCACTGCCAGAAAATGAAACGGGTGATGGTGTCGGGTGATGGTGTCGAGTGTCGGCAGGAAATTACGGCCATGGTCCAGCGCTGCTTGAACTCCCGCGTTTTATGGAAACTTGCATTTGTTACGGATAGCGTGGTGCTTGCCGTGTTGACTATGACACGCACTACGCTTCTGAAGGTCTCCAGACATCAAACTTAAAACATGCTGTAGCACTTCAAGCAGCATAGCCACGGCACCTAAAAATGGACACAGACGTGGTATCTATAGAAATGAGACGTCTGGGAGAAAATAAAAAGTAGAATCGAACGAGTTAGACAATTCCACCACTGAGATTTCACTGAATGTGCCTGTGTCATGGTCTACTTTAATGATGAGGGTATACTGAAGTAAATGGAATCATTTGAAAGAATCAGTGAATGATCAGGCGCCTTTGATGTTCTCTAAGCATGTAGATACTGGGGTGATGAGTACGACAACGGATAGTTCTGTTGGAGAAGATAGGACGTCTCTAAAGAACCAGTCACAGTAGTTGGGCTGACAAATAGAGATACAAAAAGGCTACTGCGAAGAAACCTTGGTTAACAGAGAAAATACTTCAAGCGATCGACGAAAGAAGGAAGTACGAAAATTTTCAGGGTAAAGACGGGAACACAGAAACACAAGTCACTCAGAAATCAAATAAACACGAAGTTCTTGGTGGCTAAGACGAAACTGCTGCAAGAAAAGTGTGAAGAAATCGATAACAAATGATCGCAGGAAAGACAGATCAACGTACAGGTTAGTCAAAATAGCTTTTGATGAAATTTAAGATAAAGGCTTCAAGCTTAAGAGCGCAAGGGGAATATATCGCAAATGCGATAACGGAAATAAGAAACAAATTTCAGAACTGGTACAAAAATTCTGAGTGAAAGGATATGGCTGATAAGATTCGCTGACAGCACTGCTTTCCTAGGTGAAAGCGACGCGGAACAGCACGGAGTGTTAAATGGAATGGACTGTCTAATAAGCGTAGATCATGAGGTTAGCGATGAACTTAACTTAAAAAAACACTAACTAGAGGAAGTGAAGAAATTCTACTACCTTGGAAGCAAAATAACAAATGACGGACGAAGCAAGGATAGCATGCAAAAGCACGCTAGCACAGATAAAGAGGACATTACTGACCAAATGAAATACACTAGTATCAACCATCCAAGGGCGCCCATGTCTGAGGGCAAAGGGTGGCCGCGAATTCCCCCCTCCTGCTCCCCCGCACCCCCCCCCCCCCCCCACTCACCTAGCTGACAGGGCAAGTAGAAAATATAATGCAGTCACGCGCTTTTCTTTCAAGAAAATGAATTAAGAGTGGGTAGGACGTAGAAGTGATGCAACACGAAAACATTTTGTATGTAACGTTTCTTACATATGTGCTTCTTTTTCGCAATATCAGTTCAACGGTCTCAAGGAGCGGCGTACAGCAACACGTCTCTGACGAGTCACTGCCCCTACCCGAGTCCGTACGACAACACAATAAAACAATGTGTATGTTCGCTGTTAACATGTTAAAACCGAGGTTTTTTCAATACCAGTACAGGCCTATAGCTTTCTACACCTCGTCAGGTGTTATCTGCACGTATTCATTCAGTGTAAATAAATTTTAAATAAATGTAAATAAGTCGGTGAAAAGTGTAAATATCGAAAACATAATTTTTATCATGTACTATTTCTTAGCTTTCCTCTTTCATCACATCGGTTCAGCATATTTACAGTTTTTCAGCTGTGCACACACCTTTACAAATAATGCATATTATTGTTTGTAATAAGAGAGACACTAATTCTCAAGCCGGTTTACAAAGGCAGGTTAGAGGTCGTCTCATGAGGATTGCTCTTAAATATTCCTAAGTTACGTCTCCTCATATTTATTTCAGGGATGATTATCAGGAATTCCTTTGGACAAAAAGATTTTTATCCTTCACGGAAAAGGAACCTGTACGACTCATTAACAGCTCAACGACAAATATCATCGAAAGTGCATCTCACAACAATTCGCAGTGTTTTCTCAAAGCAAGCTTATAACTTCTGTCGAGCAGAATCTTTACCGTTGACATTGGTCAGAAGTGTCTTTGTCATAGGGTTCTTCCACTATCAGCACTGAGTCTGCTGATATCGCTACTCTTGACGTTACTGCGTGGTATGACATCGACCTATCAACTTCAGTTTCTACTGCCAGCCGGTCGGAGGAGCTACATTCATTAGTATTTAATCACAGCTGCCGACCGTTGTGGCCGAGCGGTTCTAGGCGCTTCAGTCCGGAACCGCGCTGCTGCTACGTCGCAGGTTCGAATCCTGCCTCGGGCATGGATGTGTGTGATGTCCTTCGGTTAGTTAGGTCTAATTAGTTCTAAGACTAGGGGGCTGACGATCTCAGATGTTGAATCCCATAGTGCTTAGAATCATTTGAACCATTTAATCACAGCTTTTGTTTAGGCATATGCTT
Organism: Schistocerca serialis cubense; assembly: GCF_023864345.2. NCBI lineage: Eukaryota > Metazoa > Arthropoda > Insecta > Orthoptera > Acrididae > Schistocerca > Schistocerca serialis. Next base: position 414,329,764 of record NC_064638.1, read on the forward strand.
TAACCATTCAGCATCAGACGATGCTACTAACAAACTTACGTGTCCTAAATTCATTTCATGATTTCAAAAAGACATTAATGAGAAAAACCTATAAAAAAGCCTTTTCATGAAACAGGGCTAGAAAAATTCCCATGGCTTATATACTCGCCCAAGTTGAAGGGGGTCTTTTCAAATCAGGTTTGAGAAGAGGGATATGTGACGGTATTGTGGTAAAGGCCCACGAAGATTACTAAGAGTTTCATGCAGATGCTCGAGGCGATGAAAAGAACAGTTGGCATCTCGAATCTATAAGTAAGATCAAAAGTTTATTTTTTGAGTCCTTAGAAATGAGAAAGAGAAACGTGATCGAACAGTCAGAGTGTGAGATCACAGAGATCGTGAATACCAATAGAAAATAACTGAAAACATTTCTTGTTACCTTATTATTTTGTGACACTGATGACGTATCCATTAGAGCAAAGAATTCGAGTGAAGGATATTTTCAAGATTTACCTTGGTTCGGAGTAAGAGCGGGTGACTGTGGGGAGGATCGTTAGAATACCCTAGTGCAAAAGTAAAGTATACTTCGCAAAGAGGACAAAACAATTTAATTAACACAAGTCGTTCTGTGTTACAACACGACATTGTTGACGAGGTGAACAGACCGCAAGTGTTTTCATTGTTGGCTGATTTAACGACTAAAAGAAGAACAGCTGTCGGCGGAAGGACGATTTGTTGACGAGAAAATGAACTGCACAGTAAAGAACAAATTTTTAAAGTTTGTATGGTTGACTAAATTGGATGCAGAGGAAATTTCTTTAACCATTTTAAAATTTATTTAAAATTTTGACCTTGATATAAATAAGACAATTGGCTTGGGGTTTGATCGCTACTCAACAATGACAGGCCACGAAACTGGAGTGCAGGCTAGAATTAGAGGAACTTGTCCTTCAGCTGTTTATTTCCACTGTACATCGCACGGACTAAACTTAGTTGTCAGTGACCATAACAGTGTCCAGGAAATTCGTAACACACTAGGAACAATAAAAGAAGTTATTAAGACCTTTATACAAAGTGAACTGCATAGGAAAACAATGTTTTGTGAAACTACGTGATCATACAAATAAACAACAGTCTGGGTATTCAAAGAAAACTTATTGTAAATAAAGGATACTCTCAAATAACAGTGACAATACTGAAGACACTAGATCACTTGCTAGCCAAGTAGACTGCGTAACGTTATCAGTTACGTTTATTACTCGTCTACAATTTACATTAAGGTATACTTCATATCTAGAACCAATAATGACAATTCCAGTATACCGATGTGGGTCTCCATTCAGTCTTCAGACACGTCAACACTGTCTTAACGTCCACAGGGAAAGAAGGAAAAACCCTTGTTTCGAAGACAAAGTGAGTGACTTTTTCGGCAAGAACAAAAGGATTTTACAGTTCTCTTTTTCAGATAAATATTAGTGTCAAATCCACAAACTCACATTTGCATATTAGCTTACCTTACAGTTTGCTTTTTATATCAGTACCAGTTGTAAAATCTTATGAGGTCTGCATTTTTAATTTTTTTTTTGTGTGTTAAACTATAAGGACTTTGCTCTTGGATTTGTGTTGCTACATATTCAACTGTTCCAACAAAACAGTTACATTACGTGTTATTCAAAAATGGGTTCAAATGGCTCTGAGCACTATGGGACTTAACATCTTAGGTCATCAGTCCCCTAGAACTTAGAACTACTTAAACCTAACTAACCTAAGGACATCACACACATCCATGCTCGAGGCAGGATTCGAACCTGCGACCGTAGCAGTCCCGCGGTTCCGGACTGCAGCGCCTAGAACCGCACGGCCACCGCGGCCGGCACGTGTTATTCTTTTTTGTAGACCATGAGTACTGTGGTTTAATATTTTAGTAACAGAAGTAGCTTTTAATAGGTTCCGAACAGGAGCTATTTTATAGCTACTTACAAGTCACCATTCATCTTTCAATACATTATGGTTCAAATGGCTCTGAGCACTATGGGACTTAACTTCTGAGGTCATCAGTCCCCTAGAACTGAGAACCACTTAAACCTAACCAACCTAAGGACATCACACACATCCATACCCGAGGCAGGATTCGAACCTGCGACCGTAGCGGTCACGCGGTTCCAGACTGTAGCGCCTAGAATCGCTCGGCCACCCCGGCCGGCTTCAATATATTAAAAATACTCCATACCCGCAGCTGTAGCCCCTCCCCCCACTCCTCTCCTTACACCCTATCATACCGGCGCCCTTCCAACCATAGATTTTAATGTGATGAAGAACATTTTTTAAATATACATATGGTTCATAACATTGACTGGGAGTGGTTACGGATTGAATCGAGAAAAGGAAAGAAGCGTTTGAGGTGTGCTGCTATATAAGAATTTTGAAAATTACGTGGATTGATAGTATAAGAAATAAGGTTGTATATCTACATCTACATATACAAAGATACTGTACAAGCCACCGTACGGCGCTTGGCGTAGGGTACCCTGTACCACTACTTGTTATTCCCTCTCCCACTCGCTAATAGAGCGAGGGAAAAAGGACTGTCCGTATGCCTACGTATGAGGCCTAATTTCTCGTATCTTATCTTGTGGTCTTTACGTGCAATATACTATGTGTTGGCAGAAGTAGAATATTTCGGCAGTCAGCTTCAAATGCTGGTTCTCTAAATTTTCTCAATAGTGTTTCTCGAAAATAACGTCGCCTTCTCTCCAGGGATTACCATTTGAGTTCCCGAAGCATCTCCGTAACACTACGCGTTGTTCGAATTTAGCGGTAACAAATCTAGCAGCCCGCCTCTGAGCTGCTTCCATGTCTTCCTTCAATCCAACCTGGTACGGATCCCAAACACTCAAGCAGTACTCAAGAATAGGTCACACCAGCGTCCTATATGCGGTCTCCTTTACAGGTGAAACATTCTTTCCTAAAATTCCTCCAATAAGCCGAAATCGACCATTCGCCTTCCTTGCCACAGTCCTCACATGGTCGTTCTATCCCATACCGCTTTTCAGCGTTACGCCCAGATATTTAAACGAATTGACTGTGTCAAGCAGGACTCTAGTAATACTGCATCCGAACATTACAGGTTTGATATTTCCACTCGTCCGCATTAACTTACGTTTTTCCACATTTAGGGGTAGCTGCCATTCATCACATCAACAGAAAATTTTGTTAAATCGTCTTGTATCTTCGTATACTCATTCAACATTGACACTTACCTTACACCACGGCATCATCAGCAGACAACCATACATTGCTGTCCACTCTGTCGCCAAATCGTTCTTGTATGTAGAGAACAACAGCGGTCCTATCACCCTTCCTGGGGCACTCCTAGTGATACCCCTGTCTCTGATGAACACTCGCCGTCGAGGACAACATTCTGGATTCTATTATATTAGAAGTATTCGACCCACTCACAAATCTGTGGACTTATTCCATAGGCTCGTACCTTTGTCAGCAGTGTGCAATGGGGCAACGACTCAAATGCTTTCGAAAATCCAGGAATATGGAATTTGCTATTGGCCTTCATCCATAGTTCGCAGTATATCTTGTGAGAAAAAAGACAAACTGAATTTTGCTTTCTAAAACCACGCTGTTTAGTGGACATAAGCTACTCAGTCTCAAGAAACATTTTTACATTCGAACAGAGAATCTGTTCTAGGATTCTGCGGCAAACAGAAGTTAGGAATATTCCACATCTACGTGATTACTCTGTTATTAACAATAAATTGCCTGGCAGAGGGTTCAATGAACCACCTTCAAGCTGTCTCTCTACCGTTCCACTCTTCAACGGCGCGCGGGAAAAACGAGCACTTAAATTTTTCTGTGCGAGCCGTGATTTCTCTAATTTTATCGTGATGATCATTTCTCCCTATGTAGGTGGGTGCCAACACAATGTTTTTGCAATCGGAGGAGAAAACTGGTGATTGAAATTTCATGAGAAGATCCCGTCACAACGACAAACGCTTTCGTTTTCGTGATTGCCACTAGAATTCACGTATCATGTCTGTGGCACTATCCCCCTATTTCGCGATAGTAGAGAACGAGCCGCCCGTCTTTGAACTTTTTCGATGTCATCCGTCAGTCCCACCTGATGCGGATCCCACACCGCACAGCAATACTCCAGAATAGGGCGGACAAGCATAGTGTAAGTAGTCTCTTTAGTAGACCTGTTGCACCTGCTAAGTCTTCTGCCAATGAATCGTAGTCTTTGGTTTGCTCTACCCACAACATTATCCATGTGATCATTCCAATTTAGGTTATTTGTAACTGTAGTTCCTAAGTATTTAGTTGAATTTATAGCCTTAAGATTTGTGTGACTTATCGTGTAATCGAAATTTAGCGGCTTTCTAATAGTACTTATGTGAATAACTTCACACTTTTCTTTATTTAGGGGCAATTGCCACTTCTTGCACCATACAGATTTCTTACCTAAATCATTTTGCAATTCGTTTTGGCTATCTGATGACTTTACAAGACGGTAAATGACAGCATCATCTACAAACAATCTAATAGGGCTACTCAGATTGTCTCCTACGTCGTTGGTGTAGATCAGGAACAATAGAGGGCGTGCAACAGATCCTTGCGAAACGCCGGATGTTACTTCTGTTTTACTCGATGACTTCCCGTCTATTACTACGAACTGTGACCTTTCTACAGAAAATCACGAACCCAGTCGCACAACTGAGGAGATATTCGATAGGCACGCAGTTTGGTTAGAAGACGCTGTAATTTTGCGTGTCCGTGCTTTTGTTCTTCTTATGTATTGGAGTCACCTGCACTTTATTTCCAGTGGCTTGGGACTTCATGCTGGTCGAGAGATTCACGACAAATGCAATCTAGGTAAAGGGCCAATGCCGTAGAGTGCTCTTTGTAAAACTGAACTGGGATTCCATCTGGACAGTGTTCTTCGCAGAACCTGGCTGATAGAGTAACCATTGGAAAACACTGACTAGAAGAAGGAGCAGTGTGGCAGGACTTGTGTAAACACAGCGGGGAATAACTTCCATAGTACGAGACGGAGCTGTGGAGCGTAGAGAAAGACGAAATGTCAGTGTATCCCACGAGTGATGGAGGATTTTGGCTACAGGTGTTGCTCCGAGAGTAAGAGGTTGGCATAGGAGGGGGTCGCATTAAACCAGTTAGAGGACAAGTCATCCAAAACAAATGTTTCTCTGAAGTGACTGAATCGTATTATAACAAAACTCCGTCATCGTCCTTCTTCGTCAAACAGTACTGTACGAAAAAATCGTCTTATGCTCGCTCTAGTCACTGATGCAGAACAAACAACAAAGGACAGAGGCAATTAAACCCATCGAGAAGAGATGGTAGATTACGCCCACGTGCTGTTGCTCAGACGTCACTGTTTATCTGGACGGCTTGACGTCGCCCATAGTGAAACAAAGGACGCCACAATAGCTATTTGGAAGCTACGTAGATGATTTACGATAGCATTCAAATGGACGTAGGTGGAATTGGTTTAAGGGGTTGGATGTGGAGAAGTGGTTTGATATTGATTTCCTAGTTTCAGCACTGGGATGCTCATGAAAACATTTTAGATAGTAGCAGGTCCCCCAAAATTCAGCAAAGTGTGGAACTGGAACTTTTTTCGTATCACTCTGTTAGTGCCTTCTCTTCTGTATACCCACTACTTTTCACTTATTGGCATTGAAGAAGACTTATTAGCAAACGAAATGTCGATATGCAATTTCTTACAAAAAATTTCTTCCCTTTATATTAGGTATGAGAAGATCTGGTGTTCAGAAATCAGTTACCAATAGACAGACTGGTAGTACGCAGAACGCTTTTCGGAAGATGCTACGTATTGCTTACAACTACTGTGTAGTATTAAAAGAGACAGAGTTGTGTTTCATAGGAAGATCGTTTTCTTACACCGTTTTCAGGTTACTTTGAGAGCCGTCACTCAAGAAATGCTAGTGCATTTGAGTCTGTAATGTACTTAACGACTCTGCAACAGACAACCGTTACGGATTTTGGTCTGCAACTGTGTCATCCTTTGTGTTACCCTTCTTCTTAACGGAAGTGACCCGCGCTCATCTCTAGTTTACGTGGGATTGTTCCTGCCGGAGCAATTCTCCATAAAGATGAGCTAGTACAATGCCTAACTGTAGTGTTTTCAGTGTAAAGAGGAATTTTTTAGAGGTTAGGCCTTGGCTCTTTGGTTACGGTAAGCAGTTTCAAAAGTTTTGAGTACTGGAGCTAATTATTTAAGCATCACCCATCTGCTGTAAGTTCATAAAAGGCTGAGCTTAAAGTTTCAACAGTAGGATCCGTAGTGGTTTCATGTGCAGTTTCTCTTATAGATCTGGAAGTTTCTTTTAATTTTTATCAGTATTTTTTAAACATAGAGTATAACTTTTTTTCCAGCATTTCTTACGGCCTTTCTTCCTTATTAGACTAAGATGATGGAGATACCGCTACTCAAAATGAGATTCAAGCGAATGGCGAGATGTATCGCTCAACGTTCCCATATCCTTGATTTGTGTTTCGTCTCTTACCATTCGCTGTCCACACTAATGTCAGTGGAAATTTCTGCTCTAGAAAAGATACGTGTAACTACAATCAACCTATACCACAGAAGATACATGTAAATAAAATTAACCGTATACCGCAGATTAGATAATTACAATATGGGCACTTTTATGATCACAGAAGTGTACTACAGTTTTGTGTGCCTGCATAAACCCTAGCCTCTGAAAATAGTGACCGGGATCAAAAACGGTCTTTTATACGTCTCTGAGGAATCCTCCTCCGCACCGAACTATGAGAGTCATCTAAGCGTCTACGATGGATGTAGTAAAACAGTGCTGATAACTCGTCAACCAACCATGTCCCAGACGTGCAGGTAAACATATGTGTCATGGAAACAATGATATCAGTCGTTTTTCGAAGACGACATGCACGTCTTTCGTTATACATGGCTGGGTGATGCCAACTAATCTATGACAAGTGGCGTTTCCTGAAGGAGAAGTAATATCTATCTCTAAGAACTGCGTGATATATCAACTGCTATTCTAAACATAGTGGTTGACCCTATGGTGGCACAAACCAACGTATTTAACGCCTGTCTACTATTCCGCTCAGTAATAGACATCCCGTTTTTTTTCCAATGGATTCGTCTAAACAGTAAGCACCCACCACTAGGGAAGGGAGACTAGTAGGAAAACATTACATTTCGACAACCAGCACACCAGCATGGCTCTCGCTTGCCCGTGGTAGTCCGAACAATGAAAGCTGAATCGATGGTATGGAAGCAGTGAGACCAATCCCCTGAAGGAATCGTCGATCCTTCATTGCAGAAACCTCTACACCCGTTGCAGCCCTTCAAGGCAAACCAAGAGTTTGGACGAATCAGTGCTGTACGTTAGCGACACGCGGATAATATGGAGGTTTATTGTGCCTTGACCGTATTGCATGATCCAGAACACCATCGTGCCTGCCACCTGCTGTTTGCGTACGGCTCCACCCGTCGTAGGCGCATGTCCCGTAAGTCCCGTACGAGCTGACATGTCTCGGTCTAACAAAATCATTTCCCTGAGACCGACTATTCTATCTTGCAGAAACTCTCTCATATGCTGATACTGCGCAATTTGACGTCAATTTAGTATTTTCATTGTGTTCAACTACAATTCACAGTCAGAGATTGACTTAAGACTCACCTTTACGGACACAAAAGAGACAGCTCTTTTGGGCATTACTGTAGATTCTAGCTCTTTACGCCCGATGACGGATTGGAAGTATTCTAAATAGATGAAATCAATTTCTTCTTGGGGAAAATCTTGATTCTTTAGTCAAAACTTCCACATATTGAAAACTGGCTCTATTGTAAGGTAACACAGACAACTACAGTACAAAAATACTCGAAAATTTCCTATTTCTCTTGATGAATCCTTTATATTTAGACATCTTTTTGAAATAATCTATTGAAAAAACTGAATTACCTCAATCGAAGGACCATGCTCAAAATATCTCAATTCAGAAAGTTAGTTTCTCACTGAAGGTGTCGTAATTCAGATGAAAAAGTCAATACGGACACAGCGATTACTTTTTCTAACTCGTTGCTCTGAAAATATTTGATACGGCATTCGTATTTCCCAGATCAAATACTGCAATTGGACATGCAGAAGTAGAACACTCGATACAGTTTTTCTGTTGGTAATATTATGCTAACATTTGTTTCTTTTTTTTCAGCGCTTCTGCTCTTGTGTCAGCGTCACTCAGATATTATATTACAAAAGTAATTTGCTCGGACGTAGAAGCGGCTCGCTGTGAGGGACTCCCATTCTTATTGTGAGATGATCGATGAAGCAGGAAATTCGCCATCAACCTAAAGGAAATATGTATCAGATGTTGAAAATACGACGAATTGCTCGTTTTGTGATCTAACGCTGTCTCAGATAAGGTGGGCAGTCACTGGCAATGGAAGATAAGGCACTGAAAGCGCCACGCATCTTACGATAGAGTGATCGTGTGATATGATTTTATGGGCAGCACAGATTTCAGCCAACGTCTGTGTTAGCAAATGCTCAGTCTGTCAGTGATAACTAAATGACAATGACATAATTGTTTTATTTAGTTTATTTATTCGTGTCATGAAAATTACAACCCTCAAAACCTTGAGAGAAGTTGTAGACCCACATGTCTAGAAGCAACGAGCTAAGAAATTTAAAAGAGTTGTATATCCACGTTCATAATTGACTTAGGAAAGGAATTCCGAATTATAAAACGATGCAAGATATTCGAACTTCTCAGGAAAATAGGTGAAAGGTGCAACGACCGACGGATATTATGTAATACGTGCAAGAACCAAGAGAGAAATGTAAGAATGGAAGAACTTTATCCGGTTAGAAAGGTTATAAGATAGGAATGTACTCTTTCAGCCTTGCTGTTTACTCTATACATCGAAGAAGCAATGACAGAAGTAAAAGAAAGGCTCATGTATGAGGCTAACGTTCCGGGTGGAAGGAAACCAGTGATGAGATTCGTTAACGATATTATTATCCTCACTGAAAATGAAGAAGAATTGTAGAAATTGCTGAGTGGAATGAATAGTGTAATGAGCACACGCTGTCGATTGAGAGTAAATGGAAGAAAGTCTAAGCTGCAAAACTGTGGACTAAGAACCAGATGAATTGAATGAATTCTCTTAACTTGAAAGCAAACCAAGGAGGACATAAAAATGAAACTAGCACGTTAAAAGAGCGAATTTCTGGCCAAAAGAAGTCTAGTAGTAGCAGACATTGGCCTTATCATGAGGAACAAATTTCTGAATTTGTAGGTTATGATCACAGCATTGTATGGAAGAGAAAAAGTGTGAGAAGAGGACTGAAGCATTTGAGATGTGATACTACAGGAGGATGCTGAAATTTGATAGACTGTCAAGATAAAAAATGAGGAGGCTCTGCGAAGAATCAGCGAGGAGAGAAACTTGTGAAAATTCTTGAACAAAATGACAAAAAATGGTTCAAATGGCTCTGAGCACTATGGGACTTAACATCTGAGGTCATCAGTCCCCTAGACTTAGAACTACTTATACCTAACTAACCTAAGGACATCACACACATCCATGCCCGAGGCAGGATTCGAACCTGCGAACTTAGCAGCAGCGCGGTTCGGGACTGAAGCGGATAGAACAAAAGGACAGGACACATGTTAAGACTGTGTGAGAAGGCGGAAATTTGAATGAAGCCATCAAATAATTGAGGACATTAGGTGCAAGTGCTGCTCTGACACGAAGAGTTTTGCGCAGGCGAGGAATTAGTAGCGGATGGGATCAAAAGATTGATGATAGAGAAAAAGTGAAAGTTGATGGTTTGGAGATATGTGTACTAACATTAGCAGCTTCCTGATAAACAAGATCACAGAATGTTCGGTAGCTATTGATGTCTTATATGTTGTGTGGCCAGCATGTGGCTTATGTCTCGACAGATACGCTGGCTAGTGTGAGGCGCTCACTCACGCGCGCCGTCACGAGGGAGTGGGACCGGCTGCTTGCAGGCACCACCTGCAGCAGCCGACAGCTCGCTTTCTTGACCCTGGGCAGGGAGCGTCCAGCCACCGGGGTCGCGCTTTGTCAGGGACTCAGCGGGCCGTCTCCTCCTCAAAAGGTCATTCACAAGACGCAGCCAGCGTGTGAACCCTGAGGGCTGCTGCGCGCCGCTGCAGCATCTCCAGCGAGGCCCCGTCACTCGTCTGCTCCAGGCGTCCCCGCTGTTCAGCCGCTTCGCAGTCACATTAGTCACGCGCGATTAAGGAAATATTACTGGGAGCCCACTAAGAACGTACAAGAATCTCGAAAATAGCACCAACAGCCGTTAACAGATAGTAACATGTGCTCTATTCCGAACAGTACTTGAGATTTAAGTGCTTCAACTTTTAGATTATTGGTAATTATTTCTTATTCGCATTAAACTGACAAATATTTCATATTAGATGCATATTTCTACAGTGGGGTGATAAACGTCATGGTATAGCGATATGCACACATGCAGATAGCAATACACTAATGGCCATTAAAATTGCTACACCAAGAAGAAATGCAGATGATAAACGGGTATTCATCGGACAAATATATTATACTATAACTGACATGTGATTATATTTTCACGCAATTTGGGTGCATAGATCCTGAGAAATCAGTACCCAGAACAACCACGTCTGGCCGTAATAACGGCCTTGATACGCCAGAGCATTGAATCAAACAGAGTTTGGTTGGAGTGTACAGGTACAGCTTCCCATGCAGCTTCAACACGATACCACAGTTCATCAACAGTAGTGACTGGTGTACTGTGACGAGCCAGTTGCTCAGCCACCGTTGGCCAGACGTTTTCTCTTGGTCAGAGATCTGGAGAATGTGTTGGCCAGGGCAGCAGTCGAACATTTTCTGTATCCAGAAAGGCCCGTACAGGACCTGCAACATGTGGTCGTGCATTATCCTGCTCAAATGTAGGATTTTGCAGGGATCGAATGAAGGGTAGAGCCACAGGTGGTAACGCATCTGAAATGTAACGTCCACTGTTTGAAGTGCCGTCACTGCGAACAAGAGGTGGCCGAGACGTGTAACCAATGGCACCCCATACCATCACGCTGGGTGATACGCCAGTATGGCGAAGACGAATGCACGCTTCCAACGTGCGTTCACCGCGATGTCGCCAAACACGGATGCGACCATCATCATGCTGTATACAGAACCTGGATTCATTCGAAAAAATCACGTTTTACCATTCGTGCACCCAGGTTCGTCGTCGAGTACACCATCACGGCAGCTCCTGTCTGTGATGCAGCGTCAAGGGTAACCGCAGCCATGGTCTCCGAGCTGATAGTCCATGCTGTTGCAAACGTCGTCGAACTGTTCGTGCAGATGGTTGTTGTCTTGCAAACGTCCCCATCTGTTGACTCAGTGATCGAGACGTGGCTGCAATATCCGTTACAGCCATGCGGATAGGATGACTGTCATCTCGACTGCTAGTGATACGAGGCCGTTGGGATCGAGCACGGCGTTCCGTATTACTCTCCTGAACCTACCGATACCATATTCCATATTGGATCTCGACCAACGCGAGCAGCAATGACGCGATACAACAAACGGCAATCGCGATAGCCTACAATCCGACCTTTATCAAAGTCGGAAACGTGATTTTTCTCCTTACATGAGGCATCACAACAACATTTCACCAGGCAACGCTGGTCAACTGCTGTTTGTGTATGAGAAATACGTTGGAAACTTTCCTCATGTCAGTTCGTTGTAGGTGTCGCCACCGGCGCCATCCTTGTGTGAATGCTCTGAAAAGCTAATCATTGGCATATCACAGCATCTTCTTCCTGTCGTTTAAATTTCGCGTCTGTAGCACGTCATCTCCGTGGTGTAGCAATTTTAATGGGCAGTGGTGTAGTATCACGTACATAACATGTAAAAGGGCAGATCATTGGTGGAGCTGTGATTTGCACTCAAGGCGATACCTGTGAAAGAATGCCGCTGTGATTGTGGCCACACGATGGAAATTAACAGAGTTTGAAATGAGGATGGTAATTGGAACTAGATGCATCAGACATTTCATTTCGGAAATCGTTAGGTCATTCAATATTCCGAGATCCGCTGTGTCTAGAGTGTGCCGAAAACACCAAAATTCAGGCATTTGCTCCACCAGGGACAACGGAATGGCCGACGGCCTTCACTCAACGAGTGAGAGCAGCAGCGTTTGCACCGAGTCGTCAGTGCTAACAGACGAGCAACACTAGCTGAAGTAACCATAGAAATCTCTGTGGACGTACGACGGACACTTCCGGTAAGACAGTGTGGAAAAATTTTACGTTAATGGGCGATGGCAACAGACGACCAACGCGAGTGCCTTTGCTAACAGCACGACATGGCCTGCAGCGCCGCTCCTGTGCTCCTTACCATAATGGTTGGACACTACACGACTGGAAAACCTTAGGCTCATCAAATAGTCTCTATTTCAGTTGGTAAATGCTGATGGTAGGATTAAAGTGTGGCGTAGACCTCACGAAGCCACGGATCCATGCTCGTGGTGGCTCCGTAATGGTGTGGGCTGTGTTTATGTGGAATGAGCTGGATCCTCTGGTCCAATTGAGCCGATCATTGACAGGAAGTCGTTATGTTCGGCTACTTAGAGACCATTTTCAACCATTCACGGACTTCATGTATCCGAACAACGATGGAATTTTTATGGATTACCAAGCGCCATGTCACTGGGCCACAATTGTTCGCGATTAGTTTGGAGAACATTCTAAACAATTCGAAAGAGTGATTGGGCCACCCAGATCGCTCGACATGAATCCCTTTGAACGTTTAGGCTCATAATCGAGAGGTCATTTCGTGCACAAAGTTCTGCACCGGCAACACTTTCGAGATTATGGACGGCCATAGACGCAGCAGGGCACCGGCAACTCTTTCGAAACAATGGACGCCCAAAGAGGCATCATGGGTCGACGTCTCTGCAGAGGACTTCCAACGACTTGTTGTGACCATTCCACGTCGAGTTGCTGCACTGCGCCGGGTAAAATGAGGTCCGATACCTTATTAGGGGGTGTCCCATGACTTTTGTAACCTCGGTGTACGTCAGGATATCACGTTTCAGGCAACACCAAATTCATTATCAACTCTCTGATTATGCCATATTCGCTAACGGACATAACTGTAATGATTCATTTAACAGTATATTTTCTCCTGGTGCGATAAAAAGGGTGGTCAGGTGTAGTGTGTAATAGTTGTTTCTGTGTTCTTTATATTTCCACCAACTCGACAAAGAATAATAAAAATATTTGACAACCAAATTACGTACTTCCTGCAACAAATTAAAGTGAGTTCCCACTCACAGTTCCGACCATGTTTAGCGAGAGGTCTCACTTGGCAGTGGGTCACACGCCCACATCGCGAATCACATCTTATTTTCTCAACTGGAACGCTCCTGTGATTTGGCACAAGGTAACGGAGACTTCCACAACGCCAGGGCCCGTCCATTTGCGAACGGACTGAACGATGCAGTGTCATTAAATATCGACAAAGCTACGCCAGTATTCCCCCGTAGCCTTCCAATCACATCCGTAATAAGCAATCAGCAGCGTCAGAAACGTAATAGTGGCAATGCGGACGCACGTGAGAACACATTTCCTCGGCAACGCAGTAATATCAGAAGTACGCACTATATCAAATGCGCGATAACAAGAACATTTCAAGCGAAATAATAAGTTTTTGTTTGTAGTTGTCCTTTATAAAATACCATTAACATGAACATTGCCAATAAATAAATATATATAAATATAAATTATTTGTAGCTGTAATCATGGAATTTACACGGCTTCAAAAATGGTTCAAATGGCTCTGAGCACTTGGGACTTAACTTCTGAGGTCATCAGTCCCCTAGAACTTAGAACTACTTAAACCTAACTAACCTAAGGACACCACACACATCCATGCCCGAGGCAGGATTCGAACCTGCGACCGTAACGGTTGCGCGGTTTCATATGGTAGCGCCTAGAACCGCTCGGCCACTCCGGCCGGCACACGGCTTCGCAAAAAATGTTAAGTAACCAGATGAGATAGAACTTAGAACTACTTAAACATAACTAACTTAAGGACATCACACACATCCGTGCTCGAGGCGGGATTCGAACCTGCGACCGTAGCAGTCGCGCGGTTCCGGACTGAAGCGCCTACAACCACTAGGACAGCACGGCCGGCTCTGACAGGTAGAACGACCACGCGTAAGCATTAGCGCTGTACATGTTTAGTGTTGTTACCAGGTCTGGTAGGGTATGTAAGTGGTATGAACAGCATCAGATGTTGAGAGATCACTGTGAAGGATATGCAGTTGCCGCGTACTCGCGTGAGTCCGCGTTATCTGCAACCGACAGAGTTTGCAACGGATCTCCTTTTTGGTCCTCCTTTGGACATTTCGTCCGACCGTGCAATCTTACCTTGTCCAGATGTGTGGGGGATTCAGATGCTGGACTGGATACTAGAGGGCAGGCATACCCGTCTCAGGGTTCCTGTAGATCACGTCTGACTTTGAGTAAGGAGGAGCGCCGTACTGTGCTTCACATCAGCGCCTACCATTCTCCCGCTAGCGGGACTATAGTGACAGCCGAAACACGAAATTATCGTCCCATTCGTAGGCTGTCTCTAAAACCGTTGCACAAATGATTGCGTTCGGACTGGTGCCCTGTCTAGGATGCATGATATGCTAACGAATGGAATGTGCTATGTGATGGAGGCACGTCTGCTTGAATGTCTGAATGAATGTACAAAGAATAGTTTCGCAACATCTCCCATACTGTCTGGAAGAAATTGATCGTCGTGGAAGAAAAGCCTACTAGAAATTTGCTGGTTCTTCTCATAGATTTCCCCAGCGCAGTTTGAGGAGATTCGGTTGCGTTAGTGAGACAAAGATTCTCCAGTAAGCACCTGCCAACTTGCCATGAAATACTCACTTTGAAGTAAACAATATGGAGAGTGCTAGTTGATCAGCAGTTTCACTTCTGTCATAAACGAAGTGTGCAAATAGTGGGGCCAGATCATGTGGAAACTAAAGTACAGCTGTCTAGCGTAGTGCTAGATTCCGATAGTATTACTGGTCTCAGATGAGTCCTCTTTCAACCGTGATGATGTCTTCAATAGCTGCAACAGTCAAAGTTCAGAATAATGAAAATCCATTTACATATTCGTCTCAGTTCATAGGTAAGGACTGCCTTTCAGCTTGTAAACTGCAGTCGTAGTCCAACTGACAGGACCTTGTTTCAGCCACTCCATTTCATTGATGGACAGTATATGGCGTCCACCAGAGATGTCCTGTCACTGTTACTGGAGACTGTAACGCTTGTCTTTAGCGAGAAGCTGCAATTTTAAAACAATGTAGCAGCATCCCGCTTTTATTTTAATGTTAATGAAGACTTGAGCAACATGTACTTACATGTTAGACTGAAATGACTGAGCCTGCCCCTTGGCAAATGCAGTAACTAGGACATATCTCCTACAGACTTTTTAACATTATGTTTACACGAAATCGTTGGCGTACGAAAGTTCAGTAGAGACTGGAGACGAAATAGTTGATTAGATGCTGTCAGCCTGTCTCGTTGTACAGCAGACAGCAGGAGCATTTGGGGGAATAACGCATACACTGAGACTGTTGGTCGTCAGTCAGAAAAGCTGCTACGAGTCTCAGTTGGGGCCACAATATGTAAGACGTGTATGCCAGTGTAATGCGGGACGTCTTGTACCGATCATTAGGCATTTATCTCAAAGTATTCAGTTCCAGATTGTCCATCATGTGAAGACTGGCTCAAAATCGTTCAAATGGCTCTGAGCACTATGATACTTAACTTCTGAGGTCATTAGTCCCCTAGAACTTAGAACTACTTAAACCTAACCAACCTAAGGACATCACACGCAGCCATGCCCGAGGCAAGATTCGAACCTGCGACCTCAGCAGTCGCGCGGTTCCAGACTGGAGCGCCTAGAACCGCTCGGCCACTCAGGCCTGTGAAGACTGGAAATGAGAAACAATCCAAGGTTTATTTTTCACTACACGTATATTCAGTGCGACTGTTTTCGCAGTACTCAATTGTATGTTCCTAGACTTGTTCCAAGCGTCAAATCATGGAGAAAGTTTCCAGACACACATTGCGAGATGGTGCATTGTCTTTGTGCCAAGTAGTGCCTCCGAATGGAGTTCCATTCAAACGCGGATGGTTTGAAGAGATAACACACAGGTGTTTGGTGAGTGGACACAGATCTTTGAGCTGCAACAACGATTTTACAGTTATAAACGAAGAAAGGTAAGCAAGGCCTTCGTTCCGCAAGATTTATATAAGATTGTTGAGTCAGTTAAAACTATGAACCCGTTCCCTCTCGTACCGATGTATACAATTTTCATTTTGAAGATGCTGCTGGAACATTGTTCTCAATACAGGCGCGTATGATCTCCAAATGCAATAGCTATGGTTAAAGTGTCTCATAATCGTTCGACTCAAACAGCCAAAAAATTCTTACTCTGAAACAGAGTATATTCAAAAGAGGAAAGACCATAGCAGTGAATTTTTATAGTAAACCTTGCAGCATCTGATCCCAAGAATGGAGTTGTGTAAGAAACAGAAGTCAATTCTAAGAGTTTTTTCTTGCATTTAATAATATTAACCACTCATAAACAGTTTAAAGGAAATGCGAAATGGTTTCACTGTGGTACTCCCAATTAAATTATTGCTGCTGCATTTCTGTCTTCTATTATGACAAATAAAACGAAGTGCCTCTGCAACTTTTTATTGGTCCTCACAACAAGGCAGTTTCTTAGTACTGAGATTAGAACTCTTTTAATAAACTATTTATATACTCATATATACTCATCTGCCTCATTACTTTTTTGTAGTGATTGACTGAGTCGAGTAGTTCTGTGATATCTTCTAATTTTTTATATACAAATAAGTGGTATACCAAAAGAGATACAATGTTTCTTTTGTTTGATACTCCTGACAAATGTGACATTTTTGACATTTAGAACCTCTTCAATTTCCACTCTTCATCTGCAATTCTTCTTAAAGATTTGGAACACCCAGTACAGGTTTTGCAAGCTGTTGCACAGTTCATCGCGGAGTGTACTTCATGCAGATATCATCAATTTTCCCTCCTATTCAGTTCATGTATCGAGCGAGTAAAAAATGATTGTATATATGCTACAGTACGCACCGTATTCTCTCTTATCCTACTCTAGCTATATTTCAAATAATGGCTCTGAGCACTATGGGACTCAACTGCTGTGGTCATCAGTCCCCTAGAACTTAGAACTAATTAAACCTAACCAACCTAAGGACATCACACACATCCATGCCCGAGGCAGGATTCGAATCTGCGACCGTAGCAGCAGCGCGGCTCCGGACTGGAGCGCCTAGAACCGCACGACCACCTCGGCCGGCAGCTATATTTCAGAAGTAGCTGAATTGTCGAACACTCCGTCCCGGATAGAGGTTTTATTTGCTGATGAAAACTTCTTCCAAGCATTCCTACTAAAATTACCTGAGCATTTCCATTACACTTTCGTAGGGGCTATACAGAACTTTTCCGATCCTAGCATGCTTTCTCTGAGTGTGTGCTATGTTTTCTGACATGCCTACCTGCCAATAACTCTAAACTATGGAGCAGTATTCTAAATTAGTCAGTCATGTACACAATATTTTATTTGCTAATGCCTCATAATTTCAAAAAACCATTCACTCAGTCGATGTCTTCAGTCCCGCTCCCCTAATACTGCTTTTTTGTACTGGTGGCACTTCAATTGACTTTGTAGTATTACCACCGAATATTTATATAAGACATCCTACTAATAAGATGACCATTCGTCTTATACTCGGATAGTGGTCCCTTCGACCTCCATGAACATTTATGTTTCATGTCTCTCATTTGAAATGGTAACACACATAAAATATCCTTCTTCTGAATGGTACTGAATAAAGAACATTTATCTCATTGGGTTTCATGTCTTACAAACTGTAGCTTCATGATATAGCAGCTTCTCTATCGTACTTTCTTCTACGCATTTGGAATGACATCAACAAGTAATCATTTTTAAAAAATGATGCCTGTTGTCTGCTATAGCTTAGTGTCTTTTCTTTATCCTGTATACTGAATAATCATATGTAATATGAAGCAATGACAAAACTGATTTTTTATTGTCATTAGGCGTTGACGAATGCTCACAAACTTGGTAAAGAAAGTTTCTCTTCGTCATTCTTCGAGGTTTCATGGCTTCAGATAATGAACACTAAGGCGAGCCTATAGGTAACCATATCACGTATATACGACAAAAATATTCTTGCACCTGGGGGTTAGGGAACTTCGGTCAGTATATCGTGACTCAGGACGTAATGGGGGTCGATAGCCCATGCGCAACTCACCTGAAAGTATTCACACTGTGATGCGTTTTCCTCAGTCACCACTATACTTTTTACTGTAACGGCATCGCTTGTTTCCGATAAGGGCAAAGCCCAAAAATATCGTCGTTCGCTAGTACAGGTGGAACTGTAAACAATGTAAGCTATCCACTGTCTAGGCAGGAGGGGGAGCGAGGCAGTTTCACTCGCCTCAGCGTCTTACACTACCATCAAGGACACTAATTACCATTAGCCAACCCATAATCCGTAAACAAATTCATAGTTTTTCATCTATAATTCCTAGAAGAATGTTGTCATCGTAATGGTCGTACCTGTTGAGGACTTGTAACTCGTTTCAAGTGACTCTGCTGTTTCCTTCCATGTCTTTGATCTCACAAGATACAAATAAAGAAAGGTCTCAGCTGAAAGTCAGTTTCCAACGCACCCTGCTGTTGGAACATAGAAGTAATGACGAGTCCAATGACACACTGTTCATACAACAGCCTTTGTTCTAAAAAGACTTTGTTGATTTTCATTCTACCATAGGTGTTTTATGTTTATATATAAGCAAAAAATTATCCTTTTCGCTGAACTAAAGTACCTTTTGCTGTTGGTCTCGAACATTATACACGCAACAACAACAGGGAAGAAATACAGAAACGTCGTTATGTAATCTTTCCTCCTTCTGCGAACCTTTAGGTCAGTTCCCAACTCACAAAAATTTTACTTTCACGGACAGAGACTTCATACTAGTGAATACCTCCTGCACTCGTTCATTTCGTTCAGCTGTAGGCTGACGGTAAATAGTGCGTTTCATCTCGTATTGGATTTCGTTTGTAACAGGCCCACACATCCTCCCTTCCTAATTCCGGCGACTGTGTCCTCTCTACCTAAAATTCTGCGTGTACATAGCTTTCTTCACCACCATTCATACTAAATTTTAATATTTCCTCCAAAGCAGAAGGAATAGATTCGAAGGGCATATGCACCTTGTGTCTTACACGGTTATTCGTTTGATCTCCCTGGCAGAAATTGTTCATTTTTGTCTGTCTTACCTTATGTCTTCCGCGAACAACATTCCAACTTTTTTTACTACGATTACGCAGTATCATCATTCCGACTCATTTGTTAGCCAAGCTCTTCTTTACACGTGGAACATTTTTGCTGTAGACTGCTCTACACGGAGATAAAAGAAGGTAACTTATCTTGGGGCTGTTTCTTGGTATGGATTAATTAGCTTGTGCTCCAGGCTTGTTTGAAGCTAAGTATGCCTTTGACACTGAAGTCTAATTGCACACTACAAATATTTTACCAATTGTTTGATCATCAACACCGATAAATGATGGGAACTAACATAGAATGGACAGTGCTAAATTTGGCTTCCTTGTGATCTATGACTCTAGATTTAGTGTTGCTTTCTTAGTACTGTCATCATTTCCATCTACAGGAGAGATAACGTCGGGAGACGTAAGTCCTGAATAGTCTGCGTATTTCTTGCCGTAAATTCTTGCCCTGAGAATCAAACAGCTTTTAAAATATTGTTTTTCATATAGTCAAAAATTTTTATATCGCTAGGGATTATCTGTTTTTGTTGGTTTTTTCCCCCTGCGAAGTTTCATATATGTGCTTTGCTTAGTTTTCCTTAGGTCGGCGTCTGTACGAAATCGATGTCAGTATGCTGTCTCCTCGCGTGTACTGACGTCATTCATACTCAGAACTGCATCAAGCGATGTAGCGCAGTGGTTAGCAAATTGGGCTCGCAATCTGGAGATCGACAGTCAAACCCGCTTCCACCCAACCTGATTTAGGTTACTTGTGATTTCCCTACACCGCTTAGGATAAACCGGGACGGTACTATTAGAAGTAGCACAACCGATTTCCTTCTCCATCCTTCCCTAATCCGAGCATTTGTTCCAACGACTTCGGTGTCGACGGGCAGTTATACACCTCCCCGATTCACAACTGTCGTTTGCTACTTCGGCTGACATCATCAACTCTTTGTTTTTCTGCTCCCCTCCTCGTCTCTCTCTTCCACGTCACCATTCCTTGCAAATATACTACCCTGATTCACTGAGAGATGTTGGAACAGGGTAACGGAGCCTCAGTTGGTTTTCTCAATACAGGCAACCTACAATAATTCGCTTACATGATATACATCGACTTCGTCATCCAATGCTACTGCACAGTTACAGGTGTGTGATTGGGAAGTAATGCCCAGCTGCCAACAGTATCCACATTTAATGAACATGGTAATCTAATTAGCTTACCTTCACCTCATCAGATATGTACCTTTCATTTCTGGGCAAGCGTAGCAACTACCCGAAATTAAGACATTCTCGCAAAAAAAAAAAAAAAAAAAAAAAAAAAAAGACATTACAGAACCTCCTGTCTGCATGACAGTTAGTTAAAGACGGTCTAGAACGTGCAGGCCAAAATTGCTTGCCGTAGTGAACTGTGTAAAAGAAAATATGTGTTATAATATGTGTGATACATTACCTGCTTTCATAGTTCAGCAGCACAGGTTTTGAGCCCACTGAATTTTCTTCTTCGTTGTCAACAATTTTTATGATAACAGATAACTCATAACATATAGTGATGTTTGGAATCCGTATCAGTTTTTTAGTTGGTACTGTGTGTTCTATAGGCGTATGAAGGTCAACATTTACTTTTGCGACAGTGGCCTTTTGCATAGCGTAATATTAATTTAGGGTACTTCTACCTCTAGCAGTAACTTTTTTCACCATCATGTAATTTGCCCACATTCTAAATCTGATAATAGAAAAGAACGATGTCACGATTACAAATAGACAGGCTGGTGAATGAGAAAATTCCAGTTGCATCGTAGTGCAAACGGAAAATTTTGCAATGCTTTGATATGTGATATTAGATATTTGTTGATAGTTATGAAAACCTCATCTTTCTGAAGTCTAAAGAAAACCTCTAGATTCATATCAACGCATAACAGAGCGTAAGGATGGCTAAAGTCATTCCAATTGGATCACCTCTCCTGAACGAATTTTGGTGTCACCAAGTGATTTATCTGTCACGCCACTCTGGAGAAACTATTATTATATCTAGAACTACGTTCAGCTTTAGAAATATCGGCTCTATTAACGACTTGGGTTACTTGTTTTTCACTATCGAGAACTGTTACTATTAAAATCTTTTTTTCATGCCAAAAGCAGAAATGCCAGTGAAACTTCCCAAGATAATGTAATGACTAACTAGTTCTTTTTCATGAAATTAAAACTTAAGAACTATTGTGCTATTGTACTTACAAGAACTATTGTAAGTAATGGGTATTGTTTCACAAATAGTCATAACATTCCTATTCCAAGGGAAAAAAATTTGTGCTTAACTTGCTAAGAAGTACCCAAGTGAGGTTATAGTTCACTACGCACGCTTTTCTGTATAGCAGATGATCGGAATGGAAAAAAGACGCTCATATTCGGATCTGACTGACAGATTTCGATAACCCTCGTAAAAGGCAACAAAAACCGGTACGACAGAGTTTCATGTCCCAGCGATATCAAATTCGTTAGAAATGAAGGAAGCTATATCGAATGTTTGGAGACATATTATCTTGAAACTAAACTATAGTTTTTATATTATCTCCTCACTAGAAAATTTTTCTTCCATTATCTTACACTATTTGTATACTGTATCTGGTGATGGCTACAGGTATGGTACACGGTAAGCAAATGTCTGAACTGTGCATAGTTCAGCAGTCAGTTTTACAAAAGTTCGTCGTCCGAAGTACGGTTATTGACCATTACCACAGCAGTAATGAACACAACTAATTTCAGGAGGAAAAGAAGTATATATTGTGTTAAACTTTCCTGTCTTCTAATTTCTAAGTCCAGTGTTTTGACCGGTACTCACATGTTAGCACCAGACTCTATCAGTATTATCGGCTGCCGTTTTGATTGTAGTTTTCTAGTGTTGCACAAAGCCAATGATGGTATGAAGCTCTTTCTAAATAACCCATTTTTGTGGTGAGGTCTAATGAAGTTTTGTATGTTCTACACATTTCATGACGTGTGTGACTGAGTAAGCATAGAGTAAGCATTACCTGCAATTTGATCACTTCAACTTCCGATAGCAACAAGAAACACGACTGATATCGAAATGCTATAAAAAAATGAACTGTTGAGTTAAAATTGTAAGTTTCTGGCTCAAAACTGTATTCATACATTATTTCTTTGTTGTTTTTTTTTTTCAGGAAAAAATGGGATCTTAAATAGCTGTTTTCTTTCGTTTCGTGCCAACTTAGAAAATTCTTACGTTATGCATGTCCGCTGTTGTGTAGCCTTATATTCTCAACAAATAACTAGTTGGCTTATTTTGTGTGTGTGTGTGTGTGTATGAGTGTGTATTTGTCATTATTACTTGTACATAAACTTGCTATTTTTGTTGGTGCAAAAACAATCGTGGCATCATCTCTCTATTTCATAGATATTAATTCTATTATAGGTAGGCGTTTCATTATTTCCATTCTTATGTTTGGGGTTAGAACATGGCGCAGGAAAAGGTATATGCAGGAGGAGAAATAACAGAAAGCATAGTGTTCATTCTCGCAGCGCTTTATTTGCAATTTTCGAAGTACAGCGAGCACCGTATGTAGTCAGCAGTCTAAGGCCTCGTGGGACGACTGCTGGAACCGCCGGCAGTCTTGTGCAGTCTCGTAGTGCGTCCTGTGAACAGGTGAACAATAAATTCAGCAGTAGTTACTTTTTCAAAGCAAAAGAATTAACATCATTGCTTCTACTATGCTTCAAAACTACTCAAAAAAATTGCTAAGCTGTAGCAGTTTGAGATGAAATGTCATGATAAGCATTTACATACAAAGTAAGACATTGTTTTTACTCAGGTATGTGAGTGTTGTACATATATAATTATTTGTCTCCTTCCAGCTCTCAGAAAGTTATGTCACAGGTCTCTGTAAGCCCCTGCTTCGTGTTAAACCACTGCCATGATTCCTCTGTGTCTCGTCTATCTTGATAGACCCACAGCTCACTTTCCCATCTTTTGAAAGGAAATTTGCTCTCATTCATCTCCGTATGTTACTGGTGGTTGATTCAACTCCGCTTAAAAATAGTCTTTACTAGAAGGGCTGATGCCATAGAATAATCTTGCCCTTGTTTAAAAAATTTATTTTTTATTTTCTCCTATTGTCTGTACTTCAAAATTGTTGCAGCTGCCATTACTGGAAACTACCCAAGCGCACCTTCTAGTCGTCCAGATATTAGTCATCATGTACAGTTAGAAGTCATCTATGAAACAGGTACAAATGGTTCAAATGGCTCTGAGCACTATGGGACTTAACTTCTATGGTCATCAGTCCCCTAGAACTTAGAACTACTTAAACCTAACTAACCTAAGGACAGCACACAACACCCAGTCATCACGAGGCAAAGAAAATCCCTGACCCCGCCGGGAATCGAACCCGCGAACCCGGGCGCGGGAAGGGAGAACGCTACCGCACGACCACGAGACAGGTGCACAAAACAATCATACTACCCTTCTTCTTGAGAAAGATTAACTCTTATCCATTCTAAAGTGTGACTGCAGGTTTTGAAAAATATCTCACAAATATAACCGTTGCATTGGCTACCCAAAGACAATTTGTCTCAGGAAGCAGAACTACTTTTTAGAGACACTCAACGTGACTTTTTTTGGCAACACTTCAAGGTGTAAGTCTGAAAACCGCCTCCCCCCCCCCTTACACGCACACACACACACATACACACACACACACACACACACACACACATACACAAAATTGAAAAATTAGACTCACTCAGAGGCATTCCTTATAACTTTCACAGGTTAGAGGAGTTTAGCAGTATTTTCCCATACAGTATAAGGTGATCCCTGCTACAGCACTGTGCAGTTCAAGGCAATGATCTTTTCGAGAACTGGTGCCTATCCCTAATCGGCTTGAAATATTCTTTCTAAAGTACTCATCTGTACCTGAAGATTGATCACACAGGAATCAAAAATGTATGGCGTTTCCTAATTACGAGACAGAGCTTCTTATGAAATAGAATTACTAGAACGACCTCATCATCAAATCCAAATACACGGCTCCATCTTTTGAGTACAATTTCCAGAAAGTCTCAGTATTAAAGCAGGTGCAATGAATAACTTGTCTCTATCTACATTAGTTGATAAATATGTAGAAATCATGGCAAATTTTTCTCTAGGTGTACCGTTAATCGATTGAAATTTCGTTCATTCCTAGGTTGTAAATTTTATTTGATACCAAAATAGTTTTTCAATTAATTTGTTTTTAAACTATGAAGGAATTAAGTGAAGTTGCAAATGCTATTGAAATAGTTTTGAAAGAAGGGAAGAAAATAAAAGAAATAGAAAAATAAAGAAAATAAATTAAAGGAAACAAAACAAAACAAATCGATAGAAAAGAAAAGAAAAGGGTAGAATGAATATGAGATGAAAAAATACAATAGATCCTTGGGAGGTATTCTATTGAAATAAACCATCAGAATACATTTATACTATGGCAAACTGACAGAGAAGAAATTCTTTCGTTGTGGCCGAGTGGTTATAGGCGCTTCAGTCTAAAACCGCGCTGCTGCTACTGTCGCAGGTTCCAATCCTGCCTCGGGCATGGATGTGTGTGATGTCCTTAGGTTAGTTAGGTTTAAGTAGCTCCAAGTCTAGGGGATTGATAACATCAGATGTTAAGTCCCATAGTACTCGAAGCCATTTCATTACGTCACGGAAATTCAGAGATCCAGAATGGAATTTTCACTCTGCAGCAGAGTGTCCGCTGATTTGAAACTTCCTGGCAGATTAAAACTGTGTGCAGGACCGTGACTCAAACTCGAGACCTTCGCCTTTCGCGGCCAAGTGCTGTACCAATTTTTGGTTTTGTTGTTGATCTCATTTTGTTCGATATTGTTCGTTGAATGTGCTCGGGGCTGACGTCCGATGACACCCGTTTAGGTTCTTTGTTGACCAATTCAGTCAGTTTTTTTATTACTGATGGTAGCTAAACGTCTGACCGAACACGCTGAGTTATCTTTCCGGCAGCATCTGAGCTACCCATGCACGACTCACGATCCGTCCTCACGATTTTACTTCCGCCAGCAGCTCGTCTCGTATCTTCCAAACTTGACTGAAGTTCAC
Organism: Schistocerca serialis cubense; assembly: GCF_023864345.2. Taxonomy (NCBI): domain Eukaryota; kingdom Metazoa; phylum Arthropoda; class Insecta; order Orthoptera; family Acrididae; genus Schistocerca; species Schistocerca serialis. The sequence goes on from NC_064638.1 coordinate 414,355,336, forward strand.
AGAGTTTTAACCTGCCAGGAAGTTTCATACCAGTGCACACTCCGCTGCAGAGCGAAAATTTCATTCTGGAAACATCCCCCAGGCTGTGGCTAAGCCGTGTCTCCGCAATATCCCTTCTTCCAGTAGTGGTAGTCCTGCAAGTTTCACAGAACTTCCGTTAAGTTTCGAAGGTAAGAGGCGAGGAACTGGAGGAAGTAAAATTGTGAGAAGGGGTCGTAAGCCGTGGTTGGGTAGCTCAGTTGGTAGCGCAATTGGACGCGAAAAGCAGATGTCCCGATTCCGAGTCTCGGTCGGCACACAGTTTTAATTTCCCAGAAAGTTTCAAATTCAGAGATGCTTGTTGATGCTTTATGGGTATTTGGTCTGGAGCAAAAATAAAATCTTCAATATGATTAAAAAAATAAGTTGGCCTTTTTGCCTTTCTTTTCTAATTTAGTGTCAGAACGCAAAGTGACGCTGTAATCATATCCTATGTCAAATGTAAGGCGCAAACAACCCAAGTCAAGAAAGGGAATTTCTTAGTTTATTTTATTAATTTATTTTCTTTCGGTGATAGAAACTTCACAGTTCAGTGTCTTCATATTATTTATTTATACTGAATTCTTTGCTATTAGTGTCCGCCCCGATAGCTGAGTGGTTAGCGTGACGGATTGCCAACCTACGGGCCCGGGTTCGAGTCCCGGCTGGGTCGGGATTTCTCCGCTCAGGGACTGGGTGTTGTGCCGTCTTCATCATCATTTCATCCCCATCCGGTGTGCAGGTCGCCCCATGTGTCACTGCAAGGCCGGTTGCATGAATGACCACTTGAGAATAGGTCTACAGCTCCGAAACCAGATGCAATGAAATAAATCACAGCTGAAACTACAAATTTACTGCAGCAAGTTGCAATTTATCCTTAATTTCCCTGAACTTTTTCGGAGTTTAACTCTCCATCGTCATGTGCATTTATATCAGCTAATGAGACATGTATAGTACGTACTACGTTTGAGTAAACGTGTGACACTATCTGGTAGCAAGAGACAGTGGTAAGTTTACCCAAAATCCGGACACGTAATACGATGCATGTCTTATTAAATGTCGAAAATCCTCCTGATCGTTAGGTAGTTAACTATTTTCACGCTCCATCAATCATTTTGCACTATATTTCGTGATGATGTGGATAAGGGATGAAAAAGTTTTGCTGCAGCATTGTGCACCCCTTTTTGTGCTAACAACAATCTTAAGGCAGAGTAATGAATATCATTTTTCCTTCTGGTATTATCATTATGTTCAGTAAAGTTCCTAATCGCAAATTAATTAGTAAATATGATTACATGCTGAACATTTCTAAGTTTTTTTTAAATGTACAGGCGTGAGTTAGTAATTGGCACCCACTACTTGTTACACATTACTATAATAGAAATTCTGCAACGAAATGGAAGGAGTTGTGAAGGAGAAACTTTTTTATATTTGTATTTCAATTTTACTTTGCTGTCCGTCGGACGTTTTACGAGTACAGCACTGAATAGCCGCGCGGGATTAGCCGAGCGGTCTTAGGAGCTGCTGTCATAGACTGTGCGGCTGGTCCTGGCGGAGGTTCGAGTCCTCCCTCGGGCATGGGTGTGTGTGTTTGTCATAAGGATAATTTAGGTTAAGTAGTGTGTGAGCTCAGGGACTGATGATCTTAGCAGTTAGGTCCCATACGTTTTCACACACATTTGAACATTTTTGGACAGCACTGGATAAGGGATCAAAACGTTTTGTTGCAGCATTGTGCACCCCTTTTTGTGCTAACAACAATCTTAAGGCAGAGTAATGAATATCATTTTTCCTTCTGGTATTGTCATTATGTTCAGTAATGTTCTTCTGAACTGTAGTGGATTATTTACAAGAAGCCGTGAAGCGGTAGTCAGAATACCGAGCTACAGGTATCTACTAGGTGATCTTGGCTGAGTAACGCTTACTACTTTCTTGGGCAAGGAAGATAGTGGTTTAATGCTCTGAAACGCAGAGTGGACACACAAATAAATTGTGACTTTCATAGTAAACTTGTAGCTTCGATCGACATTCGTAACCGTCACGATCTTGACTTAAGGTATTTGTATTAAAATATAAATAAACAAAATGTAACGAATAAATTGTAGCAGTGAAGAGCTATTTTTAAATATAAAAAAAAGTCTCGGGAAGATCTGCATATAAAATTCTCCTTCAAAAATGACGGACAACGTTGCGAGAAACAGTTTTGGAAATCTGCCATATATCCTCTCACGACTTGTAAACTTGTTCCACCGCCTACTGTGCTCCAAGGCGGGACGGTTTGCCATGCGCGGTGGGACTTTGATGTCAGAGTCTAAGCAGCGCTCACAGGTCGACCAAGCAAAGTCAGGCGGCGACCCGGGCGGGACTTTGATGTCGCAGCGCTATTTTCCGGCCGGCTGACCGCAGCTCTCCTGGGCCCGCAAATGACGAAGTTGCGCGGGCCGGAGCGGACGGCAGAGCACTCGTCTTGAGGAATTCCCGCGCGCGCGTCCCGGGAGAGAGCACCGCATCGATCTGGCTTCCGCTCCTTGGCGCGCCCTCTCTGCCACCCTGGTCGCAGGCGAGCTGACCATTACTGTGGCAACGGGCCCGTCCTCCCTCGTCCCTCGACGCCGACGCTATTCCCACGCGAAGGAGGAATATGAGAACTGCAGCTGTTTTCATTTCCCAGACTTGAGTTTTTATGTGTGCTTTAAGGGAGTAAGGGTATATCGCAGGTAATTGCGTGCGGGGGTGGGATCGCCCGAACGGTGGCTGGCGCGAGGAAGGTGCGAGGGTGAGGCGCTCCCGAGACACTAAAAAACGTAGTTCTAAATTAGGGACGCAGGCAAGACACGGCCGGACTGCGCCTAAGTGCCGCGCATAAAAAGCGTGCCGCTGGTGTCGTGGGGCAGCGCAGGGTTTGGTAGCGTGGCGCGGGGGAGTGAGGGGGGAGGGGCATTCGGCGACCGCGTGTCTGCCGGCCCGGCTCCACCCCGCAGCTTCCACAGGCCTTTTTTCCTCGGATTTTTCATTGGTGCTCGCGGCCCCCTGCTGGGCGGTGGGCGGGTCCATCGCCACTGTCATCCTTCAACAGGCCACTCCCAGTCGGCCGGGCTTTTTGCATTTCTTTTCACGATTTTTAAGCCCCTCCTCCGCTCCGGCCGTTGGCTCCTCCCTCCGGGCACCTCTTTCCCCTCCGCTGGGCGGCGATAAAAATGTCGTGGCGCAGAGGGGCGCGACTCGCCGCATACATTATCCGCCTCCCTCGGTCCTCATTACGCGCGCCCGCGATCCCTTTCTAGAGCTGCCCCCTCCACTGCGCGGAGCTGCCCGAGGTGGGGAGGAATTTACGCACGTTCCCTCCCCGCCGGCGCCGCTTCCCCCTGCCCCTCTCCGCCCCGCGGAAGCACATTTGCGGTAATGGAGGCAAAGAGGGGAACGCGTGAAAAATTGGCGGCGCGGCGTGGAAGGGGCAGAGTTGCAAAAGCTGGCCAGCATGGCGGACTCGGCGGTGCATCGATTTTGGGAGGCGGCGGCCATCTTGGCAGTCCTTGAGAGTGCGTGGCGGGGAGGAAAAGGGGAAGACGCGCCGCTCATTGTTTGCAGCGGGCGACGCTAGTCGGCGCGCGGCGTCGCGTCGGAGGGCAACGCCGGACCGCGCGCCGCGGCGGGCGACCGTCCGTGTGGGCAAGCGGAGCGAGCCGCGTGACCCGTCCCGGCAAGCAGAGGGCCGCGAAAAAGAAGTCCAGCAACAGACAGATGATCTAACAGCGTGTTAACTTGCATCAACATTACTGTACGGATGTCACAGTATCGGGGTACACCTGACTTGAAGACGTTGCAAGATCGACTCTGCACGGAACTGGAAGGTCACAGAGATAATAACATTGCAGTTGGCGATATATTAACATGCAAACAGTCATACAAAAGAGCAGTCATACATGATGTATAAAATTAAATGCAACATCAAGATGCCACGAAAATGACAGCATCGAAAAAGAGAAGTAAAGGAATCGTATAAGGAAACACTCAGTGAAAGATTGTTAAAACTTGCTTCGAGTTCAAGCATTCTATAACCGCAAATAGCGACTATGGCAATAAACTTGTGTAATCTCAGCAGTATGGAGGAGGAAGAAGAGGCGGAGATTAGATTTTAACGTGCCGCCTACGACGAGGTAATTAGAGGCGGAGCGCAAGCTCGGAGAAGGGTGTGTAAGGAAATCAGCCATGCTCCTTTAAAGGAACCATCATGGCATTTACCTGAAGCGATTTAGGGAAATCAGGGATAATCGAAATCAGGATGGCTTTAGCAGCAGGCATATAATATTTAACGTTACTGCATTCTAAGATTGCTCAGAACTTTCTAAATAATTTCTAAATACTAAATGCCTGAAGTCTACTGGAATGTCTGCTGCTGTATTAAGTAATAGTAAGAAGAAAAATTAGAAAATTTATCTCAGCAAATCTGACAGTAAGAACCAAATTTTACCACGTGTTGTAAGTCGAACTACATGAAGACAGAATAACTTTTATTGCATCTCTGTGAAAAACCATATTAGAGCAAGTGGAACTACGTGAAAATAGACAGAAAACTATAACAAGAGGTATAAAAAGATTGCCAAGTATGCGATGCCAAACTAATAATAATTTGAATCGGAGACTACAGTTAAGCTTAAAACTGAATCGAGACAAATTGGTGAGCGATAAGCGTGTTGCGCAGGATTTTAGGAACAAGAAATGCCGGAACACTTGAGAAACGACGGCGCAGCAGAGGGGTCTGGTACTGTATATCTGGCTAAATAAGGCACCAGATGCTCATGCAAAATATACAGTGAGGAAAGTTCTATATGTTTCAAACAAACACAGTTTTTTGGCAAGGACTGAAGAATACGTTTTACTCCTTTAGGGGAAAAACGGACTCATTTCATAAGAGACAAAACAACTAAACCGAAATTACTAATTCTGTGTAAACTGGCAGAGGAATGTAGACCTGGGACGCAGCTACTTTTCTACTATAATAAAAATGACCCCGCTTGCAACAAACGAATATAGTTTCTTAGCTGCATGTACAGTTCCACAAATTGTGGCCGAATGTCTGTCTACGTCACGCATTACTGGGAACAATGAACGGAAGGGAAAGAAATTGTCTAGAACGCTTGATGAGGAGAGACTGCATAGTAAAGGATGCTCTAGTGGGAGTGGTAACTGGAAAGATCATAAGAGATAGTGGAAGTTACCAGTTAAACGTGATAAAAGCATTACACGCAGCTACGAAAAAGATGGTGGAAAACTGGAATGACTGGAAACTGCTCAACCTGCAATGATGGACCTCCCTAATGGGCAGAACCCGTCATTATCTTCTCAGAACATAAGGATCTTATATTATTTAAAATTGTTACAAACATGAAAAAGTAAGTATTAAGTGTGAAATGAGATTGTAATTTATAGAAGAGGAGAGGAGAGAAACCAGCTACAAATTTATAACAGAAAAAGGGAGACACTGAAGTGAAATGCGAATGATGTAGGAGTACTTAAACTGACATATTGAGGAATCAGAAATACAGGAACAACAAAGAATACAATTTATGTTACAAATTATTTAGAGAAATTGACAGAAATACTGATACGTATAAACAAAGGTTGTTAACCATTATAAAAAACGAACTGCTGTTTGGTTTTTTATGTTATTATCTGCTATGCAGCTGTAATTTCTGGGGTTTGTTAAGCTGATTGAATTTTTCTTTCTAATACCAGAAGCACTTTTAGTAGCAATTAATCTGTAAACATTGACCTTACCACTAGTAGCACGTTTAGCTGTACTATTCTGGAGCGCAACATCACTATTTTTACCCTCGATTACAATTTTCGCTTTTTATCCAATGTAGTAAACAACATCTTTTTATTCAGAAAACGTTCTGGTCGTGTAAGTATGCGACACAACTGTTGTAATAATAGCTGCCGTCCACGTCAGCTTCGAAAAGCATAGCACAAAGTCATCGATTAAATCGAAATTAGCGTCCGCGAGCCTGTTTACTCTTATGACGACTGTTGGAAAGCCCCATAGCGTTGAAGAAGAATCTGAGCGTCTCAGAATCAGAATTTCTGATGGTTTTTATTCAGTCGTTTGAAAGTGGTATAAAAGAAAATAACCGATTTCTGCTGAAGAGAGTCGTTTTCAAATCTAAAATATGGTGAGTGTGACAACATCGGTGTGTCTTTATAGGGTGATTCAGCTGGGCCTACCTATCGGTTTTATTCAATCAGCAACATATTCAAATACCACATGCAAGATTTTCATATTCTCTCGCTCTTTATCGCAAACTATTGTTCCTACAGAAGTAGTGCACAGGACTTTTTTGTGGCAAATTTATTGTAGCTAAATTTTGTCCCGAGATACGTTTTCGCTAGAGGCCATAATTTTCGAATTATTCAGTAAAAACGTAGAAAAGTGACCTTCAGACGTGATTTTGTCGAATAACGTGAAAATCGTGGCTTCCGGTGGAAACGTATCCCAGTACAAATTTCAACTACATTATATTTCCTAGAAGAAGTCTTCTCAATTTTTTTTCTGTAGGACTAATAGTTTTCACGTAGCAAACAAGGGAACGCGAAAATCTGTGCGCAGTTTTTGATAGTTTTACGCGTTGCATAAAATCCATAGGTAGGAGCAGTTTAATGGAAATGCCGTGTGGCTAGGGCCTCCCGTCGGGTAGACCGTTCACCCGGTGCAAGTCTTTCGAGATGACGCCACTTCGGCGACTTGCGTGTCGATGGGGATGAAATAATGATGATAAAGACAACGAAACACCCAGTCCCTGAGCGGAGAGAATCTCCGACCCAGCCGGGAATCGAACCCGGGCCGTTAGGTATGACATTCCGTCGCGCTGACCACTCAGCTACCAGGGGCGGACAGGAGCAGTTTAATCATCCTATATGTCGCATCAGCCCATACACATCAGCGTTTCCGAATAAGGAAGTTTTGCATAGCACGGATTTCATTACGCCACTGCAAACTTCCTTAAATTCGCCAAACAATATCATGACGACGCTGATATAATACAGCGCATCTAACAACTGTATCACCCCCACGCTCTCCAATACGTCCTTTTATGAACAAATTTCGCATAGCGCGGGTTTCATTGCAAGACTAAAAACTTCTTTCTCTCGCTAAACAATGTAATGAAAACGGACGCAATGCATTCTATTCTTGTCCATCTCGTACGTCGTTTGCTCGAAAATACTTCTAAAGACAATCACGTAACGATGTGCTTCCCTATGTGTGGGTAGATTTGTTATCTTGCTCCCAAATAAGAAATTTCCCGAACCGATTGGACACCGAAGTGAAGAGATCTCGTTAACTGCACATGGCGCTGGTGTTTTTCGATCCTGTGTGCAGCAGCGTCAGAAGCGGTGAGGTTCCGGGGAGGGGCTGCGTGCACCTACCTGTTGGCTCGCATCCCGTTCCATCCGTTGCCATCGCATCGCATCCCATGCGGCCGCTGCACTTTTCCGATCGCGCGGCGCACACTGTGTCACGGCTCTAGTTGCGCGGCCGGCCGCGTGGCGCGCTACCTGTGACTGATGCTCTCAAAACACTCACGCGGCGAAAAATTGACCCAGTCTCTGGCAGGCTGCCGCTTTGAATGGACCACGCAGCGCAGCGCCGCGGCGCGCCAGCTGTCCCGCGGGGAAAAAAGAAAGCGAGGGAAAGAGTAACGGCTGCGCAGACGGGCCACGTCGCGTAGCGGGGAGCCGCTTTCCAGCCAACATTGCGTCGCGGCTGTTCTAATGTGAACCGTACTATAGTGCACGCCGTGAGTAGTTCGTTCGTTTACGTACTCCAATCGCAACAGAACACGACAGAATCATCGCGCTTTTCACCCATCTCTGTAAATCTGGCGGAATCATTGCACAAATACCAGTTCTTTTAATTTTCTTGGCAGTCTTTCACGCAAATTCCTTCGTATCCCGAGTGTACGCGACATGCTTTCGACGTAGCGGAATCACCTTGCTGAATCCCAAACAGGAAAAATGAATATTCTTTCCAGTTTTTCTTTTAATTCAACTCGTAGTGTATCCCAAACGCGGTATCAATGTCTCGTAAAGGAATCCTGAAAGTATGATTCTTTTAGATGCGATCCACAAATTCATTAAAGTCTCAACAAACCGGTATTTTCCCAATATGTCGTTAAGATGATTTTCTTTACCTCTCTATTTTCCACTTTCTTTAATGAGTCCCCCCTCCCCCACCCCCTGCGCGCGAATTTCTCTCCTATGCCAACGTCAATGCTTAGGATTGGCACCCAATATCTTCTATTATCTGCTGGATGTACTCGAATCCCTGACTTTCCGTGCAATTTTACTGCTCTACAGTTCCCTGTGTTACCATGTAAGTTATTCCCTGCTGACCAAACACTTATCCCACAATCCTCTTTCATCCTCTTGTCAGTTTTTTCCACATACTTTTTGCCTCGGAGATTCTGCAGAATACCGCCCCATTTTTCATCTTAATAAGTTCATCCAATTTTCAACATCTGCTACAACACTACATCTCCGACGCTTCGATTCTCTTCCTTTCTGGATTTCCCACATTCCGATTTTCACTACCATACAGTGATGTGTTCCAAACGTACGTTCTCAGAAACTTCTTAAATCAAAGTCGAAGTTTGATGCCAGTCGATCGCTTTTTGGATAGCAATGCCCGCTTTTCATGTTTTAGTCGCTTTTTATGTCCTCCTTGCTTCTTTCGTCGTTCTTATTTTGCTTCGAAGGTAGCATAATTCATGTATTTGGTATTTCTCATTGCTTTCCATTGTCACCTCTAAATGTGGTAGATGTGGCTCCATGAAAATATACACAAGGTGTAAATGGTATATGCTTACAACATAAGACAGTGATCTAGAGGAAGTCGAGACTAACAGTATGATTCGGGACGCTTGTGGTCTGTCAGGTCTCGAAACTACCTCAAATAGGCCTAAAAAAAACATCCAAGCTACAACGCATGCGCGTCGCGTGAGATTTTCAGTATTCTCTCACTCTCTTCGCACAAACTATTAGTCCTACACAAAAAATGAATACGATCTTTTTTATAGGAAATTTAATGTAGTTTAATTTTGTACCGGGATACAATCTCGCTAGAGATTGCAGTTTCCGAGTTATTCAAGAGAAACTTATAAAAGTGACCTCCAGACGCACGCCCATCCCCCCAATGACCGTCCATTGATCAGTATTTTTACTATGTTACTCGCGTTGGTGGTCCCGGAGGAGGTTCGAGTCCTCCCTCGTGCATGGGTGTGTGTGTGTGTCCTTAGGATAATTTAGATTAAGTAGTGTGTAAGCTTAGGGACTGATAACCTTAGCAGTTAAGTCCCATAAGATTTCACACACATTTGAACATTTTGTTACTCGTGGTACTCCCTCCTTTCAGTACACAAAAACTTGGAAGTGCTCGAATTATTTCCCGTATTCGACGATTTGCTCTTCATTGACTCTGGCTCTGAGCACTATGGGACTTAACATCTGTGGTCATCAGTCCCCTAGAACTTAGAACTAATTAAACCTAACTAACCTAAGGACATCACACAGATCCATGCCCGAGGCAGGATTCGAACCTGCGACCGGAGCGGTCACGCGGTTGCAGACTGAAGCGCCTAGAACCGCACGGCCACACCGGCCGGCTTCATTGACTCTATTCTTCCATTGTCTTAGTCGTGCGCTTACAAATTGTAAAATTGACAATTGTGTATATTTTACCTCAGGGTTTCGTGAGTTTTATCGGCATAAAATAAATAATTATCGTTTTGTTTGTCTGGACTTTTTATAACGAAACTACGGTGGTTGAATGGCTTCAGTTTGGATCTAACTGTGAATTTGATTGGTTGTGATGTAACAGCCCAGTCAATTAAGACCAAAAGGATCGAATGTTTGAAGTATTTCGCGCAGTCGCAAGTATTTGTTCAGTGGCAGGAGAGGGTACAATGAATACCATACTAAAAATCCGGACTGGTGGGATATCAGAGAGGGAGTGGGAGTGCGTTTGGTCACCTTTGTGAATTTTTCATGAATCACTCGAAAACTGCCTAGCGAAAACGTAACAGGTATAAAAGTAAATTACATGAAATTCCCTATATTAAAGGTCCTACTCATTTTGGCTCTAGGGCTCATAAATAGTTTGCGAGAAGAGAGCAAGAGAACTGAAAATCTCACGCTACGCGCATGCACTGTAGCTTAGGTGGTTTTTGTAGGACAATATGAGGTAGTTTCCCGATTTGATAGAACACAAGTGTCCCATACCAAACTTCTCGTCTCGGCTTCCTCTACACCACTGCTGTAAGGTGTAAATATAATTTACACCCTCTCCATCGTTGTTGCGGTAAATGAATGCCACAGATTCTCTTTACTTAAGAGTTTCACTGTATAACTGCCGATAACTCGAAGGTTTGCTTGAACACGACAGTGCGTTACGAGGCACTTCTGATTGGCTGTGTTACGGTGTTGTCTTTCTTTTACCTTTAAAGTGATTTAACAGGCAGTTGCAGAGGACCTACAGATTAACGTGGCCCCCGTATAATGATGGTACTTGGCATTGTTGTTGTAAAGAAATCATTGTCAGACAAGAAAGAAGCTACAGTTAACAGAAATAAACCCAGGATAGACTGAAAATTGAACCCCTCAGCACTGGATTTGTTGTCTGGCATTTACCCACCAAACCACATCACTAATTATTAACCCATATCGCTTTTAACACCGCCTTCAACTGGTAGCCCTGCCAACACACACAGATGCGCACTGTCTAGTTTTACCGCACGTGTCTAGATTTCAGAATGTCCAAAGGTCCCACACAGCCACCTGAGGTACTTTGCTTTGCTGGGAGGCGATGCTGGTTCTACGAGCGCAGTGCAAATTGCGTTTTAATGACAGGGTCTGGCGCGACACCGGGCGTTATGAATTTCGACGGAAACATTGCCTGTTTTTCAGTTAACTACAAGACCACACAGCCATTTCATCAACTTCCTTTAGTGTTCATACATTACTATTTCTTTCTATACATTTCCCCATCATCGCGTTTGCATTCATCACAGATACACAGTAAAACCCGCACAATTGAAAGTGACAGCACTCGAACCCTGACCTCCGTGTTCAGAAACAACGGTGCTGTCCTGAAAACGCGAACACAGGAAAAACAGTGTTGGGTCGTCAACAGTGTTCAAAATTGACTTCTTTCTCAGGAATTTTTAAAGTTTGTGACTTTAACGATAGAAACAGTTCATCACCAGAAGGTGTGCATCATGAAATGAACCTTAGGAGAGAGCTAATTTCCAGAACTGTGGAGATTCATGGACCCATATGTTTCTATGCGTAATGATAATCAACAACAAATGCATTGGCTGACTCTTCTTCTTATCGGCGTTTTCCGTACGTTACTCTCTTCGCCGATTCTGCGGAGACCCTGCTCACTCCTTATCAGTTCACCTAACTTTCAACACTTGTGTCACTGCGTCTCAAACGCTTCTATTCTCTTCTGTTTCGGTCTTCCCACAGTCCATGATTGCCCAACATACAATGCTGAGCTCCTAAATTACATTTTTAGAAAGTTATTCCTCAGCTTGAGGCACTAATAGACTTATTTTGATCAGGGACACCTTCTTTGCCTGTGTTAGTCTTCATTTTAAGACCTCCTTGCATCGTCCGTCATGAGTTGTTTTGCCTCCAAGGAATCAGACTTCCTTAACTTCGTTTGCTTCGTGATCACCAATTTTGACGTTAAGTTCCCTGAAGTTTATTCCCACTTTTCAACCCTACCCTTAGTTCTGCGTTGAACAATAGGGACAAAAGACTGCATCTCTGTCTTACACACTTTTTAATCCGTGGACTTCGTTCTTCGTCTTACACTCTCATTGTTCCCTCTTGGTTCTAGTACATTTGGCACGCTTACGTCGAGAAACTAGGAATTCTGCTCTTTGGGACAGTATATGGAAAGACTTCTGCTTCATCTTCTGTCGCAAGCAACATAGCTCGGAGTAACGGGCGTACAGGCAGTTTGACTTCGCTATTTACGGACACAGTCTCTCTTCTGCCTAAACAGGGATACCACCTCAGTTGCAGAAATTCGAATCCATTCCTACCTCAAGGAGTTTTGTGTTTCCACTCACTTCCTTATTTCCAGATAAAAGCAGTACAGACAAAAATGGCTCCGAGCACTATGGGACTTAACAGCTATGGTCATCAGTCCCCTAGAACTTAGAACTACCTAAACCTAACGAACCTAAGGACAGCACACAACACCCAGCCATCACGAGGCAGAGAAAATCCCTGACCCCGCCGGGAATCGACCCCGGGAACCAGGGCGTGGGAAGCGAGAACGCTACCGCACGACCACGAGATGCGGGCGCAGTACAGACATTTGTCAAGGCAGTGGGAGTACACAAATGAAAATAATCCATGTGGAGCTGGGCCAGTAGTAGTATCTCCTGAAGCTGCGAGGCATACTACGATTAAATTGGTTTCATGCGAATTGTGTACCATTTAACATTTTCTACAGCACGTAAGTCTTTCAGCTAGCTTATCATAACTGAGGAATATTTCGCCGCATAATTTCCTCTAAAATTGATCACAGACGTTTAATAGCGTTTAATCCTAGAGACATAACGGAAAAGTGATGTTACTGATTTCCATCCACATCTAGGGTATGCCATTTGTGTATCAATTCGAGCAATCATCGTATCTAAGAAACGTGTTTATGGGATGGAAGAACTCTTGAACGCTTGTAGGTGCCTCGCTATCTAAAATATTCACTTAATTCTTCGCTACAGTTATTCACACTGCCATTACAATATAATTGACAGAACTTAATGCGATATGATGCTGTCAGAAACAGAATGAAAATATGACGGCTGGTATCGTGTCGGTTCTTTCCAATCTTTTTGGTCTCTGTTTTATGGTCTTGGCGCTGATGAAACTGTTGTGCAACTCATGTTAGACTGTGACAGCAAAAATATGTTTGACAACAATCTGACTCTCTTCTGATCAAAGTGAGCTTAGTGTTAAATGTGGTGTCACCGCCAGACACCACACTTGCTAGGTGATAGTTTTAAATCGGCCGCGGTCCATTAGTACATGTCGGACCCGCGTGTCGCCACTGTGTGATCGCAGACCGAGCGCCACCACAAGGCAGGTCTCGAGATACGGAATAGCACTCGCCCCAGTTGTACGGACGACATTGCTAGCGACTACACTGACGAAGCATCGCTCATTAGCCGAGCAGATAGTTAGAATAGCCTTCAGCTAAGTCAAAGTCTACGACCTAGCAAGGCGCCATAGCAATTGATAGTTTGATAGTTATCGTATGAAATGTCTCATCAAGAACGCTGTATACAAATGGTGGATTAAAGTTAAGTATTCCAGCAGCTACGTACTTTTCTTTATAGCATTCATAAGTATCCTGTTTCAGACCATCAAGTCCGCCTGCTTGCTTAATGGCCGCCTCCCTTAAATAATGTGCGTAGTGTTGGCAATCTGTCAACACTACATTAAACGTTGCGTCAACAGTGGGGTTGGCAGAGATATAGAACCAGTCTGTATTGGACTGGGAGGAGGATGTAACTTAACAACTTAACAACGCTATCTCTTTCGATTGGACACATCCAATTGTTGCTCCAAGATGAATCGAAACTGAAATTATCTATTGGGAAGGAATGCATTTGTCACAGAATGAGGATCGAGATTTATTTATCAAGTGGAAGCTGTGAACGACAAATTCTACAAAACAGAGAGTTTGAAGACTTCCTAGATACATGGGGAATGAAGTACACACAGCAAATGAAATATTGAAAGATCTAAAAGTCTCGTAGTTTATTACTTATTAGGAAGAAATTTGCTAGCGTAATAACAAGAAAATCAAAGAAGATAAATTTGTGGTAGGTATTATATCACTTAAGGGCATGACGTGGCATAAAACGGAACGAGCCCGTGAAATCAGTAATAGACAATAAGAATGGAAAGCTTAGTTTTGTTTGTAGGACTCGGGGAAAGAGCAGTGTTGTTATCTGATGTGGAAACCACATACAAAGTGATAGTGCAGCCTACTCCGGGATGCTGCTCCACATGTTTGAAGGTCTAATGGAACAGGACTCACAGTAAATGAAGTGTGGAAGAGTCATACTTCGGAGGTGCCATTTTTTCATACTACGCGTTTTTATTGCTATTGTCTTGTAGGTGGCAAATAGTGGAGAAAATGTTTCAGAAATTCATTATTAGATGAGACATGGCAGAAAAGAGGTAAGCGATGCCTTTGTTCCGCAAGATACACAGAATTTGATTGAGTCAGCTAAAGTTATGCATCCATTCCACGTAATTTCTATGGGTACAACTGATTTCTTTTATTTTAAAGATGCTGCTGAAGCGCTGTTGCCGCTGAACCACTGTTGTCGATGGATGCGTGTAGGATCTCCAGTGCACTATGATAAAAGTGTCTCATACAAATCCATCTCAAATAGCTACTAAAAATTCTTTTTCTGAGACAGAGGAATGGAAAAAGTCAATGTCTTTAAAAGATGAAAGACCGTGGTGGATGTGTGTCATGCCGTACTTCATCTGAAAAAACAGCCATGTTTTATCAGTTGCAAAACACAAACATCTCTTGGCAATACTGCCTTTGTTTCCTTAAGAGCACTTTGAATTTTACAGAAAACTTTCTAACCTTGATCCCAAGAAGGACAAACGTCAATAGTGGAAATTTCTTTTCTCGAAATTAATTTTGTTTTTCTCTTGTAAAAAATTCAAAATATAGGAGCAATGATTTTTGTTGATTATAGTTCTAATATTTACAACAATACTGCTGTATTTCTGTAGTACTATCGCAAATAAAACGCAGTATCTCAATATTAATGGCACATGAACAAAATCTCTCTTATTAGCACTTAGAACCACTCAGTTCCCTGGTATGGCATTTACAATCTTCTTAATAAGCTATTTTCTAATTAAAATAGGAAATTTGGTATTATAACGTTTGACATTTTCACTCTCCAGATAACGAAGGACTACAAGGAGGTACCTTTATGAATGTAGCAAATCACTACAGCCCATACGACAGTTCGAAAGATACATTAGGTAAACTTAAACTGTAATTTTCAGGAGTAAGCTGATCTTCTCGCAAAGGCTTTTGTTCGTCGTTCATTGTCAGTAAAGGGTACGATTCATTAAAAGGAGATAAGGCAGTCTGGAGCGATTCAGTGGCTTACACACCAATAAACGGAAATTTTTTCCCGCTTTATTCGTGAGTGAAGCTGGACAGCAAATGGTTTGGACAGCAAATGCTTAGTAATCGTACAGCAGGTCCCTATCGCCATCCACAGTACAGTGACGTGCGGAGATCAATATAGACGAAAACCAGAATATTTTTCATTAAATGTGTTAAAAAGACCAGAGACCCAAGATAAAATCAACTGTCTGCTGGAATGACCATCCACTAAAACTCGGAACAAATGATTGAAAAGAGGAAAAGAAAAAGTAGTAAGGCAAGGAAGGAACGGAAGAAGCAGACTGGAAACATCGGACGCACTGTGTACTAAATCAAAATGCAATAAGAAGAGAATGGAGCAGCCTGGTTGCTTTGTAGTACGGCAGATGTGGAAATCCCCACGAAAGTGAAGCAATGAAACGACAATATGCCGACAATATGAAATCAGAAGATGTGTACTTGTGTTACAAGTCTAGTTCTGTAACCTAATGTGCAAGACCAGCAAAGTTAGGCTGCGTTCCACTAAATTAAGGACTGTGGTTGCCTTTCACTACTGCCGACCGAGCAGTTGGCGGGAGACGAAGGAAGTTAGCTTGAAATTCTTGGGTGAACTAATAACTAAGTGCCTTTATGGCAGATTTGTGAATTTAATTACACACAAAATGCTGTTGTGGTACAGCTTAAAATCAGGTATTGGATAACTAGAGTAAGTCTTCACTAATGCATTTGATTGATGATACGTAATATATTACAGAACTGTACAAGTATGTACGACTTCTGTACATATGGAGCAAGATATCGACTTGCTTTTTATACAGGAATGGATATACTCAAATACCCAGCTGCCTTTTATATTTATATGTGGTACTTACTACCCCACAACTAAATTCGAAATAGCCCCAGTTCCCTGGTTCTGACCAATTTTCCAACAATTGGAGGGAAATGGCGGAACAGCAAATCTCCTCAAAAATATTCCTAATTGGCACCCCTTCGACCCCCCCCCCCCCCTTCCACCACCAACACCTCGCCTCGTTTATTTTAGGTAGAATAAAACTGAACTCTAAATCGATCTCGAACTTTCTGCTCTGTCCTTCAGTAGAGAACGGAGTTCATTGTTTGGGCTATCTGTAGCACGCAGTACTGAGTGATATTCAGTTCCTCTCAGGCCCGACCTCGTATGACCTCTGACGCGAGCTCACAGATCCTGCAGGTCCCACACTGGGGTTTGGTAAGCAGCATCCTTCACAAAGGCTCTAAGGAAAAAAATGTAACGATCGAGGCCCAGTGAGGAGGGGTACTATCCAGCTGCAGCAGGATGTCAGGTTGCAGTTTTTCAACCTGCAGAAATGCAAACTGATCCGACATATCCTGATGAACACTCGAAGTTATTGACGCGTCTGCAAAGGAAAACGTCCCCACCAAACAATCGCGAAGCAGACCACACCTCACATTACCTTTCCACTACGGCGTACAAGGTTCCCAGAGTCCCAGATAAATGATGCTGATTTATCTATCAGTCACATGAAAGGAAGCTTAGTCCGTTGACATCTCCTTTTTGAGCTAGTCCGTGGCCGACGAGACACAGAATATGAAGCGCGCCTTGTGAGCCTTGTGAGCACGAAGCTTCAGTCTCTCCCGTAGCACCCTGAGCACCGTGGTTGGTGCGACTGTTGAGACGTTTCACGAATGGATTTGGCTTGGCTCCGGGTAAACGCCTGTTGCACCCGTTCCACATCTGCATCGCTCATGCACGGACGACCAGAATTCGTACTCTTCATTACACTATCATATTTTTTGAACCTCGAAGTGCCACTGTCTGATAGTGGGACGTGATGGTGGTGCGCTTCTGTAACGCGTCCGGAAGTTCCGCCGGAACTGGGAGTCAAATTTGTTCAAAACCGTGTGTGAAATCTTATGGGACTTAACTGCTAATGTCATCAGTCCCTTAGCTTACACACTACTTAACCTAAATTATCCTAAGGACAAACACACACACCCATGCCCGAGTGAGGACTCGAACCTCCGCCTGGACCAGCCGCACAGGGAGTCAAATTTGGCCACGTGAAGACATTTGGGAATAACTGACATGCTTCTATAAGGGAGACATAGTGGGTAAAAACTATAGAGGAAGACAGAGATTGGAATATATCCTGCAAATAACTGAGGACGTAGGTTGCAAGTGTTGCTCTGAGATGAGGAAGTTGGCACAGGAAAAGAATTCGTCGTGCGCTGCATCAAAGCAGTCAGAAGATTGGTAACTCAAAAAATAAAAAGCGTGCTTCCTGTTCATATTAACAGCACTAATTCCACAGACAGGATCTCTTTACTTAGGCTCCGCAGAAAAGTAGCTTCCAGTGTAATTTCTTGTCGTTTCTTGTTCATGATGATGTGTTGAGGGATGGAGCACAAGATTTTATTCAGCAACTATGGGGCAGGAAATTGGTAATGGATTTTGGCTTTTTTAGACGAAAACGTCCAAGCGCTCACATCAAGTAGTAAAACTGAGATTCTAAATATATATTACTAGACGGGGATTTGGATCTCCCTCAAGAATTTTTTACTGTTCATCCTCGTCTGTGCTAGAGTTCGATGTAAATCGTTAAAATACACGTTGGTATCAGAATTTACGCTGAATATGTTAGATTTATCCATGATAGTGTGAGCTACAAGCCGCAAACCTATAGGCGGAACTAACTGGATACGCTGTACGACTCATATGTTCAAATACATCCGAGAACTTTTCAGGACTACAGTCTACATATCCACATATGATTTTCAGCAATGTCAAGGACCAACTGAAAAAGAGTGTTTTCAGACAATCTGGCTATGTAGGTGAGCCGTGCAAGGCTTGTGTTCATGCCATTTATTGTTTGTCATCTTCTATTACGGCACTGCCACCTCGTTTCCTATTCCATTTACTGGCGCCAATAACTTCCTGCCTTACTTGCCCGTGAGCGGCAGCAGCAGCGCGTATCGATAAGCGCACTGTTGTACCATCTCTGGAGCGACCGATAGTGTTTCGGGATCGTCGTGTGTTTGGCGGTGAGTTGGAGACGGACCAGGAGGGCGGTCGGAACGCAGCAGCAGTGCAGTCGGGGGCGGAGCCCCAGTGAGGTGCGCACAGACAGTACCAGCGGGGACGACCGTTGGTCGGTCGTTCGGTCGATCGTCTCATCGAAGACGTGTATTTGGGTCGGTTCCTTTCTGTGCAGAGAAGTCGGTTGTGTTCCCTCTGCATGGTTGGGCCCGAGCCAGTGTCTCCGGGACGTCGTCCGTCCGAATGAAGTCAGTTCAGTTGGAGACGGACCAGGAGTGCAGTCGCGCACGGAGCAGTGAGTCGGCAGAGTCAGTCGGAAGGCAGACAGTGCGAGTAAGCACCGGGACCGTGATCGACGCAGACGGAAGGCCGTTGGTCGGGCTGCCTGTCTCACCTAAGCGTGCGTTAGTGTTACTTCCCAGGCTGACCGCTGGAACCTGAGCGCCGCTCCTTCTGCTTTACATGGTGATTTCCTTTTATTTTTAAGTACTGTGTGTGGCCTTCAGCCGAGTTTTAGCTTATTTAAATTGCAAGGCTCTTCTTTTAAGCCTTAAGCCGTAAAATTGTTTTCTCCATGGTGTGTGTGGCCTTCAGACGAGTTTTAATCTTTCTTAAATTAGAAATTCGAAATCTTTGTCTTGTCCTTAAGTTATAAGATTTTTATTCTATATTATGAGGCCTTCAGTCGAGTTTTACACGAAATATTTTAAGAAAAGGCCTTCACCCTTTTCAAATTGGAAGCTCTTCTTCCTAGGCCTTAAGCAGTTAAACTGTTTGTTTCTTGGCCTTAAGCCGAAACACTGGTCTTGCTTGATGTGTGGCCTTCAGCCGAGTTCTGTGGGAGAGATTTAAGATAAGGCCTTCAGCCTATTTTTATTGAAGAAAACAATTTTTTTTAAAAGAAGTGAAACTTCCAGAACAACTCCTGTACCTCAATTCCTTGCTTAGGCCTTTATCCTTGGATTTTCGTTTGTGGCCTTCAGCCGATTTACATTACATCAAAGGAGTTCTTTCGTTAAAACCTTGAGAGTTGTTAATTCTTGCTTATGTTATTGTGTGTTTTGACAAATAAAGTTTATATGTTGAGTGCAACTGACAGCAACTTATTTTTGCCCCTTTCCACAAATGTAGCCTCATCCTCTCTGTCCTGCTGGTCAGCAGGGAACGTGTAGCTCCTTCCCGCCTCAGTAGCCGAGGTCGCTAGCGCAGGAGAATGCTGCTGATGAACACTGTGCAACCTGTCAAAAGAACTCTAGAGCTCTAACTTAGACCATGCACGTATCTTCAGTTTACGGTATGAAGGATTTCCAGTATAGGAAATTGCCCGCCAAATTGGAAACCACCGCTGAGACACCGCAGCTTTCACCGCGATTGTAGACCTGTCACGTGATGGTCGCCTACGGACGAAAACGCCGATTGGTGACTGCTGACTGCAAGTTACAGCTTGGAGGTACCCTTAGTACAATTCAATAGAACTTCACTGACGGAAATAAAACGCAGCACCAAGAAGGGGTTGTGCAACATAAACATAACTTGGTAGGCGTGTTTATACATCTGAAAGATGACGTCTTCTCAGATTTTGCGCCAGTCATACCAGTGTGGTGCTAGTAGCACCACCTTGCGGATGCAAATCAGTTTTGCTTCAAATACACGCTGTAAAGACCGTGAGCGTTAGCTACCCTTGAGACTGGAGACGGTGGGTTGATGTTAGTCAAGAATGCCTTCAAGATGACAAAGACGCAACATCCCACTGAACTTGAACGAGATCGCCTAATAGGGCTACGAGAAGCTGGATGTTCCTTCTTCGATACTGCAGAATGATTTGTCGGAAGAGTAGGCACCATACGTGATCATTGGCAGCGGTGCTCACGAGAATGTACAGCCGCAAGAAGACCGGTTTCTAGACGGCCACCTGGCACTACCGAGAGGGAAGATCATAGTGTTCGGGGTATGGTTCTCTCGCATCGTACTGCACCTGCGCCAGAAATTTGAGAAGCAGCTGGCACCACAGTGACACAACGAACTGTTACAAATCGGTTACTTCAAGGACAGCTCCGAGCCAGACGCCGTGAAGCGCGCTGACCGCAAACCACCGTCATTTGAGATTTCAGTGGTGTCAAGCGAGAGCTCATTGTAGGGCGGGGTGGAGGTTTGTTGTGTTTTCTGCTTAAAGCTGATGCGGGCTGTGTTTTGGTTATAAGCAGACCTGACGACGGCCTGCAACCAGCCTCTCTGCGTGCTAGTCACACTGTGCTTACACTTGCAGCTGTGGTCTGGGATGCACAGTAGGAGTACTCTGTTGGTTATCCGACGCGCCCTGAATGCAAATTTGTACGTCTACATCCACATCTACATCCATACTTCGCAAGCCAGCTGACGGTGTGTGGCGGAGCGTGCTTTGGGTACCCCTATCGGTTCTCCCTTCTATTCCAGTATAGTATTGTTCGTGGAAAGAAAGATTGTCGGTTTGCC
This sequence comes from Schistocerca serialis cubense, assembly GCF_023864345.2. Taxonomy (NCBI): domain Eukaryota; kingdom Metazoa; phylum Arthropoda; class Insecta; order Orthoptera; family Acrididae; genus Schistocerca; species Schistocerca serialis. Next base: position 414,376,083 of record NC_064638.1, read on the forward strand.
TCTGTGTGGGCTCTAATCTCTCTGATTTTATCCTCATGGTCTCTTCGCGAGATATACGTAGGAGGGAGCAATATAATGCTTGACTCCTCGGTGAAGGTATGTTCTCGAAACTTCAACAAAAGCCCGTACCGAGCTACTGAGCGTCTCTCCTGCAAAGTCTCCGTAACGCTTTCGCGATTACTAAATGATCTTGTAACGAAACGCGCTGCTTTCCGTTGGATCTTCTCCATCTCTTCTATCAACTCTATCTGGTACGGATCCCACACTGCTGAGCAATATTCAAGCAGTGGGCAAACAAGTGTACTCTAACCTACTTCCTTTGTTTTCGGATTGCATTTCCTTAGGATTCTTCCAATGAATCTCAGTCTGGCATCTGCTTTACCGACTCTCAACTTCATATGATCATTTCATTTTAAGTCACTCCTAATGCCTACTCTCAGATAATTTATGGAATTAACTGCTTCCAGTTGCTGACCTGCTATATTGGAGCTAAATGATAAAGCATCTTTCTTTCTATGTATTCGCAGCACATTACGCTTGTCTGCATTGAGATTCAGTTATCATTCCTTGCATCATACGTCAATTCGTTGCATATCCTCCTGCATTTCAGTACAATTTTCCATTGTCACAACCTCTCGATATACTACAGCATCATCCGCAAAAAGCCTCAGTGAACTTCCGATGTTATCCACAAGGTCAATTATGTATATTGTGAATAGCAACGGTCCTACGACACTCTCCTGCAGCACACCTGAAATCCCTCTTACTTCAGAAGACTTCTCTCCATTGAGAATGACATGCTGCGTTCTGTTATCTAGGAACTCTTCAATTCAATCACACAATTGGTCTGATAGTCGATATGCTCTTACTTCGTTCATCAAACGACTGTGGGGAACTGTATCGAATGCCTTGCGGAAGTCAAGAAACACAGCATCTACCTGGGATCCCGTGTCTATGGCCCTCTATTGATTCGACCTGTTGTGCTGCCATTCATGAACAACATACCCGGGGGTGGTTTCCAGTATGATAACCTTCTCCCACATATCGGTGTTGTAACCCAACATGCTGTACAGAGCTTGGACAAGTTGCCTTGGCCTGCTCGATCAGCAGTTCTGTCTCCAATCGAGCACATGTGGGACATCACCGGACGACAATGCATCGTCATCTACAAACATCATTAGCCGTCCCTGTATTGACGGACCAAGTGCAACAGGCATGGAACTCCATTCCACAAACTGACGGGGCACCAGTACAACAGAATGCCTGCACGTTTGCGTGTTTTCATTCGACATTCTGGCGGTTACACCGGTTATTAACATACCAGCCAGTCACAATTGCAGTTCTGTCTCCAATCGAGCACATGTGGGACATCACCGGACGACAATGCATCTTTGTAGTCTGGTGATCGTTATAAAACAAATGTGGGGACGACTAGGTATTAGTAGATGTGTGAGGCATGCAACCTCGCGGGTTCAGCAGGGAGGTAGATCAGTCGTGATTTGAGCCTGTATCATATACGGAAATCGCAATTTAGAGTAATTTAGAGCTGTGCAGCATCAGGACAGGATCCTCCAATCTATTATCCAGATTTCACCCGTCCTCACACGCGCCGTTACGTTCATCGTGCAGCAAGCTGACTTGATCTCCACGGTGTTGCTGAACGCTCAAACAGTACGTGTTCCCCAACGTGGTACACTCGACGGCAGCGCGCTCCAGCGGCAGTTTGCAGCTGCAGGTGACGCGTTCGAACTGCACTGTACACATGAGTTCTCGAAATGGACAAGCGTAACCTAGCTCCCATAGCTTTAAGCCGTCCTCATACGGGATGAGACAGCTGATGTCGACCTGGACCAGGATGCTAAAACCAACCACACGAGACCCTGCAATTGGATGTCCAGGTTAATTTGATATGCCTGTGTACCTTGGTAATTTGAGACTGAAGCGCTGTGCAACGGCTATATCTAGCTTGCAAATCACATTGCTTACGAAATGGACAAGCTTCAGATTCCTGTGTTAGCTCTGTTAAACGCACATTACAGCCTATGTCCTTATGCTGCTCGTGTTGATCTGTCTGTGGTAAACATAAATAAAAATTTCAATATCCCAGAAAAATTATAAGGCAGAAAAGAAACTTTGATGTCTAGTTAGTATTCATATGGGATTATAGAAGTTCCAGTGCAAATACCGCCACACAAATTCACAATAGTCTATCACTCTCATTTTTAGTTAACAAAAGCTAAGTAACTCAACCGAACAGACCTCGAAAGGAGCAACGGTACCTACCACCATCGCGTCATCCTCTGCCGATAGGCGTCACCAGATGCGGATATGGTGGCACATATGGTCAGCACACTGCTCACGAGTCCGTTGTCTGATTTCGTGACCGGAGCCGCTACTCTCAGTCAAATAGCTCCTCAATTGGCCCCACAAGGGCTGAGTGCATCCCGCTTGCCAACAGTGCTCGGCAGACCTGAATGGTTACCCATCCTTTTGCTAGCCTAGCCCGACAGCGCTTAACAACTGCGGCAAGGCTGTTAGGTACTGTTTAGTGAAACACGAAGTTGATTCTTCGGTGATCACTGTTTCTGTTCAGTAGCAGGATCTTTTCACCGCGTGAAATACAAGACATAAAACAAGAATGTGCAAAATATCGTACTTAGGCTGGCGCCGATGGCTTCAAGCGGCATCTTTCATAATATCAAAGTTATAATAGGAAAATTAGTCAACCACAAACATGACGCTTCCTGTTTTACTGCAACTAGTTGTACCAATAACGACATGCATTCGACAACACCCTTGATGTGCTTGTGCTTTGAAACGGCATATAATCATTGGACAGAAGTTATAATGCAGAAAGCACCAAAAATGGGCTTCAACTGGAATCCAGTATAGCCTCTCCCACTATCTATACTGAAGAGAGAGATGGCCTCAATGAGAAATAGCTAGCGCTGTTTCATCTCATTGGTCACCGAGCGAGGTGGCGCAGTGGTTAGCACACTGGACTCGCATTCGGGAGGACGACGGTTCAATCCCGTCTCCGGCCATCCTGATTTAGGTTTTCCGTCATTTCCGTAAATCGTTTCAGGCAAATGCCGGGATGGTTCCTTTGAAAGGGCACGGCCGATTTCCTTCCCAATCCTTCCCTAACCCGAGCTTGCGCTCCGTCCCTAATGACCTCGTTGTCGTCGGGGCGTTAAACACTAACCACCACCACCACCATCTCATTGGTCTAAGTTAAGATGCGCTTTCAAAATACCTGACATGCTTGATACTGCTGTGCACGTTGAGAAAGACTCCACAGCGTGCTGTTTCCATACTACTCTATCAGAAACACAGCACCCTCAACGCTGACGTTTGAATTCACCGTTCATATGACGATGGTTTTTATGATGAGACATGTTCATCCAGAAAAAAAGAAATGTTACTCCTCTTCCTCGCAATCACGTGAAAGACGTTCTCGTGAAATCGTTGTTTAGGTAGTTCGACTGTAGAGAACATCCCACTGTGCGTGCGCTGATGTACAGAGACGGAGCCAGGAGCGAGAGCACAGAACGTCACCAAGGCGCGAGGGTGACTGAGCCTCTCCAGCTACCGTGAAGGGGTTGTTTAGCCCCTGATGTCGCAGTTTGGCGGTATTTTGGAAGGTAGACAGCAAGAGGCGCTGCCGACAATGATAACGCCAGGGAAAACATTTAAAGAAGCTTTAGAGTAATGTCATTCCATTCTGTTCTCAGATTCTGGTCTGTTCTGTTCTATGAGTCTGTTCCGAGATGTTGTGCTGATGTGCTGATTAATGAGAGAGCTGTTCAACCAATGTTATAATTGTTGTGTTGGAACAACGAGACACAGGAGGACGTATACGTCATTTAGTAGCTTGAAAATTTCGAAACTCTTTTACAGCTCTCGACAGACGGGGAAGAAGTCACATGAACGGTCCCACTGCATAGAAGGTCCACTTCATCAAGATAATTCAACAGAGGCAACCGTACATAAACCTTCAGGGAGACAGATCGTTTGGAACGCCACACCTCTTCCGGCCTTAGTCCAGTTGCAGAACATCAGAGCACCACGGTATTCCACTTTAACCATCGCCGTTTTGGTGTTATGTTCGTCTTTCAAGATGATAATCGATAAGCCGTCTCCAGAAACACCAGCTGATGACTATTAACTACAAATTATTTCTTATATGTACTTCGTGAACACCTTCCCCGAGGTAACAGAAATCACCCTAATGGAATGGTTCGCCGTGTCTGTTGACGTGAATCCGATTCTGTTTCATCTAAAGCTATTGAAACTAACACTGGATCGTAGCAGGAACCATCTTCACATCTTGAATGACCTCGGCAGGTCCTCGAAGACTGCGACAGGCTTCAGCAGCAACGTCTCACCCACCACACGGCGTAGAGCAACACGGTATTGAATGTTACCCAGTAGACTCTTTTTATTTGACATTGTGCAAATTCGAAGAGACTAGCTACACTTTACTTGTCGTTAAAGATTGTCATTCCATTCCATGCTTCTCTTGAATCTAAGCCCCCACACATTCCCAGATGACGCAAAGTACACTCATGCTCATAAATTAGGGATAATTCAGATTGTGGTGCCAGACAACGTGGCACTACACAAAACTGGCGCTAATAGCATACGCACATAGAGAACACACACGACACAGATGTGTAAGTCCACGGTATTGGTGATAAGTTGAGAAAACCGTCCCGAAACACATGTGCTACAAAATGCCACTGTTTCCTGCGCATGTACCCCGACATCAGTATGTGATATGATCACCATGCACACGTACACAGGCCGCACAATGGGTTGGCATACTCTGGATCAGGTGGTCGAGCAGCTGCTGGGGTTTAGGCTTCCATTCTTGCACCACAGCCTCTCGGAGCTCCTGAAGTGTCGTAGGGCTTTGAAGACGTGCAGCGATACGTCTACCGAGAACATCTAAGACGTGCTCGATGGGGTTTAGGTCTGGAGAACAGGCAGGCCACTCCATTCGCCTGATATCTTCTGTTTCAAGGTACTCCCCCACGATGGCTGATCGGTGGGGCCGTGCGTTATCATCCATCAGGACGAAGGTGGGACCCACTGCACCCCTGAAAAGGCGGACATATTGGTACAAAATGACGTCCCGATACACCTGACCTGTTACAGTTCCTCTGTCAAAGACATGCAGGGATGTACGTGCACCAATCATAATCCCACCCCACACCATCAAACCAAACCTCCATACAGGTCCCTTTCAAGGCCATTAAGGAGTGGTATCTGGTTCCTGGTTCAAGCCAGATGAAAACCCGGCGGGAATCACTGTTCAGACTATACCTGGACTCGTCCTTGAACATAACCTGGGATCACTGTTCCAATGACCATGTACTGTGTTCTTGACACCAGGCTTTACGGGCTCTCCTGCGACCAGGGGTCAGTAAAATGCACCTTGCAGGTCTCCGGGCGAATAAACCATGTCTGTTCAGTCGCGTGCAGACTGTGTGTCTGGAAACAACTGTTCCAGTGGCTGCGGTAAGTCCCGAGCAAGGCTATCTGCAGTACTCCGTGGCCGTCTGCGGGCACTATTGGTGAGATATCTGTCTCCTTGTGGTGTTGTACACTGTGGACGTCCGTACTGTAGCGCCTGGACACATTTCCTGTCTGCTGGAATTGTTCCCATAATCTTGAGGTCACACTTTGTGGCACACGGAAGTCCCGTGCTACGACGTTCTGTATTTGACCAGCCTCCAGTCGCCCTATTATTCTACTCCTCATAACGTCATCAATATGTGTTCTTTGAGCCATTTTCAACACACAGTCACCATTAGCACGTCTGAAAAAATCTGCACATTTACTCGCTGCACCGTATTCTGATATGCACCAACACACCTCTGCGTATGTGGACTGCTGCCAGCGCCACCGTGCGACGACCTCAGGTCAAATGCGCCAGAGCTTTGTTTCACCAGGTATCAGCATTATTCCTAATTTATGAGCGTGAGTGTACTTTCTGTACAGTTTATACTGAAAAGCTGCCCGGGGATGCTAATTCAGAAAAAGGTCTTCTCTGCAGCAAGATCTAATGGTGCGGGACTAGGAAGGAGGGCTTACTGCCGTAAAAAGGGCGCATGCCCAGTAAGCTGGGGCAGTGTTATGACTTATCACTCGCTTGGCACTGCCACCCACTTCCCGTTCAGTGTGCAGCTAGTTACTGAAAACTGGCACACTTTGCCACGCGGCGTACGCGGCAGAAGCAACACAAAAAAGGCCTCTTTTAAATGTACAGCCTAAACGCTGGCTATCCGACCAAGTAGGCCGTCGAACTGGCGCGTGCCAGAGAGTCCAGGCGCACCACTGATTGTCTATGGGTCAGAACGGAAGCTCGCCCAGCCACCGAGCTACTGGGCGTCTACCAGTAAGACGACAATAGCCAGACGCTGGACCAGGGTTCGCACTCCGGAGGCCCACGCTCCCATCACCCACCACAGCTGTGGCAGTCTATCAGCCCATCCCACATGCGAGCTACCCGTGCCATACTGCGGCATCAGTTCCTGACGTAGCTCGCCCGCCAGACCACAATGTTCACAACACAAGATCGCCCCCTGTTTGGATTGCACTGGACGTAGTTGCAACCATCTTCAAAGCTTCGCCGCTGAGGTCTGTGGGTCGATGCCGTACCACCAGATATGGGCTTGAGCTGCTAATACCAACTGTTGGAAGGTAATAAATTTCTACTCTCATCGAGACGCTTTCCATTCACAGCGACCCACCATCCTCGACCAGAGAGAACCCTCCATATCCTCTACGAGGTATCGAAACTGGCGGTGCTACGAAGTTTCACAGTGTCATGGACAGTCAGCACTGCAACCACTGTTGCGCCTTCCTTGACGCAGCTGCAAAGAGGTGGGCGCCGACAGTGGTGCGCCCTACGGCATCACTGGACGCTTCAGCGGCACCGCGTTCTCATACCTCACGAGTTGCGGATCTGTATACAACATCACGATGGACGTATCCGTGTGCAGGGGCTCCAATAAGAGCGAACGTTCTCAGACTTCATTCATCAATATCATTTGAGCCCAGAACTGGCCTGATGGTATGGGGTAGCCTACTATAGAGTACACAACAAGATCACTTCTGGTTCACTTTAGATGGTATCTTGGACAGCAGATATTATATTTCTGACGTCTTACGTCCAGTGTCTGTGCCATATATTCAACATCGCCGTGACATAATCTTTGAGAAACATAACGCAAGGCCGTATGTTTTCCGTGTTGTGCTATGTGGTGCTGACCTAGGTCGACACAGTGGCATTTCGATTGTTGCCCTGACCAGCATGTTCTCCAAACCCACTGGAAATAGATCTTCGTAGATTTCCGAGAGACAGCTCTTGTCAGCCACTACAATTGATGAACTGTGGCCTAGAATTCAAGCAGCATGGCATGAAGTGCCCGCGTCCGTCATCCAACCCATCTGAGTTTCAGTAGTTGGATTACAGCTGTTTGCCAGAGGCGGTAGCTTGTGTATTAAATTCCGAATCCTTTATAATTTATTCCATGCGAGTCTCGTGTATTCTTCCTCCCATCCTTTGTTCGCACAACAAGTAATACTTCGTTATTTCCTTTCATTCCTGGTGTTGCAATTTCAATGACCTTCAGTGTGTTTTCCCACGACAAGAGGAGTCTGCTTTGCGCGATTCCAGGCGACACCGCTTTAGACCTGTTCGCTGTGACTGTCACCCTCAGTAAAGGCAAACGGCAATCTTGACTTTTGCTACAAGCTGCACTGTAGCGTAGTATATGCGTGATATGTGCGCGATACATCCATGATACGAGGGCTATTCGGAAGGTAAGGAGCGATAGATCGCGAAATGGAAACCACAGTGAAAATCAGAACTATTTTATTAGCGGCAGTTAACTACACCTTCCAGCTATTTCTCTACACAGTTGCCTCTCTACTTATACACCTGTCGTAGCGTGTACCAACTTTTCAATTCCCCCGTTATAGAAGACAGCCGCTAGTGCTCTTCAATTTTCTACTCTGGAGTGCGCCTAGTTGTCTGTGTCAAAATATTGTCTTCATAGCCAGCGGTTCATTTGAGTTGAGATGAACCTTAGGGGTAGCCAATTACGGCTGTATTGTGGGTGATCAAACACCTCCCATCGAAAACACTGCGGGAGCATCTTCATTGTCCCTGCAGAGAGCGGCCGAGAATGGTCGTGTAGAACGAACCGCATGACAGTTATGTCATGTGGATTGCATAGCTTGGCGAAATATTTCGCCAGGCCCTCATACTTGGTGGGAGACACTAATTACTAGCCTTCCTTACGTTCTCACTGTGAGCTCAGAACTGAAAAGAGCGACATGATGCGATCGACGGGAGTACTAGAGCCGGCCGAAGTGGCCGTGCGGTTAAAGGCGCTGCAGTCTGGAACCGCAAGACCGCTACGGTCGCAGGTTCGAATCCTGCCTCGGGCATGGATGTTTGTGATGTCCTTAGGTTAGTTAGGTTTAACTAGTTCTAAGTTCTAGGGGACTAATGACCTCAGCAGTTGAGTCCCATAGCGCTCAGAGCCATTTTTTTGGGAGTACTAGGCACAATGTTCAACGCATCTGTGCAAAGCTTCATCAGATTTTCACTGTATTTTCTATTTCGCGACCGATCGTTCCTTACTTTTCGAATAACCCTTGTATATGCTTGATATACGACATGTGAAGCCTTTAATGTCTCTATTTCTTCCTCGATGATGGGCAAGGACCGAAATCGGCCGGAATTGAGGGGAGCCGGAGGTGGTCAAATCCAAAAAATTACCTTTTTTTTTTTTTTTTTTTTTTGCTACCGAAAATTATTTGGAACATTCCTCTTTAATGTAAACTTTGAATTATTGTTCTACTCGTCCCAGAAGTGGAGTTATTACCATTTTCCCCCACGCCTGCAGAGGAAATGGGCGGCCGCTGAATGCATCTAACACCCTCTCGTGACTTCCTGGCGAACTGCTTGGGATTTTCTCGGCCTGTTACCCATACAGCGCCTTATGTTACGCATACAGCGAGTGTGCAAGGGTTGGCTACATTGTTTTCTGTGACAAATATTACCCGTATTTCCTTACAGCTTACTCCTATTTTCCTCAGAATTTCGAACATCTTGCTCCATTTAATATTGTCGTACACTTTTATTCTGGTTACGATGCCTCGTTTTAGTAACCGTGTATATAAGAAGAGGAAGAACGTAGGGAAAAGAAAATTAACACTAATACCAAGTTGCGATACTACAATGAATAAGAGCGCGGAACATCGTCTCCTTGCTGTTTACCGTTTCGAATTAGTTCAGTGTTGCGCCTGTTGTTGGTAGTATTATACTTCTTGTGTAAAGCGGGTAATATGCAGTATGTACAAGAATCAGGAGGGAACAATAAAACCAATTTTTCATGACTTAGCACAGCCAGAATTGTTACACAAATGTCTACACGGAAAGACGCAGAATCCTAATGAGTGCGTAAACAATTTGATTTGGAAAGTGATTCCTAAATGGGTGTTTGTAAGCATAAAAACACTGCACTTTGGCATTTATGATGCAACAGCAACCTACAACCAAGGGAACAGTGTGGAGTGTGAAGTTCTGAAGGCATTAGGATTTACAGCTGGGGTGAACACTGTACGAGCACTAAGAAATATTGACAGAGAAAGGATAAGAGGAGCAGAAAGAAGAGAAAGGCATATGAAGTATGATGGAACAACAGGCCAGAAAAGAAGACAGAAGAGGAAGCTTTTGGAGGATGAAGAAGAAGACCCTGATAATCCATCCTATAGTGCAGGAATGTATTGAGAAACTTTGATAGCCATTTCCCGTAAATTAGAATTTTTCGATTATAAGGAACATTTTCTCAAAATCCACTCAAGCTAGAGAGATGAAATTTTTATACAGCACTCCTAGTGGTCAAACTTACATTTTAACACAGCCATTTGGCAATATGTTCAGTAGTTTCATTTCAGTTTAATTATAAAGCAATTATTTGTAAAAAAATTTGGGTCATTAATAAAAAAAATAATTGGAAGGAAACTAGAAAAGATACTCCAAAATCCTTCTGTCATACCTGCAATACTAAACCACTCTATTTGTAAAAAAAAAATTCAAATTTTTATATTTGGTAGTTTATTCATAAATGTTCCTCAAACTTAGTGATTTTAACATGTGCAGCATTGGCACCTCCGGTTCCCCTTAATACCAGCTTACAATACTGCTCAGTCTTCTACGTTTCCTCCAACTCGAAACCTGGAAGTGATTGGTGCAAGGGAAAAAGGTTCATTCCCTTGCCCTTCACACGTATCTTCAAAATTGCAAACTAAGTTTCTGATGTCTGAGAACGGAATGTCTTCTGTCAGCGTGTTATGCCAATTTTGTCTTACAGCAGTCAGGTTTCGACTTTGAATGCGAAAGCTATTCAGTCTCTGATAGTTGCTCGGTAAGTAAGGGAGAAGGACAATGTAATACTATAGTTTAATGCGGCGCCGACGACGAAGTCATGGGAAAAAAAAGCACAAGCTCGGAATGGGAAAGGATGGAGAAGGAGTCAGTAATGCCGTTTTGAAAGAATCATCTTCGTATTCGCTTTTAGTGATACTCGGAATAAGGGAGAACTTAAATGTAGATGACTGGGCGGGGAGTTGAACCTCATTCCTTCTTGACTCTGTAAGTAGACATTTTAGGTTTTTATGTTGGTAACGCCACGTAGTGCTCTGTATGAAAAGCGTTGACTGTGTTGTGTGCAGTCTGTGGCTGATTGACTCATTGTTGGAATATTCGCTAGTGTAGTGTTGGCCAGTTTGATGTGAACAGCGCGTAACGTTGGGCAGTTGGAGGTGAGCCGCCAGCAGTGGTGGATGTCGGGAGAGAAATGCCAGAGTTTTGAGAGGTTACTATGAGCGGACAATCTGGACGTGTGTCCGTCAGAAAAAAGAAATTTGTAATACTGGATGTCATGAACTGACATACATATATGTATTATGACTTTTGAACAATATTAAGGTAAATACATTATTCTCTATCAAAATCTTTCATTTGCTAACTGCGCCTATCAGCTGTTAGTGCGTTCAGTAGTTAGAATCGTTTATTTAGCTTGCAATATTGGTACTCGCTGTATTGCAGTAGTTCAAGTAACGAAGATTTTTGTGAGGTAAGTGATTCATGAAAGGTATAGATTATTGTTAGTCAGGGCCATTCTTTTGTAGGGATTATTGAAAATAAGATTGCGTTGCGCTCAAAATATTGTGAGTCAGTTTAGTGATGATCAGAATAAGTAAAGAGAGAACTGTCTGAGTACGTTCAGTTTTGCTCAGCTGTTTGAAAATCAAATAACGTAAGAGTTTTTCCAGCACTGTCATTCTTTACATACAAAGTGGAAGTTTCAACTCGTGTCCATTGTCTTACCACAGCACCATCGCGTTCGGTTAACAACGGATTGTCATGTGTAAGGAATTATTAGGGATGAAAGGAAAACAACCATAAGGACCAGAGAAAAGGCAGGGGTGGAAAATGTAATCGTAATCGCAACGAAAATGAAATGGGTGTAGGCAGCAAAGGTAGCCAAATGAATGGATGGTACATGACCCAGCGAGATTCTCGATGGGTTTCAGAATTTTAAGGCCGACCTTCACGAAGACCTAATGGAAGGCGATATCATTAAATATGCGGTAGTAGTGTGAACGCTTATTTATGAAGGGGCTAATGTATGGATAAGTCTCGAGGTGGCCTATATTGAGCAATATATGTCATCCGGCTGGTGAAGACAACTTTTTAGCATAGATATCACTTCTCTTTGGTTTTCTCCTGGCTCTATTAATAATTTTAATGTTTCTTCAAGTATTTTGTTAAACGGGTAAAGTTTGAATCTTCATGTGGTCTTACAAATACTGAAGATGTTTTTCTCGGTACTTACGGTAGATTCATCTTATATAATTCTGGACAGAGCACTGGTATTCGGATGATTTGTAAGAAAACTGTTCCCAATAATTTTTACTTAAAATTTTTGCAGTGCCTCTAAATACTCACATCCCGTGATGAATCTGCACAGGTTGTAAAGCGGACTAATGGAGTGGCTTCCTATATCGTCTTCACCTCCATTCGTCTCCAGTAGGGTCTCGCTCGCCCACACCGTCCCGAAGCAACAGCCCGTTACCGCACAAATCAGCCGCTATCACAACTCACAGTAGATTGGTATGCACTATTATCAAAGAGCCAATTAAACTGGAGCTGACTATTTTGCACATGTTGACAATCTGCAAGATTAGATTTGAGAACAGATCAAGACATCCCCATAACGATACGACGATATGCAGTCATATCACGTCTTATACACTACTGGCCATTAAAATGGCTACACCAAGAAGAAATTCACATCATAAACAGGTATTCATTGGACAAATATATTATACCGGAACTGACATGTGATTACATTTTCACGCAGTTTGGGTGCATAGATCCTGAGAAATCTGTACCCAGAACCACCACCTCTGGCCGTAATAACGGCTTGATACGCCAGGGCATTGAGTCAAATAGAGCTTGGATGGCGTGTACAGGTACAGCTGCCCATGCACCTTCAACACTATACCACAGTTCATCAAGAGTAGTGATTGGCGTATTGTGACGAGCCAGTTGCACGGTCACCATTGACCAGACGTTTTCAATTGATGAGAGATCTGGAGAATGTGCTGACCAGGGCAGCACTCCAACATTTTCTGTATCCAGAAAGGCCCGTACAGCACCTGCAACATGCGGTCGTGCTGAAATGTAGGGTTTCGCAGGGTAGAGCCACGGGTCGTAACACATCTGAAATCTAACGTCCACTGTTCAAATTGCCCTCAATGCAAACAAGAGGCAACCGAGACGTGTAACCAATGGCACCCCATACCATCACTTAGGGTGATACGTCCATATGGCGATGACGAATACACGCTTCCAATGTGCGTTCACCGCGATGTCGCCAAACACGGATGCGAGCATCATGATGCTGGAAACAGAACCTGGATTCATGCGAAAAAATATTTTGCCATTCGTGCACCCAGATTCGTCGTTGAGTACACCGTCGCAGGCGCTCCTGTCTGTGATGCAGCATCAAGGGTAACCGCAACCATGGTCTCCGAGCTGATAGTCCATGCTGCTCCAAACGTCGTCGAACTGTTCGTGCAGATGGTTGTTGTCTTGCAAACGTCCCCATCTGTTGACTCAGGGATCGAGACGTGACTGCACGATCCGTTACAGCCATGCGGATAAGATGCCTGTCATCTCGACTGCTGATAATACGAGGCCGTTGAGATTGAGCACGGCGTTCCGTATTACCCTCCTGAACCCATCGATTCCATATTCTGCTAACAGTCATTGGATCTCCACCAACGCGAGCAACAATGTCGCGATACGATACACTGCAATCGCGATAGGCTACAATCCGACCTTTATCAAAGTCGGATGGTACGCATTTATCCTCCTTAGACGAAGCATCGCAACAACGTTTCACCAGGCAACGCCGGTCAACTGCTGTTTGTGTATGAGAAATCGTTTGGAAACTTTCCTCATGTCAGCACGTTGTAGGTGTCGTCACCGGCGCAACCTTGTGTGAATGCTCTGAAAAGCTAATGATTTGCATATCACAGCATCTTATTCCTCTCGGTTAAATTTCGCATCTGTAGCACGTCATCTTCGTGGTGTAGCAATTTTAATGGCCACTAGTGAGTGTTATAAATATCAAAACGAAATTTCTTTACCTGCAGAACTTTTGATCATAAAGTGTCACATATGAAGTCGGAACAAAAGCCCTGATTATGTAGTGTTTGCACCAGCATGTCATAAGCGCAGTGGACAAAATATTAGTCACTCCCTTAAAAGAACACTCTGGTCGCTTTGCGGTGCTGTTCCTGGTGTACAACTGATACCAGTCGGACACCTGCAGTGGCTGTCAGGTGGTGGGTAGGTGCCAGTCCGCTATATGAAACCGGTGCAGTAAAATGGGTCGACGTGCAGACGTGGTAAAATGACAGAAATGGGCTACCACGTTTGAATGTACCCATGACCACAGCGTGAATGAAGTTGCTCTATCTGTATGTGTGAGAACGCGGGCTCTTCGACGTCGGCTACAAAGAGTAGTATATCACTGGCAACAGGAAATGAAGACGAGTGGCACGCTTTATCAGCGAAAACTGGTTTCAAACTCGACAGACATTGCTGATGTCAGTGAATGCAGATCGACCTGTAGCATTCTCTGAGCTTGCATTGTGATGAGAGCTGCATGCAGTGATCATCTGGGGCCTAGTACCTCGCAAAAAATCGTCGCTCGTAGTGGCACATAGCGCTGGATTTCTTAACAACATAGTAAGCTGACAGTAACTGACTGTTAGCGTGTTGTGTAGCGATTTTGCCTTTTTTCCTATGAGGCAAGATGTCGTGTGCATTGACTGCTCGATGGGGCGTTAACTCCGCAGTGTGTGGAGGACTTTGAGGGAGTTGGAGGAGGAGGAGGAGATTAGTGTTTAACGTCCCGTCGACAACGAGGTCATTAGAGACGGAGCGCAAGTTCGGGTGAGGGAAGGATGGGGAAGGATATCGGCCGTGCTCTTTCAAAGGAACCATCCCGGCATTTGCCTGAAGCGATTTAGGGAAATCACGGAAAACCTAAATCAGGATGGCCGGAGACGGGATTGAACCGTCGTCCTCCCGAATGCGAGTCCAGTGTGCTCACCACTGCGCCACCTCGCTCGGTTTGAGGGAGTTGCTCCAGCGTATATTCAAGTAGAGCACCTCCGACGCGGGTGTATAAGCACCGACATATAGGCAAGGGATTAGTGCGGTAAATGCGGAACTGAAATCTATGGCGACGTTATTACCAAAGGCGAACAAACAGGACCAAAGTGCTGTTATTCCTTTCTGGGCTGTCGAAAGAAAAACACCGGTAGATATCCATCGGAGAATGAAGAACTTGTATGGGGCTGCATGTCTGTCGAAAATCTTCCTTGTGCGAAAACTGAGACAAGGGGCGCTGCTGTTCCATGATAACGCTCGTCCTCGTATCACAAACTTCGTAACGCAGAAGTTACGCCAACGCAGGTGGGAAACCTTAGAGCACCCGCACTATAGTCTTGATGTCTCCCCACGCTTCGGGCTCTTAAGAAAGACCTTGAAGGCTCGGCGGTTCCTTTCGGACAAGGATGTGCTGAGGGCAGTTACGGACTTCTTCACACAGGAGGCCACGGTGTGTTACCAAACGGGTACCCTCAACATGGTGCCTCGTTGGGATGATTGCCTCAGTGCTGACGGCGACTTTCTCTGATTGTTATACCGATTCCGGGCTGTATGGTCTTCGAAAGGAAATTTTTTGATCCCTGTTTATAGTCCAGATAGAAGATGGTTCTGCGATATTTTTGGGGTGATTTTTGTATCACGATCAGGTTACCGTGAACGTAAAGCAGTGTGTATTTCACCATTTTCGGAAGACCGAAAAATGCAATTTCTTCTAGATCTTCGTGATAACTGAGCGCACTCTCGTGCTCCAAGATGACAACACCCGTGTTTACAGAGTTGCATGAATGTGTGCCACGTTTGATGAACCTTCAGTCACCGTGTCGCATTCACACTGGCTCTTAATTCACATGGCGTCAATCCCCAAGAAAATGTTTTCTGCTACTTGGAACAGCTGGGAAAACGAAGCAGTCCACATCCCCGCACTTTGGTAGCTCTACGGGATCTAATCACCAATAAGTGGCTTCAGCTGGATATGGCATACCTGTAGAAACTTGTGAAGTGTTTTCCTCCCCAAATAAATGGTTCAAATGGTTCTGAGCACTATGGGACTTAACTTCTGAGGTCATCAGTCCCTAGAACTTAGAACTACTTAAACCTAACTAACCTAAGGACATCACACACTTCCATGCCCGAGGCAGGATTCGAACCTGCGACCGTAGCGGTCGCGCAGCTCCAGACTGAAGCGCCTAGAACCGCTCGGCCACTCCAGCCGGCTTTCCTCGCCAAACTGAGGCCATTATCAACGTATGGTACAGGGTGTTAGCCAGACTTGTCCCAGTGCGGTTAGAAAACTCATCAAGTTTTGTGCACACCGTCAGATCTTCAGTGGCTGGTATGGTTAGAGTCGCCACCCCACGGACTTGGTAGAGCCACGCAGAGACACACGTGTGGGTCTCCTTGACGGGCCTCGTCTCGTGATGGACGTGGCGGGTGATCGCTTTGCTGGACTCCATCCGAGTGGGCGGCACTGCTCGGCTCCAATTAAGCGTACGGCGGTGGGGCGGCGGTCTGGGGCGGCGTGCGCCGCCACGCCACGCCGGGTGCCGGCGTTTTCGCTGGCCGCCGCCCAAATGAGAGGGGGCTGTGCCGTGCAGCGCAGCGCAGCGCCTGTAATTCCGCCAGAGCCGGCCCTGATCGAGTATTGGGCAGGTCCCCGCTGTGTCTTCTCTTAATTAGAGCGCCCGCCGAGTTTACGGCGCCCAGCCCGTCTTGCGAGTTTTAATTATTCCGAATCCGGCTTGGGAGTTGCCGCCCGGCATATCCGCGCATCTTTCACTCCGACTCGCAATCTTGCAGAACATTTCGTTGGCTCTCGGGAGTCTGCTTTAGAATACGAGGGGGCAGCGGTTTCGCCGGAGAGCTGATAAGGCCTGCTTCCCATCGAGGGACCCATGCATCTGCGTGCTTCTCCCGGAAGGATTTTAAAGCCTCGTACTCAATTAAACGCTACGTCTTCCACATCGCAAACGAGAATTGTGTTTTATTATGAAAGAGGTGATGAGAATTACTGCTGGCTATTTTCGCTGAAAATTCTATCGGCCCTTTACTTCGAATTCTAAACAACATAAATCACCTTAGGCCCGATTCATTTGATTTCTTTTAATGCTTTTTGTGAAGAAGTAGTGAGGCAAAAAGGAGTTTCTGTAGGACAAGAAATCAGATGCAGAAAAGCAAGTGCTACACACACACACACAAAAAAGAAGAAGCACGACGGAGGAATTATCCGAATGGAACAGAAATGTGTAGGTGTGATGTTGATGTACAGACAAATAAATGATGACAATTTCAGAAAAATTGGACGATTTATTCAAAGGGAAAGAACCTAACAGAGTAAGTCAGAAACATTGGCCAACCTCTGTTATTTATGCAGGCAGTTATTTGGCTTGGCACTGACTGACAGAGTTGGATGTTCTCCTGAGGGCTATCGTCTCAAACTGTCCAATTGGAGCGTTAGATGTTCACATCCGGAGCTGGTTGGAGGGCTGTGCCCTCTGTGCTCCAAATGTTCTGCTTTGGGGATAGATTCGGTGACATTGCTGGGTAGGGACTGGCAAGCACAAAGACAAACAGTAGAAACTCTCGCCGTGGGCGGGCGGGCATTATCTCGCTGAAATGTAAGCCCAGGATGGCGTGGCGACGAAGGGCTACAAAACGGGATGTAGAATATCGTCTACGAACCGCTGTGCTATAAGGATGCAGCAGATGACAACCGAAGGGCTCCGCTGTGAAAAGCCGGCCGTGGCGGCCGAGCGATTTAAGGCGCTACAGTCTGGAACCGCGCGACCGCTACGGTCGCAGGTTCGAATCCTGCCTCGGGCATTGATCTTTGTGATATCCTTAGGTTAGTTAGGTTTAAGTAGCTCTAAGTTCTAGGGGACTGATGACCTTAGAAGTTAAGTCTCATATCGCTCAGAGCCTTTCTTTTTTTTTTTTCTTTTGCTGTGAAAAGAAGTAGCAACCCGCAGCATCACTTCTAGATGTCGGTCTTTATGCCGTACGACAGCCAGCCCGCTGTCTGCGGCATCTCGAGAAACGTCTTCGCTAGTCGTCGGCTGTCAGTGCGAAGCGGGACTCATCATTAAAGGCAAGTAGACCACAGCCACCCAGACTCCCAAACACCACTTTGGTCAGCAAGGTCACCGGATCTCTCTCCAACTGAGAAAGCTTAGAGCAAGATAGACAGGGTCCTCCAGCCGGCTAGGAATTTCAATAATCTAACGCGCCAGTTGGACAGAATTTCTCACGGTATCTCTCAGGGGGGCATCTAACAATTCTATCAATCAGCGGCAAGCCGAGTAACTGCCTCTCTAAGGCGCTTATTAAATTACTCAATTTGTGAAGCTATTTCTCTTCAATAAACCATCCATTTTTGAGGAAATGGTAATCATTTGTTTGTCTGTACATGTTCACTACATCTACCGAATTTCGTCCCATTCGGACAATTCCTTCGTGGTGTATCTTTTTTTTTCTTAGAGCGCACTTTGGATGAATCCTAAGGAAACTCACTCATGAATAAGAGATCTCAGACATTGGTTCGACCAATTCTTGAGTAATAATCGGAAGTCTGACAATTGGACCAGTTGGAGTTAGTCTATGGCACTCAGGAGTTCGAAGGAAGTGAAGTGCGGTTCGATTCGTTTAGTACCAGCGTAGTCATTGAGAAGATGTTCGTCGAGCACTAGTGTCGAACGACACAAGAAAGGGGTTGCTCACGTTAGACTGATTCACTGTTCAGATTTAAAAATAACATCCTCTCAGAAGAGAAACAGAATATATTCGTTCCTTCCACATACGTCTCGGGAAATGACCATCATCATAAAATCAGATAAATCTAGTTCAAACAGAAGCTTAGCAACAGTCGGTCTTTCCGAATGGATACTGTGAGGGGCAGTATTAGAACGAAACGAAGGAAGGTTTTGAGGGAATGAGAGTAGTAAATGATATCGCCTGTATGACGGTATGCTTCACAGACGTGTCAATCATCCTCTCCTCTCTAGAAATCTACCACAAGTCAGATGTTTAACTGTCCCTGACAGCTCTAGAGCATGATAGCCCTCGCATCTGAAAAGCGGCTTCTAGGCAATTTAGAAATGCGATATTAGTAGTAAGTCTATGGGGCTTAGATTCACAATTACAACCTTAGTGATGTACCATATTTGGTATTATCCCTCTGACATTACACGGCTAGGTTGCTTACATACAGAGGTAGGTATGCAGCGAAGAGAGCGGCTGGATGGGAGTTCGAGAACGTGCACACACTAGCAATTAATGCTCACATACACATTAATTTTATTCTCCCAGTCACAACCAAATATTTTACTACCTCAACAGTAAATTAGTTTGTATCCCAGAGCCATCTTCTGGCTCTCGTAGTTTAACCTCTGTACCTCAGAGCTGCTATCTTTGTCGATGTAGTTCGATCTCTGTGCCCCAGGGACGCCATCTTGCAAGTTATATCTCTGTGCCTCAAAGACGTTCAGTCCTTGATCCTCCTGCTCTGCCATCTGTACTCTTGTAGTTCAATCCCTGACACACTGCTCCACCATCCTTGTTATCAAAGTTCCATCTATGAACCCAATGAATTTGCTCCGTAAACTGTTGAGCGGCTATCATCTAGCTGTAGAAGTTCATGCAGGCTCAGAACCTTCCTGTCATGTGGCGACAGAGTCTGTTATTGTACATAATATCAAAGGAGTGGTGGGTACAATAACCGAGCTGTCATCACTAGTATTTGTTCTAAATTTTCATGCAGGAAGATGATAATGCATCTTGTTATACACTAGAAAAATGTAACTGATACTACTGACTGGCTAATACAGCTTTTCATTATTTTCGATCTGGATGCTGCTTGAAGTTATGTTACTTGAACTCACCAAACACCATTTTACAGTGGAAAAACAACAGGGATAAGAAAAATTATTGATTTTTCCAGAATGGCAGAGCACTTGCCCGCAAAAGGCAAAGGCAAAGTCTCGGCACACAGTTTTAATCTGCCAGGAGGTTTATTATTGATGTTATTGACTGGCTGATACAGTTTTTATTAGTTCCTCTTTTAGGCCTAGTTGAGGCTTCTTTCACTGGGGGAAGGGGGGCTGGATAACATATGTTTTTACCTGATTCTTAAACATAACTGAAGTAGCAACTGAGGAGGAATGGCTGTCAATATTCACAATGTTATTACTGATCGACAAGAATTTCCATCACAGACCTGCAACACATACAAGAATATCGTCATCCAACTCCCCAGGATAAGAAACGATCTTAGCCAACTTTGATTCCACAAGGAGCTGTTGTGCACAGTGACTGTAGACCGTAAGGAAAGAGAGGCACACAGCAATTGCTCGCAATCTCATTATTTTTTATTACTCTAACGTATCTAGATTTCGGCTGTACGTAGCCGCTTAAGTGAATGTGAGTTACAATCCAACAAATTCATAGCAGCGCTTATCACCATACGGTGTTACCAGTGTGTAGCTATACACCTGCAACATATCATGGTGATATGTACTGCTATGAGTTTGTTGGATTGTAGCTCAAATGCACTGAAAATGACTACTTATAGCGTAAATCTAGACACGTAAGAGTAATAAGAACTAATGAGTTTGCGAGTAATTGTTATGTGCCTCTCCTTGTTTAACAAACAACCTGAAGTTCAACAAAAGTGTAACCGAAGTCATTTGATTCCAAATTACGTTTCTGTAAAATTAAGTAGTGATTCACAAGCAGCACACAAAGCTATGTTAGGCGCACAGAGATCTTGTTTAAACAATCAAATAGTAGAAGCAAAAACCCATTTCTAAAAAGTACAACAGCTTACTGCTTTGCCATTTGTGTCTCAAACAGGTAATAAACGAGTCCTGCAAAATACGTTCAACTATCCTCTTTCAAATACTCTTTACAAACAAGAGTTGCTATACTTTAAACTGCCTACTTTTAGCAACAGTACTTCCAAAGAAGACATGTATATTACGGTAAATACGAGACATTTTAGGATTTATGAGGATGGAGTGCATAATACATCAAACTTGGTAGTAAAAATGGTTTATTGATATACCGACATACATTTACGCACAGAAAACAATTTTTTCTCGCCTTTCAGTTGGTCTATCTTTAATAGCTTACAGTTTATTTCTTAACTTACAATTTAAATCTACATCTGAATCACGCCGAATTCTAAAACAGATCTAATGTCTTCCAAACTAATTCTTGTGGTGAGTTAATAATTACCTTCATTCCTTCCTGCAATTCTTCTAACCGAGAGCATTTGGGAACTTTAATTTTGTCTTTTATTTACTGCATCAAGCTAATGCTACAAACTTTCCACATCCTCTTGGGTGGATGACGCCAACGCTTCTCTTTCATTGTTTCAGACTTTGCATACAGAACTTCAGGTTTATTAATTTGGCAAATAAGTGCTCGTTAAATGTAGCTATTCTGCCAGTTTCAAATTTTAAATTCTTTCTTACTGGATGCACAACTCTAAGACCACCACTTGTAGATACAATATAACCATCTTTTTTAAGCCGATCCATATGGGAATGGAGGTTGGTGAACAAATTTTTCGTATATCCTCTAATATAGTAAACATCTTTGGATCCACAGATTTATGAGACTACTCTACCATATGACCAATTTACATTGATATTTGCAGTAAATGATAATATCTTCTCTTGTGTTGTCATACCCAGATTTTTGTCATATCGTGTGTGCAAAGTAATCTGTAAGCCTTGTTTGCATATCTGCGAAGGTTTGTTCTTTTTCCAGTAGTGATTTATGTTCTTCCTTTATCGCAGTTGTTTTCACGAAATACTCCAATTCGTGTTTCTTTACTTCAGCCTCCTCCATTTCCAGTTTCCTTTTGCGCATCTAAGATTCATTAACTACATTTAAAAGAGCAATTTCCTTAAAAGGGAATGGTATAAGTTTTTTTAATACATTACTTCATTTCCCTAAGACCGGTTGAATGATATTATTCATTTTAACTGATCCCAATTTGGCAATATTTATATTTGACATTTTTGTGGAGAACTATGAAATGGATCACTACTGGAAAAAGAACAAGCCTTCGCAGATATGCAAACAAGGCTTACAGATTACTTTGAACACACGATATGACAAAAATCAGGATATGACAGAGCGCGTTTCGTAAAACCAATAATATGATTACCGATATTTTTGTTCACTCATGGACTTTTAATTTAACATTTATATTTGTCATATAGCTTCATTCTACAATTAATGTTCTTTCACGTTCAACCTTCTTTCACAATTGCCTTCTCATTGTTCGCAACCACATAGCCGTTTCCTTGATATTCGTCTTGCACACAGAATCATACATCTTCGGTTTGTTAACATTTCCAGAAACAGATGGCATTATATGCAAGTCCATAACGTAATACACTGAAGAGCCAAAAAAACCGGTACACCTTCCTACCATCGTGCAGGGCCCCCGCGAGCACGCGAAGTGCCGCAACACGATGTGGCATGGACTCGACTAATATCTGGAGTTGTACTGGAGGGAACTGACACTATGACTCCTGCAGGGCTGTCCATAAATCCGCAGGGGGATGGAGCTCTCTTCTGAAAACAGCACATTTGCAAGGCATCCCAGATATGCTCAATAATGTTCTTGTTTGGGGAGTTTGGTGGTCAACGGAAGTGTTTAAAATCAGAAGAGTATTCCTGGAGCCACTCTGTAGCAATTATGGACGAGTCGGGTGTCACATTGTCCTGCTGGATTTTCCCGAGTTCGTCGGAGTGCACAATGGGCATGAATGAATGCAGGTGATCAGACAGGATGGTTACATACCTGTCAGCGGTTAGAGTCGTATCCAGGCGTTTGAGAGTCCCATATCACTCAATCTCACACCCCCCACACCATCACAGAGCTTCCACCAGCTTGAATAGTCCCCTGCTGACATGCAGGATCCATGGATTCACTTGTTTGTCTCCATACCCGCACGTGTCCATCCCTCGATGCAATTTGAAACGAGAGAACATGTTTCCAGTCATTAACCGTCTAGTGTCGGTGTTGACGGTCCCAGGCGAGGCTAAAGCTTTATGTCGTGCAGCTGTCAACGGTACACGAGTGAGCTTTCGGCTCCGCAAGCTCATATCGATGATGTTTCGTTGAATGGTTCGCATGCTGACACTTGTTAATGGTCCAGCATTAAAATCTGAGGCGATTTGCGGAAGGTTTGCACTTCTGTCACGTTGAACGATTCTCTTCAGTCGTCGTTGGTCCCTTTCTTGCAGGATCTTTTTCCGGCCGCAGCGACGTCGGAGTTTTGATGTTCACGGTACACTTGTGAACGGTCGTACGGGAAAATCCCCACTTCATCGCTTCCTCGGAGATGCTGTGTCCCAGAGCACGTGCGCCGACTATAACACCGCCTCCAAACTCACTTAATAACCTCACTTGATAACCTGTCATTGTAACAGCAGTAACCGATCTAACAACTGCGCCAGACACCTGTTATCCTTTATAGGCGTTGCCCACCGCAGCGCCTCTGTGTTTGAATACGCATGTCTACACCGTTTCTTTGTGGCTTTATTGTAGTTATCTATGTGAAGGTGCTGCAATATCACAGACCATCTAGTACGAAGTAGTACAATCATTTTAAATTTAGCCACTTCCACTTTACACTTTTTACTGTACTGCCATAGGACATTTATATCTCTGCATCTACATCTACATACATGCTCCGCAAGCCACCCATGTCAGAGGATACCCAGTACTACTACCATTCATTTCCTGTTCTGTTCCAGTCGTAAACAGAGCGAGGGGGAAACAATTGCCTATTTGGCTTTGTCCAAGCATTAATTTCTGTTATCTTACGCGAAATATCCGTTGATAGCAATAGAAACGTTCTAAAGCCACATTCAATTCCCCGTTCTCTACATTTTCTCAGTAGCGTTCCTCGAAAAGACCGACGCCTTCCCTCCAGAGATTCCTATTTGAATTACCAAAGCATCTCCGCAATTCCGTGTTCTTCTAACCTACCGGTAACAAATCTAGCAGCACTCTTCTGAACTGCTTCGATGTCTTCCTTTAATCCTACCTGAGGCGGTTCCCAAATACTCGTGCTGTACTCAAGAATAGGTCGCACTAGTGTTCCGCATTTGGGCTCCTTTACAGATAAACCACACTTTAGTAAAACTCACCCAATAAACCGACGTCAGCCATTCGCCTTTCCTACCACGGTCCTTACATGCTCGTTCGATTTCATATCGTTTTGCTAGGTTACGCCTAGATTTTTAATCGATGTGATTCTGTCACTCTGCACACTATTAATGTTGCATTTGAAGAATACGTTTTTTCTACATTTAGAGTAGCTGCCATTCATCACACTAACTAGAAACTTTATCTAAGTCACGTTGTATCTCCTAGAGTCATTCAACGATGGCACTTACCCACAGCCCACATCATCATCAGCAAACAGCCGTAGATTGCTGCTCACCCTGTCCAACAGATAATTTATGTGTGTAGATTAAAACTGAGGTCCTGTCACACTTCGTTGGATCACCCCTGACGATACCTTGTCTCTGAGGGACACTTGCCCCCGAGGACAGCGTGCTAAGTTCTGTTACTTAAGAAGTCTTCGAACCATTCACAAAGTTGGGAACCTATTCCGTATACTCGTACCTTCGTTAACAGCGTCCAGTGGGTCACCGTGTGAAATGCTTCCCGGAAACCTAGGAATGTGGAATCGCCTATTGACATTCACCCGTGGTTCGCAGGATATCATGTAAGAAAAGGGAACGAGCGATGCTTTCTAAAACCATAATGATTAGTGGACAGAAGCTTTTCCATCTCAAGGAAATTTATCATACTCGAACTGAGAACATTTTCAAGAATTCTGGAGTAATTCGGTATTAGGATATTCGTATGCAATTTTGTGAGTCTTTTACTCTTCTTACATACAAGAGTCACCTGTGCTTCTTTCCATTCGTAATAAATGCAAGCTAATTAAAGGGCCAATGCCGTAGAGAACTCTTTGTAAAACCAAACTGGCATTCCATCCGGACCTGGCGACTTGTTTGCTTTCAACTTTCTGAGTTGTTTCTCTGCACCTTGGATGCTTATTACTATGTTGTCCGTACGGGAGTCTGTGCGGTGGTCAAACGACGGTATGTTCAAATCTCTTGCGTGAAATATTTTTTTAAATGCAAACTTTAAAACTTCGGTTTCCCTTTCCTGTCTTCTATTGATACACCAGACGGGTCAACGAGTGATTGGATAAGAGCCTTAAATCCGCTTAGCGGTTTTACGTACGACCAAAATTTTCTTGGTTTCTCGGCAAGATCTGTTGCTAAGTTATGACGGTGGTAGTTTTTATACCCTTCGTACATCGATCTTTTTACAGACGCACGAATTTTTACTAACTGTTGCCAATCGCCATTTGCGCGTGCTCTTTGGAGCCGAGATGCAACACCCTCCGCTTCCTCAGCATTTTCCGAAATTCGACGTTATACCACTGTAGGACGTTTCCACCTTAATCCACTTACTCGGTATACACATCTCTAGAGCACGATTTACAGTCCGTTTAAACTATGCCCATAATTCCCCTACGTCCATCATACTGGAACTAAATGATAGCAGTTAACTAAATGGGGTGCCAACAACTGCTTGTCTGCTGATTCTAGCAGAAATATTATTCTAGCGTTTTTGAATGATTTATTAACGTTAGTAACCATAGTCGCTAAGATAACAACATGAACACTAATTCTTGTTCTATATTGACACACTTGATTAGGTCAGGTCTGTTTGTACTTAAAAGGTCTAAAATATTTCCTTTGTGTGTCGGCTGTCTAACCAGCTGCTCAAGAAAATTTTCGGAAAACGTGTTCAAAAGTGCTTTGCAAGACTGTCGGCACACCCAAAATGAATCCGTAGACGTCTCAGTCTATAAGCGGTAGGTTAATGTTGCCTCCAACTAATATTGGATGATGAGGCTTTGAATGACTAAAGTTGTCAGAGAGGAATCGGGTGGCCAGTAAAAACATCCAACAACTAACTGGATTTCACTTAGACCTGTTATACATGATCATATAATTCTACTTCAATACAGATATATTTTTGTCTACTGTAATCAACGTTCCCCTTCCTATGACGTCTAATCTGCCATTCCATGACTCGCTAAATATGTCAGAGCTTCCTACTTCGAGTCTCAGCCAGCTCTCAGTCCCAAGAATAATATGAATGGGAGAAATTTTCTGGGCGGCAGTAAATTCGGTAACTCCGTTCCGAGTATTTCGACAATTTACTGATGAAATTTTAATGGTCCAAGTATCATTACCCTGAACGCGGTCTCATTTAGCTCATGCATGTCGTCTGGCTAGTGTTGATTAGAGTACCTCAAACTAACACCTAGCCTTAAAAAACCCATGTGCACTCCACAAGCACTCTTCTATCCTCGTAACTGCCTCCTTTCTGTAATGCACCCCTGACTTATCGAGGGGAGTCCTAGAACTCGCCACACGATAGCACAGGTTCAGAAATCTGCAGCCAAGACTATTAAAGAGTCGATGAAGTTTTTGGCTGACACGCTCCTATGGCTCCAAATCAAAGGACCCCGATCAACTCTTTGAACAATGCTGCAAATTGCGAGCTCTGTTTGCTCCCCCCGCCAGCGCAGCAGTCTTCGGCTCTTCCGTGAGCCACCTGTATGTAATGAGGATGGCTTGAGAACCCAAACGACGGGTGTCGTTGGTGCAGACGTGAACCACAATTTGCAGACTAGTGCACTGTGCACGATCGATAGCCGCAGGCAAGCTCTCACTTGCATCTCTGAACGTCCCCCAGAAGAATTACAGTGTGTGCGTTGGCTTTTTTTCCTTCCCTGAACACTATTTCACTAAGGGGCTCCACAACGTGCCCAACGTTGGAGCTCCCGAAAACTAGTAAACCCCTGCCCCGTGTACCTGCTCAGAGCCTGCTGAACGAACGACCACCTATCCACTCACAGGGCAGAAAGGCGATGCCAGACGGTCAGCCTCCACATTGGCTCTATGCCTCGAGCAAACGCCTCGAACAAACGCGTTGCCATCCGCCACTCATCGTGCTATGAGTGTGGATCCACTGCTACGAGTTTCGGTGCACTAGGAGGTGCCCCGGAATTGTTTCCAGTGCTTCCTGCCACTTTTCTCCAATATTCCTCTTGCTGTCCTACTGCCATTATTGTGCAGGAGAAATGGTAGTTCTGCCTTGACACTGCTTGTCCCAGAGGTAAACTTAACTACCATGTGGATAATTGTTAAATGCACCAAAAATTTCCTTCTTTAACATTACATATCTGCCCTTCTATAACTGTTTTTGACACTGCATTTCACCGCATATTTTAGCGACAATAATGTTTTCACAAAATGATTCTGTAATCGGTGTCGATGCATTTAAATTTTTCTTGCTAAAGTGCATGCCATTTTCGCTGTAATTTATGATACCAATGTCAGTAGTAACACTGTCCAGTTTATTCAATAATTTCCACAGACCAAAATATGCATAAATTTGTCTCCTTCTCGTCTAGTACCTGAGATATGTTAAGCGCTTTAGAGGAGTTGTTGCTGACACTTCGAACTAACTCGAAATACCGAACAAAGCTTATTATATACTCTTGATATCCAATATAATGGTGCTTTCGATCACATAATTATGATATCGCTTTTGGTTTTGCCTCCTGAATTTCGAAGATTGCTGGCTGCTGACCCTCGGGTGCACTCCGCAATCTGGTATACACACGGGATAGTTCAGTGAGGTATCAGGAATATGTGATGTGGGTTTACATAATACTATTCAAGTAGGTAAAAAGCACAAGTGTTATATGGCATCGTTGACTGTCATATACCACATTCGAAAAGGTGTTTTACCTTGGTCTTCATTCTGACAGTTCTTAAATATAACCTACTCCGATTTTTCTGACGTTTTTTTCTGTCCTTGAAAGATTTTATTGATATAATAAAAAGATCATTTTGGACGATAATATGCCACTTCTTTCATTCTGATTCGTTTATTTATTTCTGTTGCCATGTGCCGTACCTCTTGTCACGAAGTCCCCTCACTTGTGTGTGAAGAAAGCATCACATTCCACTGACATAGATCGTTGCAAGGGACACTAGTTGAGTCATTAGCCCAATGGACTTGCATTACGAGGAATAGACTTTTCAAAGTTACACTAAATCGACTGAGGTGACTTCCAAGACCTGTCTCCAGTCTTGCTTTAGTTACTTAGTTTCAAGATCTATCGATTACTTTGTACGAAAAAGCATAATGATGTGGAACGAGTCATTTTTCATTCACATCGCAAATTAATTTGAATATTTACTATTTCTTTTATTCTGCAGATGTAGTTTAGTAGGTCCTACCCATCACATGTACACATTACAACAATAAACGTTCTCCTACGGAATGGGAGCCGTCAAGGATAATCTTTTTTAGTTTGTTTTCTAATTTCGCTTCGCTGCCTATAAAACATTTTACATGACTGGATAACTGATCAAACATTTTTGATGCAGCACTGTGTACCCTTTTTGTACTAACGATGGCCTTGACGTGAAGTAATGAATGTTATTATTCCTTCTGGTATTTTACATCATTGGTCTTTTTGAACTATAGTGGATTATATACAACGAGCTTCAGGAGGAAATAAATATATTTTGAACCAGTATCAGAATACCCAACTCATTGTACAGATGTCTACCAGATGATTATGGGTGAGCACCATATATTATTCTTACAGCACGTTTTTTTACAACGAAGACTTTCTTTCTCAAAGATGTGTTACTCCAGAACATTATTTCATATGATGTTACTGAACGAAAATAAAATGATGGGAAAAAATCACAATATCAAGGAAAGGTTGTGCAACATAAACGAAATTTGTTAAGCGTGTTTCTACATCTAAAGGATGATGTCTATTCAAATTCCGTGCCACTCGTCTATTGAGTGGCTCTAGTAGCGCCTTTGTGACGATGCAAATCGTGTTTGCCTTAAGTACAAGGGAAGGCGATCGGCTTCGGCATATAGCTCTGGCGCACCTTCCTGCATCTGCAGGAGCAATTTCAGCAGCAGGTGGCACCACAGTGACACAACGAACTGCTACAAATTGCTTAAATTAATGACAGTTTCGAGTCATAAGCCCTCTAACGTGCATTCCACTGACCCCAAACCACCATCATTTGCGACTTCAGTGGTGCCAAGCGAAAGCTCATTGGAGTGCAGGACGGAAGTCTGCTGTGTTTTCTGATGGAGGCTGGTTCCGCCTCGGTGCTGGCGATGGCCGTGTGTTCTTTAGGGGGCCAGTTGAGGGCCTGCAACCAATCCGTCTATTTGCTAGACTCACTGGACCTCTACCTGGAGTTATGGCCTGGGTTGCGGTTTCGTATGACACCAGGGGAGTTATGGCCTGGGTTGCGGTTTCGTATGACACCAGGGCACTCTCGTGATTATCCTAACAACCCTGAGTGCAAAACTGTTCGTCAATCTGATGATTGGACGTGTTCTGCTGCCATTCGTAAACACCAACCCAGTGGATGTTTTCCAACAGGATAACGTTCGCCCACATACCGCTTTTGTAATCCAACATGCTCAACACAGTGCCGACATGTTGCCTTGGCCTGCTCGATCATCAGATCTGTCTCCGATCGAACACATATGGGACATCATCGGACAACAACTACAGCATCATCCTAAAAAAGCATTAATCGTCCCTGCGTTGACCGACCAAGTGCTACAGGCATGAAACTCCATCCCACAAACTGACATCTGTCATCTGTACAACACAATGTGAGACTCTTGCGTGCTTGCATTCGACCTTCTAGCGGTTAAAATGTTTATTAGTGTACCAGCGTTTGATATTTGCAATGTCGTAATCTGCGGTCTCGCAGTGTTAATCACTTAAATATGTTACCTAGACAAATGTATTCCCAATATTTCATTACTCTATATTAATTATTTTTTGGTGTTGCGTTTTTTCCGTTAGTGCATTCCAGCACACTCATTCTTCTCTCCTCAAGGTTTGAAATCATTCTCAGTAAAAATGTGGCTAGGTTAAGTGTTTTTAGAAGTTCCAAAATGAGATTTTCCCCAGTTTAAAGTCTTGTCAGTATCGACACCTAAGAATTTTGAAGTTTCCACCCTATTGCTCCTTACCATGTGTTCCACTTATGATTGGTGTAGTACCTGTCGTTGTCTTTTTAAAACTGAGGAGGAGACCATTCTTAGATGTTGTTGTTGTTGTGGTCTTCAGTCCTGGGACTGGTTTGATGCAGCTCTCCATGCTACTCTATCCTGTGCAAGCTTCTTCATTTCCCAGTACCTACTGCAGCCTACATCCTTCTGAATCTGCTTAGTGTATTCTTCTCTTGGTCTCCCTCTACGCTGCCCTCCAATACTAAATTGGTGATCCCTCGATCACCCCCTTTCATACCCCACGACTCTTATAACTGCCATCTGCTTTCTGTACAAATTGTAAATAGCCTTTCGCTCCCTGTATTTTACCCCTGCCACCTTCAGAATTTGAAAGAGAGTATTCCAGTCAACATTGTCCAAATCTTTCTCTAAGTCTCCAAATGCTAGAAACGTAGGTTTGCCTTTCCATATCTTTCTTCTAAGATAAATCGTAGGGTCAGTATTGCCTCACGTGTTCCAACGTTTCTACGGAATCCAAACTGATCTTCCCCAAGGTCGGCTTCTACCAGTTTTTCCATTCGTCTGTGAAGAATTCTCATTAGTATTTTGCAGCTGTGACTTATTAAACTGATAGTTCGGTAATTTTCACATCTGTCAACACCTGCTTTCTTTGGGATTTGAATTATTATACTCTTCTTGAAGTCTGAGGGTATTTCGCCTGTCTCATACATATTGCTCGCCAGACGGTAGAGTTTTGTCAGGACTGGCTCTCCCAAGGCTGTCAGTAGTTCTAAAGGAATGTTGTCTACTTCGAGTGCCTTGTTTCGACTCAGGTCTTTCAGTGCTCTGTCAAACTCTTCACGCAGTATCATATCTCCCATTTCATCTTCATCTACATGCTCTTCCATTTCCATAATATCGTCCTCAAGTACATCGCCCTTGTATAGACCCTCTATATACTCCTTCCAACTTTCTGGTTTCCCTTATTTGCTTAGAACTGGGTTTCCATCTCAGCTCTTGATATTCATACAAGTGGTTCTCTTTTCTCCAAATGTCTCTTTAGTTTTCCTGTAGACAGTATCTATCTTACCCTTAGTGAGATAAGCCTCTACATCCTTACATTTGTCCTCTAGCCATCCCTCTTTAGCCATTTTGCACTTCCTGTCGATATCATTTTTGAGACGTTTGTATCCTTTTTGCCTGCTTCATTTACTGCATTTTTATATTTCCTCCTTTCATCAGTTAAATTCAATATTTCTTCTGTTACCCAAGGGTTTCTGTTAGCCCTCGTCTTTTTACCTATTTTCTCCTCTGCTGCCTTCACTATTTCATTCCTCAAAGCTACCCATTCTTCTTCTACTGTATTTCTTTCCCCCATTCCTGTCAATTGTTCCCTTATGCTCTCCCTGAAACTCTGTACAACCTCTGGTTCCTTCAGTTTATCCAGGTCCCATCTCCTAAATTCCCACCTTTTTGCAGTTTCTTCAGTTTTAATCTACAGTTCATAACCAATAGATTGTGGTCAGAGTCCACATCTGCCCCTGGAAATGTCTTACAATTTAAAACCTGGTTCCTAAATCTCTGTCTTACCATTATATAATCTATCTGATACCTCTTAGTATCTCCAGGGTTCTTCCATGTATACAACCATCTTTCATGATTCTTGAAACAAGTTTTAGCTATGATTAAGTTATGCTGTGCACAAAATTCTACCGGGTGGCTTCCTCTTTCATTTCTTAGCCCCAATCCATATTCACCTACTGTGTTTCCTTCTCTCCCTTTTCCTACTCTCGAATTCCAGTCACCCATGACTATTAAATTTTCGTCTCCCTTCACTACCTGAATAATTTCTTTTATCTTATCATACATTTCATCAATTTCTTCATCATCAGCAGAGCTAGTTGGCATATAAACTTGTACTACTGTAGTAGGCGTGGGCTTCGTGTCTATCTTGGGCACAATAATGCGTTCAATATGCTGTTTGTAGTAGCTTATCCGTACTCCTATTTTTTATTCATTATTAAAACTACTCCTGCATTACCCCTATTTGATTTTGTATTTATAACCCTGTATTCACCTGACCAAAAGTCTTGTTCCTCCTGCCACCGAACTTCACTAATCCCCACTATATCTAACTTTAACCTATCCATTTCCCTTTTTAAATTTTCTAACCTACCTGCCCGATTAAGGGATCTGACATTCCACACTCCGATCTGTAGAACGCCAGTTTTCTTTCTCCTGATAACGACGTCCTCTTGAGTAGTCCCCGCCCGGAGATCCGAATGGGGGACTGTTTTACCTCTGGAAAATTTTACCCAAGAGGACGCCATCATCATTTAATCATACAGTAAAGCTGCATGCCCTCGGGAAAAATTACAGCTGTAGTTTCCCCTTGCTTTCAGCTGTTCGCAGTACCAGAACAGCAAGGCCATTTTGGTTAGTGTTACAAGGCCAGACCAGTCAATCATCCAGACTGTTGCCCCTGCAACTACTGAAAAGCTGCTGCCCCTCTTGAGGAACCACACGTTTGTCTGGCCTCTCAACAGATACCCCTCCGTTGTGGTTGCACCTACGGTACGGCTATCTTTATCGTTGAGGCACGCAAGCATCCCCACCAATGGCAAGGTCCATGGTTCATGGGGGGACATTCTTAGATAACCAGTCAATAATTCAGGGTGATTCAAAAAGAATACCACAGCTTTAGGAATTTAAAACTCTGCAACGACAAAAGGCAGAGCTAAGCACTATCTGTCGGCGAATTAAGGGAGCTATAAAGTTTCATTTGGTTGTACGTTTGTTCGCTTGAGGCGCTGTTGACTAGGCGTCAGCGTCAGTTGATGCTAAGATGGCGACCGCTCAACAGAAAGCTTTTTGTGTTATTGAGTACGGCAGAAGTGAATCGACGACAGTTGTTCAGCGTGCATTTCGAACGAAGTGTGGTGTTAAACCTCCTGATAGGTGGCACTTATCTGTCCGTAGCTACCTGAACGTCAACTACCTGAGGCGGTGGATCGGCCGCCAGGCAGCCCGTGACAGAGCACTTCATCACTGACCTCCAAGAAGCCCTGATCTTACCCCCTGCGACTTTTTCTTATGGGGTATGTTAAGGATATGGTGTTTCGGCCACCTCTCCCAGCCACCATTGATGATTTGAAACGAGAAATAACAGCAGCTATCCAAACTGTTAAGCCTGATATGCTACAGAGAGTGTGGAACGAGTTGGAGTATCGGGTTGATATTGCTCGTGTGTCTGGAGGGGGCCATATTGAACATCTCTGAACTTGTTTTTGACTAAAAAAAACCTTTTTAAATACTCTTTGTAATGATATATAACAGAAGGTTGTATTATGTTTCTTTCATTAAATACACATTTTTAAAGTTGTGGTATTCTTTTTGAATCACCCTGTACTGTTTACCAATCCTTCCATTTCTGTACGTATGCTTGGGTTGATCACAAAACTAGTGTCATCAGCAAAAAGAACCGACTCTGCTTGTCGTATATTAGACAGAAGATTGTTTTCATATATCAGGAAATAAAGTGGACCTAAGATTGACCCTTAGGGAACACCATATATAACTTCTTCCCATTCAGAATTGGGTCCCCAGACTATATTGTTTCAAAAACTAAGTGCAAGTTTCAGCATTCTTTTGGTTATATACGGCATTGTCCATTGGTTGGCTACACCATCAATCCCACAAAACTTCAATTTGTCAAGGTGAATACTGTGACTGATGGAACCTTTGCCTTAAATCGGTCGCAGAAAATACCAACTGGCTCTTTTTTTATTATTTGATGCTTGTCCAATTTGGTGAGTAAACATGTAAACGCCATTATGAGCAGAGCAACTTTTCTGAGAAACAGTCAGATACTATTCTAGAATGCATTGCTTTTAAAAAAATTTGGAAAATGATGTCATCAATGAAACAGGTCGGTAGCTATTGATGTCTCTCTTATCACTTTTTTTATTTTTAGTCATCAGTCACTCACTGATTTTATGCGGCCCACCACGAATCCCACTCCTGTGCCAACCCTTTCATCTCAAAGTAGTATTTGCAGCCTATGTCCTCAACTATTTGCTGGATGTATTCAAATCTCTGTCTTCCTCTACAGTTTTTGCCCTCTACACTCCCACTAGTACCATGGAAGTGACTCCCTGATTTCTTAAAACACATGTCCTATCATCCTGTCGCTTCTCTTTGACAGTGTGGAACCTCCTCATTCTTTACATTATTAGTCCTCCTCATTTTCAAAATTCGTCTGTATCATCATATCCCAAATGCTTCGATTCCTTCTGTTCCGATTTCGAACATCTTGCGCCATTTTACATTGTCTTTCATTACCATGAAATTTTGAGCTCCAAACGTACATTCTCATAAATTTCTTCCTAAAATTAAGGCCTATCTTTGATACCAATAGATTCTCTTGACGATGAATGCCCTTCTTGCCAGTGCTAGTCTGCTTTTGATATCCTCCTCACTCCGTCCGTCACTGGTTATTTTGCTGCCTAGGTGGTAGAATTCCTTAACTTCAATGACTTCGTGACCATCAATCCTGATTTTAAGTTTCTCTCTGTTCTCATTTATGCTGCTTCTAATTATTTTCATCTTCCTTCGATTTACTCTCAATCCATATTCAGTACTCATTAGACTATTCATTCCATTGAGCAGATCATGTACTTCTTCTTCATTTTCACTCAGGATAGCAATGTCATCAGCGAATCGTATCATTAATATCCTTTCACCCTGAATTTTAATTCCGGTCCTGAATCTTTCTTTTATTTCAATCACTGCATCTTCAATATTTCGATATTCAGATTGAACAGAAGGGGTGAAAAACTACATCCTTGTTTCACACCCTTTTTAATCGGAGAGATTTGTTCTTGGTCGTCCATTTTTGTTATTCCCTCTTGGCTCTTATAAATATTGTATATTACCTTTCCCTCCATATTGTTCCCAGAATTTCGAATATCTTGCACAATTTTACATTGTCGAACACTTTTTCATGGTCTACAAATACTATGAACGTGCCTTGATTTTTGTTTAATCTTGCTTCCATTATCAACTGAAACGTCAGAATTGCCTCTCTGGTACCATTGCCTTTCCTAAAGCCAAAGAGATCGTCATGTAAAACATTCTCAATTTTCTTTTCCATTCTTCTGTATATTATTCTTGTCAGCAACTTTGATGCATGCTGAATTCTCGCACTTGTTAGCGCTTGCAATCTTCGAAATTGTGTGGATGATATTTTTCCGAAAGTCAGGTGGAATGTCACCAGTCTCATACATTCTACACACCCAAGTGAATAGTCGTTTTGTTGCAACTTATCCCAATGATTTTAGAAATTATGATGGAATGTTATCTATTCCTTCTCCCTCATTTGATGTGAAGTCCAGAGAAGCTATCTTAAATTCTGATTATTCTAATACTAGATACCCTAACTTTTCTAAATCGACTACTGTTTCTTCTTCTATCACATCAGACAAATCTTCCCCCTCGTAGATGCCTTCCACCTCTGCATTTAACTGCGGAATTCCCGTTGCACTCTAATGTTACTGCCCTTGCCTTTAATTTCATCGAAGGTTGTTTTGACATTCCTATATGCTGCGTCAGTCCTTCTGACAATCATTTCTTTTCCGATTTCTTAACGTTTTTCATGCAACTATTTCGTCTTAGGTTCCCTGCGCTTCCAGATTATTTCATTTCTCAGCGACTTGCATATATGTATTTCTGAACTTCACTAAACCTTTTTGTACTTCCTTCGTTCATCGATCAACTGAAATATTTCTTCTATCAGTCTGTCGCTTTTCTTAAAGAAGGGTTAAACAACAACGTATTTCAGTCTCCAGTTTGTCCTCCGGATTTAATGTCCCCGTCTCCCACAGAGCATTATGACGTAATCTTTCTTAGAATGTCGGTCGCTTCGCGCAACGCGAATTTTCCGTTCATGTGATGTGGTCGCGGTTAGTCAATTGACTGGATTCTTAATCTAGGGTGCGGTCGTCACCTACACTACACGCAAGCCAGTAGCAAGCTATTTGCCCTGCCTCATCATCAGAGTAAATTTCAATGTTGTCTGTGTTATCCCCATATTCCTTTCGTTAATCTCATTTCTGCTGCCGCTCCACGCCGAATCTGCAGTTCTTGTCTTACCAGCCCATATCTCAAACGCTTCCATTCTCTTTTCCTCCGTTTTTCCCACAGTCATTAATTAACTTCCACACAAACCTTGGCTCCAGATGTAAACTATCAGACGTTCATTTCTGAAATTTAGACTAATGTTTGATAGTAGTAAATTTAATTTTAATGAGGAATGCTCTAGTTGCTTATGTTAGTCTTCTCTTTACACCATCTTTGCTTCGTCTGTCTTATCTTATTTTGCGTCAAAGAAGGTAAAATTCCCGCATTTCTTCTACTGTTTGGTCCCCCATTTTGATCTTTCATTTGTCGTTAATCTCAGTTCTGCTGCCTCTCAGTACTGTCGCCTTGTTTACTCTCAATTCTTATTCTATACTTGGTATATTGTTCAATTCATTCAAAAAAAACCTGTAATTCTTCCTTACTTTCACATATCAATGATATGCTTCCATCCTGAATTTTAAGACCGCCCCTGATACTTTTTATTTCCGCCATTTCATACACGGGCTGACATTAGAGGAGAAAAACTTTATCCTCGCCTTAAAACATTTTTAGTCTGTGCAGTTTTTTGCCCCACTTTATGTTATCGAATGGATTTTGTATCCTCTGATAATGTCCTGACATTTCGTAAGTCTTGTTCTCACTATCAAGAGTAACTTCAGAACTGCATCCCCCGTACCTTCACATTTCGTAAAATCCTCATAATGTTTTCCATTCTTCTATGTGTTATCTTGATTAGTAGCTTGGACGTGTGAGGTGTCAAACTAGTTATGCAGACTTACCCGCTCTTTCTGTCTTCCCAGAAATGTGAATGATATTATTCGAAATTATCAGTGGTATATTTTCAGTCTCGAAGATTTTACACAGTAGTACAGCCGTTTTGTTGTCATTTCCTCCATTTATTAGAGAATTTTTAGAGTAATGTTATCCATCCTTTTTACAATGTGTGGCTGTAGGCCTCCTGAATCTCTGTCAAACTTTCACTCTAATCTGGGTCCTCTGTATGCTCCAAGGAGGCAACCATTTAGTCTTCTATCAAGCGTATGGGAAAATGAAGGAGATCTTTTGAGAAATGAAAACAGGTTCATTAATATCAATAGCTAGGATGGCAGCCTAGTATTAAGCAAAGAAGGGAACGCTGAAATGTGAAATGAATACGTAGAACGGCTGTAAAAGAGAAATTAAGAAAATGCCATAGAAAGGGAAGAGGATGTAGATGGAGATGAGATAAGAGATGTGATTATCCGACAAGAATTTGATAAACTCTGAAGTACTGAAGTTTAAACAGTGCCATTAGACTAGATGCCTACGCTGAGAATTATTGGGATACCTGAGAGAACGAAGCATGACAAAGCTATTCCCTCTTGTGTGCAGGTTGTTTGAGACACAGTTAAAAGCCATAGGCGTTAAGACGAGTGTAGTAATTTCAATCCCAAGCCAAACAGGTGGGGACACGTGTGAATATTACCAAACTATCATTCTAATAAGTTGAGGTTTCAAAATCTCGGGGAAGCTCAGTTTGGTTACTGGAGAAATGCAGGATCACGACTTATCCTAGAAGATCTGTTGGATAAAGATAAACCTACAGTTATAGCATTCTCAAATTTAAACGAACATTTGATAATGTTGACTAAAATATGTTCATTAAAAATCTGAAGGTAGCTGGGGAAAATACAACGAGCAAAAGTGTTTTTTACACCTTGCACAGAAATGAGACTGCAGTTGTACGAGTCGAAGGACAAGAAAGGGAAGTAATAGTTGAGAAGATAGTGAGACAGGGTTGTAGCCTATCCCTGATGTTATTTAATCACTACGTTGATTTAGGAATAAGGAAAACCATTCGTTCTTTCATCAACGAATTTATCTTCTGTTATGACTGTTATACCTATATTTCTCTACCAATTTCAATGATTGACCTTTTTAGGTATGACCATTTCTCTTTAACTGGTACTGATTATCACAATATCCGAAATATTAGTATCAGTGAACTTCATATCCACACAACAATTCTTCAATTCTTTAGTGTCCCAAATCTTTACACACTGATTCTCTCTAAAGGTTCTATAGGAGTCTGATCTCAGACTCAGTAGAAAGCTGGACGGCATGTGGTGATGAGGACCGAGCTACACTTAGAGCTCCAAGGAAACAACTTTGATAATAACAAATTTATTGAACAGCAACATAGGAGTGTCTTCCAAAGTGCTGCACCACAGCTGGGTAGGCAGAGCAGTGGCCACGTCAACTGAAGAGGGCCAGTGTGCACTCGACATGTGGTTCTGCCAGGGTAGTGAAGGGTCCGGTGGCGGCGGTTATGCCACTGGGCAGCCGTCTACCCCTGGACCCCGGCGGCCTCCAGCTCTGTGAATAGATCTCCAATGCGCTCTTGTTGATGTCGAAGATTTGCACGCAGGAGTCAGGCCACACGCTCACCTGAAGTACTCGATAACTCGCAGGGGTCGATTCTCAGCCCCCATTTAGGAGACAGGAGCTGGCAGCACTGCTGTCGGTCTCGGGAGTGAGATGAGCAGCAGCGGTGACTCTCCCTCTTGAAGGCGGATGACGAACAGAATGCTGGTCATGCAGGTCAGGCCTCCAGCAAGTATGTAGGGTGATGGCCGCCTCTGGGTCCCATCAGCATTGCCTCGGAAGCTGTCAGAGCTGCTGGCAGCTGCAGAGTCTTTCCAGGGAGACTCGTGGTTCCACAGATGATCAGAGACAGCTAGGTGTGTTGAGGATCGATCTCCATAGCCTCCCCTCTCACTGGATTGCTGCAACTGACACGAGGGTTAAGACTGCACACTGGGCAGTCGGCAATCAGAGACATTTGTTAATATGGGTTGGGTATTTATGCTGGGGGTTCCCGTGTGCTCTGCAGCGCTAGGGATGGCAATGTCATCTTGTGTCATGGTTTTCCCTTGCTGCCAGCTCTCCTAGTGACTTTACACTTCCTCAATTTCACCTTTTAGAGGCTTTTTTTCTGCTGGTTCAGCACTTGATTACTTATTGTTGCTTTGCCGCTGGTACTTCTGTGATGTCACTGTGCTTAGCCTGCACACGTGGGCGCTCGTGCTCCCCTGCTGCACTAGCTTTGCGTCAGTCGCAACTCGCTCAGCATTTCCCCCCCGGCTGGCAATGTACTCGTCACTGACACAGATAATTCGACTTTTGGGAACTTCCGTGGTAGAACTTGGAAGAATGCTTAGTGTCAACTGAGGATATCATCCTGGGGTGTAATAATTCTCTTAAACAAGCAACCCACACCTTATTATTATGATCTTGGCTGATAGCTGATTTATGAAACTCATTCTAGCCATGAAATGATCGAGCTGCTATCTTCCTCTGCCTCGAGACCTTTTTCATGTATATCTCTACCTTACATGATCATGAACAGAGTATTTGCTATTACAGCGGAAACCAATAGCAGAACTCAAGGAGTTTTCTCTTGTCTTAGTAACACGGACGAGACTGAATTCCCCAGTAACTATTCCTTCTCCTACTACAGCCTTCCAATCTTTCCTCGTTATTAGATTTTCGTGTCCCTTAACATACGGCATACCGTGTTCGATATCTTCATATAGTGTCTCCATATCTTAATCTTCTGCTTGTGACCTCGACATACATCCATATAGACGTTGGTTAGTTTCGTTTCTAACGAGAATGGGAGGTGCAGCAGGGATTAGACACTGTACTCGCTTTTGGAAGGACGACGGCCAAAATCCGAGTTCTGCTCAAAATGGTTCAAATGAGTCTGACCGCTATGGGACTTAACTTCTGAGGTCATAAGTCCCCTAGAACTTAGAACTACTTAAACCTAACTAACCTAAGGACATCACTCACATCCATTCCCGAGGCAGGATTCGAACCTGCGGCCTTTGCGGTCGCGCCGTTCCAGACTGTATCGCCTAGAACCGCTCGGCCACCCTTCGAGTTCTGCAATCAGATTTAGGTTTCCCTAAATCGTTCCAAGTAAATGACGAGATCGTTCCTTTGGAAGGGCACAGCCGATTTCCTTCCTCATTCTTAAAACAACTATCTGATGACCTCAATGTCGAAGGGAGTTTAAACCCTAATCTATCTTCCTTCCTTCCTTCCCATTACACTGCTTCCTGGTGCTATTGATATTACCCTTGACTTGCCTGACATGTCTTCATTAACCCTTACTGCTTCTACATTTAAACTTTGCATTTTCCACGTTAGATGTAGCCTCTCCCCCAATAGGCATACTAACAGTGGGCCACGTATTTTTTCTGTACTGTCACCTGTCCAAGGTGTGTTTCAGACGTCGTCGGTTTTTGACAGACTAAAATTCTTGTTATGAAACCACTTTGTGAATACCTTAAAAGAGATAATGTAGACAACTCCTGGCCAGTTTCTTCGCTACAGTGTTTTAAAAAGTTTTCGAGAAAACAATATCTATGAGAGTTGTTGCAGATCTTAGTATACACAGTTTTCTATTAGACTCGCAGGTTGGCTTTAAAGAAGGAATATCTACAGAAAATGCTATCAGGGATAAATGATAATTTTAGGGCAGTAGGTACCTTCTTCCATTAAAGAAAGTATTTGATGAAGTGCGTCGTGGACAAGTTGAAACATTATAGGATTATGGAAAAATCCGAACTATGGTAGAAAGAGAAGATTAGCATCTAATGTCAACAGCAAGAGAAGATATTTGAGTCTGACTGGGGTCATGTGAAGTGTGTGGTGCCTCATGCTCCTGTTTTCGGTTCGTCGTTTTTCTTGGTATACACTAAGGACTTTGCACTAAATACGAAGGACGATTTTATATATATATATATATATATATATCTTTACAGGCGACGTAGATTATTGCGAAAGACGAATACGGTGTTGCAAATGATGATACTAATGGAATAGTCAATAACTTAAGCCCGTCACTTTGGCTCAAATGGCTCTGAGCACTATGGGACTTAACATCTGAGGTCATCAGTCCCCTAGAACTTAGAACTACTTAAACCTAACTAACCTAAGGAGATCACACACATCCATGCGCGAGGCAGGATTCGAACCTGCGACCGTAGCGGTCACGCGGTTCCAGACTGTAGCGCCTAGAACCGCTCGGCCACACCGGCCGGCCCCCGTCGCTATCAGAGGACATATTAACGCCAACCTGCCACAAAACACAATGCATAGTTTCAAAATTTTAGTGTCCTAGGGTGATCAGACGGTCAGTAAAGTCGACCAATTGGGACTAAACACAGATAGAGGGCTTTGTTGGAAGTATCACATTCAAGATCTTGTGCAGAAATTGGATGCTGCTGCCCTCCATATAAGAATGATCTCCGGTGTCTCTGTCCCATCTAGCTGACTTGCCGCCATCACCTATGTGAGCAAAATCTGTTGCTGATCACCGTCTCCTGCAAGCATAAGCTGTAACTGTTGTCACTGCGTGACTGGGTGGACTCCACCACTAGGAGCCACCGCTGTCCGAACCACAGCTTGATCACCCACACTCTAGTGTGCCCTCCCTGAGCTGTGTATCCGTGCCTATTATGTTTGGACGCCATCGCCGGCTGCTACTTGCCATTCTGATTCAGCACCTCCGGCCTCTGTGCTGACCACGTCACTTTGCTGGATGTTGCACGTTGTCCAAGATAACAAGTCGTTGTTGAGTCAAGCATGCCGTCAGTGATGGAGCCCAGCCTGTGCCGTGTGTTTGTTGCCCGCCTTCTTTGTTGCGGTATAAAACATGCTGTATTCATGGCAGAGCACCACGGCTTTGGTGATGAACTACATGCTACACTGACAAAAAGCAGTCAAGATCCATCCCCAATCTCTACAATGTACCGTCTCACAAATATTTTTGTGTATATTCATTGTTTAATTAATTTGCTAATCACCAGTCTTTGAAGTACGAGCTGAGTCGTTACATGACGATGTAGTTATGACACTCATAGTCTCATGAAACCTAAACAGTAAAGAGGTAAACGAAATGATATAATTTCAAATACACATACTAGCAGGAGACCTGAGTTTGATTCTCAGCCTTGCTTCAAAGTTTCACTCGCCGTTTCACTATATATATATATATATATATATATATATATATATATATATATATATATATATAGTAAAATAGGGAACTAATAAATTAAAAATTAACAACAGGGGAGCTTTTAGGCTCCACAGCCTCATTTTTTTAGTATTGTGTAGGACTTCGTACACAATCACAATGGTAATGAGAGGTGTGTTACAGAGTGGTGTGGCATCTGTCGTAGGAAAGCTGGACAGGAGCAAAAATAATCGGTGAGGAACAGGATTCTGGGAAGTTGATACAACGTTGCGATAAATGTCTGAGTCGGAGCGGCGAGTGCGCGTAGTAGTAGCTGAAGGACAAGCTACGACTGTCAAATAAAATATGT
Source organism: Schistocerca serialis cubense (assembly GCF_023864345.2). Classification (NCBI taxonomy): domain Eukaryota; kingdom Metazoa; phylum Arthropoda; class Insecta; order Orthoptera; family Acrididae; genus Schistocerca; species Schistocerca serialis. The sequence continues at coordinate 414,418,498 of NC_064638.1, forward strand.
TTGATTTTCACTATGGTTTCCATTTTGTGACCTATCGAACCTTGGGAAAAAATAGCCATCATAACGGCTAGAAAAACAAAACCACTTAAAAGATTTAAATGCAATGGAGATAGTCGATGACCCTATTGTGTAACGATACGGAAATGCAGTAAGGACTACGAGGGGTCTATTTTGTCATGAGTAATAACAGATCTGTTGTTGCACCCCCGTAAGTAGTGTGGGGTATCGGTTGTGGTCGGAGATGCACAACACCAAATTATGGTCCCCACAGAATGAGGAACCACCCCAAATGATCATGCAAATTAATTGAAAACAAAGACACTGTCACACAACGGAAAACTTCTTATTTAAATTAATATTAATGAGGGAGACTCAACTAAGCATGAAAGAAATAGGTACCACGCCACTCACATAGACATATTAATGGGAGGAGGTATCTTCTAGTTATGAATGAAAACAAATGTATATTATAACAAATAGATTTATTGACTGTGAACTTGATAATTAAACATTGACTTCTTAAAAAGAGCCATTAATAATCGGATAAGAGAGTAGAGCTCAAAGTATAACCTTGGCGGAGATGGATAGAGAGGGTAAAAGACAGCCTTAGTAATGACAGCTGGACACAGCTAGTGACTGCTTAAGTTGTTAAGTAAGTGTTAAAAGTACACTGAAAGATAGGAGTCAACACCAAAAGATCGCCAAAATACGCATTGAAAGCAACAAGTTGGATGCCTGACTACTAGATCACAGACTCGCCTTCTGAGGAGAGCGAGATAGATTGTACCTCAGCCAATTCCTCCACTCCATGGCGTGATTCTGAAATGGAGAAATGGGATGCTCTGGAAATCGGCACGGCACAAAACAGCGGGTATTGCCGAAAATGACATCATGAGCGAATCAGGAGTCTGTATTCTAAAAGTTTTGATTGGACGTTATTCTGATGCATCGTAACGAACAGCAAGACAGCTTGATATAAGCTACAACTGCCTTGAGATGTCTTATCTGGCTAAAAGGGCTTCCATGAGGAATTCAGTGTTTCCTTCGACAAACGAACGAGCGTTCCCCCATCCGTTCTGAAGTGCGTGCTGAGAGATGGGGACGTCAGGCTCGCTACCTGCCGATGGGCCACTGTCCAAAGTGTCACAATTTTATACCGACAAATTCCTCTTAACGGAAACTCTGATCTCTCGCATCCATTTTGTGAGCTTTTCACTCTTTGGATCCATCACAAAGTACCTAAGAAAGGCAACGACGTGCTGTTAGCAAAGCCACTCCCCTCGATCGTCTGCTGCTGTATCCCATTGAACCCCATATTTCGCCGCACCGTGCTAGCGGATAAGTTCGTAGTACGTCCCACGTTGATTTATGAGGTTGTTTCACCATATGTTGCTCGTCTGTTAGCACTGACAACTCTACACAAACGCGATTGCTCTCGGTCGTTAAGTGAAGGTCCCTGTGTTTTCCGTAGTGAGATGTAGTGCCTGAAACGTGGAATTCTCGGCACACTTCTGACACTGTGGATCTCGGAATATTGAATTCCGTAGCAACTTCCGGAACTGAATATTCCATGAGTGTCTGTTAAATCCTGTCGTGTGGTCATACGTCGGAAACATTTCCACAGAATCGCCTTATTACAACTCTAAGCACTATGGGGCTTAACATCTGAGGTCATCGGTCCCCTAGACTTAGAACTATGTAAAGCTAACTAACCTAAGGACATGACACAAATGCATGCCCGTGTCAGGATTCAAACCTGCGACCGTAGCAGCTGCGTGGTTCCAGACTGAACCGCCTAGAACCGTTCGGACACAGCGGCCGGCGCAGACTCTTGTCACCTCAGTGTATGTTAGTGGACAGTTTCAGCGATAAAACGGCCAAGTTACGGTAGTCTCACTGCAGGCTACTTGGGAACGGTGCCGTGGGAGCCGTCCACAATATGCGATGCGAGTTGGTCAACAGCGGATGCGACGCCCCCTCCTTGCGGTGTGTTTATGCAGCCTGCGCGGCGCTGCCGAGGAGCGCTGCCAGCCAGCAGCGGCGGGGCCAGCGGCCAAGAAGCAGAGGGCAGCGGAGTGCCGCCGTAAGCCAGCCATTGTGCCGCTACGGCGTAATAATGCGGCCCGCGCAATATAGCCAGCCGGCAGGCGGCCGCAATATCGCGACCCGGCCCTCTGCCGTATTACTGCCCAGTCCAGCCCAGCACTGGCCAGAGTAACGCGGCGCTACTACCGACGTGTTTATACAGCGCTCTGTGCAAGACGCCCCAGCGTCACTTTTATCGCCACCGTCCCCTCAACGAGCTCCGTCTTACGCCGGCTCTCGCAAAATGACTTGCGGCTCTTCATTGCATCTCCTTGCCTGTCGTTCTTCACTGGCTAGATAAACCGCCGAGTGCGAGCGCTGTGCAAGGCAGTGCTCTACCCTCGGAACAACTGACCCTTATCGACACGAGGGTCAGAGGTAGTACAGCGGGTTCCGTGTACACTGACGACCACCGGATAGTGGCTAGAGCAGGGGTGGGCAAATGCGCTACGCTGGCGCGGGGGCCCGTGTGCGACCACACTGACTGCCCACGGGCATTCTCAGCCAGCGTTTCCCCCATCTCGTTTGCTACCGACACTTGTGTGGCAAGGTGTGCCTTATTCGAACTTTTCTCACTTATATTACATGCATTAAGTTAATACACTACTGGCCATTAAAATTGCTACACCAAGAAGATGACGTGCTACAGACGCGAAATTTAACCGACAGGAAGAAGATGCTGTGATATGCAAATGATTAGCTTTTCAGAGCATTCACCAGGGTTGGTGACACCTACAACGTGCTGACATGAGGAAAGTTTCCAACCGATTTCTCATACACAAACAGCAGTTGACCGGCGTTGCCTGGTGAAACGTTGTTGTGATGCCTCGTGTAACGAGGAGAAATGCGTACCATCACGTTTCCGACTTTGATAAAGTCGGATTGTAGCCTATCGCGATTGCGGTTTATCGTATTGCGACATTGCTGCTCATGTTGGTCGAGATCCAATGACTGTTGGCAGAATAAGGAATCGGTGGGTTCAGGAGGGCAATACGGAATGCCGTGCTGGATCCCAACGGCCTCGTATCACTAGCAGTCGAGATGACAGGCATCTTATCCGCATGGCTGTAACGGATCGTGCAGCCACGTCTCGATCCCTGAGTCAACAGATGGGGACGTTTCCAAGAAAACAACCATCTGCACGAACGACTATCAGCTCGGAGACCATGGCTGCGGTTACCCTTGACGCTGCATCACAGACAGGACCGCCTGTGATGGTGTACTCAACGTCGAACCTGGGTGCACGAATAGCATAACGTCATATTTTCGGATGAATCCAGGTTCTTTTTACAGCATCATATTGGTCGCATCCGTGTTTGGCGACATCGCGGTGAACGCACATTGGAAGCGTGTATTCGTCATCGCCATACTGGCGTATCACCCTGCGTAATGGTATGGGGTGCCACTGGTTACACGTCTCGGTCACCTCTTGTTCGCATTGACGGCAGTTTGCACAGTGGACGTTACATTTCAGATGTATTACGACCCGTGACTCTACCCTTCATTCAATCCCTGCCAAACCCTACATTTGAGCAGGATAATGCACGACCGCATTTTGCAGGTCCTGTACCGGGCTTTCTGGATACAGAAAACGTCAACTGCTGCCCTGGCCAGCACATTCTCCAGATCTCGCACCAACTGAAAACGTCTGGTCAATGGTGGCCGAGCAACTGGCTCGTCACAATACGCCAGCCACTACTCTAGATGAACTGTGCTAATGCGTTGAAACTGCGTAGGCAGCTGTACCTGGGCACGCCATCCAATCCCTGTTTGACTCAATGCCCAGCCGTATCAAGGCCGTTATTACGGCCAGAGGTGGTTGTTCTTTGTACTGATTTCTCAGCATCTATGCACCCAAACTGCGTGAAAATCTAATCACATGTCAGTTCTAGTATAATATATTTGTCCAATGAATACCTGTCTTATCATCTACATTTCTTCTTGGTGTAGCAATTTTAATGGCCAGTGGTGTAGATGTTTAATAAGAACGCATGTTTCCTTTGCTTATTACCTTATGTCGGTGAATTTGTGACCAGGAAACTGTGTCACCGTGAGTGATACTTTATTCTCATTTTCTTTATCCCTCAACCATGTAATCTCTCGTTATATATCCGTTTTTATTTTTAACTAAAATTTATTCGACCGGGCCAAAAACAGTTCTATTACTCCATATAAAATCACGAATCCTCGTTTTGAAGCAGAAATATTAAATAAAAGAATAATAAGAGAATATTTTCTTGGGACGTCTTTCTGCCTAGGAATAGTAGTGGGCCAAAATCGAACCCTGTGGGACTTCCTTTGTGATAAAATTTTCTACGTTTCCAGTATTATCAGAATAACAAACCACAATTTTTTACATTTTTTTAAGTATGATTGGAATTAGTTGTCTGTAACGGCATGAGTTCCTTAAACAAGAATGTACATCAAATGTCTTCTGTCTAGGAAACCATTCGGAATAGAGCTTCAAATAAGCTTTATTGTGATATCTCTGAATAATGACCATTCATCTTGGAAAACTTTGTATGGTCTTTTAGGATATATTTGCTGTGGTCAGCTTAGCTGCCTCACCATGTATAGAGCCCAAACATCAACACAGATTGCAACAACAGCGGAAGAGAGCAAGCCGGAAGGTTCACAAAGCAGCGATCAAAGGTACAGGGGAAGGGTGAGCTGAAATACAATGATATTTATTTTGAAATCCTGATTGTGCTCTAACAGTCAACTGCGGATTCTTCGATTTGTAGTCCTATCATTTTGCTGAGTGAGTCTATTTCCCAACGGAAAGAAATCGCTGAAAAGAGATTGTAACTTCCAAATAACTTTCCAAGATCGAATCGAAATAATTAATCGAGGCGTGGCATCCAAGGTATTTGTAGTCCTAAACACACTATGAAGTCTGTTTATTGTCCATTGTTTCTCGGCAGATATAACGGCCTCTGTCTGTCTTATGAAGCAGAAAATGTGATTCCTGTGGAAAAGGACAAGTGTACATCGTTAATCAGCAGCTGCCGATGAACTTGAATATTTTTTCTTTGGATATACCATGATTGGCCCATGTACAGCACAGTTTGCTGCACTATTGTCGTAGACGTTCGTCTGATGTCCTCCAGTTTCATTTGAATGATAGGTTGTTGCACTGCATCGTGTCGATTGATCTAGATGCTCGGTCATATTTGCAATCAAATTCCTCCTCAGAGAGCATTGGCACGTCAAGCTCCATAGTTCTCACGAAGCTTATTATCCACAATCCACTCACGATTCCCCATCACCAATGGGTCATGTCCGTTCGGAGTTGTTGCCCCTTCGATTTGAATGGAGGTAATCTTTTCACGCGCGATAAAATGGGACAAGTTTATGCCATGCTTTATACTTCAGCCGGCCGGTGTGGCCGAGCGGTTCTAGGCGCTACAGTCCTGCCTCGGGCATGGATGTGTGTGATGTCCTTAGGTTAGTTAGATTTAAGTAGTTCCAAGTTCTACGGGACTGATGACCTCAGCTGTTAAGTCCCATAGTGCTCAGAGCCATTTGAACCATTTGAACCAAAAACAACTGTATTACTACACGTTTTCTTGCATCTCTTGAGGTGTCGAAGACGGATCGTAAATAGCTCATCAATGATGTAACCCAATTCACTCATCTCTGCAATGGGACCAGGAGATAAGCCGTCATGAAATTCACGGCGTTTCCTATCTCCTTTGAAAATAACTATTGCGTGAAATACGCATCAGATGCATTCACACTTGAAGCAATAGTCACATTTTGTCTTGTTTCCACGTTTGTCAGTGAAGCAATTTGTCACTTACCATTACGACTATTTTTGGAGGTATGTTTTTAAGAGAAAAGCCGGACTCATCCATGATACAAAATACAGTCTGGTTTATCAAACAAATCGTATCCCTTTAATATTTCTTTCTAATTCTGGGAATATTTACTTACTTCCGCTTTACTTAAGCCTTCTGCTCTGGCTCGCGAAATACCCTCGGATTTTCGCAGGCTAAGGTTAGTGTGAGTCTTAATAAAACCTCTAAGACGAATCGATGCCAGAAACCTTACTTTCTAACTACCATGAGTGTTTCAAATCATTTTTCTAAGCCAGCCGAAATGCAACTCTTCTTAACTGGAGTGGCGACAGACCCAATCATCGCTGTTCTACAAATAAAGTTCTCTGGACCTAAAGCATCTTCCATTTTTTAAGAATTGAGTACTGTTGTGTGACCAATTCTGTTTTCTATACCTGGAGGTAAGCCAGCATTCATTTCCTTTTTAATTTGTACTTTACCATTAAGAATACTGAAAGAAATGTCGTATAATTATGATGCAGGTCGAAGGCCAGGTGGCCAGGAGAGTCTCGGCCCTTGAAGGATGAAATGATTCGGTTGGAAAAAGAGTCACACCCTCGTTGTACCCTCTCCTGGGGCAAGCTCCCTTTCTGTCGGGTGCTGATAACGCTGTCTCACATGCTTACGCGGCATCTCAATTCCCTTTACAGTAATTAAATCTGACGCTGTTCACATTCATTACATACCTCAGGAAGCCTGGTGACAACACTAAATGCGAACAACACTAATGTATTCTGCTGGTGTTTCTTTGTGCCACAACGAAGTGCTGAGTTACATACCCGTCGATAGTACGTACGTGTAAGAAGTTGCAGTGACCTCTGACCACGTCTTCTGGCTGCTTCACATTTTTTGTCACGCAGTTTAGATAGCGGAACACTTTCGCTCCACACATCGTGTTTCCAATGACTATAAGACCAAAATAACAGGAACACGCCTCCGTGATCTACAGCTTGGCCACAGAGTTCCGTTACCCCCTGTCATAAACAATAGAAACCACCCTACCTAAATAAATAACACGAACAAGTGTTCCTTAGAGATGTTTTCATGCGATATGAACAGTCCAAAGTACCAGTCCGCTCTTCGTCATTCTCTTGGCAAAGGATAATATACCAGCAACTCCTGTACGTCATTTTTTCGGGGCATTGCTGGTGTGACATACGTGAAAGTTTGTTTCACAGTATCTCAGTGGTATCGTAACAGTTTTTGTAAAACGATATCCTTCATAAACTCCCAAAGCGAATATCATATGCAGCGAGATCTGGGTTTCGTCATGGCCAGGCAAGGCGCCTCATAAAGGGTATCGTTTCACAAAACCGTTACGATACCACTGGCGATCTCAAAGGTGATGTGAGATAAGCTTTCACCCGGGCTGCAGCAGCAATGCTTCTAAAAATATAGCACAGCTCCTAGTGGCATAATATCCTTTACCACGAGAATGCGTTGCAGAGGATAACATTTTGGGTAATTAATGGCTCATATCTCAAGAAAACCCGTCTAAAGAACTATTGTCCGTGCTATGTATTTAATTTTAGGGGTTTATCTTGGTTATTATTGACGCTAATGGGACTTTCTGGCCACTCTGTTAAGACGGTGTCAATGTCTAGTGAAGCGAAAGTGGCAGGTTTCGAGTTCAACGTAGGGGATGGGTCTGGACTCTAGGTTTGCATTTACCGCTTGTCTCTCATCACTACATGGCAAAACAATGAAAAAATGTGCTCTAGTTTATGGTACGTAAGTTATAAAATAATGCGAGGCCACTTTATTGACGAGGTTCCGCAGTCAAAAACGTTGTTTACCGGAAAGTGAAGCTCTGATTCGAAAAGAACAGAAAAATTACTTTCAGTTAAATACTAAATAGTATCTTTGAGAGCTATTTTTGCAGGTTGTCTCAAACCTCTTGCTTCAGATTGATATAAACGAAATTGGTCCACAACCGATTATACTGAAACACGGAATACAAATTGATTGTTCTGCGCGGGATTAGCCGAGCGGTCTGAGGCGCTGCAGTCATGGACTGTGCGGCTGGTCCCGGCGGAGGTTCGAGTCCTCCCTCGGGCATGGGTGTGGATGTTTGTCCTTGGGATAATTTAGGTTAAGTAGTGTGTAAGCTTAGGGACTGATGACCTTAGCAGTTAAGGCCCATAAGATTTCACAGACACACATACACACACACACACACACACACACACACACACACACACAAATTGATGGTGTTATGGATATACACAGCCTATACCGCGTAACAACAGAGTACCGAATAATACTTGTTCAAAGCGACGAACGCCGGCCTCATTGCACGCTTGGCAACGCCGCATGATGTTCTGACACATTCTCTAAACATTCCTAGTGTCTGTTGTACCAAGACACAGGCAGTTTGGACCCTAGCAAGCAGGTGTACATCCGTTTCTACAGGTGTTTCGTACAGCAACGTCTTGACGTAACCCACGTGCAAAAAATCCAGGTAGAAGATCCGGTGATCGCTTCACCATGGAACAGGACCTCCCGTTCCAATTCAACGACGAGAGTACTTGAACAGTTACTGTGAGCTACGTTGTTGTTATCCTGAGTACGCTGTACATGTCCGTAACACAATAAATATGCATTGCGACCACTGGCTCCCTATGTCAATACGATCGGATGTGGACACAGTATCACCTGCTTCAATTTGACCCAAAAGGTTTGAGACACCGCCGGCCGAAGTGGCCGTGCGGTTAAAGGCGCTGCAGTCTGGAACCGCAAGACCGCTGCGGTCGCAGGTTCGAATCCTGCCTCGGGCATGGATGTTTGTGATGTCCTTAGGTTAGTTAGGTTTCACTAGTTCTAAGTTCTAGGGGACTGATGACCTCAGATGTTAAGTCCCATAGTGCTCAGAGCCATTTGAACCATTTTTTGAGACACCACTTAGAGTGATAGGCATTTAACGTCTAGTGAAATTGAAAGACTACTTAAACGTCGTCAATAAACTTGAGGGCAAACACTTCTAAGGTATGTAATCACACATTACTTCCAGTCATTTATTCTACAAAGCGTTAGTACGGATTGAAAGAACAGGTAATGTATTACTGCCTACACCACGCTTGTCCGTCCTCTTCTGCGTGCAGTGGGATTGAAGGAGGACATCGAAAAATTTCACAGTAGGCAGACTGTTTTGTGTTACCGCGAGTCATTGTAAAAGAAACATATGCGATTTCGGGGTGGCAATAATTAAAACATAGACTTTCTCGTTGAGACAAGATCCTTTCAAGATGAATCAGCAGTTCCTTCCTGCGAATGGTAAAGTATTTTGTTCACATGCCTTACATAGACAGAAATGAACATCGAGATAAAACAAGAAATCAGATCTCACATAGATTAGTCTGTTCATTTCACCACCGTAGTTTCGACAGAGTAACAGTAGAGAAATAGCCTGGAAGTTGTTCTATGAAATCATGGACATGTACTAGGTATGTAAAAAAGTATACGACAGTGGTGAGGAAAGACCTTGGCAATGATAAATGGAACAGAGAAAGTAACGGATTATGTGTGAATAAGCTTGAAAAGTTGTGGTAACACGAGTTGTTTTACCTTTCAACAAGCGTGGAAGTATGGAAACTACAGTAGTTGTATTTAGCCAGTGGAACTGCTATCTCCAACTCAGTAGGCTTTGCACGAGTTACGCGGCCAGCAGGCAGTAAACACGGAGAACTGTGCGGCGGAGCCGGTGCTTGTACCAGAAGGGACGCCCGCTATTCAGACGGGATCTGCGCTATAAATCTTGAGACAGTGCTCCGAATAGCGAAGCCGGGGAATGGAGGGAGGGGTGGAGGGGCTGCGGGGGCGGCAAAAACGTCGCGGAGCCGGCGAGATAGCCCCGGACCGGCCAGAGTAGATTCTTGTTATTGATGGCGGCAAGTAACACGGGGAGGCGGGTGCGCAACGTTCTTACGAACCCGAGACGCCCCAGCCGGGCCGGCCGCAGCGCGCCCTGCAGCCGCCAGGCTGTTTAATGGCAACACATCGATTTCCTCGGCGGACCCCGGCCCGGGAATTCGGCCCAAGACCGCCGCCTGTGCCGCCCGACAGACTCCTCTGCGAGCGGCGGGCGATCCTTCCCGCGCAAACGTTTTAAAACCGGCGTCTCGGCGACCGCGTGGCCGTTGCCACGCAAAAAGAGAGAGAAGCCGAAAAGGAGACGAAGAATGCCCGCCAGAGAGAGACGACAGGAAAAACAGCCCCTAAAATGCTGCCGGAGCGAGAGAGACGGAGCGAGCGCCGTGCGAAAGAGATAACGATCGGCCTGCGCGCGAGTCGGCGCATGCGCACGGGGACGGCTCGTTGCTATGGGAACGGCCGTTGGCTGCGCGCGCACCGGTGGGTCGCTCTCTGTCTTTCTTTCTCTACGGCACCTTTCTTCCTTCCCGCCTCTCCCGCCTTTCTCCATTTTTAACCTCCTTGCGCGCATCTTCCCTCCTCCTTAGCGCGGTTCTATTCTGCGAGCGCCGCTCCCGTCTTTGGTGTTAAATACCGCGGATGATCCACATTCCTGGCGCCCTAAAACCAACGGTGGGCGACAGCAGCATTCCGGGCGCGGCTGCGTCGCAAGATGAGCTGCGCCCGTGCGACCTCAAGGAGGCACTTGGCCCGTGGCGTGCGGCGCGCGGCGCGCACCACATTCCGGCGCGCCTGCCGCTTCTAATATACTTTCACGCTAGAGCGGCGCAGGCACGAGGAGGCGAGCTGCCGCCGGTCCGCTGCTAGGCTGTAGTTTACGCTGTCTTCTGTGCAGCCGCCCTCTACTCCGACAACGTGCCCCGTTCTCCACTTCCGTAGCACGGGCACTGTCAGCAGTTTTGATGCTGTCGGACAAATTCTGTTAATATGCTGCGGCACTTACATAATGGGGCCTTTTTCACCCTTGTCTTTCCTAGAGTTTATCGTGCGGTACAGGGTTCTGCTTTTGCCACGGTTTGGCAAGCTTGATTTACAGGGTGTTACAAAAAGGAACGGCCAAACTTTCAGGAAACATTCCTCACACACAAATAAAGAAGAGATGTTATGTAGACATGTGTCCGGAAACGCTTAATTTCCATGTTAGAGCTCATTTTAGTTTCGTCAGTATGTACTGTACTTCCTCGATTCACCGCCAGTTGGCCCAATTGAAGGAAGGTAATATTGACTTCGGTGCTTGTGTTGACATGCGACTCATTGCTCTACAGTACTAGCATCAACAGGTTAGTGTTCATGACGAGCGTGGTTTTGCAGTCAGTGCAATGTTTACAATTGCGGAGTTGGCAGATGCAGTGTAAATGAGGTTTGTCAACTACTGCTTTGAGACTGATAAGATGCTTTCTCTACTGTGTCCAATTGAGCAATTTGTAAACTGTAGCTTGTGCCAGTGATTTCTTTGGCTTGAATATTTTTATGTTGCGATTCACAAATGCAGTGTAAATGAATGAAACGAGTTAGTGGGTCACTAAGAAACATCAGATGTTGTTCCTAGCTGGGCACCGTGGCAAAGGCTAGAACATTTTATTTCACTTTTGACATGAGCATAGCTGCTCTAAATTCTGACCATTCTTCTTAGCAATGTAATTTTAGGATTTATCAAAATTTTCATTCTCATGAAGACAGCCATAGTAGGTGTCGAAACCTAGGTCAATATACCTACCGCTTATTTGCAACCGGTTTGCTGTTTGATTCTATATTGAGACTAGTATACAGTTGCTGAGTAACAGCCATGGTTAAACTGTAAATTGAAAATAATTAACTTCACTTCGTAGTACTTCTTCAGTTCCATTTATGTTGATATTGTTGCTTCAAAATATCAGTACGAGAATATTCTTAAAATACTGTTGATCGTATATGTGCTTGATGTTGAAAATTCTGTACTGATATTAGTTAAATTTTACACGTGAAATAGGATGTGAGCTCGAAAGCTGCTTCAAAACACATTCGTCGGATGTGCTCACAATCTCGCTCCTGCTCCCTCGCCTTCAGAATCCCGCGAACAGGCTCCGGTTGCCACTCCACTGTACAGCACTTCGCACCCGGACATTAAGTGGCGGCAGTTGGGTGGTGCGCGCTGCAGATTAAAAGCTGTACTCTCAGAACGTCAAAACTGCATACTGTCAGAATTATGGCCCACATTTTTCCCGCGTGGTTGATTCCTGAGGCCAATATCTTCCAAGTCTGTTTTTTTCTCCGTAAAATTTGAGGTGAAGTTGGTAATGTTAGCTTGTCAGAGTTGCCACTGTCGCACATGGTGGATACACAGTCGAAATTAATTACCAATATAAATTCATTCCATAATAATTACATTACGAAGAGTTTTGTCTTATTATAAACATGGAATACGTAAACATGTTCGAAGTGAGTGCGGTGTCCTCTAAAAGGCAACGATGCATTCACGTCCTTAGTAGTGAGCTACCTCTTGGAAATTGCACAAGAGGCCGGAACAGCGAACGTCGTAAATAAATACATTTTATAAGAGAGTAGGCGGAAGTGCTCTTCACAAAACATGGAGAGTTCAAAAAATGGTTCAAATAGCTCTGAGCATTATGGGACTTATCGGAGGTCATCAGTCCCCTACAACTTAGAACTACTTAAACCTAAGAACATCACACACATCCATGCCCAAGGCAGGATTCGAACCTACGACCGTCGCGGTCGCGCGGTTCCAGACTGAAGCGCCTGGAACCACTCGGCCACACCGGCCGGCAAAACATGGAGGGACTCCGGGAAAAAGTGCGGAGTGGCCGCGCGGTTAGAGGCACCATAGCGCGAATTGCGTGGCCCCTCCCGCCGGAGATTCGAGTCCTCCCTCGCGCATCGGTGTGTGTGTTGATGTTAGCATAAGTTAGTTTAAGTACTGTGTCAGTCAAGGGACCGATGACCTCAGCAGTTTGGTCCCTTAGGAATTCAGGCTCAATTTTTGTGGCGGGGGGGGGGGGGGGTGGCGGAGGGGGGGGGGGGGAAGTAAACAGAAAATAAGCACTTCACACTGTTACTGAGTTCGCTCACCTGTCGTAGTGCAATCCAAATCTTCTCACGAATTTCTTTGATGCCCCTTCTCCCACTGCCAATTATAGTGCTCTGTAATGCTTGCCATTCTTCTTCACTGGAGCAGTCTGTCAGCTTATGTTACAATTCATGTAACGCTCTTATCTTATGACTCTTTGTGCACTTGTATATCAGATGCTGAAAATAAATCCGAAACCCGTCAAGTGAGCAATCTGAATAACTATGCAGGAGGATCTACAACGAATTGACGCATGGTACAGGGAATGGCAATTGAATCTCAATGTTCAAAACGTTCATATGTGCGTGAAATCTTATGGAACTTAACTGCTAAGGTCATCAGTCCCTAAACTTACACTCTACTTAACCTAAATTATCCTAAGGACAAATACACACACACCCATGCCCGAAGGAGGACTCAAACATCAGCCGGGACCAGCCCTACAGTCCATGACTGCACCGCCCTAGACCGCTCGGCTAATCCCGCGCGGCGAATCTCAATGTAGACAAGTGTATTGTGCTGCGAATACATAGAAAAAAAGATCCTTTATCATTTAGCTATAATATAGAAGGTCAGCAACTGGAACCAGTTAATTCCATAAATTATCTGGGAGTAGGCATTAGGAGTGATTTAAAATGGAATGACCATATAAAATTAATCATCGGTAAATCAGATGCCGGACTGAGATTCATTTGAAGAATCCTAAGGAAATACAATCCGAAAACAAAGGAAGTAGGTTACGGTACACTTGTTCGCCCACTGCTTGAATACTGGTCACCGGTGTGGGATCCGTACCAGATAGGGGTTGATAGAAGAGATGGAGAAGATCCAACGGAGAGCAGCGCTCTTCATTACAGGATCATTTAGTAATCTCGAAAGCGTTACGGAGATGATAAACTCCAGTGGAAGACTCTGTAGGAGAGACGCCCAGTAGCTCGGTACGGGCTTTTGTTGAAGTTTCGAGAACATACCTTCACCGAGGAGTCGAGCAGTATGTTGCTCCCTCCTACGTATGTCTCGCGAAGAGACCATGAGGCTAAAATCAGAGAGAGTAGAGCCCACACAGAGGCATACCGACAATCTTTCTTTCCACGAACAATACGAGACTGGAATAGAAGGGACAACCAATTGAGGTACTCTAAGTACCCTGCACCACACACCGTCAGGTGGCTTGCGGTGTATGGGTGTAGATGTAGATGTAGAATTAAGTCATCTTTCACAAGCTGTATGACTGTTCTGAAGCGACCTATTCAGCTCCAGTGCCGTACTACATTCTAATCCCTCTTCTCCTCCTTCTGCTACTTCTTCTACCTATACTTCCGCTTCCTCTTTTTGTTTGTACTTTCTTTTATCTCTGATTTTGTCCCTGTTACAAAATGCGCCGCGAGCACTAGCAGCGTTTCCCTTACTCTGGAGCCTAGGACGCCCCGACAAGTAGGGACCTCGGCTGATACTCAACTCGCGCAACGTACCGCGCCGTATCGCACTGAGGCAAGGCGTGTGCTGGTGGTGTTGCAGGAGGCAGGGACGTCTTGGCTGCGGATCTGGAGGGCGGCGGCGCTCCGCAATCGATAGGCGGCGACCGCCGGAAGGCTGTGCTGTGCTGTGCGGCGCGGTGCCGGCCTCATCGCGCCTCGCTTCTCCTCGGCTGGCCGCAGCAGCCAGCGCCCGGACGCCCGTGTCCCGTGCCGGGCGCCGCGACGCCAGCTGCCGCACACCACACGCGCCGTGACACACCTTCCTGCTCCGCCAGCAGCGGCCCGAACGTTTGTTTCGCAAGTTCTCAGCGTTTTACCGCGTGCCGGGGTAAGGAAACGCCATGGGGAAAGGGGTCAATAATTCGGTACTGGCAACAAACGGGTGGGCACAGTGTCCATTAGTTTTTCTAGTTGTCTTGCCCCAAAATAGTGGCTTACAGCAGTTCTCCACAGTCCTGAATCCTTTGGAAGACTCTTCGTTTCTGTATAACTAGTGCAACCTATGGGGGTTGGACTGAAATGTGGAGACACCGCTAGAAATAGGTGCTTATCAAGCCGGCAGCAAGCATGCTGACCACAAACAGCATCTGTGCAATCTCCTCACTACGTTGCAATTCTCAGTCGTAGTCAGAACAGTGTTCTCTGCAGTTGTGAGTGCATGATGATGGAGCTTAGTGAATTCGAGAGTAACAAAGTTGTTGAAGGTCGAATGGTGATTGCTTCCTTTACCAAGATGGCCGAAGTATTTAGTCTTTCATGAGGCACTCATTCAAAGATTTATACGGGATATAGGGAAAGCGGAAAAACATCATTCGCTAAGTCACAACGCGGTCGGAAGTGCGTGCTGAATGATCATGACAGACGGTCACTGAATAGGATTGAGATGGAAAATAAAAGGATGACAGATGTAAAAGTTACTGCAAAAGTGAATGTCGTACTCGGAAGCTCTGTCGGATGAAGAAAAATCCGAAAGGAGCCAAGCAGGAAACTGCAGAGCGAACTGGAATTCCATTACCGCCGATCAGCGACGCAAGTCCCCGTAACAGGAAAACGTGTTGCCGACGCCATAAAATCTGGGCTATGAAGCAATGGAACAAACTAACTGTGCGGCTGGTCCCATCGGAGGATCGAGTCCTACCTCGGGCATGGGTGTATGTGTTTGTCCTTAGGATAATTTAGGTTAAGTAGTTTATAAGCTTAGGGACTGATGACATTAGCAGTTAACTCTCATAAGATCTCAGACACATTTGAACATTTTGAAGAAACTAATTTGGTCGAATGAGTCTTGTTTCACACAGTTTCCAACCTCTGGCCGAGTTTACGTCCCAAGAGTGAAACATGGCAGGGGCTCGGTGATGATTTGGCAGCCGTGTTGTGGTATTCCGTGAGCCTTATGGTCAGTCTATAAGTTCCCATTACTGCCAAGGATTAGGGAATCATTTTGACTGGTCAGGTCAACGTCAGGGTACAGTCCTTTTTTTCGCAATGTCGTTGCAGTGTTGCAAGACGACAGAGCCCCTGATCACAACCCACATCGTCCAGGACTGCTTTTGTGAGCACGAGGATGACCTGTCGTATCTCCACTGTGCCGCTGATTCCGGCGGAGGTTCGAGTCCTGCCTTGGGCATGGGTGTGTGTGTGTTTGTCCTTAGGATAATTTAGGTTATGTAGTGTGTAAGCTTAGGGACTGATGGCCTTAGCAGTTAAGTCCTACAAGATCTGACACACATCTGAACATTTTTGTCTTATCTCCCCTGGCCATCGTGGTCACCATATCCCAGTATTATATTGAGTCTTTGTGGTCTACTTTGGAGAGGAAGGAGCGCGATCACTATCCATCACCATCATCGTTACCTAAACTCGCCACTATTTAGCAGGAAGAGTGCTATAAGATTCCCTTGGAGACCATACAAGACCTGTATTTATCCATTCACCCTTAACACCGTGATGGTCCACCTATACAAAGCAATAGAACAGTGATTTTTCATCTGATTGTATTCAACACATCCTTAGCCGGTTTGTGGAGGAATGTGGCACCAGATGACCACGTACGGGTAAAGCAATTACGGTAAACTGTGAGGCGGTAGTTTGTGGACCCAGATATGGTGCCGATGGTGTCCCGGTTGTGCCCCATCGGGTTCAAATTAGGCGAATTTGGTGACCAGCACGTCAGCGATTCTACTCCTCAGATACTATAGCACGATTCTGGCCATGTGACATCCTCAATCATCCTGCAAGGAGATGCCATCACCATCGAGGGAGACATAAAACGTGATATGACGTGGCGCAATAATATTCGTGCAATGCACAGCCATGATAGTGCTTTCGATTAGTGTCACATCTATCATGGAAGCCCAGGTGAATGACTTGCACAGAATACCACTGCTCCCACTTACATGCTCCCCTGCCGCGGTGTATGCTTTGAGTAGCCGTTCGCTTCCACCATGGCGTATTGAGACGGTGTGTAGATTTGGTGTAAAAAGAAATGCGAGTCGCCTGGATAGGTGGTCCGCTTCCATTGATCCAGGGAACAATTTTGATGTTCCACTGCCAACTGCAATCCTATCTCGTAATATCGCTGGCTCAGCATGTGGACAAACAGTTCACGCAGCCATATGTTCCACCATGTGCGCAGAACAGTGTGCCTGCTTCGTATACTGTCGTCTGGTCTGCCATAACCCGTCGCTCGTCCATCCTTAAACACCGAGCAATATACCAAACGCGACTGTCTGCAGTAAGGCATGGACGTCCCCTTCCAGTGACCCTTTAACCATTTTTCAGCGATGCTCACGACATTAGCACGCGAACAGCAGAAAGTCTTCGACCTTTGCGAGATGCTCGTTCTCTTACTCCATGTCTTAGCAATCTTCATTTTGTCAAAGTCGCTTATGCCAGTGGATTTCCCCATTCGATTAGCAGCTCGCATCGCCACTAAAACGATTCCCCACTCGCCTGTGCTCCACTTACATTGTTTTCTTAGCGCGTCACGTGCCCGCAAAGCCCCCAAGTGGTGAACGGTGACCGTAATGTTTTGGCTCATCAGTGGCTATCCACTCCAACCTGCTTACTGTACTCAGGTATTGGTCTCCCTCTACAGTTTATATCGCCATTACCAAACTGACCATTCTTTGACGCCTCAGCATGTATCCTGTCAACTAATTAATTCTTTAAGTGAAGTTTTGTCATAGAATTCTTTTCTTCCCCATTCCGTAGAGAACATCCTCATTATGTATCCTGTCGCCATATCTAATCATCACCATTCTTCTGTAGGACTGTATTTCAAACGCTTCTGTTCTCACTTTGGACTCTTTATCGTCCACGTTTCAATTTCTGATAGGTCTTCACTCCAGAAAAGTACCTTCAGAAAATAATTCGTAATACTTCAATTTACGTTCAGTGCTAACATGGTTTTATTTCTTTTTTAGAAATGCTTTTCCTACTGTTAAAAGTGTGTATATTATATCCCCGGCACTTAATTCCCGTTACTTATGTTGCTAATACTACAATGTCTCACTTCGTAATCAAATTTCCTCAGAATCTCCTGAATTATTTTCATTGCATACCATTACTCTTGCTCTCTTTCATTGGAATTCATCTAGTAATCTCTTTGCAAGTCAATTACAGAATGTATATAGCCACCTCGGTTGAATACCAACTGAGGTGGCTATACATACATTCTGTACGTAAGTTAACCCACGGTTGCTGGACTTCAGCCTATAACAATGTTTAAAACATCCTTACAAGTCACTACACATTCCGTTCAACTGCTCGAGCAAGTCCTTTGCTGTTTCTGACACAGTTATATCATCAGCAAGCCCCAGTGTCCAGTCTTTGAAGGGCGAGGTATCATTTCTTTCGTTAGTACACTGACCTGAATCTGTAGTCCATATGAAGGGCCCAGTTCCATAAATTCGTGATTACCGCTCGTCACTCTGAGACTCTTACTAGTTGGAATTAGTAGAGAGTACAAAGAACAGTGACGAGTTTCGTCACGAATCGTTTTAGTGAGGACGAGATCCTCATGGAGATGTTAATCACACTCCACTGGTAGACTATACAAGAAAGGTATTGTAAATCAATAACAGGTTTACTGCTAAAATTTCTAAAGTTCTACTCTCTGACAGAGAGAGTCAGTGACGAAAAATTCGCAAAGTCCATTATTTTGACCGCAATTGGTTTTGTATATTTTTCTGTTATTTTGCGCATATTTTTCATATACACTCCTGGAAATGGAAAAAAGAACACATTGACACCGGTGTGTCAGACCCACCATACTTGCTCCGGACACTGCGAGAGGGCTGTACAAGCAATGATCACACGCACGGCACAGCGGACACACCAGGAACCGCGGTGTTGGCCGTCGAATGGCGCTAGCTGCGCAGCATTTGTGCACCGCCGCCGTCAGTGTCAGCCAGTTTGCCGTGGCATACGGAGCTCCATCGCAGTCTTTAACACTGGTAGCATGCCGCGACAGCGTGGACGTCAACCGTATGTGCAGTTGACGGACTTTGAGCGAGGGCGTATAGTGGGCATGCGGGAGGCCGGGTGGACATACCGCCGAATTGCTCAACACGTGGGGCGTGAGGTCTCCACAGTACATCGATGTTGTCGCCAGTGGTCGGCGGAAGGTGCACGTGCCCGTCGACCTGGGACCGGACCGCAGCGACGCACGGATGCACGCCAAGACCGTAGGATCCTACGCAGTGCCGTAGGGGACCGCACCGCCACTTCCCAGCAAATTAGGGACACTGTTGCTCCTGGGGTATCGGCGAGGACCATTCGCAACCGTCTCCATGAAGCTGGGCTACGGTCCCGCACACCGTTAGGCCGTCTTCCGCTCACGCCCCAACATCGTGCAGCCCGCCTCCAGTGGTGTCGCGACAGGCGTGAATGGGGGGAAGAAGGGAGACGTGTCGTCTTCAGCGATGAGAGTCGCTTCTGCCTTGGTGCCAATGATGGTCGTATGCGTGTTTGGCGCCGTGCAGGTGAGCGCCACAATCAGGACTGCATACGACCGAGGCACACAGGGCCAACACCCGGCATCGTGGTGTGGGGAGCGATCTCCTACACTGGCCGTACACCACTGGTGATCGTCGAGGGGACACTGAATAGTGCACGGTACATCCAAACCGTCATCGAACCCATCGTTCTACCATTCCTAGACCGGCAAGGGAACTTGCTGTTCCAACAGGACAATGCACGTCCGCATGTATCCCGTGCCACCCAACGTGCTCTAGAAGGTGTAAGTCAACTACCCTGCCCAGCAAGATCTCCGGATCTGTCCCCCATTTAGCATGTTTGGGACTGGATGAAGCGCCGTCTCACGCGGTCTGCACGTCCAGCACGAACGCTGGTCCAACTGAGGCGCCAGGTGGAAATGGCATGGCAAGCCGTTCCACAGGACTACATCCAGCATCTCTACGATCGTCTCCATGGGAGAATAGCAGCCTGCATTGCTGCGAAAGGTGGATATACACTGTGCTAGTGCCGACATTGTGCATGCTCTGTTGCCTGTGTCTATGTGCCTGTGGTTCTGTCAGTGTGATCATGTGATGTATCTGACCCCAGGAATGTGTCAATAAAGTTTCCCCTTCCTGGGACAATGAATTCACGGTGTTCTTATTTCAATTTCCAGGAGTGTAGGTCTGATTTGTGTAAGCCAGAATTTGCAGGTTTCAAAATGTTACATAATTCAAGTTAAAACTGCGGATCCCGCTTTAACAGAGAGAGAAGAAAGGGGGGGGGGGGGGGTGTTCAATGGCAGATAGGTGTGAATGTAGAAAAATGTAAGATAATGCAGATGATTAGGAAAAACAAACCCATAATGTTCGAGTACAGCATTAATAGCGTGCTGCTTGACACAGCCACGTCGATTAAATATCTGGGTGTAACGAGAGTAATATGAAATGGAATGAGTGTGTATGGATTGTAATAGGGAAGCCGGATGGTCCACTTCGGCTTATTGGGAGAATATTACGAAAGTGTGGTTCATCTGTAAAGGAGACCGGATATTGGACAGTAGTGCGATCCATTCTTGTGTACTGTTCGAGTGTTCGGGATCCGCACCAGGTCGGATTAAAGGAAGACATCGAAGCGGTTCAGAGGCGAGCAGCTAGATCTGTTACTGGCAGGTTTGAACGACTCGCAGGTATTACGGAGGTGCTTCGGTTACTCAGATGGGAATGCCGTGGAGGGAAGCTGACGTTCTTTTCGCGGATCACTATTGACAAAATTTCAAGAACCGGTGTTTGAGGCTGAGTGCAGAACGGGTCTGCTACCTGCAACAAACATTTCGTGTAAGGAGCACGAGTATAAGATTAAGAGATTTGGGCTCATACGGAGGCATATAGACAGCCATTTTTCTTCACTGTATTTGCGAGTGGAACTGGAAAGGAAGTGACCATTAGTTTTCCAAGGTACTCTCCGCCACGCACCATGCTGTAGGTGAGGCAGGAGCGAGAGGAAGATGATGAGAGAAGGACTAGTTAGTCACTTACTTTCTTGTGCTTCCAGTTGTGAGTTTGTTTCTTTGTGTATATTTTTGAATGTTGTTAACGTATTTGTAACTTGTGTCATAAATCTTGGGAACATCTTTGTTAACTTCATCTCATAACAATTAGCAGTATAGTGTCTCTTCTCCGAATTACTTACCTATAGACGGTATTCGGAAATACCCGTTACAGGCATCTAGCCCTTCTTGAGAAGTGAGAGTACATAATATTTTGAATAGGATCCCATGTCCGAAAACGCCGGTATGTAACGCATCCAAGTCAGCGAAGGGAGAAAGAGAAGTCTCAGAGTTGCTTATCCTGGTATGCAGTACGTTAGACAGGATGACGTGTACTTGTGGGGTCGTATGCAAAGTTTAATCTACAAGATTGCTGTACAGACGGAGGAAGATCTGCTGGCATGAGTTCTGGACGCAGCACTAGAAACTGAAGAGACACCAGGTGGGATGGAAAGTGCATAGCAAAACATGCCTTGTAGCTACATTGTCTGAATCAACAATGGTGATCGCCACAATGTAATGCAACAGTACTGTTCCTTTCGTATAGCATGCTGGGCTGCCGGCCGGAGTGGCCGAGCGGTTCTAGGCGCTACAGTCTGGAACCGCGCGACCGCTACGGTCACAGGTTCGAATACTGCCACGCCCATGGATGTGTGTGTTGTCCTTAGGTTAGTTAGGTTTAAGTAGTTCTAAGTTGTAGGGGACTGATGACCGCAGAAGTTAAGTCCCATAGTGCTCAGAGCCATCTGAACCATTGGACCATGCTGGTCTCCAGAAAAATGTAAACACGTAATGTTTAAGTTTTAACGCAAACAAAAGCGCTTAAGCGATACATGGACGTTTCGCTAAGTTTCCTTTCGAGTTGTTACTTAACAATTGCACTGCGAAACATCTAATTCAATCCAAATGGTCCAAATGGCTGTAAGCACTATGGGGGTCACCAGTCCCCTAGACTTAGAACTACTTATACCTAACTAGCCTAAGGACATCACACACATCCATGCCCGACGCAGGATTCAAATCTCCGACAGTAGCAGCAGCGCGGATCCGGACTAAAGCACTTACAACCGCTCGGCCACAGCAGCCGGCCCTAATTCAATTCCTCAAGCAGAAGCAGATGAGTTAAACATCTGAATTACAACCGTAGTAGAACGGAAATGGTGCGTTTCCGGATACTAGTTAGTATTTAAATTATCATATAATCACTCATCCCCAACAAGTCCAATAAGTTATTAACGGTAATTTCCGAACACCCCGTGTAAAGTTATCTTTATTACAAATATCACATTTCGCCTGGTTAAGGCTTCCTCAAATTTGGTAGAAGAAAAGGAAAGTCGAAAACCTAATTATACAGATTAAAAGTTAGGGCCTTTATTCTAAGTTGCACTAAACTTTTAAAATTAACACTCACGAATAGCTAATGTGTTACTTGTAAAACATAACTTTCCAACCGAGACCGTCACTTTATATAACTATTGAAACCGGTTACTGTAGTAATCAGCCCATTATGGAATAAGTTTGAAATATTTACCTTTAACCGCCATCGTATAGGTTAAGAAGCATGTGAATATTCTTAATTTAACACGCAAATAATCGGTACGAGTATGCTGTAGATATGACAAATTCATCCCACAGGTGTCCCTCCGGAAGGAAGGAGATGTTGAGAGGAGCCGTCGCCGTTCACCCGTCGCGCGTGGAGCAGCCTGCGAGCCTTTCCCGCGCGCTGCGCCGCTGTAACAGGTCCGCGCGCTGCTGGGGCGAGGCTCTGGTCAAGAGAGAAGAGAGCAGATCTGCTCCGGACAATGCCGGGGTCAGCAACGACCGGGATGCGCCGCGCGCGAGCCCAGGGACCTGCCGGAGTCTGCGTTCCCACGGACCAACTGGACCGCCGCCGCTGCCGCCGACCCGTTCCGCAGCTTCGGCCTCAAAGGGTAAACGCGACGAGGTGCATCCTGGCAGCATCCGCGGCACCAAACCTGCCACCTTGGTGAGAGAATTCGGCCCCCCTCCACAGCTAACAACTTTCTACACGATCCTCACCAGAGCTGTACTGCTCCAACAAATCTCTTAACCGAACAGCTCAGATTTTCTACTCATTTCTATCTAAAATAAATAAAGCTACACCGTAACGTCCCTTCGATGCGTAGGTCAGTAGAGGCAGGTGGGAAATAACGACGAAGGAAAAGAATTTCTCTAAGGAATTGCCTGGAAAATAACCTAAAATAATGCAGGGAAATCACGGGAAATGTAACTGGGGATGGTGTGTTGGGAGTTCTAAGCTCACTCATTGCGAATACGAGTCTAGTATCCTAACCTATGCGCTATCTCTCTCTGATCGGATGTGCAGATGAATCTGGAATACAACAACGCCTCCTTGTAAAAATTTGGCTCTAAAAGGAAAGATAGACATCGCTGACTGCGTGAACGCGGGGGTTCTTCAGCCGATAAGTCGGAAAGGTCATGCAGTGCAGTTTATCAGAGACGATATTTACACTACTGGCCATTAAAATTGCAACACCAAGAAGGACTGCAGATGATAAACGGGTATTCATTGGACACATTTATTATACTAGAACTGACATGTGATTACATTTCCACGCAATTTGGGTGCATAGATCCTGAGAAATCAGTACCCAGAACAACCACCTCTGGCCGTAATAACGGCTTTCATATGCCATGGCATTGAGTCAAAATGGTTCAAATGGCTCTGAGCACTATGGGACTTAACATCTGAAGTCATCAGCCCACTAGAACTTAGAACTACTAAAACCTAAATAACCTAAGGACATCACACACATCCATGCCCGTGGAAGGATTCAAACCTGCGACCGTAGCGGTCGCGCGGTTCCAGACTGAAGCGCCTAGAACCGCTCGGCCACACCGGCCGGCCATTGAGTCAAACAGAGCTTGGATGGCGTGCACAGGTACAGCTACCCATGCAGCTTCAACACGATACCACAGTTCATCAAGAGTAGTGACTGGCGTATTGTGACGAGCCAGTTGCTCGGCCACCATTGACCAGACGTTTTCAATTGGTAAGAGATCTAGAGAATGTGCTGGCCAGGGCAGCAGTCGAACATTTTCTGTGTCCAGAAAGGCACGTATAGGGCCTGCAACATGCGGTCGTGCTTTATCCTGGTGAAATGTAGGGTTTCGCAGGGATCGAATGAAGGGTAGAGCCACGGGTCGTAACACATCTGTAATGTAATGTCCACTGTTCAAAGTGAAGTCATTGCGAACAAGAGGTGACCGGGACTTGTAACCAATGGCACCCCATACCATCACGTCGGGTGACACGCCAGTATGGCGATGACGAATACACGCTTCCAATGTGCGTTCACCGCGATGTCGCCAAACACGGATGCGACCATCATGATGCTGTAAACAGAACCTGGATTCATCGGAAAAAATGACGTTTTGCCATTCGTGCACCCAGGTTCGTCTTTGAGTACACCATCGCAGGCGCTCCTGTCTGTGATGCAGCGTAAAGGGTAACCGCAGCCATTGTCTCCGAGCTGATCGTCCATGCTGCTGCAAACGTCGTCGAAATTTTCTTTCAGATGGTTGTTGTCTTGCAAACGTCTCCATCTGTTGACTCAGGGATCGAGACGTGGCTGCAGGACCCGTTACAACCATGCGGATAAGATGACTGTCATCTCGACTGCTAGTGATACGAGGCCGTTGGGATCGAGCACGGCGTTCCGTATTACTCTCCTGAACCTACCGATACCATATTCCACATTGGATCTCGACCAACGCGAGCAGCAATGTCGCGATACGATAAACAGCAATCGCGATAGACTACAATCCGACCTTTATCAAAGTCGGAAACGTGACGGTACGCATTTCTCCTCCTTACACGAGGCATCACAACAACGTTTCACCAGGCAACGCCGGTCAACTGCTGTTTGTGTATGAGGAATCGGTTGGAAACTTTCCTCACGTCAGCAAGTTGTAGGTGTCGCCACCGGCGCCAACCTTGGTGAATGCTCTGAAAAGCTAATCATTTGCATATCACAGCATCTTCTTCCTGTCGGTTAAATTTCTCGCCTGTAGGACGTCGTCTTCGTGGTGTAGCAATTATAATGGCCAGTAGTGTACATTCATGGTGATTTGAGAAACAAACGGCAATTAAAAAGATTTATGTTCGAAGGCCGTACGGGCGAAATTGGAATGCCAGTCACGCAAAATCGCCGTAAGCATCGAGGTAATCATTTTGCCGACGCTCCAGGCTGACGATACCCGTTTGATAAAACAACGTGTCCCCTTGCGTGAAAAAATCCGTAACTACCTGCTGCACATGCTCATCCTACAGGAATGTTCGACCCTTCAGGGTTATTTTTAAGGGACCGAAGGCGTGATAGTCGGATGGAGAGAGATCAGTACTATAGAGCGGATACTCGAATGTCTCCCACTTGGGTTGGCGTAACCTGGGTTACGACATTTGCGACAAGGGAACGAGTGTTATCATGAAGCAGCAGCACCCCTTGCGCACTTTTCCCACAGCGAAAATTTTCGACAGACATACTGCCTCATACACATTCTTTATTCTCCGATGGCTCTCTACCGGTGTTTTGTAGCCAAGAAAGAGCTAACAACACGTTTGTCCTGATTGGACACATTTGGTAATAATGTCGGCATAGTTCACGCTTCAAAATTTATCGGAAAGACACGAATGCCACACTAAACTCTTACCCACTTGCTGGTGCTTATATAAAAGCACTCCGTCTTCAGGCCACGAGTGACCTACCGGGACCATCCGACCGCCGTGTCATCCTCAGTGGACGATGTGGATAGGAGGGGCGTGGGGTCAGCACACCGCTCACCCGGTCGTAATGACGGTATTCTTGACGGAAGCCGCTACTAATCGGTCGAGTAGCTCCTCAGTTGGCATCACGAGGCTGAGTGCACCCCGAAAAATGGCGTGATGACTGGGTGTTGTGTGATGTCCTTAGGGTAGTTAGGTTTAAGTAGTTCTAAGTTCTAGGGGACTGATGACCATAGATGTTAAGTACCATAGTGCTCAGAGCCATTTGAACCATTTTGAACCGAAAAATGGCAACAGCGCATGGCATTCTGGAAGGTCACCCATCCAAGTGCAGACCACGCCCGACAGCGCCTACCTTCGGTGATCTCACGGGAAGCGGTGTATCCACTGTGGCAAGGCCGTGGCCTCTGGTGCTTATATAGGCGCATCGTAATTCCGCTACGTTGCAGATACGCTGAAGCGAATGCCTTCAGACGGGAACGTGTTCATGGTTTCTTGTCTAGTGTATTGTTGGGTTTATTGTTCTGTTCAGTACGGTGGGATAGTATTGCTTACACCACCTGAAAAAGCTTCTTCGGTTGATGGATAATTACCAGGTGTTCTCGTCATATACATAATATTGTGAAGAAATTTGAAATTCTTATCTGTTAGTGAGTGTACGCTCGAATTATTTCCTTACAGTTGTGACGATGAAACCTACCTATACGTCCGAAATACGACGGCTTGCTGAAAAGTAATGCAGCCGGACTATTTATGTGAGAACTATTAAAAATAAAACAGTCTTTGTTAACGTTTTACATCTTTGTTCTTCATGTCTACATTACTCAACATACTCACGCTGGCGGCCAACACATTTCTCCAAACCAGAGATCAGTTTGTTGACTTACTTTACAATATTTGACTTTGTTAACTGAGTCACGGCTTTGCCTCTGCTTGCACCATCTCATCTCTATCAAAGTGAGGTCCTCGCAGGTGTTCTCTAAGTTTTGAAACAGAGGAAAATAGGATGGTGCCAAATCGGGACTGAGTGGACGATGATTGATGACAGCGATCAAAAGGGGTCGAATTGTTGCAGATGTCGCAGCGTTCGCGTCTGGTCAGGCATTGTCATGCTGAAGGAGAGCGTGCTTCATATGTGGCCGAGCACTTCAAATTCGTGATTTCAGTTTTCCGAGGGTCTCGCAATACACTGAAGTAGTTACGTTACACACCAGATTGTTACACGCTACAATTAGGAGCCCTGTGGTGCCAGAGGGCTGCAATTTGCGTCAGAGGAGAGGGAAAGTCAACTGAGTAACATCCATGACATGCAATATCTCAACCTATATTGAGAACAGAATCAGAAATTTGGATGCATTCCTTTTCAGCACGTCCTCGTACAAAGCAGACAGTACATTTCACGTGTTAACGAGGACCAGTTACTTTTACGTAATGCGTTAAGTGAAGACTCTCACAGAGTATCAGATACACGGACGACTTAAAAGAGTAAGCATCCTCAATCAAGTCCTCATCCGGCGATCAAAATTTACGTTTTCCATGGTTTCGCTAAATCACTTAAAGCAAATATCGGTTTTCTTTTCTATCCTCAGCCTGTCCGTGCCTTTATTCTGTCCACATTGACTTCTACATCTACGTGATTACTCTGTTATTCACAATGAAGTGTCTGGCAGAGGGTTCAAGCTGTCTCTCAACCGTTCCACTCTCGAACGGCACGCGGGAAAAACGAGCACTTAATTTTTTATGTGCGAGCTCTGATTTCTCTTATTTTACCGTGATGATCAATTCTCCCTATGTAGGCGGGTGGCAACAGAATGTTTTCGTATTTCGAGGAGAAAACTGGTGACTGAAATTTCATGAGAAGATCCTGTCGCAACGAAAAACGCCTTTGTTTTAATGATTGCCAATCCAGTTCACGTATCATGTCTGTGACACTATCTCCCCTATTTCGCGATAGTACAAAACGAGCTGCCCTTGTTTGTACTTTCTCGATGTCATCCGTCAGTCCCACCTGATGGGGATCCCACACCGCACAGCAATACTCCAGAATAGGGCGGACAAGCGTGGTGTAAGCAGTCTCTTTAGTAGACCTGTTGCACTTTCTGAGTGTTCTGCCAATGAATCGCAGTCTTTGGTTTGCTCTATCCACAGTGTTATCTAAGTGATCGTTCCAATTTAGGTTGTTTGTAATTACAAGCCCTAAGTATTTAGTTGAATTTACAGCCTTCAGATTTGTGTGACTTATCGCGTAATCGAAATTTGGCTGATTTCTTTTAGTACTCACGTGAATTACTTCTCACTTTTCTTTATTCAGGGTCAATTGCCACTTTTCGCACCATACAGGTATCTTATCTAAATCATTTTGCAAGTCGTTTTGATCAGCTGATGACTTTACTAGACGGTAAATGACAGCATCATCTGCAAACAATCGAAGACGGCTACTCAGATTGTCTCCTATGTCGTTAATATAGATCAGAAACAATAGAGGGCCTATAACACTTCCTTAACTTAGACGTAAAAGGGACTTTGGTTAATCTTCCGTCCTTCCTTTTCCCTATGACCTGATTCAAAATGTTCAAATGTCTGTGAATTCCTATGGGACCAAACTGCTGAGGTCATCGGCCCCTAGACTTACACACTACTTAAGCTTACTTACGCTAAAGACACCACACACACCAATGCTCGAAGGAGGACTCGAACCTCCGGTGGGAGTGGCAGCCCTATTCGTTGCATGGCGCCTCCAACCGCGCGGCCACTCCGCGCTCCTACGACCTGGATTCAGTTCGAAACCTTACTACAGACTCCTCGGCAGCGAGGAGTAGAAGATACTGTTGGTGCCCCTCTAATGCAAGGAACACATTACCGCCCTCAGTCGCTGTACTTTGCTACAGGAACAGACAATTTGATGCCTCCAAGTTCCATGTACTGTTTTCTTGTATTTCCAGTTCCAGCCAGTCGACAAATGCAGAGTACTTCTTTTCACAAAGAGTCACTACAGCTTCTACGCTTCAGGCATCCCACACACCTGACGTAGAGTGGCCTCTGACCCACCACCTGCACTGTTACTTGCCAGCAATCAGTGAGGTCTGTCCTACTTGCTTCCCAGTTGTCTTACTGAAAACACTGATCGGAAAATTTTATAAAGCTCAAGCTGAAGCTACCTGGTTAACCGGGGCTGCTGCAGCGTATTCCTGTTCTCTCCGTCACAAAAAACAAGTTTTATGTCAATCTACAATGTGACGTTATTTCTTCATCAGAGGCAGAGTGTATCTTATCTGAGTTCTACGAATCGTAAGAAATTCTGTCGAAATAGCTCTTTTCTAAGATACTGTTGGCAGTACTACTTAGTCCCGTATACCATATGGTTCCGCATTTCATAATTATAGGACGCCATAACAAACAGGTAATTTTTCCATTTGGATTTCCATTATCGCCTAAATGTTCAGCACATTGTTTTACTACATTTTCTAGAGCGCTAAGAATCGTGCCACCGTCAAGATAATCACAATTACTTCTTGTATCACATACAGGAGGGTGAAAAGTGTGGGTGTGTGATTCAACTGAACGACATATGTGACGAAAAGAATATCACTTTCCTACACGTTCAGTGAGATACTTAAGTGGAAAAGAGGAACAACTGAACACTGTACTTTGATCTGTAGGTAATGTAGATGTTTTTAGCCGGCCGGAGTGGCCGTGCGGTTCTAGGCGCTTCAGTTTGGAACCGCGTGACCACTAGGGTCGCAGGTTCGAATCCTGCCTCGGGCATTGATGTGTGTGATGTCCTTAGGTTAGTTAGGTTTAAGTAGTTCTAAGTTCTAGGGGACTGATGACCTCAGATGTTAAGTCTCGTAGTGCTCAGACCCATTTTTAACTGTTTTCCTTTTTCTCTTTTTTTCTAAATCTGACGGCTGATGGACTGGTTTGCTATTGCAGCCAACGTACCATGACATATGTATTTCCTAACGCATCAATATAAAACTGACAATTATTACATATCGTTGTCCTTAATTTCTTACTGGTTACTCCTCCTTTCCCATAAATTCTCTCAGTAACATGGTCAATAATTATTCATGTAACATGATGTAAACATTTTAATTAAGCATATCTCCAATGAGTTATTGGATCTAAATACCCTCTGTCAAGCATTGCACGTAAGCTTACGGATGTACATGTAAGTGTTGAAATGCATCAAACTACAATTCCTGACATAATACCTCTAATTAAATTTTTGTGTGTTGTTTGTAATTATCCACGTTATTCAAAGCGCTACGTCACCCAAATGTGAGGCTGTGATGTTGCAGCTGAAATTATAAATTTGACAACGTTCTTGGACTTGTATTTCACGTTGGAGTACAGTGTACCACTATTGATGAACATGTTGAATTGTCTGTGGTAATTCAGAACCACTTCCCAGCGTTCCTTTGCATTAATCATTTCATTAAGGTTAGTAGTATAACAAAATGCTAACAAAAATAAAATAGACGATTATCCCCCAGTATTTTATGGTCCGTTTTAACGAATCAGCCATTCCCCGTCTTGTTCTCTGTATCTCCCACTTGATAATGAATGTTGTACGCTAGTTGGTGTAAGGAACAATGAAGCCCAAAAGTAAATATTCCTACATTTAAACAGTCTGTATTACTCTTCTACAACTGCACAAAACAAATGTTGCCTAAAATACTCTACTTACGAAGCGCTGTAACCTTATTATCACATCTAAAATATGTATCAAAAATACCTGAAGATATTGGCAATACTGGTGTGACTTAGTCTCTCTATTATTTATCAAAATTGTGCAGGCACACACACTATGGTTATGTCAGTGTTATTACCACGTCTAAAAGTCTGTATTACTGTTCTGTAAAATCCGTATTAGCTAAGGTAATGTGTCAGCTACTGTAAGATTGAAGTTATTTTGTAACCTACACTTAACACCTAAACCATGACTGTAGACTTTCAAATTAAGTGCCAAAGGGACGTACCCTCGTCTGAACTGTTCCATGATAATAAAAAGCTGACGTGACTAAAATAACATGCTGAGCAAGCATTGTATTGATAGTTCACACTCCCTCTTGGGTCTAAATGAGGATATGATACTGGTAGTATAAAAGCGAACTGACCGAGCACTATTTTAAGAGGAAAGATGATATCACATCAAGGAAAATATAATTAACGTTACCGACTGGATAATATATCTATTGACCTTGAACCTATCTGCGCTTATGTCCCGCTTGCATGTTCCACGGGAGTCACATTTTCCGACACTTCAGCACACCAAAGCATCTCAGATATGGTGTGTCTGACGAGATCATTGATGCATTGTATCACTTGAACTGCTTATTTTTGAAATACAACAAATATAATCTGTAAACACTACATGGTCAAAGACAGTGGTAGACAAGGGTCCACAGGAGGAAAGTTCCATCCCTCACAAATACAATGTATGCATCAAAGTAAAATTGTCTGTTTCATTTATCAAAATACTTCAAGTGTTCTTCTATAAGAGTACAAAACACATGTAACACTACTGTTGCACCCTTCAATGTAATAACATAACTGATCAGTAGATGGTGACTGCCATTCCCCCAATCATGGTGTCTACCACTGCCCTGAGCAGATGGCGTATAGTGTTGGGACAATGATGGTATGGTCAGTTGATATGGTGACTTCCATTATCCCGATCATGATGGTTACCATACACCTAAACTGCTTGTGTATATTATTGGGGTAATGATAGTCTTTTTGTATGATGATTATCATTAATCTAACCATGGTGACTACCATTACCCTAAATGCATGGTGTGATAATGTTTGGTTTGTGGGGAGCTCAACTGCGTGGTCATCAGCGCCTGTACGAAGTCCAAATCTTTTACACAGTGTAATCGAGCCAGTGACGAGTGATGATGATGAGGATGAAATGATGAGGACAACATGAACACCCAGCCCCCCGGCAAATGCATGGTTGTAGTGTATGTACTGCAACCTGATGGTGGCTGTCAGCAACTGGATCTTAAAACTATACTGCAAAAGCAGAAGGTGACTTTTAATGTCCCGTGTCCTGACAGTGAGTGTCAACTAATGGATCTCAAACAGTATTCTAACACTAGACACTTAAAGTGCCTGTATGCCATAACCTGACATTGAGTGTCTGCTGCTGGATCTCAGTTAGTATTCTGTTCTAAGGCCAGAAGCTACAACTCTAACTAGTCTTCCAAAGAAATTATAACAAATTGCCACGTTTTATATACGATTAGAGATAAGCATAAAAAAAATTGTAACAAATTGCCCCCGTACATCACCTGAGCTTTGCTGTCCAAGCATACAGGGCCACAGGTTTGTGTGTTCATGCTTGCATGCATTAAGTGATCGTGTGCTTACGTATTTTTGATAAATAGTACAGATATTTTAGATGCGGAAGTACTGTAAGTTACACCAGTATTGTCAATATCTTTAAGTGGTTTAGATATGGAAATAAATAACACAGTATAAACATTGTTTATATGTTTGAGGGTATTTGATAAACAATACCGACGTTTTAGACGTGAAAATACTGTTATGTTACATCAATACGGTCATTAGCTTTACATATCCAGAGCAAATCTCGGCTCTGTAGCCCAGTTGGCACTGGTTTGAGATTTTCTTCCAGATCAAAACTGTATGCTGGACTAGGACTCTAAACAAGGACATTTACCTTTTGCAGGCAAGTACTCTACTGTCTGGACTGTCAGATCATGACTTACGCATTGCACTCACTGCTTTACTCCCACCAGTACCTCACCATTCCTTCCAAAAGCGATGTCTCACAAGATATGTAGGAGAATGTCTGTGTGTTTGAAAGGTAGGAAATGAGATACTGTTTGAAGTACAGTTTGAGGGCAATTTATGAGTCATGTAGAAATAGCTCAGCGTACAGCACTTGCTTGCCCTCAAAAGGTAAAGGGGCGAGGTTCAAGTCGTGTTCAGACACGCAATTTTGATTTTCCCATATTTTTGACAAACGTTTTAGATGTGGTAGTGATATTTTAATATCATTCAGTCATATTATTTGAGTTAGCATGTATTTTGCACAGTTATCAACGATAGTTCAGTCAATTTAGTTGTGGCAATATTTAATTTATAGCTCCATTGTGTCTTGCAAAGAAATGTTTTACAATGATCAGACTAAGCTCGTTGCAAGGGCACCTTAACCTGTATGTTATTTTAGTAGAGCCAAAAACCGAGCTGTGTTTTGTACTGTATAGCAGATATTTTATATACATTTTGAAAAATTATGCCCACAATTTAGATGTGGAATTATTGAAGTTCGAGCTCCATTACGCCTTACGACAAATGTGGTACAATGACTGAACTATTTACTGGGCTGTGATTGAAATATCTGAATCGTGTGTATGCGACAGAGAGAGAGAGAGAGAGAGAGAGAGAGATGAAATTTACTGAGGAGGCAGAATTTTTGCTGACGAAACTGTGTATTAGTTTAAGCTGCCGTAACATCTCGCCCCTGCATCTAGACAACCCGTCCAAGGGGCTTCATGGGTACGGTGCCCAGCCAGTGTGTGCCATCACTAGGGATCCGTGTCAGTCAATGTGAAATGGTTCGTACGTTGCTACACCACTGAAATTCTTGATGAACATTTTTTGTTGCAAACTGTACATGTAAGTAAGTTCAGCTATGCTGCTTATCTATTTACCTAAATGTAATGCAGTTTCACAATTTTCAACATACCAAATGTTGTTGTTATCACACACATATTCAGAATCCAATATGCTAAATATAATTTATTTTATTGGTGCTGCAACTGTCCCATTCAAGCAACAGGACTTCAACTGACGTAGGCATGATTATTATTTCAAGTCTAAGTCCAACGAAACCCAAGGACTGAGCCTAAATTGTATCCAAGTCATACCATCAACATGCCACTGGCTCCTTTTTTTATTTCAAAGGCTGCTGTTCTGGTTCGAGTAACTGCCATTGTTAGCAATTGTTTCGAAAATGTATATTATATTTAATTCACTACAGTTTACAAATCATTATTCCAAGTACCTATATTACATCTATAAATCACAACCTAGAATATTTTGTTGCAAGAGCTCTCATTATTTTTGAGCTGGCCAAGGGTACATTCCTTCAAAGTAAGATGATGACCACGTAAATCCTATCGTATTTACATTTGTAAGCTGTTGCAGCTTTCTAGCAAGAGTAGAATTTTAGCAGATCTGACTCAAATAGCTTGTCATGTTTGAAATTTTCGTCAGATATTGAATCTGTTTGATTTCTCTAAATATTAAGACTGAAAAATTACTTTAGTTGAAAAGAGCTCTTCATTACTTGTAAAAACTCTGATGAGGTCTAAATTCAAGTAACATTGTTTTATGGTGCACTGTATACCCAAAACCAGACAACAGATGTGGTCGCATGCTGTCAGTTTCTAATAGTCTTTGTCTATTGTCTTATGCTTCCTGTAAATGTGTCGGTAACTTCTGCTTCAGGTATTTGCAGTTATTAATTATTCACTAATCAAAAATTTTCGATCTTAAATGTCTTTTCACTTGCACTCCTTCAGATTTATCAAGAGCTCATTGTTGAACTAATATCCTTCCTGAAACAATACAATATGTTATAGATACATTTGTAGAAATAATCATAAGATGCTAGAAATGAAGGTTTATAACTTTTTCCTTTAAGCTGTGACTGAAGACTATTCGTAGATTTTGTCCATAGAAGCTATCAGTGTGGTTTTATAAAAAGATACAAGCGAAATATTTCGCATGGTTCTTCAAAACCGTTCCAGGAGAGATTTTTTGTCGTTCATGTCACACTGTACCTTGAGGAAATAAGCTTGTGATAATTGTGAGTGTTCTTGTTCGTACACGCTAAATATCTAACCTGATAACTAACGCACACATTTTACCAGCATTTCAGGATACCCTATACGAGAAGTTTTGCAAGCTGTCTCTTTCAAAGACATTTCCGACAGTCTGGTCATTCAATGAAAGTTTTCCATTTGACGTAAGTACATTGTGTTTAGATTCACTCAAGAATTTTTTTTTTCATCTTGTAGTTGTTTTCATGTTATCAGTATTTGTGGATCCGCGGAAAACAAAGACATTAGCCATCGAACACAGTTTCAGCAAAAAACAGTAATTCATTGAAACAGAAATTTTCACTGTGCAGCGGAGTGTGCGATGATGTCAAACCTCCTGGTTGATTGAAACTGTGTGCTTTGGGAGTTTGTAGGAAGTATTTCTGTGCCAGTTTCAAAATACGCCTTGTTGAAAGTCATCTACAAACAGAACTACTCTGTGTTAAGACTCAGCTGAGTGACTGTCATTTCAAAGTAAGAAGGAACATAGGCGTTCTTTGTCATTTTCTGTCTGAAAGCAGTTAATAAGCGTTGCAGAGGCAGCAAAGAGAAGCAGCACAAGAAACCAGATAACCATTGCCAAACAAAATCTATACTTGTGTGTCTCTCCTTTGCAATAACGTTTCTTAGATCAGAATTATCGTAGCTCGACGACTAGGTTTTCAACCTCTTCTCTTGTTTCTGCGAAAATAATCGACGATCAATTGGTACATAATTTTCAAGAGCTGAGAACTTTGATGCAAGTTTATCATTTACAATGCCAAACATCAACAACAATGGACCCACGACAATCACTTATGTGAAGTCATCCTTGCATCAAACTTGCATCTATGTAGAGATTTAAAATAAAAAAATTCTTCAACTCCTGTTGCATAATTGGCATTTGGCACAAGCTATTTTGAAAAGTTAAGAAGATTCTGGTGGTAAGTGTGTGGTATCCACAAGATTATGAAACACAGAGAGCACCACAATCCGAAGTTTCTCTGTTAGCTATACAAACGAATGTGTCTTATGTCAGACAGCTATGACTATTCTGGCCCAAGTTGCCTGAGAAGAAACACAAAAGTACTGACTCAGACTGTTTCCTCACAGAAACAGCTCCACCAGTTTTGCAGTTAACTGATTATTATTTCCTCCTGATAACCAGTTGAGCATATTGTAGAACACTGTCTTCCTAACAAAAGCGCAGTAGTTTACATTAAAATAATTATATCAAAATGGTTGTACTTACGTTTTCATTCTGTTTGTTGCAGGTTACATCAACACCTCCTAATAAAGCCCATGCTTACGACTCGGTGCCAGGAAATCGAATTCGCTGTTTCCGATATATTCTGCACACACTGACAACGCACACAGAGGACGTCTTTAACGAGCTGGATAACTACTGGCCATGTTACGGAAACATAGGAAGCTCCTACCTCGTACAAGATAAGGAGGAGCTATATTTTTAAATGAAAATAAATGTTAATTAAGAAAACCATAACTACAGATGCATATCGAACATGTACCAGTCGTTAAAAAAAATGATCGAGACAAAGATATTCCTTTTCTTAGCTGTCACTAACCTACGCCAGTATTGTGGAATAGTGAAACTACACATATTGTGTACAACTAAATCGCTGCAGTTAAATGTTCTTATTGGAGTGAAGGGGAAAATGGTTCCACGGATAGTCGTCGTTAAAGATAAAATGAAGGAAGGCATCAGGTAATGAAATGACTCTTCAGTACTTACTGCACTTTCTTCTATTCGGTGATAGTGTTGAGATCTATGCAATCAACCGCTCGACATGGTTTGTAATATGAGTAGCCGCCTTTTCCTCTTTGAGTGCTTGGCAATGGTAAATTGACTAACGGTATGTCTACAACAATTGTGTAATCGTGGTTTTCTATCCTTGTTGTTAATTCAGCTCTGTAGACATCATTGTAGTTTCAGTTACCGCACTGGAGTTCAGCGACTCCTCAATATTTCTACCCGCACTGTCACATCTTGTTTTAAAATTGTGATATCATATTTTATACTCTTTGGTACCGTAGCGTGTAGTAAAGATTTGAGAGTTTAATTTTTGAAGTGTCTGTTCTGCTGTCGATTCTCTGCGTAATATCTGTCATGCAATTCAACAACTGCTGTGGTATCATTTGCTTCCAACTCAAGAAGTCACTGTAATCAATTGTGATGCAGGAGACACCTTTTCTACAGGCGAATGCGCAGGAGAAACCCAGAGAGAAATCAGAATCGCATGATGAGAAGTAACCACAGCGTGAGACTGAGCTATGCCGTGTCATCTATAAGATACCTGTGTAGTGACAATGATTTGGCTAAAACTATCAGATGAGATAAGTGATGCCTGTCATGTTGGACCCAACACTAGGTAGTTGCTTCAATATTTTCAAATGTCAAGGGTCTTTTTTGTTATATCCCGCACCATCAGCATCGAACCCATGTACATCATCTTCTAAATATTCATTGTCTTGTTAATCTTCTGATTCTATACCATTTGTTCTCTGAGCCAGTTATTTCGTTTTTAATTGGAAGGAAAATTAGGATTTCAAGCCCCATCGACGACAAGGTCATTAGAGTCGAAGCACCACCTCTACCGGAAGGATCTCGGCTGTGTGCTTTCACAGAAACTATCCAGGAATCCACCTTGGTTGGTTTAGAGCACACAGAAACTATGCGGGAATCCACTGTGATTGGTTTATCGAAATCAAGGAAAATATAAATCTAGATGGTCGGACGAGGATTTCAACTGCTGTCCTCGCAGATACGGCTCCAGCCTATTTCCACTGCGCTACTTCGCGCGGTTCGTATTTCAGTACGAGTGTCAAAGAGGAATGCAATACGTCATTATAAGACGGCACGTTGTAAAAGTTTATTAACTAGCAAGAATTATTCCCTCTCCAGACTTAACGTCACATCCAACGGGAAACATTTGCTGGAACTGCTGTTGGTCGCTTTACCACACAACTCAACGGAAGTTATCTGGCACTTCTATCCCATTCCACGCCCTCCGCCACTCAAGTATAGCTTTTTAGTTTAGAGCACCAGTCTTTTCACAGTACTGGTCTTTTCCAAAAACGTGCTTCAATCACTGCTACGTAACAAAGGTACTTATTATTTTACCAAACTAAATTCTTCACGGAAAGTACAGCAAAAATGGGCTATACCACACTGTCTATTGCTACAGGAATCGGTCACACAATAATTAATTTCGTAATCTAGTTTTATACCTAAAGTGTCACAGACAGATTAATAATTAACAAGTAAGGAATGGATGTATGGAAGTTGTCGTGCAGTTAAATCTCTTTGTGATGTGAATTAGTCTACCCTGTAAAGACACCGACAGATGCTCCCGTGGAAGGCACTTTCCAGTAGATGCAATTAACAAAACATTATCATGACCGATTGTACCTCAGGCAACGTAAAGCACGATTACTGAAAAACTTGAAACTACACGCACGATTACTTCCGAAACATCGTTAACGTAGCTGCTCAGTGATGTTACAGCAAAAATAAAAATTGCCTTTAACAAGATCACACGTTTTACTGCGATAAATGGATGGCTAGTGAATTATCTGATAAAAGGGCTCAAGCTGTTTGTGCTATAGAAGTGACCCTGTTGCCGTATAAACATCGTTATGGAGTAGAGGAATCTCATTTCTTCACTCAGGTTACTCGAGAATGTTTGTAAAGTCACAAACGGTTATCTATGACACTGAGAGCAGAGTTCCGAAATACCATACTGCTAGTTAGACAACAAACATCACTGCTTTCGAATTTCTTTCCGTTTCTTCCGACAACTATTGATGTGTGTTCAACCTTCAGTCAAACAACTGCAGTTATCGCAATCAGTCGCATCCCATTGAAAAGAATCCATTGTTGCTGGAAAAACTTATTGAATTGTAACCATGTACAGGAAAGCATCACTGCGCGTCCAGTAATTCCTTTCTCGTAACTGAATCTTCTGTCACAGAGTAAGATAATCCTTAGGCTCAGAAGGATAGCATTTTTAAGCAAAACTTCTTTAATAGATTAAAACTGTATAAGAACCAGACATTGATGGGAAGTGCTACTATCGACTGAGTTATGTAGCTACTCTGATGCTAGCTAAACGGGTAGTGAGTGATTTATTGTTCGTTCTACATGTTTGCACTGATTCACTCGAGACCTTTTCAGTGTTCTGTGAAAACAAGCACGTTGTCGGTGAATTTTCGCTGGTTTCTGTGATAGAACTCTTCCTCTAATTCTCAGTTTCAGAGATTTCTTGCCATTTCATATTACAACCGTTTGCTTCACCGTACGGTGCCAGTCGACTATTCTTGTACACTGTTTCTCGCCCAGTATCTTTGTAAAAAATTTTGTGAAAAGAGCTTTTCCCTAAACTAGTATGAGTGAGTTCAGCTACCGTTTGCTGTCCACAGAATTATTTTCTCTATCTTCCTAGCACTATGACAATCTCGTCCCAGAAACAACTCCTGTAACAAAGGAACTAGCAACTCAGTA
Organism: Schistocerca serialis cubense; assembly: GCF_023864345.2. NCBI lineage: Eukaryota > Metazoa > Arthropoda > Insecta > Orthoptera > Acrididae > Schistocerca > Schistocerca serialis. The sequence goes on from NC_064638.1 coordinate 414,457,535, forward strand.
AGAGTGCACTTCTTTCATGGTGACTTCCATAATTCCAATTCCACAGTTCCGACCAATATTTCTGGGACTTTTCCCTTGGCAATCAGGTTAATGACAAACTGGAAATGCTTTCTTCCGCCCTTCGCCCCAAAATATTCTCGGTTGAAAACCGTGCCTCACTCCCATATTCCTGCAATTTTGCCGAGAGAAAGAAATTCTATAAAAGCCAAAAGCCCACCACGTCCTCATGGGTAGGGACTGAAAGACGAGAAGCTTACTCTTAGGAATATTTGGCGTGACAACCAAGGGAACTTCCGCGAACTCTGCGTAGCGCCTAGAAGATAAGGAACTACTTTTGTTTATAATTTCTTCAAATCAATTACGTGTATGTGTGCAAATATTCATAGCTTGGAACTCCTTTGCCACCCTCTTACTCTCTGCTTGATAAGATATTTTATTAAAAAGGAACAACTTATACAGTACTTTTATGGGTAGGGATCATCAATCTAAAAAAAAAAAAAAAATTACTGGGAAGAAGTTGGTCAATGTTTGTCCCTGAAATTGGCCATTGTAACACGTGAAGGGTTTTAATTTTTCCATTTGGAGCCAGTAAGTCACACATTTCACAGCCTATAACAAAGAGACTTGCAATTCAGCAAGAGCGTACGTCTTCTGTGGTGACTTCCATAACTGATTTTATCGTAACATCAAAAGTAGATGCAGGTTAACTGAGACACCTGTCTTCCTGTTTCAGGATGTAGCGTTGTCTTATAAGAATCGAAGTCCTGGCAGCAGGACGAAGTCGTAACTACGAGATAGCCGAGCTCCGATAATACAGGAGTGTTTCAGTTCTGAAGAGTGACAGATTTCTGTACTGATGGAAACAACAATTGAAGTATAGTCACCTATGGCTAACCATAGGACCATTTGTCGCGTGTATTCATAGACATTTATATCTACTTCAAGATGAATTTATAGACCACTACTTCTCCTGACTACCTTAGCTTTCCTCTTCTTACTGGCTGGTCAAAGTGCCTGATAATTTTCAAACATCATACTTAACTATACCGTTGTCTTTTATCCATGTAGGCTCATTTGAGAGTAGTCCATTAATAAGTAACTTTGTCTATTAACGAACATCTCCTATCGTATCAGGAACAGATTTGCTGCATTTATGTTTAGTCAACACTTCTTCAGTGTGTATTATTACATTTTGCATGAAATTACGTTAACAGTAATATATTTCAAAATATTTTAGTGCTCACTGTGTAACCTGACAACGTCTTTTTGCTTTAGTTGCAAGCACAACTTTTTCAAAGAAGTTTCCTGCTTAAACTGTTGTTAGGAGGAAAAATAATTGAAAGACAAACATAAAAATTAGTCAAAATTTATTTAAATCGAAAGAACAGTGACAAGAAAGTAGCGTATAATTTCTATGGCATTGAACATATTGTCATTTTTAGAAATCTTTTGAATATACAGCGCAAATTGTAGAGACATTCATTTAAATATTATAATTAGCGTCAAAAATCAACAAGTGGATACATTACAGTTAGTAACTTTAAGTAACATTGAAGTAAGAATTTTGATGTCTTATGAGCAAATGTTCTGCAAGCTCCAAAAATTTATGATAACAAATTCAGGGTAGCTGTATTAGATAAGAGAGAATTGTCTAAATCTGGGGAAGGGGTGGGGAATCTGTTAAAATAGCAACACCTTGGCTGAACTGATGGATGAGCATTGTCAAAATCTTGGAGAGTTTGCTGTGTCTTTATTCATTAATCATATACTGTGACAGCGTTGGATTATTATTCTTTTTTGCCTGCCTGTAAGACAGATAGCCTATTAATGTTAATGTGGAGATATTTAAATGATAGACTGTTGTAGAAATCTGAAGATGTTACATAGGTCAATTAAATTTCCTATTTTCTTCTTTACTGTAGACATTTACCCAAACATTTTTCCTTTTCTTCCAGTATGTCTATGTTTTCAATGTAGCTCTCTATCAAGTAAGCATGCGAATCTTGATATGCGCTACAAAAATGTAGCCTGCCACACAAAAAAATATACAATTTAATGCGTAATGTTGTGGGAATAAACCACAGAAATATGTGGAAGAGAAATAAAGATCGTGGGAAAACCGGATAAAGAGACGTTTAAGGGACACAGAATGTGGGAAATGAAGGAACATTAGAAATAAAGAAAGAGCAATAACATCTATGGAGAACTCTCATTACAAGAAGAAGCAAGTGCTAGGGCATCAAGGCATTCAGAGAGTGTTGTGTTGGTACTGACTCTGTTAGAAGAAGGGCTGAAAAATGTGAGGGCAGACAATAATCGGAATAGGTAAAGCAAATTATTGAGGTAATTGGGAGTAAGAGGCACACGAAGGTGAAGAACGTGTATCCAAATAAGAAAAGATTTAGGATGCAATTAAAGTAATCAAAGGAGTTGTCGCTACAGAGACTCTTTGACGCGTTCCTGCTTATTATTTTCATGTATTCACTATAGTGAAGATGTAACGGTGGAGACGCGACGGACCTGTACAGGTACAGCGCAAACACAGTTTTAATTCTCAGCTTTCTTCAAAATTTAATTCGTTACGTAAGAAATTTTTACGTTAACCAATCAATGTTGTTCGAAACACTGCGTTGCGCTTTCCAGTTTTGTTTTGAATAAACTTTCTGTATAGTTATTCGGATACAAAGCTGAGACAGCTTGAGTTGAAGTATGAAGATAAAAGTAAAGTACACAGATAGCGTACACTTGGTAGACACGTTTGAGAGGACTCAGGTAGGCTGAGCACATGCAGGCCTTGTGCAACTTGCCCTGTACACCGATACGTCTGGCACACTCCCATATTACAGCTGGATCAACTGACTGCAAGGATGTCGTCACATGTAACACCTCTCAGGTAGTCCTTACCTAATAAAACATTATATGCGGCGTAACAAAGGAATCGGTTGTTATTACCTATTGTAAGTAGAAATTAAAAATAGTTTCACGCCCTACTCTCTCATTACAACAATATTTTTAAATATATCAGCGATTTTGTTAAATTAATAGAATTTTCATCACATGGATATTTTCTCTTCAGTGTTGATATGTCGAACACTGGTTCCCAACACTATTTTGATTTCCCCGCTGGTGCAAGCGTTAGGAAGAAGATCTGCGAAGTAAATATAGGCTGGTGCGGCACTTAATATTTTTCTTGTTATTATTTCTGGAAATTGTTCGACGGGATACATGCTGTAGGTAGCGAATTTCCAGAATATATGGCCCCGATAAATGGCTTAGATACGAATGTTTCTTCATAACCGAAGTTAGTATATGGATGGCTAGGAAAGCAAACAGACACGCATAAGACTTATAGCAAGCCGCATAGATCGTAAAGGGAGCAACCAAATTCTTTGCGGCGTTCCAAGGAATATGAAAATATCGACATAAAGATGTAATGACTGTGGGTAAAGGACGATATAAAGTGCATGGGAGCTGTGTGGACGTGTATCGCTGAAGGAGTAAGTCTAGAGTAGATCTTTAACCAACACGTGATGCCAAATGGCTTATGGTGATGATCAACACCAACGTCTTCATCGTCATGAGTTATAGAGGCACACAGCAAACAACCGCTGTAAGCTACAGATCGATTAAGAGATAAGTGAATAAAATATTTTTGTTGCGTAAGTGTCAATTCTCTTTTCGTCTGTGTCTTCAAATCGCGCTACACGCCACAAATATAGCAACTGTTTAGGGTTCATGTAGGAGCTGCACGGCATTCAGCCAGCAGTCCCAAGTTACATATCTGTAAACAGACTTGCAAAGCCAGTGTTTGAACGATATCATGGTAGAAGTGATAAACAAGACGATTAGGCGCATTTGTACCAGTCGGATGTGAAGGGTAGCTCGTCTTTGTCTCCTTTGGGGAACATCGGCTTACACACGGTGGTGAATGAACCTGTGTAACGAGTCGTAGCACGGCCTGCTCCCCGTGTGTGAAGCGAGAAAAAACCGTCGAGGTGAGCCCGTCTGAATGGCGAGAGGGGTAGGGTAGGGAAGACACGCGAACAGGTAGCGCCGGAGACAGCTACTGCGACTGAGGGTGTAGCGGCTACACTGGCGGAGCTTTCTTTTAATCTGAGGGAAAGCGTAAGAGACAAATAGGGGGAAAATGCGGCCTAGTGCCCGTGGAGCGAGCCCATTAGCATACACGAGAAACAGTTATGCAATTACGCCGACATCGTTTTCGATAATTGCAACAAGAGCCACGCGCCTTGCCAAAACACCGTGCCGCTCGCAGGCAGCGTGTGGTAAGCGTCGCACGCCAGAGTTTGGCGGTCTCGGGGCGCGCACCGACAAGTGTTTACCATTAAATACCGCGGCAGGGCAACTTTTATAAATCGACTTGGGAAAGCACGGCCCACAGGCGGCGCTCCGCCCTTAAGTGGGTCCCCTGGTTATCCCGTGCGCCGTGCAGAGGTGCTTAAGTGGTTGCACTGCCTCTGCCGCCGCTAAATTACCCGCCGAGGCCTGGGAGCAAGCAGCTGCTAAAAGTTACACACAACGACCACAGCTATTTTCCTGCTGGCCATTTTTGTGATTTCCTCCACCACGAAAGTAAAATCACTCCCATCTTCATAGTTAATTTAAACAGTCCTCCCCAGTTGTATGGTTCGGAAATGTGTGTTGAAGATGGAGAAAAGTATCAGGCATTGCACAATATGTGTGAGTGTCATTCAAAAATTAAACACAAAAATATTTTTAGCGTAGATATTGCCCAATGCAGGGAATTGAAATATTTATGAATTGTGGTTGGCAACCTTTCGAAGGGTGTTAGTCATTTGTTCGATCAATATTTACGTAACCTCCAAGGTCTTAGTTAACCTGGTGTATCTGCTCCAAGGTAGTGGTTTTGAAGAACAATGTTCTGTGGTCCAGCTTTTTACTTTCCAACAGTGTGCAACCGTCCGAAATATCCTCCCTCTTCAACAAACAATACGGCAGTAGTTGTATGTGCCGAGTGAGTTTTCAAGCGTGGATGGAAAAGCTTGAAAGTGGTCGCAAAAGCGTAATGGGGCATCCCGTAGCAGTAGCAACCCTGGTCTTGCAAGCTCGCAATGCTTCAGTTTTGTATTTCAACAAATTGTCGAGTAAGGTAAGTAAGCTTCGACACAACTCATTCCATCAGTCAAAATGAAATGAATTTGCGCAAGTCTTGTGCAAGGTGAGTCCCCAGAAAGTTTATCGTTCACCACAAGGAACAGATGGTTCGTTTCTGCTCCACTCCCAAAATCATATCACTACCGTAATGGGGATTGGACACGATTTTTAAACTGTGATGAAACTTGGATTCATCACCTTGACCAGAGTCCAAGTCTCAAAGCACGTTGCAGAAACGCCCTAGACGCACTGTCCGTAATGAATTAAACACGTAATGATCGGCTCGACTGGTCATGTTAACCATCTTTTGGAGTGCCCAAGATCCCATTTCCTGTGGTGTTTTGGAGGAGCAACGCAATGTCAACAGCTGGTACTGCTCAGGCATAAGTGGGAAAAAGAAAAGAGGAAATGTCCAAGGTGGCATAAGAAAGGTGAACTTCTTCTTCAAGACGGCGGTCGACCTGATGCGGCGCAAATGAGCAGGACGGCCTACAGGCACAATGTTGCCACTTCGGAATTTTATCTGTTTGGCCCGACAACATAAGCTTTTCCTGGTTAGGTTCAGTGACAAGGAAGGAGTAAAGAAAAGGTACAAAACTGGCTTCTAGATGAAGGTAAGGAATTCTTCACTGAACGGATGAGAACACTCGTAAGAAGATGACAGACGAGCGAAGATATTTGTGTGGATTACTTGAAAAAATAGACGAACATTTATATTGAGTTAATAAACCATTTTTGCTACACGGTTATTTGTCTTTTTTTGACTGTATATGTGTGTTGTGTGTTTGTTAGTCAGCGATGTGCCTTTCTGAACCCACGTGTAAGCTACACAAAAACCTCAGTTGCTAATTCACACATATAAGTGTTTATTTATGGCTTGTGTCAACGTGGAGCTTATTGGCGGAAACCCACGAAATAATTTCCTCATTAGAATGCATGGAGACACACAAAAACCATTATGGAGAAATCTTTTATTTTAGAAATTTTTTGCATTAACCACTATGTATACATAAGTACCCATATTGAACAATGAAATTATTAACAATATACACTTAACAAATCATTCTCCGTAACGAACACCCGGAAACGTTTAAGAGACTGGAGTGCTTCAAATGTTCGTAAAATCATTTATATGTAGTATGCATCACCTCTGTTTCACTCCCCCTTTCTTTTGTTTTAGTACTTTTCTTAGAGCCATTAATTACTGTAAAAATTTAGACCTACTGTAAATCTGATTTCATTACAGTAAAATGTCGTTTTGCTGAGACTGATAGTAAGGTGGATGATTTAAGGAAGCTAAGAGTTTAGTGTCTCGTCGATGTTTGGAGCGACATGACGCTTCGGCTCGTAAGTTGATATGATTCTTGTTTCAAAATAGTTCCCACCGTCATTAAGATCATCAAAGTCTGTTAATTTTAGTCCACACTAAATGAGAAAGTGACTAAAAGGTACAAAAGGTGTTTTTGGAGCCCTCGGAACGTTTCTGCGTTTCTATGTGAGAATTACCGTTTATAGACAATCGCATTAGGCAATTCGTAGCGACGATCTGTTGCAACTGGAGATTCAGGATAATGACAAGATAGTCCTGCAGGGATTATTGTAAACGTGAACAGAAAAGTACAAACTGCTGTTCGAGCACGTTATTCAGCATACCGTTGGGGTAGCACTGAGTCTATAAACTCTCTTAAGCTGACAAATAGACAAATATTCAGCTGCCTTTAAATGTGAAACGTGGATTCATCCTGAACTGTATTGTTAATGGGCTGTAAAATAGTTCCGAAAACAGCACCACCAAAAATTATACTAATTTTCGTTTCTAGGGTAACGAATACTGTCAAGTTCAGTAAGAATGACAACATAGAATTTTACTGGTGGGAAACTTTTTTTTCTCTGACTTACCAAGAGGAATGTATTTTTAAAGCGTCATTTTTCTGTTAGGTTATTCAAATATCCAGAGTTTGAGATTACGTAAATGGTGTCAATCGGAACACGTTTCCATGTTTCAGTATGTTCCATTTACATATTTTGATTCGTTTTCCTTTCTGTTTTTAATTTCTGGTCCTAGGCATTCGCTGACCTGAGTCCGAGCATACGGCACTCAAGGATATGCGAAACTAGGATATTCTTCCATGATACAGTCATTCAATTCTCAAAAAGATATGTGCGAATGGTTTCCAACAATCGCAGCAAAATATGTTTATGCTATGTTTTCTCTTTGTAGACGGAGGTGTTCGGAATTCACAATGATGGTACTCAAAAATACCTGGGAGAAGTTAGTAAGGATGTAATTCTGATCCTGCTGTCACCAGGCGGCCCGTCGGTGCTCTTCTCACTCGGAGATGAGCAACGCTGCAGCTCTGTGTTCGCTGCATTACGTAGTGCTGTAGCTCTATCATTTTGTGTTTTATACAAGAATGATTCCGCACCTACAATATGATGTGTCGAAACAAGTATATGTCCTTTCAGACCTTAGAGCAGTGGCTCCCAATGGGGACAGTACTGCCCGGGGATGGGACTTGAAGAAATCTAAGGGGTGTTCCTGATCCATGGCAAATTGGGGAGGCGCTCACGAAATTTTCTGTGTTACTGTCAAAACTTGCCTTGTACAAACAAAATTTAGGACAGCGACAGTTATTTCTTTACTTTCCGAATCTTTCCTCCCTGGAAACAAATGATGATGACATTCTAGTGAATTGTCGGTGACTGGAAGCACTTAAGGCCGACTATACAGTTAAATTTCATTCCAGAGTGGCTACGAGGTGGGTAGGCGGGTTCAAAGATGGTGCCATACCTACATATCTCTGTAATGACTGGAGCAATTTCTGCCAAACTTGGTGCACGTATCACTGGAAAAAATTTCTCAAACTCACGGAAACCAGAATTATCATTACAGGAGGAGTTGTCGCCACTGTTAACAGATGAAGAGCTAAAACTAAAATTGAAATACTGACGTAAAGAATTTTATCAAATTAATATGTAATTGTGGACTGCAACAAAGAAGTTTTCCATTGAATTCTCATCATCATACTTGGCCAAAACAGGGTTTAGGGTAGTCAGCAATTTGCTGACAAAGGAAAGGAACAAACTGTCAACAGCGCAACGTGGCGATTTAAAACTGGTGATGACAATTAGCAGACAAAATATCGAAAAATTAATGTAACTGCATCAAGTTCAGGGCTCTCACTAACAATTGTTCATCAATTTTTTAATAAAACATATTGGTTAATCATTTTTGAGTAATACACCAATATCTTAAATGTCTTTTACAAGATTAAACAAAAATTTTAACTTTTCGCATCATATTTAATATCCTCGACCAAAAAGTATCGGCGTCCAGTCACTGCACATAAACATGTGCTATGATCCGAAACATCGGTTATCTAGACATATGTTCATGAAATAGTTCCTTTACAAATTACGGCTTATGGGCTATGTGTATTTGAGTTGAGTTTATGTTACCATGGCATTCTCATGCTACAATCTACTAAGTTTGAGGTGAGGCCATGTCATGCTTTAGCTGCTTGGTGTAATATTTTCTTCGGAACGCTTTCGATTGTGCACATGTACCTTCAGTAATGTTCAGGTTTAATTTCTGTTGTTCAAACAGATAGATTTTGTTCCATGCTCCTGTGAGGCTAGCGCATTGGCTTGGTTATGCCCCCACTGATTTAATTTTGCTTAAAGTATTCAGGTGTGTACGAAGTATTCTTTTGTTCTGATTTTCAAATATCGTACAGTTATGCACCACGTAGTCCATCATAGAAATGTATATTCATTTTTGTTCATTTTTGTCATCGTCATTGATTTGCTTATTAATAATGACAAATTTCACTGAAGCATTGATTTGTTTTCCTCCCCTATTCATTTATGAAATCAACACTGTATTTCGATGGCATGCATGCTCCTGTTTCCAGTCCTGCAACTGTACTTGATTTGATCACGAACTTTTCAATGAATTCTGACTTTAGCGGAGTTATTAGTGAATGTGAAAGCAACTGTTATCAGCAGGAATATCTCAGATTCCTTGCATGCGCTTGCAGCTTGTAAGGTAAGTTAGCATGCCGAAACTACAAGACTTCTTACTGTTCAAGACTGTCTTGAACGTGATTCTTGTATAACATATTTTTCTTTTTTTTGGTGGACAGTCATTAAGCTAACTGTGTGAATTGTTAATAATTAAGAATCTTCAAACCGTTCTTTTACAAAAAAGTGCTTCTAAATTGCTGGGTTTAACACTGAATAAAGACTCTTGAAGCCGCTTTAGCTGTTATGTATTCCTTTATTGGTATCACTACTGGTTCGCTCTGTTACAGATACATTCTTCGGTGACGTAATTATTAGCTCTCAAACTACCGGGAAGCTTAGTTCAGACGCAAATACAAAATACTGATCCATTATAAGCCGTTGTCGATAGAAAAATTTGCGTTAACCACCAGTACGTGAAGGTCAATCTGGGCATTTGTGGTGGTAAGACCATCAAGTAAATGTGAGAAAGACGACTTTCAGTTAAACCAATGCTACGGACTGGATATTGGTGGTGTTGTACTATAAGCTAGTATTGGTTGACGTTCATCCCTAGTTTGGTGCCATGAATCATGCGATTCTCAAGGCTTTTTTTTTGCAGAGACACATTTGTAAAATGCATAAAACATGCAAAACCATCCTGCTGTGTGAGGTTGTCCATGCTCATTGCACATGATCTCAGTCGTGCTGGGCTGCTACCATATATTATCAAGATCTTAGAGTCGTTCAGTCATTTGATGATGAACCCGTTTCTTTCCCGTTACACAATGAAAGCAGCTCTGACTCATGAATATCTTCATTAAACTGTGATCAGCTAGCGTTATCAAGTAGTTTAGGATCATACTTTGCATAAAAGAGGCACATTTTCAGTGAATTTTTGTCCTCTTTGAACATTTCAAAAATCGATTTTTTGCCTAGAATTAAAGAAGTAATGAGAGAGGACCAGTTTCTATTTAGGAGAGGAAAAGGAACGAGAGACTCCATCGTCATGGTCAAGATTTTGTCGGAGAAGGTTTTGGCTGTTAACTGGCAGAAGGCTTTCGACAGAGTCAACTGCACAAAACTGATGAACATCTTCAACGAGATGCGAATCAACGGGAGACACCGGAAACTAATCCGCAACTTGTACCTGTGAAGGTGCGACTAACTATGGGCAAACGAACAGCGTGGAAACAGGAACAGAGGCCAGACAAGGACGTTGTCTATCGCCGAGTCTCTATAATCGATGTGGAGAGTAGCTGGCGAGAGAGTCTTTGAAAGAATGCGGAAACTTCACGATAGGATGACGACTCATCAACACCATCAAGTATGCAGATGACCTGGTATAGCTAGCCAAAAATAAAAGACCGCTACAACACATGATGAACCGGTTGGTGGAAACTGGAAGAAAATATGGCATGGAAATCAAAACCGAGAAGTCAAAAGTGATACATATACCAAACGGGGGAAACCTTTGAGGATAACTGTCTAAACCGAGTGTGCCAGTTCAAGTACTTGGGAAGCTTGCTAACAAAAGGTGTCCACTGCACAAACGAAATTCGAGCAAGAACCCCCGAGGCTAAAGCCGCATTCATCAAGAAGAAGACAATGTTGACCAACAAGTTGAGCTTGGAAGTAAAGATGAAACTGATGAAATGCTACATCTGGGGCATTGCACTGTATGAAGCAGAGACCTGGAGTACGAGGAAATTGCACGAAAAATACTTGGAAAGTTTTAAAATGTGGTACTTATATGCTCCCGTCTCCTTGGAGAGTATATGGGTTAATTAATTATTATGATGTTACAATCCTCTTGTCGTAGTTGACCGTGTATATCGAGACTTCGTTCATTGTTAAATGCAATGGTGTGGTACTAACTGGTGGAGACGCATTAAGAACTGGTGAAATTTAATTTATTTCCTTGATCACACTGCACAAACATAAACACACTATTATTCAAACTGTGTGCCACTACTATTAAACATAGAGATAAATCCTTCGCTACGCAACCACCTTTGGGTCACGCAGCCTACACCTTCCACAGCCTCTCAACAACTGCTTCTCCTTGCGACTCTCTGCGCACTGGGCATTGTCGCCCTCCAAAGAACAACCACTTACAGATACTACACACCAGTACCCTCACACACTGGAGAAGAACAGAGAAGATCAATTGGACAGATCGGGTGACAAACAAAGATGTACTTAGAAGAATAGGAGATAAGAAAAACTTACTCTGAACACAATTCTTCAGAGAAAGGCCAACTGGATCGGACATGTACTTAGGTACGAGGGGCTCATACACGACGTCACCGAGGGGAGAATCAGAGGAAGTACAGGACGAGGGAGAAGCAGAACACAAAAACCGGATAACAAGAGAAATGGAAGGAGATGTAGAAGACTGAAGGAAGAAGCTGAAGACAGGGAACTTGGACGTCAGAAGTTGTAGGTACGAAGAGACGCACCTGCCACCAGGGAGAATAATGTGTAACAATATAATGAAATGTTCTCTGACTTGTTGTTCTGTTCATCTGAAGTTCTCCAGAAAATCCGTTATCGAGTTACAATGCGATATATGAAAAAGTGTCTCCGAAAACCATTCACAGTGGACCAAAAAATTAGTCGACATTGCAGCCAATGCGGCAACAAGTTATTGGAATGATCGTCTATTAAGTGTTATGGAAAGTATGAACGCGCTCGAACTTGAGATCGGACCTACCTATTACAACTTCTGCAGAAAAGCGGACGAAAAGCCCATCGAGCGAGCAGAGCATAGGATGACATAAACTGGAGTAGAGCAAAGGATGACATAAACTGTCTTAGAACACGATGCTGGAGTTTCGACCATTATTACCTTATTTAAGAAGAAACCAGTTTTCAGTTCGTAAGTATAGCGGCGTCTCTCAAGGTGTCCAGTGCAGGTTCGAAAGCAGCGCGGCAGAGCCCGGGTGGTGTCTGGCAGCAGCGGGCGGTGGGATCCGGCAGGGCAGAGCGACACGCGTCATCTCCCCGCCCGCCGCAGCCCGGGGCCGGAATTAGCGCCGGCCAGCCACGGCCAGGAGCCGCCTCCGCCTCCGCCTCCGCCTCCGCCTCTTCGTCGGCGGCGTCGGCAATATCCATCGGACACGCGCCGCGTAACAAGGACGCGCAGCAATTAGGCGCCGCCGCTGTTCGCAGATAACGCGCGCCGCGCCCGGCCGGCATCACTCAGCATTACGGCCGGCGCCAAGGAGGCGCTCGTAACGCGGCACGGCCGGAGCTGCCGCCGGGTCCTGCCTGCTGAGGCGAGCCGCTCTCCACCCACGCTGCCGGCCAACCGACACTTGTGCTGCCGTCCGTCCGGGCCGTTTAGGCAGGCGTTTAGGCAGCCAACAGGCGAGCAGAGGCGCACCGCGCTACACCTCACCCTCCTCGCCCCCGCACCATCCAGACACTGACGAGCTCGAATCTCATTGCTACCTGTCAGGAAGCCACGTACGCTGCTCGACTAAACACGGCAGCAGTCGAATCTCTCGCTCAATCCCGAGGAGGTGATTATCAAATCCCACTCCGGCGAAACATCATGCACTGCGTGTTCAATGGACAGGACGATTTGATACATCAAAATGAATGTGCTTTCGTCTTCTGTGTCATTCAACCGATCGTGAATAAACTTTTCTGAGTTGTTGTGTGAATAACGGCGATGGTTTCTGTTGGGCTAATAACGACCCACCACTCACAGGTATGGGAGTGGCACCTCAAGAGAGGGATGACGAGGCAACATATTTCAGAAACATAGGGGCCAATTTCAATCAAATTTTGTTTCCACATAACTCATCAACTGCATAAATATTTGTAGAATACTAACATGGTGGCGGTATACTCATAGCACCTCTAGTGTTGTGTGAGAGGGTGACAAGCTGTAACATGTATCGAATCATCAGTTTTCGGGGTCGATAGGCTCTTTGGTGATGGTCCAGATATATTTTCACCTGTAGGAGTGGCGGTATACGTGGTTTGGGCTGGAGGAGGGGGGGGGGGGGGGAAAGATTCAAAGATATTGCCATACCTACATCTCCGTAGCGACTAGAGCTATTTCTACCAAACTTGGCACATTATCACTGAAAAAATTACTGTGACAGTAAGACACCCCCAATGTCCCTGTGTCTGGGGGCAGGGATGAAAACGCGTGACTGAAAAGTATAACTCAGGAACGCCTGGAGCAATTTCAACTATATTTGGTGATATACATAATTCAGTATTTCTATAAAAATACTATGGGAATAAGATACCTGTACACGGAAAACCCAAATCAGGATGGCCGGACGCGGGATTGAACCGTCGTCCCCCCGAATGCGAGTCCAGTGTGCTAACCACTGCGCCACCTCGCTCGGTCTAGTGTAAGAGGTGCGATGGGTATGAGGAGAAATGATTTAAAAACATATTCAAAACGACCTGTTGGTATTTAGTTGCCTTGGAACTTTTAAAGCGTGAAGCACATTCTGGCTCATATTCCATATATTGATTACGCCAACCGAGTCGCTTCAAGTGAGTGGATGAAATCTGGAAACCCATATTTTTCATTTGTTCAAGTTTATGTTGCTCGGTCACGAATGAGGCAATCGAAACATTGAATTGTTTTTGCACAAGACGTTAAGACAAAACTTATTGTTCACCCCAAAGTATTTGAAATTTTTTTTTCAAATATAATTTAATGCTGCTAGAGCATAAGAAACTACAGTCAACTTTAAAAAACAACACCCGAAACAATATCGAGTGGAAATGAGCGTACGGCATTGTGGGCCGGGAGTCCCCCATTCGGGGAAGTGCGGCCGCCGAGGGCAAGTACTTATTGCATTCGATACCACGTTGGGCGACATGGGTCTCGGAGAGGGAATGAAGTAATGAAGAAGACATCACAAAACCCAGCCCCTGGGAGCAGAAAATCTCCTGCCCCAACCGGGAATCGAACCCGGGCCCCTTGGCGCGACATTCCGCTGCGCTGACCACTCAGATAACGAGGGTGGTTAATATCCAGTGATTTTTGGTATTAAACTTACGTGTTTTATGGAACTGAAGCATTATACATTCTGTGGATGTGAGGCAGTACTTATGGCACTTCATCAGTAACAATTATTTGCGTTCAGTCACATTAACAGCTTTTTTATTTGTTTTAATGAGTGTGAATGATTATAATAATTCAGTGCTGCATGAAAGTAGAAGCTAGGAGGTGAGACAAGTAATATCTTTGGAAATATAAACACAAGTTTCGCATGCGCGATGGTACCTCAAATACAGTATTTCGCAACTACCTTTTGAGAGCGAGATAACAGCCAAGTGAACATGCTTGGCGCCCTCAGCTGAAGAAAGGGGACGACATGATCTGCTGTTGCGGTGCGTAAAACAGAGGATTTTTTTCTAAGACGAGGAACCATCGTTGGATGTAATCTCATTTAATTTAGTTTTATTTTATTTAATGGATTTTATAAACTGAATTTCGGCAAAACGATGATGAGACTACTGTTTCTTTATACGCTTATTTGAATTGATCAAGTATTACAGAGTGGTTGAATCCAAATAATTACTACTGATAAAGAATATTCATTTTCAGAAAGTACTGCATTTTATAAGTTAATTACGTTGTAAAGACAGAGAAGAAATTATTGTACAGAATGAATTATAAACACAAATGTTTTTTGGCACTACCCGTAGTAAATTAGTATTTAGTTATCAACAATGAGACTCACACTAGGATCACAAACTACGTTTATCGCGCATACACGATGTAAGTACTAGCGGAATTCCCTGTTACTGCTAATATGTCATTTATAAAATACATATATCGTTCGAGAAGACTTTAACTGAAGCGGTAGTATCATGTTGTCTATTTGTATTTTATTGTTGCACAGTGTTTTTATACACTGAGTTATTCCCTACAGGGGGTACAGTATTCCACATTTTGATCAGCTATCAATGATCGCTAAAAGTTAAGAGTTAATGGTCTGGAGTGCACACCTTCCTACAACAAACTACTGAACTGAAAATAACGGTAATAAGTGGGCTAAGATTTTATTACTATTGATCTATGAACTAGAGTAAATAACTATTAAAGCGCAAAAAAGGAGAACAATTACAACAGTCTCAGCACATCTAACGTCCATTGCGACTGGTGAATAGATGTGGTACAAAACTCCCCTGCACAGTACGTTGTTACCCAATTTCAACGTCAACTGTGACCTACTCTGTAAACAGTGATGACGGCCCAAACTAAACAATTTTTCAAGCGGAGAGCAATTTAAAAATCGAAAAGAATGTTCCTAATTGCCGGAGCCGATTATTGAAGAGCTTCATGTTGAATACAATAAGCGTGTTAAACTTCACGGAGCTGGAGGTCAAGGATGGCAGAAAAGAAAAAAACTAGATGCTTGCGAGATGTGGTGCTGGTGGAAATACTAAACGTCCTGCGTTAGAATACATAACTAAGTCTTCAGCAGAGCGAAAGAAAAAAAATGCTATTTAAACGTACTTCTGCCACAAGACAATAAGGGCATTGATTCATACAATGATGCAGGATGAAGTTAAAGGTAAATGCAACGCTAGGATTAAAATTGTAATTTAGAAGAGGGGCGAAGCCATAAATACATGAAGAGACCGCTTCGGAGAAGAATGGCAAACCCCAACCTGCGGATTGAGCGGTAGGAGATTTTGAGAGAGCCACGGCTAAAAGTGCGTGCAACTGATCGTCCATGAGTTTCTTTTAGCTTTGACCAAAGCGTACTCTGCGATGAAAGCTTCGTGGAAAATTAAATCTGGGTGGCAGATAGTGACAATGTGTGGAGTGTACTAAACACGAAGCTGAGGCTCTGAGTCGGTTCCCGAAGAGTGCTCGGATGGCGCGGAAGGCAGTAGCCGTGGTTCATTCCTATGTTGGCACACAGTTATGACTTGTCATTAAGTTATAGCTCATTATTTACTTCAGTCGAAGGTGAGATTTGATTTGGCCATCTTCAGATTTAACACCAATTGCGACTGAAATCATTAACCACTTAAAACATTACAACAGTTGTTCTATCTTCCTACTCTTATTGTAACAAAGTATTTAAGGACATCACTACATACGTGCTACGCTAAGTGTAATATGGTGCACAAAGAGGTCTTGTGTCTCAAAATTTAATAGGGTTGTAAAATCGAACGAAGAATAGCGTTTCAGAAATACCATGAATTAATAATGTGTTCGGAAAATTAAATAGTAGTAGGCTTGCCGCAACCGGTAAAGATCTATATTAAATTGTAACTGTGGCAACTGAATAATCACATTAAACATTACAACTGCTGTTCTGTCATCCTACAGACAGCTTGTACGTTATTAAATTAAACGATGAAGCGGTAGTCATCTACATTAAATCTCGACTGTCACTGACATAAACAAAATTATGTACTGTGGAGCTATGGTATTTATTTGTAGTTTCAACCTTAGTCTGCTGAAGCCAGTCTGTAATTGTGCTTTGTGCTAGCTCAGTAATCGTACTTACGTCTCACGGTGCCATTGCCATTTTGTATTTAAAGAGGTCTGAAACTGATTTTTAAGGAACAACGCGCTTCATAAATGTCCAAGCTACCGCTCGTGATACAAAATTCGTCTTCCGGCTAGTGTTACATGAAACCACTCAGAAGCCTAATAACTGCGATAATTCTTATATTCATATGGAAACTACCTGCGTACTTCGCTGCCTCACTGATATACGAATTAAAATTACGATCATCAGGACTGATTTTGAGTGCCGGCTGAGTATTGAGTATCAGTGTGAGTGACCTCAGCTCTTAACATCTAGCTAACAAACGTAACTTTCTGCGTGGATGTGTTTCCTTTGTAGCCTTTATTATCTCCACACAATCCTAACAGATTTCTTCGAAATGGCAACGCCTGTAAGATGCTGCCCGCCCGGAAGTCAGGCATATATGTTTCTTTAGCAGTAAGAAATACAGTTGAAGTAAAATTTATTTTTAAGCCTGTCGGTAGAATATCGTTGTTCAGTCAGCTGAAGATGTGAGTTCAAGTAAATACGATTTAACTATTTGAAGCAGACTATACGATAGGTGGCCTCAGTGTTTTGGCAAAGAAATTAACCGACTTCAGTAAGCATTCAGTCTTTCGTTACACTCTCTCCATAAAATCGTGAAAATAGTGATAGGGTAAGTAATGAAAACCGGTGAGATCGCTTACTGTAACGCTCTTAATTTTAAGATTTGTGACTAATTTATTAAAAATATTGAGGTAATGTATGAACCCCCCGCACACTTTTCTAGTCGTGTACAAAATCAGAAATCATTCAAAGTGTAAGTAGGCTGTTTATGTTTTTTATGTTGGTAAAGCCACGTAGCGCTCTGTATGAAAATCACTGGCTGTGCTGTGTGCACTCTGTGGCTGGTTGGCATTGTTGGAATATTCGCTATTGTAGTGTTGGGCAGTTGGAGGTGAGCCGCCAGCAGTGGTGGATGTGGGGAGAGAGATGGCAGAGTTTTGAGAGCGGACGATCTGGACGTGTGTCCGCCAGAAAAACGAAATTTGTAAGACTGGATGTCATGAACTGATATATATATATATATATATATATATATATATATATATATATATATATATATATATATATTATGACTTTTGAACACTATTAAGGTAAATACATTGTTTGTTCTCTATCAAAATCTTTCATTTGCTAACTATGCCTATCAGTATTTAGCTGGCAGTATTGGCGCTCGCTGTATTGCAGTAATTGGAGTAACGAAGATTTTTATGAGGTAAGTGATTCATGAAAGGTACAGGTTATTTTTAGCCATGGCCATTCTTTTGTAGGGATTATTGAAAGTCTGATTGCGTTGCGCTAAAAAAAAGTGTGTCAGTTTATTGATGATCAGAATAAGTAAAGAGAGAAATGTCTGAGTACGTTCAGTTTTGCTCAGCTGTTTGAAAATCAAATAACGTAAGGGGTTTATCAGCACAGTAATTCATAAATTTTTCTAAGGGGAGGTTTCAAAAGTAGAATGCGTGTTGTGGACAGAATAAATATTATGTCTAATTCTGAATTAATGGAATAACGGCGAAAGGAGCTCCTGTGTGCCTGTAGAATCATTCCCCGTTTTAACAATGTGGCAGGAAGTAAGCTGTGACAAATTTGGCAGCAGTTTTGCAGCAGTAGTGTATGTCATCAGACTCCTAGAAGCTGAAACTTAGAACGCTATGACAGACTCATGCAGCAATACTGCACACAGTAGTTAAATGGCGGGCACGTAATGATACTACGTGTATGTGAGTATGTGTGTGTCTGTGCGTGGGGGCGTGCGTGTGAGTGGGCGTGTGTGCGATAGAGCGACAAAGAGAGGACGGAGGTGAAGGATGTGGGAACAGCGGGGGGCACACACACACACACACACACACACACACACACACACACACACACACACACACTGGCGCACATGCAAGAGCGCACAAACAATATCAGCGAAAGAGAAAGAGAGGAAGTGGGGCAAAAAGTGGTAGGAAGATGGTTCAAATGGCTCTGAGCACTATGCGACTTAACTTCTGAGGTCATCAGTCGCCTAGAACTTAGAACTAATTAAACCTGACTAACATAAGGATATCACACACATCCGTGCCCGAGGCAGGATTCGAACCTGCGACCGTAGCGCTCGCTCGGCTCCAGACTGCAGCGCCTAGAACCGCACGGCCACTCCGGCCGGCGCATAGAGTGGTTTGACGTAAGATGTGGAGAGAAATGAATTAAAATTTTGCAGTGGAAGTGTAAAAGAAAAGAAATTACTGAAATCGCATAACCGTTATCGTACAGTATAAAGTGCATAGGATTATTAACCGATCAGAACAGGCTTGGGATGAAAGCTACAGAGAGAAACTAGTGGCAACATCTGTTTCTGAATCAGTCCTTGAGATGAGCACAGTTGGTTCAGCTACCAAGAGTCTGGATGCTTTAGGTAACATTTCAGCGTTTCGCCTCTGTCCGAAAACTAATTTAACGCGATCGTAACAACGATGTAAGTGTTCTATCGGCTCACGGGCTTCTTTTCCTTATCCACTGTCAGTGGTGACAGTATTTACTTCCCAGTTTATTTCATACGGCTGGTCAGCCGGAAGAAAGCAAGCTGAATACTGAGCTGCCACAGGTATGTTAAACGCCGCTACTGAGACCACGGCCGTGTCAAATTTCGGCTGACACGTGCTGCTGCGTCAAATGAAGAATGGCGTAGCGCGGCCCTCGCGCTCCCAGACGCCGGCCGTCCTTGTCGGCAAGTGTTCGGCGGGCGACAGCCGCTCTGCGCGCTCTGGCGAGGCGAGGCGAGGCGAGGCGAGGCGAGGCGTGTTTATGGAAACGAGAACGGGGAGCGGCTGCGAGGACGCGCACCTAATCAGGGCTGTTTGCTTGCATGCTCGCCCGGGACGCGCCTAATGAAATTAGCATTAATGCAGATACCTTGTTCGAGTTTTGGCAGGTTATAAATTAATTCCCGGAGACGCGCCGCGGAACCGGCTCGCCGGTCGAGGCCTGCCCGGCGCCTCGACTGCGTCTCACGTGACAGGCGGCGCGGCGCGGCGGGCTGTCGCCAGCGGCTGCCCCCAAGAGCGATTAACACTCTGGTCGACAACCTGCAGTTCTAATCGCAGCGCGGATATACTGTAGCCTTGTAATAAAATCTATAGTGCAATCTGTGGCCGATTCTTCAGCAAGCCTTACAGCGAAACGTTCACTGTTTATCGGACGACTCGACGAACGCGTCCAGATGCCGCGTTTCGACACATTTCCTACTCGTCATATTACCAGGTGCGTCACATCTAGGCACACCTATTGTTCAGGTGATAACTATATCGTGGGCAATTACCTTTAACCTGGAATCGTGTAATAGCAAACATTACTACAGTGGCGCGGTGGAGAAAAGGAGGGACAGGAGAATGACAGTTACAGAGGAAACAAAAATCTCCTCAATGCATTAGAGTCTAATCATGATAGTTCACAGAATTCGAGAAATATTACTATTAAATTCTTTGCTGTTGCTCCAGTGAGGGTCGCCTCTCCTCAGCCGTCCTATAATGTAAGCGATTTTTACGATTTTTTAAAGTAATGAAAGCAATAAACGTAAATACTTTTGCACATTATTTATTGATTCTCGGAGAACTTTTCTTGTTCTTTTTTTTTATTTTTTTTAATCATACTCAGTCATCGCCAGGTCCCTCCCCTCCCCCCCCCCCCCCCCCCCCACCCCCACACACACACACTTACGAGAAATTTAAGTTGTTCTGTCCAAAATTAAATGTGTTCATGACGGAAGTCCTGCAAATGCAGTATATTTCAGGCTGACTGAATTAACTGCGTGCACTAATAAATATATTTTTATGAAATTTGGCTAAATTACTCCTCGGGCGTCTCACAAGCAGTAATAAGCTTCTTTTTAATATTTCAACTTCTTTACTGGTTATTGCGGAAAACGTTACCACTACCTCACGACAAAACTACACTTTTGTTTCCTACATTGTATTATTTTGTCAAATTTAAAATAGAAACTGCTCTGTTAATCTGTCCGCAGTGTTCTATAGATTAAGAAAATGCTTTTTATTTGATTTTGGATAAGAGATGCACTGCAAATGACTTCCTTCATTGACATACTTTAATTTGGAGAGAGCAACTTTAACTCCTAAAATAGGGAGCTCACTCGAATAGGGGGCCTTAATGATGACTCAGTTTCTTAAAAAAAAGGAAAGGACTGTTGCCCAAGAGTCAATACATAATGTGCAAAAAGATTTACATTGATTGCTTGGTTAGTTTTACCAAAAGCTCGTAAATATCGCTTATTTTACAGGATGACTAAGGAGAATTGACCTTAAGAGACAGCTATCCAAGATAATTATTTTCAATATCTCTGTGGAGTGTTATAAGGAAGCATTAATCAAAGATAAGAAAATTTTCAGTATTAAATCAAAACTGGCATGTGTCTCATTTTACAGGTGATACGGAGACTCTCATTGGTGAATGCATCCTCTTTTCTCAATTGAATGAACTGCAACTGTAGCGGAAACTACTGTAGCCCATAACCTAAACGTTTCATATCGGCTTAAACACTTCATTTACAGAAACTGTTGCAAGAAGGCAGTCCAACAATGGAAGGGATGGAGAAAAATTACTACAACATAAATAACAGCTCAGTGAAATCAATTTCAAACACGACTCGTAATCCGCATATTTCGCTATGAAAAATTCTGAGCACGATCAGATCTACATTGTTCTAAAAGTTGTCCGCCCATCCACTCTTTAACGTCGCCACAGAGTGAAACAGTTGCCCAGTAATAACTAGTAGTTGTCCCTACATTTATAATCCACTATACACTACTGTATGGAACTTAGATAACAAAGAAGTAAAACCTTCTGTTACTGGGCCATAATTGATGTAACTGTAGTCCAGACGTCTTAATTAAGTCTCTTCCAAATGTGTGAGTTACGATTAACTATTCCTGCCTGCATAGCGATGTCGTTTCTTACATTTTTAACCACATATTAATACTGAAATTGGAAGAATTATTTTAACCATTATCTTTCCACAATTAAGTACTGTACGTATAACAACTGTTGTAAACAGTCGTAATGACTGATAATTTGGCAAATATTCAATCAATACTTTAGTAAATTATTAAGAAGTTGTCGTTTTGGCATTTGTTATGATGCTGTTGAATTGTATTAATTCCTATAATGGGCAAAGTCAGTTAACTTAAGTTTTTGTGTGAGATTGAGCTTAAGAAAGGTGAACTGAATAAAATCGACGTTTCGACCACTGAAGCTGTGGCAGGAAAGCTGATTTTCATCCAGTGACCTTTGTTTTACAAAATGCGGGTCCATGCCCAGAAAACCATTATATTATGTGTGTATTAGTACGCACAGATTTTTTGGAAGAATTCAAACATAGTTATGCGAAGAAAGCCGAGTCACCATAACTTTCAATGTATGAAGTGGAGATATTATAATATTTTGAAAGCAAAATTTGGGCACAGTGAAGTGTCCTTTCCCTTCGACGAATGTCGACTTCCTAAAACCGGAGATTTAATTTGTATTTTGAGATGCATGAAGAACTTCTCCTGTACTTGAAGGCGCCAGTAATAGCAGGAAAATATAATTTATATTCTTGCAATTTTCTGTCTGAATACTCGGTATGGAATAATTTAGATTCAGGTGAACAAAATCATTTTGAGAAGATCAAATTTACTGGTCGGGAATGATCCGAAAACTATAGGATTCTTGCAGAACATTTTTCTCAAAACCTGTTTCAAACTAAATTATGCAATGACCAATCCTCTTGTGAGACTGTCACTAGAAGATAAGAATCAATTTACATAAATTACACAAGGCATTCAAGTAAACTGCGATCTGTCTTTAAAATGGAAACTTCTCTTCGTACTTCCAGAAATAAGTATTGAGTGTTCTTTTACAGGTAATCACCATTACGACGCGCTGTAAAACGCATTTTTAAGGCACGGTGACGTGGGTGAATATGCCAACAAATAATTTTCTACATAAAAGTGGCTTCTGTTCTGATTAAGCTGTTTCTGTACCGTTTTACAACATGTTGAATACCTATAACTTCTCTTTTATCATGCACTCTCACTGTAAACAGATTTCTGTGTTGTCCTTGGGCTAAAAGACGTTGTCGTTCTGGCATTTGTTATGAAGCTGTTGAATTGCATTCAGACGAAAAACTAACATCCAAACAATGTCACTGTTGACGTGCAGATCTGGAGAGATCATGTGGAAGTGATCTCGAAGCCAGACACCCAGCAGTCAGTTTCAAAATGGAGAACATTTGCAGCATTTTGAGGAGCATCGTCGGCTGCCGGGAGCTGTCAAAATGATGCTGGACTGCTGCAGCAGCTGAGACATCTGTTTCGTGAAGCTGTCTCGTGCCATTCTGGAGGGACGCTCACGGCGGCTCCCGACCTTGCTGCCCTGGCGGGGAGGCGTTGGCAGGGCGTCGACGTCTGCGACGCGCGTCCCAGCCCCGGCATGGCCGCGCAGCTGAAACAGGCCAGCACCCAGCGACGTTAGCCAGACTTTTGTTCCGCACCGTGGACTCCACAGACCCCCAGCGGTTCACAGAGAGAAAAAATTTCCAGGAAAAACTTAGTGGGAGAGGTAATGCTGAAGAAATGCCAAGAACACTGTCTCAGCAGTCGGGCTACTTCAAGAGATGTAAAGGCTGTTGTTTGGACCAAAATAGCACACCTACTTACGGACTTTGGCCGTGGTGGGACGCCGCGTGCCAGACTTACAGAATATTTTAAATCCGTTTTCTGTTGAAATTTAGGCATCTTCATATTATGCCGTCACCTGTGCGTTAAGATAACTCCCACTGTGTACAGTGGATATTCTTTATCGGGGTTACTTCACGTTCGTTATTAACGACGTCTGAAAACAGCTTCCTCAGCAGTCTGTGGGTGAGGTAAGTGAACACAGCAACAGTATGCAGTGCGAGCGCTGCCAGAAACGTACGGTGTTCACCGATACCCTAAAGATGTGCAGCACAAAATCGACTACAGTGCCTTAAGACCTCATAGAAGGAGACGGTCTTGTTTGAGGTTGTCATTAAACAACTAAGAACTAGAAACAAATGAAATGATTGTATCGTAGTTTCGAGCTATTCCGCTTATTCAGAGAGAAAGAACTTCACACAACGCACGGAAAAAGACGTTAAAGCTAAACGTCTCGTTACTGTAAAGGTCACTGGAGACAGAGACCCTCATAGGGGAAGTATGGGGGAGAAAAGCTTCCGTCGCCTCTTTGAATAAGCAGCCTGATATGGGTGGGGCGTCATAGACGCTGGACCACACAGATCAATTAAATATGCTCTTACTGGGTATACATAAAATTGCTTCTGAGGGTATATTTTATGTTTACTAACTTTTCTGTTCCTTTTAGTTGGTAGTGCTTTATAAGAAAGGTTTCTTTGTAACCATTTACACGCAGTAGAGAACAAGTAGTGTAGCAATGCGGCAATAGCAAATCCTGTTTTGTTAAATACGGTGCAGCAACCACGATCATCCTACAGGGACTCAACTGACCTTTCATGGTACATAATACTGATTATCAAAGTGTGTCCCTTTCCAGTGACAGGCTGCTGGGGAGATCTTTTGAAACTACGTTCCTTATTATTTCTTCATACGTGCTCTGCATACTGTTTCGATACACGCGTCTTGATAATGCTATTCCAGTAGTTACACGTTGTCTAAGACGATATAAAGTAACTAACCGATTTTTTTTCTAAAATTACGTATTGCATCCAAGCTACTGGAAATTTCAAATACATCTAGGCTATTACTCTCCCTAATAAGCATTTCCCCTACACTCGCATTAGATTCACCTGCACGTGCAAGTCTCTAAATGAGTACTGGTGCATTCAGTAAGCAGCCAGCAATTGGTATTTTCCCTACTTCATTCTTCAACCCTTTCATATTTATTAGTCTTAACATCTTCATATCTACACTGTATTATTATTATATAACTTCGTCACTATAATCGCAGTATGGATCGCTCCTTCATAGATAACTTCACCAATAATTGCTTCACAATGCTGAGAGTACAGATTATAAACGATAGTCTGGTTGTATTTTTAATGTAACGAGCGCACCTTCAAGGAGAAGCAAACCCCACTTTAGCAGTATTAAATTTTTGCATCTGATCCCGATCCACTACCGTGCCTCATACATTCAAAATCGTATCCGCTAAAGAACTGTAAGTCATAATACTGTAACTAAAGCTGATGAGCACCTGGTGTCATCGTTTCTGTGGTCCCAGTTCGCAAACGCTCCACTGTTTTACCAAATTCCGAGGTACACTGCATATAATTTATCACTTACAAAATAATCTGTTTGAAGAAACTAATTTTTGCCACTTTTATTTCATAGTTTGCAGCACGAATTAACGAATAACAAGAAAACTTGGAACCGGACTTAATAGATTTGGGAAATTAAGGAAGATTAGGTTTCACACCCAGTAAACGAAGAGGTCGTAAGACAAGGACCATATGTTTGGTTTAGAAGAGAAGGAGAAAAAAATACCCTGCGTCCTTATCAAAGAAACGAACCAGGCTGGAAAAAGTCTCAAAGTAACTGCAAGTGCTTGCTTCAATTCTCAGTGTCTTCCTTTGTTGGTAAATATGTGTTACAGATTTCGTCATGGATGTAGTAGGTGCATCATTGATAAGTGCTACCTGTACCATTTAGTCACTATAATTGAAGACGGCACCTGCAGTAGGACAGGGCACATGATAGTCTGACCCCAGTTCAATGACAGTCATATCCCCTGACAGAAAAATAAATGTTCTTCTTTACATAATTATGCTCGAAGTACACTGCTTCGGAGAGAACTAAAGACGTATTACGATCTGCTTTGACAGGGTGATATATGTCTCGGAGAAAACACAACGATCCTGAGCGACGGAATTCCAATTCCTTAAGAACAAATGATGCGGACAACCCAACTGCATTACGTGGCGATTGCAGATAATTGGGTTATCACCCCTGTCGCCATCGATATGACCATATTTCACAGCCACAGAATACCTTTTGTGGGGTCATGTGAAGAATTTCATGTTCACTTTAGTTTTGGTATGTTATGCTGGTAACTTATTCTATAATATGAATATTCTTGCATGAATATTATCGTAGAGAATTATAGTAACAGTGATACATATTTAGGAAATTTTTACTGTAATCCGGGAAATAACGTACACCCGACTTTTCATTATGTAAAACTCGATTTTACTCCCAAAAATGTTTATGGACGTTACACTGCATTTTTGTCTTTTTTTTCCAACTGGTGTTACGCATTTTCATAACACACGTATAGCATTAATACAGTAATTAAAAGAGAAATTAAAACACTTATTATGACAGGGCTCTACAACAACAGAAAATTACTCGAAATCAATCTCACTAAAGTAAAATAGCTCGTAATAGTAGGTGATGGTAGCTATGAAATAGTAACTACTGAAACATAAGACATTAAATAGCAGTGAATGAAACACTTTCTGTCACACTTTGCAGTATGTAATTACTTTGGTAGGTGAAAGGGAAAGTTCCTCGAATACCTTTTGCTATTCTTTTTCCAATAAGCGCACTTTTCTGCAATCTTTTGCTTTCTTTCTTTCTTTTCTTGCCTTTTCGCGCGTAACCTAGCTTACAACACGAGTGAAACTGTAAGCATGATAATTTCGCGCTGAACACACAACTATTGGTGAACCATTTGTTGAAGATTCGTCCAAACTGCTCTGATGCTGCAGGTCAGCATGGAAAATCCATTGCACTGCTTTACATGCACATGCACACAAATCAAAGTGAAGCTGGATTATATATGTAGGACTGCTTGGATCGGAGAAAGTATGGCTCGAAATCGACATTCAATAACGCCACATACTTTGGTGACAAGAACAGAAACGGAAAGTAAATGAAAATGTCATTATAAAGGTACAGATCATAGAAATCCATAGGTCTTCATCTGTTATCTATGCTGGTATATTTCTCACTAACTGCTATTGCAGTATTTTGACCAATCTGATCTGTTTATTGTTGTTTATTTTCCGTAAAATAATAAGAAATAATTACAGAGTGACGAAAATGTATTGAGTAAACACAGTAATTAAACTGTTAACTTATGAAATGGACAGTTAAAGTTAAAGATTTGTTTGAAATGTCCATAGATATGAAAGGATAATTTCAGTTATCATTAGTGCACTACTGATGAAGGCAGACAACACAATGTTAGCATATCATCTATGTACCAGAATAGCAGTTTGTACCCAGACTGAACAATGAAAACTGAGCATGAGATCCAGATAACTTACAAATCCTTTATTAGCCAAATAATACCTTACCATGACTGGGAGGAATTACTTGTATTCTAGAAAATCTCTTTTATTCAAAAGGTTTTAAGAAATATAATTGAAAACTTTTGACTGTAAAGAAGTCAGATAAAAAGCTCACACTTTGGAAATAACTATGTGCCTCTAAACTAAATAACGAAAATGGCAAAGGAAACAGAAATTCATGATGAGCGAAATTATATGTAGGCTTAAACCGATCTTTAGGTTTCAGTCTTGGGTTTTAAAAAGTAAGGAAGTTTACAATATAATGCAACTTCAAAGAAGAGGTCATTGGGGACAGAGCACCAGCTCAGATTGGGTAAGGATAGGAAATGAAATCTGCCATATCGTTTTCAAATCAACCATCCAAGGATTTGTCTTAAGCAATTTAGGAAACTCACAGAAAGGGTAAGCCTAGATGGCAAGGCAAAGATTGGAACTCCTATCGTCCCCACCATGAAATCAGTGTCTGTGCCACATGGCTTGGTCAATCTTTGGTTCAGTTTGGCGATGTATTTTACAGATTTTTTTTTTTTTTTTTTTTTTTTTTTTTTTTTTTTTTTTTTTTTTTGTCATCAGTCTACTGACTGGTTTGATGCGGCCTGCCACGAATTCCTTTCCTGTATGGTCGTTCAAATCTCGAAAATTGGTGCATAGTTCATCTGTTATCATATCTCTAGAGTACTGGTGAGCATTTCATGGCTTAATCAAGTTGATGTTATATTTAGAAACAATTTAATTATGGTTATGAATCAATTGTGACTTCAGTTTACTGTCAGTAGACTGAACTATTAACTATTTCTTTTTATTGTAGTAATTATTAAACAAATTTTGATAGCCCAGAAAGCTAATAGTTAAGTGTTGTCAGTAGCCTCTTGCGCTCTTGTTTAAGGAATGAGATTATGTACCACTTTATTTTACATTATAAAACTAGTTGAAAACTATTAAAATTGTCATATTTGCTGATTTATTTGTTTTCAGACATATTGCAGGGCTTTAAAATGCCCTCAATTGCATTTTATTTAATTCTTTGATGATTTAAACATTTAAAATACACTGTCTTCAAAATTGGAAATAATATACAGTATATGGGCACAGAGCTATATTCTTCTTAACAGGGGATTAAAAATCACTAACTAAATTTCATCTGAACAACATTTGGAACAGAAATATAAATTTAAAAAAATCAATTATAGGATGGCCACTGTATCCCCCTGAAGGAACATGCCTAATCTGAGCAACATTTATAACGTTATATGTGGATAATCTACTTTTGTACTTAACATTGCTATGAAAATTATCAGCAAAAGGTTACCTTCTGAATTTATAAATGAGTGAGACATTTCTGCCTAATGATAAGTGTGAGTGATAACTGTTGCATCAAAAATAAGTTTCATTCCTGTGATGTATTTTAATTTTTCAGTAGTTCATTTGTACATAAATGATCGCAATGTCTTACAAATTTAATTTTTATCTAAACAGCCATCATTCAGAATTTAAAATTTTTTTGTTTCATATCAGTACATACATAAAAAGGCTTAACTACACAAAGTTTCTTGAAAGTATTAGAAATTTCCTACGATATTCCATTGTATTTGATTAAGAAATTGTATCATAATATGGAACTTTTGATTCAAGGTTTGAAATATGGTTACTTCATTGGAGAAATGGAGAATAACGTAAACAACAGAATTAATTCGTGGTCATACTTTACTTGACAGTTCTAACAGTCTTCTTTTGAAGTACTATATATATATGCTGTTTTCCAATGACTTTTGGCCTAAATGTGAGTTCATTTTAAGAAGGCACTAACACTAAAGTTTTATTAAATAAAGATTTAACATTTTTATAATAAACAATTTGTTCTTATTATTTCTTTTAAATTACATTCGTATAGTTTTAAGTTAACAACAGTATTTCCAATTTCAGCCTGCAAGTATGTTTCTACAGTCCCTTACGTTTTTTATTTATTTACTGAAGTGACATATGTCATTAGAAACTGCTGTTGACCAGCTAGTAAAACAGTGTAGTTGCACAATGAATATGAAAATAGCTTCATATTCGTTATGAGTACACTTAAAATCTTGTTTGTCTGTCCCTTGAGAAAAGCTATTCTTTTCCTACATCCACATCTGGAAGCTATAGTTTTGTTCCAGATTTAAATTACTGTTTGTCTGATGAGAATTTTACATGATAGTGGAAACATACTGGTATATCGAGAGAAAGTAAACATTAAACAAAGACAGATTTTATACTGTATTTGTAACTGTACTAATAGTCTTATTTAGACCACGTGTCTTCCACTTTATTTCAAAACATCATCACTGATTGGACTTCACTCCTAATGTGCTTCTACAAATAGCCGTTCCATTTCAATACACTACACTTTCACCAACACTGCATGTATGACGACTGAAGATGTCTGGAAACGAAGTATAATGTGAATGGCTAAGTGTGATGTTTATTACAGTTGCAGATGCCGGTATATAACCTAGATTACATGCATAGCTCTGGCTGTGGAAATGAAGTGTAACAACAATGCAGAAAATATGTATGAATATTTAAGCTAAAACTGTCAAGACTCTTCAACTGATTTTCAAAGGAAAAATTTTCATATCAACTCCACAGAGTTTTAAGATATTAAAAGTTTAATTTACATGTCTTTCCTTTGTGTGAAAAAAAATTACAAATTAATGTTTAACTAAAATAATGGTTTTTTGCCTTGTTTCATAATTTTATTGTTAACATTACTAAACAACCTACTTTTCGGATTATAAGACCATTTTCAAGTACTTTACTGATTCCCAAAGATGATGATGCACAGAATTAATATTTGGCTCATTGCAGTACATTTTATCCTGAAATGGGAGATGAAACACCATCTACTTTCTTTGTTGCTCAGTGTGCCTTTCTTCCCACAAAAATTTTTACTTGAAACACTTTCTTCAGGAATATTATTTGCCTCACGAATTGAAATTCTGTATATAATACATGGGGTGTGACCTTACATCATGTATGGTTCCTTGTGAGTTTGGTACCAGCTCATGATTGCTTTCCAATTTAAAGTAATTAATGTTCATGAGAAAGTAATGATAAATGTAACTTAATTTCTTCGATATGATTCTGGTACCCTTCATATATGTAGATACTGACTGGGCTATAAGAAATATTAGATTACTATTGCACTTGTGGAATGACAATTACATCATCAACCATTGTGTACAATCAAATATTAGTCAAAGAGCTAAATTCTTAATCTGAATAATTCTCATATACGTTACCATTAAATTACATGTTAACAATTACCAATGATGTGTATATTATTTCTCAAAGAAAACACTAAGCCATACTTTAGGCACTTCAGAAATCTGAACGACTAATGAACAGGTATTGAGAGTTTTTAAGAAGTTTTTACAATCCATTGATTCTCGAATCTGTGAGAAAACAATGGCACCTTCCTGTGTACTGCATCTAAAGTTCAAAATTTTTTATATGGTGTATGAATTAATTATAATTTTAAAAGAAATCAAAGAATGCGGTCATTATATGTGTACCTTCTAATAACAATGTTGTTTTAGTCGCTCGCTTTTGTACTGCTTTTAATAATAATTTCTAGCACATCAAAAATTGTTCTCTGACATTAGCCATTTTTTATTTATCTTATTTGTTGCTGTTAATCGATTTCAGTTTCAAGCGTTCTTACTGCAGCACATATGTGCATAAGAACCACATTCGCTCTGCTGAAAACATCATAAATTCCTCTTTCTCAAGCAATAAATGAACTGAACCATACTTCATCTTAAACTATGTCTGTTTCGAATCTAATTAGATTTCAGAATACTGAGTATTATTTACTTGAAAGGTAATTTATCCTCTGTCATAAAAATTACATCAATTAAAAATGTGTTGTATCTGCGATAATGATTACCCGTATTTCTACATTGATGTTATGCTCTCGGAAGGAAAGAATGGCGGTATTCGTTCTGGATACCAATAACGAATCAGATGTAAATGTTTCTCTCGCGGCATTTCGCAATGTGTTAAATTAAAACATAGAAGCTATCATTCGGGACCCATAGATCAACTCATTTCGCGTATCTTCGTCAGTTTGAGAAGGGAGAAATGTAAGCGGCACGGATTGACGAAAGACAGCATCACTGTTTGGTAAATAGTTAATGAATCGACCGTTACGACGGACTATTAATTTACAGGAACTATCGACAATATAGGTGGTGAGGTAGAATGGTGGAACAGCATTAGATCTCATGTTTTTTGTAAAGAATGTGCACTGGATGATGGTAGCAACATTCAGAGGCTCCTGCTGTTTTTCACGCAATATTCAAAAGATGTGAACGGATTATACAAGCGCCTGTCATGCTTCCCGTGCATTCCACGAAAATAGAAAATACCACAGCTTTTGTGACTGTACACGGATATGTAATATTTTGACGATATATGATAACTGAAGAGTTATTCAAATAAATTTTAAAGTTACTTTTCTCTTTCTTAGATAAAGTGGAGACTAAACAGCGTGAACTACAACTCTCACCAACAACATTTCTGAGGTTGCTCGGGGATTAACTTTGATATTTTGGAACAAGATACCCGTGGCCTCCTGTTGTTCATTACAGGAAATGATGCAGTTATGATAGTTAGGGATTTTTGTTACAGAACTATTTTTGTCTCTGTAAAAACATTTTCACAACGGAGGAACAGACTGTAATACGCAATCAACGAAATGTAGTAAACCTAAAGGATCCGGTTATACGTGATCTCCTATGCTCAGATGCAAAGTTAGTGTGATGCAGTTACCGTCGTTGCGGCAACAGCTGAGCAAAGTGTCATCCTACCAGCTTCCCGTTGCATTCAGTGAATCCACAAACGAAATGGTTATCAGCCGATTCTTAAATAGTACGCCGATCCACGCTGATGTGTGTCACTGTTGACGTACAATGAACGCTGCCAGTAAAACAAACCCGATACTGGTCCAGTAATGCTGAATGCAAACTTGAGGACCAAGAGTAAAGTAGGCCTTACCGCTGTCAACAACTAATACGAGTGAATGGAGCAAGTTTTCTCTAAACAAGGCACGCAGCGCTACAGCCGACACAGGCACTGTTGTACAGATACTTTAAACGCAGTACTGATACAAAGGGTAAGAAAGCAAACGAAAGGTAATTAGCCCGAAGACCACGGATCCTTTATTCCAAAATACTTTGAAAATACGTATCCCTGAAGAATCTCCGAAATTTTCCTACGTACATGAAACAGCTGTATTTATATAACATGTATAGCCTTAGAATATACGAAGTGTCCCAAAACATTAACATTAAAATTATAAGGGTGGAAGAAACCCGAAACACAGTACTTCGAGACAATGATTATTTAATTTTCGTTATATAAACAGTTTTCTCTCACATAAACACCAAAATCGTACCAAGACCACCTCAGTTTTTCCAAGCAGCCACAGCATGGTGCGTCTAAGATGTGTTTTGTTTTAAAATTTGTTATATGTTCTTGTTTCAGTGAGCGATTTAAGAAATGGTGTTGTGAAAAATAATGGCAATTATTGTGAATGATTTCATCTGAGTGGTATTTCACGATTTCTTCTTAAGTCCTAATTCAACAACCATGTTTCATATCATTTCGCTCAACTCTCTCAGACAAGACTGTTTACAATTTGTTTCCAGAATTTTGTTGTAATCATGCTTCCCTTAGAGATGAATTTCGTGAACGTCTTCCAGGATCGGTTGTTCTTCGATCGGCAAGTGACTAGCCGTAAGAGAGACGGTTTCTTTGGCCTAAAGAAGACTGGAAAACATTCTTCTTTGCATTAACATTTAGTTGTGAAAAATGTCTGTTACCGGCGGCTTTTTCACAGTTTGAAGAATGGACGCAGGGTCGGTTGACACGACAAAATTCCCAAACGTCTGGCCGAGTAAATATAAAAATTTGTATATAACATCGGAACAATAGGGACAAAACTTGGACATATTTATAGAACCCAGAGAGTATCAATTAACTGTTTGGTATTTCTAAGATTATCCAAAATCAACAAAATTGATCCATTCGCGAAACATTTTAAGGAAAATAATCGCTTAACTCTTTTTTATAATGGACGTGTCGACGTGAAGTCTTTAGCACGCTTTACGCTAGAAAAATTATAACGTTAATTGTTTGGGTGTTCCAATATGATCCGAAACCGATGAAAGTGGTTCGTCTGTGAATCACTTCCAGCGAAATAATAGCTTGTTTCAGTGGTTACTATGGACAAATCAAGATACAAAAAGTTCAGCAAGGCTTGTGTTAGAACTAGTATGAAGTCAGGTATCAAATATTCGTCGGATATCATAGCAGGGCTATTACCGGAACAGTAGCTTAGTGACTTCGGATTATTTGCGTTCATACCTCACGAGTAACGAACGTGACGGTTAGCTCTGAAAGGCCCTCAGTACATGCTATCTATTATGATGTCGTCCTACTTATAAGCTACAGGCATTCAACGATTAAACGTAAACTCGTTCAGTACCTATGCAAAGTTACAGTAAATAGAATCTGTATAAAACCAGAGGTAACTTAAACTGCACTTTCTTACGTTTTGCGTTTGTCTGTCCTAATATTATGTCATTACATCACTCCCTGCTGTTCACGTATATTTCTCTTAGTTAACGTGTGTAAATGATCTGTAAATTATCACTGCTTTTTCATTCATTCAGTTTTATTCTTTGTCTGAAATGAATGTCTTCTGTGATTCTCAAAATATCCAAGAAGTTACTGCGTCGAATTAAAGCATGATTTCTGTAATGTATATTAACCACATTACGTGAAGGAAACTGGGAAGAAGGAATTGCTTTCCGCTTTAACATAACAGTAAACAATCGATATTTTATATCAGAATACATGTTTATACATGTTTTACAATTACGTAAACATCTTTATCCCAGTACAGTATTTTCGTTTACATTTTCCAGATACCTGGAATTGATATAATTTTCTGATAACTTGAGCATATAGCTTAGTGCTCCACGCGGTAGCTTGCAAGACAGAAGAGTAATCCATACACAGATCGAATCTTCGTGTGAAATGATTACCGCCATTCTGGAACAGCAGCCAACGTGAATACGACATTTAAATAGTTTCTGCGGGCTCATTTGGAATGGGCCAGGTGGAATGTCGTGTATTGTGAAGCTGTGCTAGAATGTGATAAATATTTTTGTTTGATATCACTGAACTGTAAATTTGAATAAGATCCAGCCCACAGATAATTTTGACTAAAATTATCACACATCGATAAATCCTGGAGTAACCTTCACCTAACTGTTTCAGTGGACATTTACACAAACAAAATCTTCAAACACAGAACGTATGATGGGGAGTACTCTGTACTTTCTCCTTACGCAATTATGATAAAGAAATTAGAAGCCAGAGAAATGTCTCACTGCCTATCTCCAACATAAATTTAAAATTCTGCCAGTAATTCTCGAGAGAACTATCATTTCTCTTCCGCATTTTTAATAGACAGTTTAGGTGAACATCAATTTTAGAGAAAGGTATTGTTCACAAGTCTGTTATTGTCAGAATCTGTTAACGTTCACAACATAGGTAGATGAAATGTTAGTTAACAACCCCAATCTCTGATACGATACGTAGACTGCTAAAACACATTAACTCATGAAACAATTTTCGCGATTCACAGACTGATAGCACAGCGGACGTCCCTTCATTACAATAACTTAAGACAGGAAGGAAATTTTGCCAAATTTTAAAAAACGTGGATTTTACAATTATGAAAACTAACGAAACCATACGACGGTATGAACAATAGGAAAAGGGACATAACTTTATGATCTGTAGGTATTTCTAAAACTATTGTTTTGTAACCTGTTTTGTTTCTCATGCTTGTTTGGTAGAAGTATGTAGCTTCAGAGAGATACGCCATGTTAATGATAAATTAACGAAATAATTGTTTTCCATAAAATAATGAAATTTCTGCTAGAACGTGTATTGTTGTAGCTTTCCACCGATTATCGAAGAACCTTTTTCCGTAAAGCATCAACTACTGCTTCGCTCATTCGTTGCCATTTTTTTCTTTGGTAAGACAAACAGAATAGTGTGAATGGATCAGTAAGCTCGCGTATGAGCACAGTGCCCACAAACGGTCCTACACGAGCTGAACAATGTTTCGTGCTCGCACCACTCCCTGCGCTGCATCTTAACGACGTTTAGTCACTGGTACATACTCATTAACTGTTGCTCGTATTTCCGTTCCTGTATAATTATGACAGAAAATAAAATTTCTTACAGAGTGCACACTGAGTAAAGGTATTACGGACATGCAATGCCCACTCGTAGTTATACAAGGCAAAGGAATGGAGAGGAATAGATTACGATTGTGAGTCTCGTTAATCTTCAGCGGTTTAGGAACCATAGAAAACCACGAAGAGTTTTTTCGCATTAACACATATTCATTTTAAGTATTTGTAGAGTTACAGCTGTTTGAACACTCTTCATCATAGAAAACTCACAATAAATGCCCAGAGGCACAAAATTTAAGAATGTCATTGATGAACATGTTCATCAAAAAATTCCACGTTTATAAACTAAATTTTTAAAATCAGTACAGTGAATTGAGTATAGCATTTAGCCCTCTTTTCAGTGTAGCTTGTAACTCTTCAGTGAATGTTGTATACTTAATGGTCTTCCTATTTATTTTCCTTCCACACACTGGGCTATTTATCCATACCCACAAATAAAAGTTTTGTGGTACCGTTTGTGTGCGATGAACGCGACTGTTTTAGAAGGCTATAGGCCAGGCAGCAATGGATGTATAAGTTTTGCCCGATGTGGAAAATATGCAGAAATCCGATCTTTTAATAGAGCGGTCAATGTATGCCAGTAATACGTCCATAAGGCTGACTCAGCTTCATTGCAGTTAGGCGTACTTTTGAGAACTTATGTTTTTCTCAATACTTCGTAAGGTAATAAACTCTTACAGCAATTTGCAGCTGAGAAACAGTAGACGCCACTAACAACAAATGTGTTGTTACTGACACTCGTTACTCCTACTTTCCCATCACCAGAATTTTTCTGTCCTGTTTTCCGTCAATAGCGATTCTCGTTGCGTTTCTGACCTTGCAGCACACTCTTCGTGGTTAAGCGAAACTGACAGACTTCATATGAAATATCTTTCATCGATAAATTAATACTTTTTTTTCATTCACTTGAAAATTTGATGCGGTGTGCAAAATAATGACCGTAGGGGGAGCGAATATGTGGTAGTTAAATATTTCGGACAACAGTTATTGTGTTAAGGTGCAAATAGGTTATCATAGATAATACTTATAGCCGATATTGTCTAAGACTGTTAAATGTTTAAACATATATAAGTTGTAGTTAAGCCGCTGGAGTCGTTTATGGCAGGACTGTGTCTTATGTCACTGTCTAATCTTTCTCATTCAGGTCTTCTTCGACTTAAAAAAAGGAAAAAAGAAAAAAGAAAAAAAAGAAAGGTTCAAATGGCTCTGAGCACCGTGGGACTTAACCGCTGATGTCATCAGTCCCCTAGAACTTAGAACTACTTAAGCCTAACTAACCTAAGGACATCACACACATCCGTGTCCGTGGCATGATTCGAACCTGCGACCGCAGCGGTCGCGCGCTTCCAGACTGTAGCGCCTAGAACCGCTCAGCCACACCGGCCGGCTTCTTCGACTTCGTTCATTTTTCTAATCACTAGCGATTCTTCGAAGCCCGATTTCTTTTTTCATATATATTAACTGGATGTTAACCTATATCTTAACTATGAAGAGGGTAAAATATGAACGTTACACCATTCAAAATTGTTGCTTAAATAACGAATAAATATTTCATTGACACATGTTCCTAATCAGTATCGATTTCAAAAAGTCATTCAGTTCATCATCTTTGTTTTTGTCCTCTGTTCAGTGTCCACATATGGATCTTTCATATATGAAGAAAATTTTGCGAAATATTCAGAAGTTTTGGAAACTAACACATCTGTGTTTTAGAGAGGCTGCTGGTGAGTAGATGATTCCATCAGCGTCCGTCGTACCTCTGTGCCGACTCCTTGCACCAAGAGAATTGTGCTGAACGACAGCAAAAAACTATAAACTGGATGGTAGGACAGGTAAGAAACTGACTGAATATACTCTATTGGGTACTCTACTAAATATTATCTATATTAATACATTCTTACAGTAGTTAACTCATTATTTGGTGAAAGATTTTAAGCAGCTCTTCTTAAGATATTACTTTATTGTGATTATAATTTCCTTATCAGTCGGTCTTTTACATGGCGCATGCAGTTGTTAATTAAATTGCTACTATAAATATGTCAATATAAATTAAACAAGGTAACTGCCACTTTACAAGCTCATATGAAAATGTTTAAGGGGTTAAAGTAACGAAAAGTTTGGACGTGGCACCCTACAAAAAACAAATATAACTTCGTATCACATATTGTTTTCTTCATCTGTTAGATCACGACCATTCCGATACTGAGACATACAGCTTCCTGCACGCAAGGTACGGCTTGCAACTTCTGACGTTAACACATCTATCACTGATTACACTCCAGTAACAAACACAGGCGAAACCGCTTTTTAGCTACGGTTCGAGCATGCATCACTTTAACTCCATTCATGTGGCTTGTAACTTGTGTCATTCCCATTTAATCGTGACTGCTTAACAGATATTTTGTACGACACCCGGTGTGAAGGAAAAATTTCGTTTTCATTCCGATTACAGGCGAAATACTTTTCTTGTACAGTTTTTCATCAGAAATCTGTATAGCGACCTGGAAGAAACCTCATGTGATATTCAATGGTAGGTATTGATACTGATGGCAAAACAAGCTAGATAATTCATATTTCCAGCAAAATTTGCGTAATATGTGAGCCACGCTGCATTAAGTTTCGCAGCCATGATACAGGAGTCTTACTCGTTTGCATCTGGAAACACTGATCGTTATTTATCTATAATCGTCTATGAAATTCGTGGATGGTATGT
Source organism: Schistocerca serialis cubense (assembly GCF_023864345.2). Lineage (NCBI taxonomy): Eukaryota > Metazoa > Arthropoda > Insecta > Orthoptera > Acrididae > Schistocerca > Schistocerca serialis. The sequence continues at coordinate 414,495,581 of NC_064638.1, forward strand.
TATTCAATACTAAGTATTTGTAGCTGTGTCTATTTGATTAATTAAATACCTTCTCGATGGTATTTTATTTGTTATGAGAACCAAACGGAGCGTTCTCCGCTGGTGCTGAGCCTCTTACAAAACATCCAATGAACAGTACACACTCGTTAATGAACGTAGATGAAAATCTTGAAGGAAGTCGTTTTGCTCTGTCGGCTGTCCTTTTATTTCGAAATAAACTCTTTATTTCATAACTAGCTAGTTTATCACGGTAAAACCTACGTGCATTGCATGATACGGTCCACACATTAGTGTTGGGGAAGCAACGTATGACGTAATAAGTGTGTTGCACAATCATTACGGAGATAACGATCCCAGAGGTGAAGTCCATAGGCAAAAAGGGAAAAGAACAACCCTTACTCATATTTTACCAGTGTGCCAGCATACAGTAATTATTATTTCTTGTTTAATGCTCAACTCTCAGGTTGGTCTGCAGCCGTGCGTCAATCTACGCTCCAGCTTGCCTTCATTTCCACACACGTAGCACATCCCATATCACTCATAATCTGCTACCTATGTGACACCTTTGGTCATCCGCGACTATTCCTTGCCTCAGTGGTCCCTTCGCTATTGTTCCACATACGTGGGTGATGGTTATCGGAAAGAAAGGCCATTGACAACGACCACGGACGACGATGTCCAGGCAGCCGATGAACTGATTCACAGTAGTCGCAGATTTAACAACATGAGAGCTTTCTCTAAATTATGTTTCTTACGTAAATATCGTTGGTACAAGAGTTTTGTGTTACTGCATCGCCTAAACCCCACAGCACTAGCAAAGTTATACGTATTCTAAGTTGAACAGTGTTAAATAGCAGACGTGTTTTGAAGAATGGTCAGGAAATTTTCTTCATAAGTGTGATATGAGATTGATGGAATTGGAGTGTGAACATTTTTGACGCAATTATGGAGAGAGAAGCTAAGGAGGGCAGTGATGATGCCGACCGGTGTTAGGTGAACAGTGGTAGTTTTATCTGGTGACTTCAGTTTAATATTTTATGGAAAGAAAGTCCATGATAGCAGTTTTTAATTATTTTTTATTGGTTGTGACAATGATTTTTATCAGATGGTCTGCCTCATGTGCTATGATGTCCATATGGTTTCATAAATGTTAATCCACGTTTCTGATCCGATGATGGCACCTTCAGAGTGCTGAAACCGGTCATCTAGGAAACGATATTGAAGTGATCGTGGCTTTTCAATTATTTTAGAAGCTAAGGAGTTTGTTAGTGAGTTTTTCTGGAATGTTGAGATATTGGAGTAAGCACGCAGGTGCACAGCATTATTCTCTTTCTGAGATCGTAGTAAAGAAAGCTTAGATTGTCTAATTTTGCACTGATAGGAGCATGAGTTTCCTCTTGCTTAAAGTTATTTCTTAAAGTCCTGATATGTGAATACTGTTGTGAACGTCCAATTGATTTTTGAAGCACTACTTTTGAATACAGAGTTTCATTTGACTTTTGTCAGCAGTCATTTGTCACTAGTTATAGTTCCCACCCTTTCTTCAGTTCATTATGTACGTATGCACGTTGCACTTTCTGGTACGAATTTTTTAGTCGTCGTTTGCAATGTCGCATTGCTGCTGTATGCTGTGCGCTGCTTTCGAGAAATCTGAAATTTTTTTTGTCAAGACACGAGGTAAGTGAAAATGCAGTTTAGAGGCAGGAAATTCTTTGAACGTTCAATTGCGCATTTATTTCACAAGTCAGGTTACATTCAGGGTTGCATTGAATTGTTATAGAAACATTTAGCTTCAATTTGTAGAAACTGTTAGGCAAATAATATTAAGTATTTGTGTAATTTGGTATAGTCAGTGATTTTTACAGTACATCAGTTAAAGGGGGGTAGGACGTCAAACGGGCCGACTTAGAGCAGGAGAGGCACCACAGGACATTTTAATTTCCACTGTCTATACTTTTACAAGTAAATTCATAAAACTTTGTCAGAATGACCAGGTAAGATTCAGGATTCACACTCGTAGCAGCGGAATTTCAAAAACATAACAAAATAATTTTTCTACATGTGAAATTTCATCATTTTTTCGCTTACTTTTGGCTGCATTTGTTGCTATAGGTACACTTTTCTTCATAAGTAAGAGAGATTCTTTGATGAATTTTGAACAGCATACAAACCATACTTACAGGTGTCTCAAACCCTAGAATCTATTTAATTTATTAGAAAATGAAAGAGCTGTTACGTTTGAAACTTTATGTTTAGAAAAAAATCAAATTTTGTAGTTAATTATCCCAATTTTTACCACAGTTTTTAATAGATTTGGAAAATTCAAGAGTTTCATACACCTGTAAGTATGGTTTGTATGCTGTGCAAAATTCATCAAAGAATCTCTCTTACTTGTGAAGAAAAATGTACCTACAGCAACAAATGCAGCCAACAGTAAGTGAAAAGAATGATGAAATTTCATATCTGAAAAAAAAATAATTATTTTGTTATGTTTTTGCACTTCCACTGCTATGAGTGTGAATCCTGAATCCTTCCTGGTCATTCTGACAAAGTTTTACGAATTATTTGTAAAAGTATAGACAGTAGAAAATAAAATGTCGTGTGGTGCCTCTCCTGCTCCAAGTCGGCCCGTTTTACGTCCTACACCCCTTAAGTTAGAAACTAGCTTGTTTGGTAGCCATTTTGCATTAATTTTTGTACACAATTTTTGGACGATTCAGTCAGATAGAGAGAAGCAGATAAGTGGTTAAGTTACACTGTCAGCTAGCATGTGGCGGAGAAGAGCGGGGGTGGAGAGAGGGATGGTGGAGGAGGACGGCGACTACGAAGGAACAATGGCAGCGGAATGCTGTGAGGCGCTCGCCGACGGACATGTGCTAGATATACCCAGAGTGCTGGCTGTTCCATACGAGCGCGACCAGTCCGCGGTGTCGAGAAGCGCGTGAAGACGCCTCCCGCGCTTGCTCTCAGGGAGTGCGGGATTCGCCGGCCGGTAGAACGGCTCGCTCGGGAGTCGCGCGCTGCGGCGATTAGGCCGTTGGCTGGCGCCGGGCTCCCAGATAAAACTAATAGCGGGACGCCTTATCTATTCCATTATCCACCGCCACGACGACAGCGACCGCCAACAAAGGCGGGTACGGAGCCGCAGGAAAAAAACAGAAGAGACGACTTCTGCCAAGTGCGGGCGGTCCGGCAAATTCGTAACAAGGGGTGCTATCTGGCGAGCCATCTGAACGTGTGGCCGCGACTAAGTGGGCCAATAATTCGGGCTGCCGCCTTATCGGACGCCCTAACCTCTGCTCCGGTCTGCGGCGATCGGCGGCAAAACACGGCGGGCGCCGCGATGCAGCCGGCGGGGACCACGGCCGACGCACCCCCGCGCCGCTGGAGGAAGCCCCTGCGCTCGCAGCAGATAACGCTGACGTGTGATTTCAGTTACAGTCGAATCTCACTAATTCGAGCCTCGGTAAATCTAAATTCCTCATTAAATCGAAATTGCTGCCTGGATCCTTGAAAAACTCCGTAATTCTAAGAAATCAAACAAGGGACATCAATAATTAAACAGACAAACTGACCTACAAAAAAACTGTGTATTTTGACAAAATGACTCTTTACCACAAGTCAATATAATACAAACCTAACTGTATTTTAACCATACTGGACCGGAACGTACCAATAGTTGATCACTAGGCTCAGTATGACATGAAGTGATGACCTCAGGTGTCAGGTTTTATATATACATCTACATGGATACTCCGCAAATCGCACTTAAGCGCTTAGTAGAGGGTTCATCGAACCACCTTCACAATAATTCGCAGTGTTTCCCATCCCGAACAGCGCGCGGAAGAAATGATCACCTATACCATTCCGTGCTAGCTCTGATTTCCCATACTTTATTGTGATGATCGTTTCTACCTACGTCTGTCGGCGTCAACAAAATGTTTTAGCTTTCGGAGGAGAAAGTTGGTGATTGAAATTTCGGAGATGATTCAGCCGCAACGAAAAACACCTTCGTTTTAATTGTGCCCACCCCAATTCCTGTGTTATGTCAGTGACACTCTCTATTCTATCTCCCGATAGTAAAAGATTGTTGCCCTTCTTTGAACTTTCTCGATTTACTCCATTAATCCTATCTGGTAAGGATCCCAGACCGCGCAACAGGACTCCAAAAGGGGACGGACATGCGTAGTGTAAGCAGTCTCTTTAGTAAATCTGTTGCCACAGTTACGGGCTCATATAAATTTTGCAACAGTCTCCTTTCCTTTATATGGTCATTCAAAAAATGGTTCAAATGGCTCTGGGCACTATGGGACTTAACATCTGAGGTCATCAGTCTCTAGACTTAGAACTACTTAAACCTAACTAACCTAAGGACACCACACACATCCATGCCAGAGGCAGGTTTCGAACCTGCGACCGTAGCAGTCACGCGGCTCCAGACTGAAGCGCCTAGAGCCGCTCAGCCACCGCGGCCGGCATATGGTAATTTTAGAACTCAATTTATCATACCAATTCATATTCTGACATTAATTTCGTTTCGACCTTAGCAACCATACAAATATCTCTGCGCCTATTGGACTGTTACTAACCGATACTTAACATAAATAATTTTCTGATTCCAGAATAGCTTTTAGAAGACATAAAACCTGTTTTTCGTTGGTACTTATGGAATAAACTCATGCAAGCGTTACGAACATTTTTCAACCAATAATCTTCGTTATATAAGCAATTTCATATCAAGCTTTGTTATCGAACATATGTCATGAATTTCTATACTCTAAGGTAAAAGCCTTCATGCTGCAATGTGAGAGGAACGAATAATACAAATTTCAATGACGACATCGGTATACACCAACAAGTTTTTGACTGGATTACATATATTTTCTGTTTCTAATAGTGGAGGACGTAAGCAGTGATTACCAGAAAAATGTAAAAGCAGTGGCGATTCAGCAATCAGGACCTAAGTTGTCCAACAGATTTGTCCTTGAGTTTTGTTACAGTCTTACGCAATAAATACATGATTCTGAAAGAGGATATCGCGTCAACCTCAATCTCTTGAAATTTCTCTCGGGAGTATCAAATCATTAAATACACTGTCAAGAACTCAGCAAGATGCAGCAGTCTTTGGTGGAACAGATACTCGCAAAATTCTTTTATAGCTGCTGCAGCATCGGAGATCGCCGAGAAACGAAGATTTGCATTTGTTAATTAACTGTTACACCCTGCTACATTTCAGGATACAGTTCAACTCCGTAACTGTTTCCGCATATGGTGTAGAATAATAACCGCTACTAGTCACAACAGAACATACGGACTGGTATCGGCATTATGCCCATCTTCAGGTGGTTTACATTCGTGTACATGTTTCCATACTCAGTGTTGAGATCACCTTTTAAATCGAAAACAAAACATGTGATGAAACAAATAGGCAGACATGAAACATTTGGAAGTGACTAAGCGGCATCAGTAGTAAAATATTACAGAACTTACATACAGCTGGTGTACCCATACCGTTTTCACATTACATAAATCAATTCTTACAAGAACATTTCGTTTCTTACGCTTTAACTGTATAGTAGTCACCATGCTAATAAATTCTAACTGCTTCTGTATTATACCTTTGGAAAATTGGTGGAATCTTAGATGTTAGTAACTTCTGAAGCACATGTACTCACAACATTCAACGTTTTCACGTTGGAAAACTGAGGTTATGGTCAAAGAGCTTAGGACAAAGAAGGGCAGAGATGTTATAAGAACAAAAAGATAACAGATATTAAAAACCAAGAAAATAAAATTATTGCTTGATTATAGAAACACATGGTCATTTATAATACATAGAATACTTACTGGCAAATTGTATAATGTTAAATAGACATTAATGTCTTTTTTTATTAAAAAAATTGCTAGTTGTGAGGGTGCCATGAACAATTTTTTATTTTAAAAGTATTTCATTGAAGATGTGTAGAAATGACTTCTTTGCTAGGTTTACTTGATCAATTAGAATGAAGAGTGGTAGCTATGAATGTAAATTTCGAGCTCTTCAAAAAGATTCATTTTCTTTCCTTTTCTGACAGTGTGTAGTACCTGCAGGTTGTCTTTAATGACTACAACTGAGTGATCATGTTCTCTCATATATGTCGCAAAAGTGGATTTATTAAAATTATGTGGCCAAAAGGCATCCACCTTTTGCTGGTATCACACAGTGAAACTCCTCCCTATCTAACCTATGTAGAACTATGGACAAATCTCACATAAAACTTTGTAAACACCTGCTTTACTATGACATGGGCTATTTGTCATCTTGCAGTGAATGATGTTCTGCTATAGTTTTTGTTAGTGCTGAAGAATATTTGAATGTCACTGTAATGAAAAAGGCCAGCTATTTATATGAAATATTTCCTATAAACGTGGTTCCAGCATTTGTTTGTACTTGTTCTCATAAATACGAATTACGAGGAGTGCATTGTTTCTTTTTGACTTTTTGTGAAGTTTACCAATAATATCTGCATTATATCTATCATTATATCTATTCCTTCGATAATGCTAATTTCTTTTTGTAAATCAAGAGAACTGACTGGCTCTTTGTGTATACAGTTAAGCGCAGATCTGAAGAATGCCATTCTGTGTTGTATTGGGTGATGGGAGGAGTTGCATATACCAACATCAAAGTTAATGTTGTTTTACATGCTGCTGAGAGCGTTTGTAAGGTTTTCAGTCTCTTCAGCTGCACCAGTGTACAGGATAAAGGTATCAGCAACATACCTTCTGTGATAAATTAATTTATCTCTAAATAAACATTCTGACCTGAAGAACTGATTTTCCATGTCATTAATGCATCTCCAATGAGTCTTGCAGAACTGATTCCCATTGTTAAGTCCATATTCTTGCATGTAAATTTTGTTCTCAAAAGTGATATAATTATGTGGAAGGATTAGTTCTTAATATACCCATCCCAACACTGATTTTCTTATACTAGCTGCAAATCAGTACTTTGACAACCCTATACCAGAAACTGACATCAAGGAAGATGTAAGCGAGGCCGAAGCACTGCTGCCACCGTTATACAATAAACCACCTGAATGTTTTGATGAGTCATAACTTGCCGACATGTCATCGAAGCAATAGCTCAACTTAGTCATTCCCAAACAGAAGATTAGAATGGATTTTCTAATTTTATTACTAAACAAGTAAGAAAAGAGATAATAACGCCCTTAACAAAATTAATAAACGAAATATTAAAAGAGGGAGTGTACCCATAATGTCTAAAAATATCTGCAATCAAGCAAGTCCATAACAAAGGTAGCACAGCATCACCTAACAATTACTGACCGATTTCACTAATACAAATTATTTCCAAAATAACAGAGCACTGTGTACACCAGCAGATGAACATACTAACCTAATCTGTCCTGCTCAGTATGGCTTTAGATCTACCCTCTCTACTGAGAAAGCAGCTGATGGCATTATAACAAAAGTATATGACTATTTTGAAAATAGGTGAGTAAGTTGTGTGACACTACTGGACTTGAAGAATGCCTTTGATACATTGTCCCATATTATCCTAATAAGAAAGCTACAGTACTATAGAACAGGGGAGAAGGACTTCCTCCTACTGCAGTCATACCTAAGTAATAGAAAATAATTAGTGTTTGTGAATAATCAAAAATCAGATTCTTTACCTCTTAAAAAGGAGTGCTGCAGGGTTCTGTGCTTGGGCTATTTCTCTTCACCATATTGCCCTGTGAGACTGTACTATGTGCAGATGACACCACATTAATATCTCAGAATACTAACGTGGATGAGTTACAACTGAATGTTGCAAAGCAGTAGATGTGTGTACCTCCTGGTTTCAGGCTAAACCACTACATATAAATAACAGAAAAAACAGAGAACATTGTATTTAATCTGAATGCCCCCAAGAAGGAGAATAAATCAGTGAAAGTTCTTGGATTCCAAAATGCTCAAAGTTTAAGCTGGAATACAGATACAGATAAGTTATGCTCCAGACTCACACATGTGATTTATCTACTGTATAAGTTGACAGGCTGTGTAAGTCAAACTCTGCTGCTCTGTGCATACTTTGTTTTCTTCAATTCCCTTCTGATGTATGGAATTTTGCTATGGAGAAACTCACCTGGATCTAAGACAGCTTCTAAATGGCAAAGAAAGCCATGCCCCAAGGGACTCACACCACGAGAATCATGTAGACACTACTTCAAGGAAATGAATATGATGACTGTACTTAGTTTATATATTTATATTTGCTCAGTATACATGAACGAAAATCTGGATAATATAGACCTTAGGATGTCAATACACCACCATAACACTAGACAGAGACATGCAGTTGACAAGCCAGACTAGCAAACATCAACAATAGCTATAAATATCTTGGTGTCACATATTTTAACTACCTAAAAATGCCCACTCAGTGCACCTGAATAAAGTCAAAAGTGTAATAACTAAGTCGGTAAAAGCAAAGCCTTCTATACAGTGAAACAATTTGAAGAATATGTAATAGATGATTTGGAGTTTTGACATGAGACTATACTAAATTATGAATTGTAAGATTTTATGAAGCTACCAGTGTGGTATGTTGATTCGCTGGGCCATATTCTATAAGGCAATAAAGAGATAAAATTTATCAGTATTATAATTGTACAAAGGTTATTTAGATACAAAGCGACTAACATGATATGCTGATTCGTTGTGGCATCCTGAATTTGGTTTGCAAAAAGTGATCAGTTCTGTTACAATGTATTTTTCTGAAATAGTTACGTATGGAAAAGCCTCCTTGCTACATAATTAGGCAAGGATAGTTGTAAAGTGAATAAATATTCTATTCTCCTCTATTCTATTCTAAAGAAATCTTTGTCTTGTTATTTTAGCCACTTTCCCACAAATTCTTTGACCTCCTCGTTGTTGCCAATTTTTTTTTACGTGTAATCACGTAATTTCTCCTTGAATGCAGCAAACCTATAAAAATCCGAAGGGACCGAATCTGGACTGTATGGAGGCTGAGGTAGTATCTCGTAAACCATTTTAACAAAAGTTTCTTGGGTCAGCTGAGTGATGTGACGGGAGCATTCTCGCTTACCAATACCACGCCTTTACTTTGAGATCCTCATTGCTGACTTTATTTTCATCAGCGTGTCCGAATATTACGCACTGTTTATTGTTCCCTGATGTCACAAAAGACGACACCTTAGGCATCCCAAAAGCCTTTGAACATGACTTTTCGTGCTGGTGCTTGCGGTCATGATTTTTTTTGGATCATGTCAGCTGTTGTGCTTCCATTCCATGCATTGTCCTTTGAACACGATATCGAAATTGTAAATCCAATTTTCATCAGATGTTAAAATCCTGTTTACAAATGTGTCACCTTCCCTTTCATGGCGTTCTTTCTGGTCTGTACACACTTTGAGTTTAGTTTCCTTGTGTTGTTGCGTTAACTCTTTCAGTATCGACACTGCAATTGTTTTGATGTACTTAGGCTTCTTACTGACAAAGTTATGTTCTGTGCCAACACTTATTGCAAATACTTTTGCTATTTCTTTAAATGTAACACGTCGGTCTTCACGAATAACGGAGCTAAAACTCCATCTGGCCATTATGTTGCTCGGCCGTCACTGAGATTCGTTCGTTTCTGACCTGTTCGCCCCACTTACAAAAATTTTCGCGGTTCATACAACTGTCACCACATTGTAACATCATTCGAGAAAAACATTTTGCCAATTTTACACCTTCAGAATCACTGAAAAATGAATCACTGAAAGTTTTTCGACTAATGTGGAAATTTCGATTGGGTACACCATAATTGAATGCGATATTGAGGTATAAAAGAAACAGTTTTTTTCCGCCAGATGTTCTTAGCTCATCTCAGTAATGCCAACCTAAAGCACTGAAAGTATAAACTGCTTCATTTCTATATCAATTTGTCTCTTTAATTATTGAAAGCCTCTCGTATGAAGACTGGAAGCATTAAACATTCTAAGTGCCTTTTTTTTGCAAATCATGGAGAATGTATTTCAAATATTCATTACTATGTGGCATACGGTCTTTGCGCCAAGTAGTGCTTTCTTCTGCACTACTTACTGCATCCAAGTCGCCTCCATTTAATTGATATGTACCAGGTACAGTATGAACAGATAACACACAAGATATTGGTGAATGAGCACAGCTTTTTCAATAGAAGACAGAGATTTTGCCGCTATAGAGAAACGAAAAAAGATCAGCAAGTCATTTGTTTCACAATATTTACAGAAGATTGTTAAGTCAACTAAAGCTTTGAACACATTTTATGCTATTTCAAAGTGTGTAAGTGACTTCGTTAATTTTTAATGACACTAATAGACATTATTTTGAATGAAGCCGTCTAAGATCTCCAAATACAGTATGATCAATGTATCTTATATTCATCCACCTCAAACAGCGATTAAAAATTCTTATTCTGAAAAATAATAACCAGAAAATGTCGATGTTTTCAAAAAAAGGAAATACCATGGCTGATGGACGATATGGCTTACTTCTTCTCTATGACCAGCAACGTTTGACAGTTGCAAAACAGAAAAAACCTGTTGTCGATGTTACAGCTTCTTCCACAATAGCTGATCCTAACAGTGGAGTTGTGTAAGAAACAGAAGTCAATACTGAGAGATTTTCTGCTATTTTAGTGTTGTCATTCTCTTGTAAAACATTTGAAACATATGAGAAGTGGTCTTGGTTGACTAAAGTTCTACTAGTTAAAACTCTACTGCTATATTTCTGTACTTTTCTTATCACAAATAAAACGTAGCGCCACAGTATTAGTGACTTTTCTTATTGGCATTTAGATACAGGAGTTTGTGTTATTAGTTTGTACAGTCTCAACTTTTTGGATACAAGAAGTAGGTTATATAAAGAAAGCAGTATATTGGTTTGTGATTCTACTGACAAAGGTGATATATGAACGTTTGACATTTCCACTCTTCATATGTGCTTTCGTACACCTGATAAACCAAAGTAATAGTAATGATATACCATTCAGAAACACTCTGCAATCCGAAGATACCCGCTGTCTAATTTGAATTGATTCCTCAGTTGTGTTTGTATTTGTTTCGTCGTCCCCCTTTTGTTTACTCAATAATGCATAATGAACTACGGTACTTAATGCTGTGTTGTAGGCTTTCTTCACATACAGAATGTGCTTGACCAAGCACACTGTAAATCACTGTAGCAGAAAAAATTTATTAATTTCCTTACAAAATAAAATCGAAATTTTATTATGTGCTTTGAGTAATTTGTATCTCTGTTTCATTTTAAATGTTAAAATAAATGAAAATCAACCAAATGAGGAAGATACCTTTTTGGGGCCCTAATTGTTTCGTTCTAAGTAAACACTATATTTTGCTTTATTTTTATTGCATATACAATTTCTTCTACTTTATCTTCATGCGTTCATGATCAGTTGGACTTTAGATAAATCGAATTCTCAATCAACTGATATTCTTTGGGGGTTCCTTGATCTCGTATTACTGAGAACCTCGAACAGCCATAATTTTTCTATTGTTCATTTAAATTCTTCAGGAAGTGTGGTCACAAAGTGATATATCGCTACAGTTGTCCTTACTGTCCTGTAGTGGCATATGGATTCATTTTTTGGGATAACTCACCAAGTGAAACTAAAGTTTTCGGAGTCAAGTAGCGTGTAAAAAGAATTATTTGTGGTGTCAACTCATGAACATACTACGGAGGCATGTTCAAGCAATTTAAAGCCATACTGGCTGTTAGCCACAACCAGGACACAGAAAAAAGTAACGACACTTCTTGTTGTTGAGGACTTTCATCTCGATAAGGATACTTTCTTTACTTGGTACCTTACAGTCGATATTTTTCATCAAATAGTTTACTTTATAACAAGAATTATCTCAGTAATGATATATTACATTTTTATAATTCACCCAAAGTAAGTGTGATAAGACTCGTTCCAACACTTCCAATGGCAACAGGCCAACAATTGAACATGTGATGTGCCTGCAAACAACTGACAAATTGTAGAAATATATCTCCGACACTTACCCACATTGGCAACGTTTTGTTTGTGGTTCGTTCATATGGCATTCCCTTCTCGATTGTTATTCAAAACAGTTTAATTGGTAGAATGACTGAATCAGCAGGCAGAGTGACACGTATCAAACCGAATTTGGCAGTATTTTAATAAATGGGTAATGACAAAGTGAGGTGCCAAATCTATTTCTAACATTTGAAATCTTCGAAAAATACTTCAGACATGAAAAAACATTTACGAAAAACTCTTTTTCCCTGCAACAGCAAGGTATGGCTATTTATTTAGCAAGATAACAACAGAATGATTAGGGAATTTACATATATGGCGGTATAAGTAACTGGCAACATGGGTGAAAGAAAAGAATGTATTTAAGAAAGTGCTTTTGGTACTATTTAGCTGTTTTCTGAAAATCTGTCCAATAGTTTCGAATTTAATGTCCCAATATTTAAATGTTTTATGCCAAGTTTGGTGTGAACATATTTAAGATGCTTAACTTATTTTACAGTCATGAGGAGTCTTTCACTTAGGATGTATTGAAGGAAAATTAATAAAGTTAATATATCGCTTTTTTCCTAGATATCACATAATTTGTTAAAAATGAAGCATCTCCAAAGAAATCTAGCCGGATTAAATCAATATGATATTGTAAAATGATCAACAATGAATTGATCGGAAGAGAGAAGAGGAAGAAAAATGTTTCCCCACAAAGTACATGAACTACCATTTCTCTGATGTTCGTATCTAATCATCAAATGGGCTCTCAAAAATGAGAAAATCATCCCTATAATGTAATAACTGCAGTCATATGGGCCCGTTAGTATAAATACACGTTACAAACACACCACAAGAGGTCATCCTGATTAATGTTGTTTGCAAAGTAAATGAATGGTTCATCCCTATATTATTTTACACTGATCAAATTATTACACACCCCGAAGAATTTACTGATGCATTCACCAATAACAAAATCAAGCACTCAGATCATTAGTGTTCTGGAGTTCTTCTTACAGATGACTAGGGAATGTAGTGGATTCTGTGTAGACAATTATTTGATTACAGACTATAAATGTGAAATATCCAATGTAAAGGAACAGATAGATAAAAAATGTCTTCAGCCCCCTTTTGTCTGCTGGTTGGATAACCTACAGTAATATACTGTGTCTGTTGCAATCATTCCATTTGTAGCCAGTTAACTAATATCTCCTTGCCCCTACAACAAAGTAATATTTCATGTGTCATTGGTATGACGCTTTCTCGCTTACTATTCTCATCTTTCTAATACTGTGTCTAGGGTTCCCACCTGTCCCTATTTTGTAGGTATCGTCCATACTTTTCTGTGACTGTCCCATGTCCCTACAAGAGTATGGCCAGAATCCTCAAGTGCCTATTTTTTTGTTTTCTTACCAAATTTTACTTTTTCATACCATATTGCATAGTTTTGTAATTTCATATTCTTAAGTGTATCATGTTATCCTTGTTAGCCAAAGCCAATATGTGTAAAATATATGAGAGAGCAACGAAATCATTGATTTAAAATCAATTGTTTCGCCACATTGTTTTTATAATAGTGTTGAAGAGTCAGTTGTATTTATGGAGTGACCGAATGGAGAAGTATTGATGTGTTTCATACTTTCACTTTTACTTAAGACCAAGACATTATTAATGTTATGGTGGTGTTAGGGTTTTCTGTGGTTCTATATACTTAAAACGTTTAGTAGATTAAACAGAAATACAAACAGCGGTGAGAGTTAGTGGACTGACGACATTTTTGGTAGTTAGAATGGAACCCGCAGAAAAGACGTTAAAAGAATGTGCTCCCTTCTTAATAAATGCTTAGGTAAGCATTTCAAAAGTTCTTTAGCAACGGGTGATGATGAAGGAATTACAAAGTGTTTTACGTTTCAAGTATGGTGTCTGTAGTTTAATTTTGGTGTGAGAATAAAAACTACGAACGTTAGTAAGCAAATTTAATATATGAATTGCTACCTTCTATTTGAGGTGTACCAACTTTCGACTTGCCAAAGGTGGCATTGTCCTGTCTTTTGGTTTGCTGAAGGTGGCAGTGTCACGATCTCTGACCTGCCAAAGGTGGCACCCCTAATTATATCCCATATGTTAGTATAACTCTGTGACAGTTACAATGCTTTTATCAACTTATCTAGCTAAAGATATCATACGATACATAGCCATTTGTTTTCAGATACAGTGTTATTCTATGGGGAACTGTTCATATTGACTTAATTCATGTACATTCGTCTTTGTGGGAAAAACACGACTATTGGACTCACATAACTCAGCCTTATCTTCCCAGGAAAAGTGCACAGAATTTACGTACTTGAATTATCATACTATCATACTACCAATTTCACAAATATTTAACGAAGGAAAAACCAAGAAATTGGAAACTGTGTATGGAAAAATGCGAAATACAAAAGAAATATCTCTCAAAAAGTGTACTGGCAAAATTTCAGTGCACTGGGTGCGAGATATGTAATGAGAGTTTTCCCTAAGTCTAACATTTCTTGCTAATGAGGACAGGAAGAAGAGCAAACAACAGACCCTCCACTACATGCTCAATGTCTAAGGATTGTTTACATATATCATCTGCTGCAACTATTTGGTACATTTTACTCAATAATTCATAGAAATTATAGATCTCATAAATATAGATGTGCTTCCTGATACCAATGTACAAGTTCTATCACACATACATTTCCATAGTTTTTATCTAGTCCTACAATATGTAATGCACTTTGTGATATTTATGAAAACATGTGATATATTGTTTGCTTATTTCCCTATTCATTAAAAGTGACTTATCTTTGCTTTAACATTAGAACTATTATTTCTCTGAGATTCCAGGTGTATCATTATGACATTCAACACACTTTTTCACCGTTCAGAACTTAAAGTATCTATATATCAACAACATTCTCACTTTATTATGACTTTGATGTAAACTTTACATTATCATGATTTTATGTTACTTTGAATAAGTTCAAAATTGCAGTCACAAGACAAAGACAGGACATATAAGTGTAACTTTAATTGTAATCACCCTGTATGTTTGAATTATGAGGGATAAGAACTTTGTCCAGTGTTAGGAGGAGGAGATGGAAAGAAGGCACTAGAGGTATTTTACTCATGAGCTTTATGTGAACTTCATTGACTCATTCTCAAATATGTGATAAATCAACAGCATCTTTCCAAGTGTCAGCTGCTAATTTCTTTATGTTTTGGTGTCCTGCTGAAAACCAAAATTTTTACTTAAAGTACAGCTGACATGACAATGACTACTAATAATGTACATAAACTGTTTGCCATTCCATAAATTTCTTAGAACTGTACGAGTTTTTCAGAAATGGTAATGATCTATTTCCTTAAAGTAATACCCCACGAAAATTTATGTTCAGTCTTACTGTTAACAAATTTTTGTCCTAAATCACATTACCAGTAGACGATAGTGTATAAGTTGGCATAAGGAGGGGGATAGTAAAATTTGTAGTACATGGATTTGCATTCAAGAGCTACAGATTCAAATACCCACTTGCCCATCCACATATAAGTTTTCAGTGCCTATTCCAGTTGATAAATATGAAAATTATTCCCTTGGAGAGGATACATCAGATTTCCTTCACCATTTTTGTCCTACCTGAGCTTGTGCTCCATCTCTAATGACCTCTTGATCTATCAGATTTAACAATCACTTTCGTCTTTTCCAATAATAAGAAGAGAATCGTTTAGTGCTGACGATTGTTGTGATGAATGATGAGATCCAGCTACATAATCATAAAATTATTGATGTAAAATCAAATACATGATATGATGGAACTCTGTAAAGATGTGAAATATATATGTTAAGAACGATGAGTTTAATAACATATACTGAAAAACTATACAAAGCGTACATTCTGAGGTGCACCTACACATTCCAGAGAATGGTTGCTTTGGCTATCAGTGGACTATTCCAGGTTTTACTTTTTTATTGACTATATTTTCAGGTGTTTCTAATAATTTATTTCTCTGTTATACTGAGGAGGTACAACAACAGCTGAATCTGTATCAGCTTTTGTATCAAATTGGTTCATTATGAGAAAACTGTGATAGTTTGTTCAGTATTCTAGAAATGATGAAATTGTTACCATCTGCTTACAGAAGAGGTTTTTCTTCAATGTCTCAAATTTTTGAGATGGTGAAACTAAAAATGTTTTTAAAAAGAAAAAAAAGTACTTTAGATAAATCTTGACAAATTATTGTCATGTATAACAACCATAAGATACCAATGTATACTGAACCTCAAATATCTTCAGTTTTTGAAAATATTCAAAATAAACAATTGTATTGGTATGACGATTTTAAAAGCAGCAAATTTGTAAAACATGATTGTAGTCAGGAAATTTCATTAAAAATTCAGTTATCTAACAGTATTTTAAAAGGTTGCCATAAAATTTCTTACTCAGTATAGGATCTGATGATTAGTCAGCTACGAGCAGAACTGGAACTGCCCCAAGATCCCCAGCACACTTAAATCTAATTTCATACCCTTTTCTCTCTCTTTCCTATACAAATGGTGCAAAGTTTCCCTCTTTGATTAAAGACCAACATTACGCATTTTTTAAGAGTGGGAGGTAACATATTATAAGATCTTAATTGCTTCTTGTGCTCTTTTATTGGAGTCATCTTTGGACTTTATATGTCCCATAGCAGTGTTCTTTCTATCACCAGGAAATCAAACTATATCAAAATATACGAATTTTTTTAATTTATTAAAGCAATCAGTTGACAAAAATGCTTGTTCTTCTTTCATATATATTTTTCAACTGTCCAAAAATCTGTATAAGCTGTACATAACTATATGCTAGTACTGTGGAACTAATGATTGTGCCAGTTTTCACAGCATTGATAGCCCCTTACTACGACTTCTGATCAGCAAAATTAAGTGAAGTGCTCCTGATTTTGTTTCAGAGATAGTATCTCCATACGGCCATCTCTGGCATAACTACATATTATATGTTTGTCATTTCCTCATTCTGTAGGTATTCAACATATTTTTAATCCAGAACACTTATTGTGACACACTAATCTTTCTCAAAAGATTTTTTTTTCTTTACACCCTTAAGTAGAATACAGAAATGCACCAACACTTATATGCATCATGCGGCAGTGATGAGTCACACCACTTCATTTCATCTATGGACTGATAAAATGGACTTAAGAAATATTGTAAGTAAAAGAATGAGACTGAAATAAATAAGACAGTTCATATATTTCATTGCATAGGCTTCTTAAAATTACGTATTTTTCATTCACTTTAAGTGATATGAGTCATATATGAAAACATGCAGTAAATGGCAATTTTGTATCGACAACATATCATTAAAAATGATGTTGAGCAAACCTTCAGAAACTTCAGTGGTTCATATTCAGTGATAATAAATTTTCACAAACTGAATGTCTTGTTGAATCATACATCACTAAGAATTATGACTCTACAGATGCATTAATTATTATTGTTTTCTAAGTGACTGTAAATTTGCAACACCAACAACTGTCAATTAAGACCTAGAAGCTGTTTGGGAGTGGGACAGGGAGAGAAGATGTTAGTTATGGTACGAGGTATCCTCCGCCACACACCGTATGGTGGATTTCGGAGTATGTATGTAGATGTAGATTTAGATATATGAAATTAATAATTTCACTATGAAGGCAAGTTTAAGATAAACTGGCTATACAAAGTACGAGTATAATGAAGAAATATTGGTTAATTTCTTAATTTATTCCTTGAATATTATTATTTTCCTTCGATGAGGTATTATTTCTGGATAAGTGGCATCTAACAACTTCATTTGATGCATGAAAGCATATTGGATTATTGTTATGTAATTCTGGTATTTAATTTATCCATTTACACTATTTTGTTCATACTCTTTTGCCAGCGTGCCTGTTATGGGATCATTTTAGTAAACAACTATATTACAGATAGAATAATGGCATGAATAAAATAACCTCAGAAACATGGAGTATGCTTGAAGAATGACACAAAACCCTTATCAAAGGAAACAGTTTGTAAGTTTTCATAGTTTTCGAATTATTAAGTAATTAATAGAATAAATACACATGTGCTATAGAAATCATAACTGATGTATGACATATGTGAAGACTTTACCAACAGAGATGTTCATCTCATTTTTAATTAGATGTGCAGTTTACTTGATGCCCTTAGCTTTAGTTAAGAAGATTATTTTTATGGAAAGAAAGTTGCAACAGCAGATTCAATATGCATGTGCATATGTATCAGAAATCAGCATAGAAATTTATCCACCGAGTTTTGTTTGACATAAGCGTTTGATGTTTATATCACACTGCAATTTTTGTGAAATGGTGACTTTTACAGGAACTGGAATAACATGAAAATTCGCACAAATAATGTAATTCTCAGCACAAAGATTGGCAACAGATAGTGTCCATTTTCATGCCAAATGTCTGGACGTTTGCGCCTGCAGTCTTCATATGGCTATAATAAGATAGTAGAAAGAAAAGGCCAGTAATATATACTGCTTAAATAATTATGTTGGCTGTCTCAGATATTAGCAAGAAATTGTTGGTGAAGTCAGAGGAAACACAATAAATATTTATGGAGCTGCAATTTCTTGCTTATTCCCACATTTGTGGATCACATTTAACACAGAAATGATGTGTATTAAAATAAATAAAAGGAGTTAGAACACTCTAATTTTCATATCAATAGGTGACTTGTAAGAGTGCTAATTAAAGCATTCTTATTTTATGTAGTTTTAATATTGGATGGCTATAACATTGAAATTTAGGTTTTAGTTATTTGGACATCAAGTATATTATGGTTTCTTATGGCTCTACCAAATATCAAACCCACAAATACGTGACAGGTATTTCATCATAGATGCCCCATCAAATTTACAGCTGTGCGCATGATGTAAGTACCTAATACAATGTGCCAACACAAGCAACTTTATTTACGATTAAATCTGAAAGGTAATACTTGAAAAATTACGTTTTCAAACTCCCTCTGAGGTAAAAACTATCTTAGGAATAGTCTTAACGTTTTCGGTTTGAATATAACACATTTTGTACAGCTCACATAGATTTACGTGTTTCCATGTCCAACTGTTGTGGACGGAACATGTAAAGTAACATTTTTCGTTTTGCGCTCGAATTCTGAGACCTGTGTCTCATGCCAGGAACTATTTCAATCTAACAAAAGGTTATATATGAACTGGAGGGTTCAGCGCAGTGATCAACAGTATGGACTCATTTTTATCTTTCGTTTTACCCCCAACAGTCAGTAACACAAAACAGACAGTTGCTTGTGCGATAGGCAATGGCGTATGCGATATGGCGCGAAAACAGTTGAGGGAAAGCGAGAGTCTTCTTGAACTGTTTACGGACAATTGTTCTGATGGTCTAGTGATTCAAGTGATGTTACTGATAGTGGTAGTGGGAGTGAAGAAGAAAACAACACAGTTATAATCAACCAAAGTAAGATCACTGTGAACATTTTAGATGACAAAGCTTTTGGCAGTGAAATTTGGCTGGAGAAGGACAAAATCATTATGGATTTTTGGCAAGCTAATGAGCAGATATAGAAATCGTGGAATTTCAATGACAATTCTTTACAGTGCATCAAGAAAACAGAGTGTACAAAATTGGACCTGTGCTAAACTATTTCCTAAATAAATTTAACACTTTACACAAACCTGAAAATGAGCTTTCTTTTGATGAAACAATGATACCATGCTGGAAAAATTATTAGATATCGTTTGTTTATTCATATGGTTTACGAAAGTGTAATCTGATAACCCCAATCTAGAACTATACACTGGGGAAGGAAAAAAAGGTTCATGGCACTATTCTTTCTGCACTTTCACCTCACCTTGTCATGTGACACTACGTTTATCAAGACAATTATTTTAAAAAAGCAGAACCAGGGAAATCATACAAAAACGAAAATGTATTGTGATGAACAATAAATTTATGAAAGATTTCGATAGAGTTGACCAATATCTTTCGTCTTTGCGATAATGCGGAAAACTAATAAATGGATAAAGAAAGTAGTTATGTTTCTAATAAACTGTGCTTTGTTTAATGCATATCAAGTATACGGAGCCCTAAATCAAGACATGCAAATGCAACGCAACGTAAAATAAGTGAAGCACGATACTGCTGCGAGTGCCATTACACAAAGGCGTGTGTTTCAGAGGTTTCACACTCATCAAGAGCATTAGGACATCATACAAACACGACTTCCGAGTTTCATCAGCATCAAACAGCGGTAAGAACAGCTACAGTCCAATAAGGAAGGTGCGCTCATTTCACGCGTGTCTTTAGAAAATCGCCTTGAACTGTGACAATAAGCGCGGCGCTGCAGCCGGTTTACAATGTGGAGTCACACTGAGATGAAAACTTCCTTACGGATAATCTTAACATCTTACACTTGAATATGAAGTAACCTTTAGGTACTGTAAGAAGAGAAGAAAACCTTTAGTGACACAACGGAAATGATATTCCAATTGTGTTCTCAGTAATTTAGTGCAGTGTGCAGGTTTTTTAAATTGATGAATGAATTCGAGACAGTATTTTACTTTTTTGCATATTACTTGGTAATGTGATATTTGGTGAGAAGAATGTTAGTGAAGACGTCAGATGGAATTATAGGACCCTAGTTACGATTTTTCCACAGGTACCTTAAATTTTGCATGGGATTTTTATTTTACGCCCTTATAGAGGCTGTTTCCCCAAGACAACATATAATAACTTAAATTTTACTGAACATTGCGTTGGGGTAGGAGATAAGATTTAAGATACTTTCACATAAATCCGAGCCTCATTTTTAAGAATAGGAGCCGCCTCAAGTTCACATCGTCTTCAGCAAAGGAACATATTTTCTACCACAAAGTAAAATGATATTTCGCAATTTCAATGTCATCTGCAATATTATTGTCTCAAATTACTATACAGGCGCTTAATGATTTCTGCTTTATGTACTTTGAATATACTTGGGTCAACTAGAGGAGTATATATACATTACATCAGATTAAATACATTGTTAGTTCCACACACCCGTACAGCTCTACTAAGGGTATTGAAAATCGTTTTGTATGCAGGAATTATGCCAACGATGTCCGGAATAAAGAAACACTATATTTCTACAGATGACATTTACACTTTTCCTTGACTACTTTCAGTGTACTTGTCTTGCCTGTCTTCTCTGTAACTGCTTACAACTGCCTTTAGTTCGATAATTAAGGATCAATTCAGTGCAAAGCAATTTTTCTGAGGAAGCTAGTTCAAGGATCAAATTATGAGTGCTTCATTAATTGCCAAAGTTCTTGCTAAACTTACGTATATGTATGAAATTTCCTGCCAAATTAAAATTATGTGTCAGGCATATATAATTACTATTATAGTCTTAATCAGTTATTATAGTGAAATATGTAATAAAACAATGAGTGTCAGCTCAAAGATTGTTTTCAGATATATCAGAGAACGACCGTGAGATATTTTCTTATCAAAAAACGAAGCAATATGTACTGTGGGCCATTTTTGTCTCTTGTAGACGGCAAGCGCAATATTAATACGAGAAGGTAACTTATCACATTCTCTGTTTGTTCGAAAATGTTGCTCTGAAGCTCTTTTACGTATTTGAGTCTTCATATTGGTTCACAGCATTGTCAGTGTAAATAACAGTGACGAAATTTTTGACCCACGTAATGGCCGTTTACGTGAAATAAATACGCTTGAAGGAAAGGAGGCATACGAAAACACAAATACCCTACCGGTTACGAATCTACGTTCATTTTATTTAATGAAAGAGATTTGTAGGCGATAATTGTTTAACGTTAGTCTGTAATGTTCCCTCCGAGCCGAAGAATAAGTGAAAATGTGTGCGAACCAAAGAGAAAAAGCAGTTGTTGAGAGAAAAACAGCGATCAGAGTGCATTGCGCGTAATGTCTTTGAAAAAAATGAATACGCTGCTACATCTAACGTACTGTATATTACTTTGGCTCCGCAGAAAGTTCTGTAAATTATATTCGGCGTTTCTTTACAAGACTAGGTGATGCTCCATCGAAGGAAACAGCTGTTTATGAAAGGTAAATCCTACGGGGTTGATTAAGTTGCTACTTCCAAGTACGCATGTGTAATAATTACTATTAGTGTGAGCTCCTTCTTGTTTGAAGGGGTTACATATTTAACAAGAGGCTCACTACGCTTCGAGAATTATGGATTTCTCGGCAATTTTAAATTGTTGCAGTTTCTAGGCGGGACTGGCATCTTGCTACCACCGTATCTTGTTGTATTCATCTAAACAGCCGAGTTCGTAGCTTACGTCGCATTTGGTGAAATGTAAAGTCGTGGTTAATTTGTAAAATAATCGATAAGTTGATCGGCTAACTACAAAAAAGTAACTTATATCTGACAGGTTCACAAAGGTATCGGAAAGCATTTACTGTCACTTATTTTCGTACATGTAAGGAATATGTTAACGAACTTGAAGTTTATGAACATACATGTCCAGAACAAGTACTTAATGTGAAACAGTAAACAACACGAACTTCGTTAGAGCACATAAGGACGTCAGGCGTATATTCCCGTTCATTAACAGAAGTGTAGATCAAAACATGAGATGCTAGTAGTTTTTAACGGCAACTACACTGTCTCCTTAACAAATGCTGAACAGTTTTTGACAGGAACGCGGATTACTTAAATGTGGCTCTCTAGTTTGAAAGGACACAGAAGTTAACAGTGGACCCAACAATGCCTTGGACCTTGGATTGCAATAATATATGCTACGGCGTGTTTCATTTTTCTTGAATTTAGGAATGTTATAGTTACTTTGTCTCACCGAGAGATACAAGAGATGCAGAATGCCTAACTATTTCACTATTAGTACCGAACATTGTTACAATGTGCATAGTGTATTTTTTCAGTCTGTACAGAAAAAAAAGCAATGGGAATTTTCGGAGGCTTTTTTGACGTATATGGCAGAGTTACAGATATGTTAACACCTGCTCTGAGAGATCGACAAATGAATGTGTAGTAAACTTCATTTAAACCAATTTCCAAATTTTGTAGAAGTGGTTAACAGTGTAAATTTTAAACACCACTTTTTGATGATGAGCATACAGAGAGTTGAATTACACTACGTACCATATCGCATCCATTTTCCCTGCTTTCCGATCAGGAATGTAAGGGACTCTACGAAAGAAATGACATCTGTTTTTCCCCGCTGGGCTCCCTAAAGTGCTTTTAAGTTTACACATGCAAAATGTGGATGTAGCTGTCAATTCAGACTAGGAATACAGAAGCAAAATTATCCTGTTCCGCACTTTTGTTGGGTAAAATGAATCAGACACGGATTGATCGCCGGCCGAAGTGGCCGTGCGGTTAAAGGCGCTGCAGTCTGGAACCGCAAGACCGCTACGGTCGCAGGTTCGAATCCTGCCTCGGGCATGGATGTTTGTGATGTCTTTAGGTTAGTTAGGTTTAAGTAGTTCTAAGTTCTAGGGGACTAATGACCTCAGCAGTTGAGTCCCATAGTGCTCAGAGCCATTTTTTTGAACGGATTGATCATACATTACCATGCTCTTTGAGTTTTGTGACATCTTGAACACAAATGAAAAGTGCAACCATTTGACGTTGCATATAAAATAATTTTGTTTTGAACTACGAACAGAACTGTGCGTATCTTGGCAATAACGGCACGTTTTCAAGCTGTACTTTGTAGTCCATATAAAGGACAAGGGAGTGGAACATTATTAGCATTTACGTGGAACAGCAGATACAGTGTGATCGAGCAATTAGCTAAATAGTATATTGTGACATAATTAAAAGTTATTTATGTTCGTGGCAACGGTGAACTGTTCTGGAATAACAGAGAGGTCGGAATTTGCATTTATTCTTCCAATTGTATATCCAAGGCAAGTTAATACCAGTGTTCAATAATTCATAGAGGCATCGCGAATAAATTAAATGTAGAAATTCGAGTTCTCCCAACAATACCCAAGCGAGTTTTCGTAACCGAGGAAAAATACCGTTGTGGTTACTCCAAGCGAGAGCTGCAATAATTCCCTCTCTTTCTCTCTCTCTCTCTCTCTCTCTCTCGCACGCACACACACACACACACACACACACTCACACACATTATCTCTCTCTCTCTCTCTCTCTCTCTCTCTTTCTTGCCTCAAGGAACATTGCAATGAATTAATTAACGCGAAAGGCTATGCACAGCTCAGTTCCAGCGATAAAAACCAAACCTGTGGGCCCACTACTACTGCGTCCCACGGCAAACAGAGGTTCTCTGTAGGTGAGAAAGTATCGGTTGCCGATACGACAGCAACCACTGAATCAAGTCGCTGCCGACAGCTTAACTAGCAAACTGTCTTACTTAACGGTGTAATGATGGTAAGGGAACAAAATTGTTTACACTTTCATAGACAGACGCATGGCAGTTAGTGACTTCTAATCTTGCAGGAGATTTATGATGTCCACATTGTAATGTGATCGAGTATTTCATTTGCTACTCGATATCTTCTGATTGGTAACGGTCATCAGATAGCGGAGGTTTGTTGTGTTGACGTTAAAGGAAGGGCTTATTTCAATAGTGGTAGAAGTCCGTCACCTCCACTTTTCTGTCTATAACGCTTCTGAAGTCAATGAGCCAAACAAAGAGAAACAAAGGTTCATCCCTAGCAAGAAGGCATATCCTTAAAAATTTCTGGTATCTCAACTGCAGATTTTTCAGTGCTCATTTAACTTTAGGACTCTGTATCTCAATATGAACAAAAATGGACTTGTACCAGTATTGAAATAAGGCCTTCATATGTGGCACGTTTGTATCTAAACGGAAGAAATCTTCGTATACAAATCCAAACAACTAGGATTATCTAATCTACCGTCACAGATGTTCGAAGAATGGAAGTCGGATTTGGGTTTCTTGTACGACATTAAATAGAAAAATTCAAAAAAAGTAACGAAGTTAAATATAAATTCTGGTATCTTCGCAGATAATTTCGCTACCAATCAAAAGATCCACCGACGCGTTACAGCAGTATGAAAATATTTCCTTATGAAGAACTAGTAAGACTTGCAGCTATCGCCGGCCGGAGTGGCCGAGCGGTTCTAGGCGCTACAGTCTGGAACCGCGGGACCGCTACGGTAGTAGGTTCGAATCCTGCCTCGGGCATGGATGTGTGTGACGTCCTTAGGTTAGTTTGGTTTAAGTAGTTCTAAGTTCTAGGGGACTGATGACTTCAGAAGTTAGGTCTCATAGTGCTCAGAGCAATTTGAACCGTTTTTTTTCTTTTTGCAGCTATCTTGTTACAGGTTCTATTACTCCCGCTAGGATCATTAGAGTTAAGTCGCTGTACAAGAGTAGCCACTTTTATGTGTACTCAGTTTGCATGTTGCGCTGTAATTAGAGCGATAGCATACGATGGACAAAGCTAAACGTAACACACAGATTTATACCCAGGATTAAACTACGCGATGGCCACTGTTCCAAAATGTCAGTTTTTTGTATTCTGCTAGCCTAAAATTTGTGACAGTTATAGGTGAATCATATGCTAAGAAAGAAAACAAATCATAAAAGATCACGTCACTTGTAGTGCTGTGCACTAATAAATAATGTACTGTTCTGTGTGGATATCAATAAGAAATAAGTATGGTATTTTTCGTTAGAACACTGCTGACAAATAATTTGTTTTGTTGTTTTTGTTCAACAATTCATGTGTAATAGAGTTAACAACAATGTACTCAGAGTCTTTGCAACTACGAATAGGATCACTGCAGTATTTACTGTTTTGTGAACGTATTAAAACTTACGATGGAAAATCTAGCATAATATTGTCAAAAGCAAAAGCGTTACAGCTGCCGGCTGATGGATGATGGACGTTGTAACGCCTATCGAGGCAAGTTGCTGTGTTAACTGCCGTGGCTGGCCGAGGTGGCCAAGCGGTTCTAGGCGCTCCAGTCTGGAACCACGCGACCGCTACGGTCGCAGGTTCAAATCCTGCCTCGGACATGGGTGTGTGTGATGTCCTTAGGTTAGTCAGGTTTAAGTAGTTCTAAGTTCTAGGGGCTGCTGATGACCTCAGAAGTTAAGTCCCATAGTGCTCAGAGCCATTTTTTAACTGCCGTGTATGAAACAAATAGCCACGTTTGAAATTTCACTGTCATTCCAGTATGTGAGTTTACCTAAAAGTGCATTTTAAAACGAGTGCATTGTACTGTACGTTATTCACCAGCTACTTTTTGGGAAAGAAAAGATCAAACCACTTTCATTATGGCCATATATTTTACAGCATTGCGGTATTCAAGCCACTGTAGTTGTGAATTGCATTACTTACTTTTACGGCACCTCAATTATGATATATCACAGATAATTTTTTGTTTCACAAAACTATAGTTACAGATCTCTCATAAGAGGGTAACTCAGATGATGCCTTATCATAGGATTTTTCCGATACTGTACTTCCTCCAGTCGTTAAAAATGTTACTATAATCAAATGAATTCTACCGATGTTTGACTGATTAGACGAAAGGATGTAAGTATGAGCGCCCTTCTTTTTTTAACTTAAGGTTACACGCTTTTGGGAAAATTCTAGATTTTGTTATTCATCAGCAACTATAACCAATTCATTAAATGACACATTATGAAACGATGATTAACACAATCATTTCTATTCGAAAACTAAGATTCAAGAAAAGCTTACCAAATAACACCAAAAATAGCATGCAAATATGAATCCTAGCGACAAAAGACGTAAAAACCTTTTAAAATGTTTCATTAAAGGTGGATAAGACATTATAAAACCGATTAGTCTATAAAGATTAGCTTGTTTATTTAAGCCAGTTAAATATTCATCGAATCAAAAATTGTTTACAGAAATACCAAACTTAAATGGCTCCTACAGCCGAGGCGTAATGTACGTGTGTCCACGTATGGCACATAGAGCGTACAACATACACTTTGCTGCAAGTGCATGGGATGAACCCCTCATCACCAAAGAAAGGTGAAGACTGCTTCTCTCTATGTATCCTCAGTGTTGATATCCAAGTTATTATCGTTGTCCACAAGGAGATGGTCTCACAAATCATATGAAAAATTGGATTGTCCCGTGAGTAGAATTTTCTTTTTCTGGAGGCCTTTGGTCTTCCTGCCACAGCCAGTTAACGAGTCTTCAGCTCCGGAAAAACTTAATACCTCTTGTTGACAGCACTTTTGCCGAACTATTTTGTCAAGTGATGCATGTATGGCGTCCTGTGAATGAAGCTGGTGCCTGTGTGGTCGTTCTCTTCTTAATCCTGGGAGCAGGGGATGTGTCGAACACAGAAACTGCATTTGAAGTACCCATGGAATATTTCGGTGTCCAAATAAGGTCCTGAATTTACACCAACCCCACCCAGGCGAAATCGTCCCTGTCACATGTAACCTAAAGAAATGGGTTACTAAGACGTGTTTCTAGAAGTTGCTTAGGATTCAACTTTCCGGATATCCCTGTGAAATTATTTTATAAACTATCCATAATGCTATGAAAAGAAAACGTTTTCCCATACCTGCAAAAAATAACCGACGATGCATCCACGCTACTTGAAAGAAATTTACGACTGCTCTCTGGTGCCTTCTATCAGGAAGTCAGACCGCTTACAGCCCCGGGCACCCGACTGTAGGACATCCCATACCCCTCTGGGAAGAAGCACCCGTGGATTTACACCTGTGTCCGTTTTTACACCTTCTCGTCTAATGTTTACACTGTTTAGGAGTGACCGACATAGTTATTTCAGCTAAAAATTGGTTCCGAATTACATTCCCAGCCACTGTCCTCTGTTATGATGCTGTTTTTCGTATCATCAGCAGTAAGCCATTTCCAAAATTATCACTGTTTCTGCTGTTGTAGATAGAGTTCGTGCTGTTATTACTATTGTCAGCAGAAACAGTCTCGGTGTGATGATGGATATGAAGCACTATTAAACTGAGGTTTAACTAGCAGTTATTTTTTTTTTGTTTTTTTGTTTCAGTATACTGCGAGTCAAGTCCTGGAATACTTTTCTTAGATGTAAAGAACAGGAGTGTAACCGTGCTCCTTTCTAAGGCAATGACGACTTCCATCACCCGGAACGCAAAATACATCTCGTACAATGAAAAGTGTTCTGGATTTTCATTAAAAATTGATTGTGGTACCTTCTGCTGGAAAGCAGGAAAAGACGAATTTAAATTCTTTACTTGGCTGCTCTAACGAACACCGTTTCTAATGAGGTACTGTCTGTCAGTTCGTAGTATACAAAATTTTAGGCAGGTTGATTGTTCGGCTTTCTCTTAAGTTCAGCGTGAAGCATCATTCTTTCTGATCCTTTTCGAAACCTTTGAATATCCTCTGTTTATATCGAAAGTAGCCATTTAAGAGAAAGATACATCGGTTGATTTGGCCTGATATCAGTTTTTGATTGACGTGTATGCAGAAAATAATTTAAACAACATTTACTGTAGAGAAAACGAGAAAATAATTATTTTGGGATTCTCATGACAGGATTCTGTAAAAATACTTTAAAGCTGATGAAAAAATGAGGCCACTGGTAGCTTTGTGCCACTTTATCGGGCAGTATATTCATGAAACAATTTTTTCGAAGAAATAACAGTTTTTGTTGTGATCAGTACGCTTTAGTTAGGAAGGTATCGTAGGGGCTTAAAATTTTAAACAAAAACGCGTCTTCTCCCAAATTAGCTCCCACTGATTCAGACATTTCACCCGTATTTCGGAGTAGCAGGATTCAGATAGCGATGATAATTATTCTTTGATCATCTTAATATTTTTCGTGGCTGGTATACATTATATGTCCATAAATATTATTTAAATTTACTCTGCGATTTTAGTTGCTTTCAAATGAGTATGTTGAACATGGCAATAATATTGACAACGACAGTTTATGTGTAAACTCAGGAATGTCTGAACCATTCACATTGTGAGATTCAATTTCTTCATAATGACGCGTATTTAACGCGGAACGAACATGACCAATGTCGAAGAGCATTCTGTCACGAAAATCAAGATTTCTGGCAGATGAATTCTATCACATACGAGTTCGAACTGCTGTCCTGAAATCCTGATTCCATTTTGACAGATTCCCAAAACTGTTAAAATGAATACTGAGAGGGCTCCTCTCACCAAACAAGGCCGATTTCCTGCTCTGCCCCTATCATACTAAGTGAGGGTTCTGTTTCAATTCTCTTGGTGCTGACTAGACGATACACACTTATATTTCTTCAATGACTGCAGAAAAAGCTTTCAATCGTTTGACATTAGATAACTTCACCTGTTACTGAGTGTGATTATTGTGTTAGTATAATAAGTGCAGCTCATGAAGCAAAATCTCCTGCATTTTCTATTTCCATTTACTTCATTGCTATTTATCATAGCCTTTACCTCCTATTAAATATACACACAGTCAGTACCAGTGTGCGTGTGTGTGTGTGTGTGTGTGTGTGTGTGTGTGTGTGTGTGTGTGTGTATGTGTGTGTTGGTATATCAGACATGATTAGTTACATAAAGACGTCAGCATTTAGAAATTTTTTATCACAGTTTTGCAATTGCGGTATCTCAAATAAACTTGACGCAGTGCAATACACGTTCATATTCGTTTCGCTAATATCGAGAGAAAGAGAGAGAGATGTAGAGAGAGAGAAACAGAAATTTATACATAGGAATGAGAAATACTTGAACAAGTTGAAAGACAACAAAGGCTGCGACACGACGTACTCTGTTAGACTCAGCACCTGATCCTGGAGTTGCATGACCGGACTATTAACTAGCTTTATGCCGGTTCATACAGCGGGACTTTAGCCGTTGTACTGAAATAGTGTGCTGTTAATGCCGAAGTCCAATACTAGTAGCAAACATGAAATTTCAGACAGTGTTCCTCATGTGTGTGTATCATCACGTTCTTCAAAAACTGTAAACTCTGACACCAAAATGGTTCTTCAGTGATGAATCCCCTTATAAAATCAGCACGTATTTCGCATCAATTAGCAGCATGAAACTTAGCGCTGCCGTCAGCTGTAGCACTGGAGAACAGAGAAGTTTCTATTAAAATTCCAGTCCAACCGTCCAGATTTAGGTTTTCGTGATTCACGTAAATCGTTCAAGGTAAATGGTGGGATGGGCAGTTTGAATGGGCGTGTCCCATTTGCTTCCCCAATCCCGTGTAGCAATTGTAACACATTTCTGCATTTTTTCTAACTCAGAATGAACTTTTGAAGGATGAGAGACAAAGCTTCTTGTTTTGTTGATAATCACCATTCAAAGTTACCGCATCAGTAAACCTAGAGTGTGCGAGATACATCCATAACAGGAACGCTGCCGATCTACGTAGTATCAGTGCGCATTTTAATTCGACAGTTGAAGCTAAACATCTCAGGACTGTATGGAGAACGACGTATTATCAACATGACTATTGCTTCTTCCATACTCTTCCTGAGAAGACATTCCGCTTGTCTTATTAATAGCCACCTATTGGGACATTTTGGCAGTCGTAATAGTCGGAACTGTCACTATCCTGGAGTAGCAGCGCCATCGCTCTTAATGCGATAAATATGCGCACGTTTAGCTACGTTAATAATATCCAGAGAAGGTAACTAAACGTAAGTTCCTGTAATGCAAAAACAAAATAATGTGGAATATACCTTGATTATTATTACTACATCTTTTGCGTTCGCAATCAGACTACAACAAATATTCCATTTAAACAGCTGCTGAGAACGGTACTAGAACAAATTTTGCGTCAATAGAACTTAGGGGCAAACAGTAGAGGACAAACGTCCTTGTCACTGATCCTGATAGCACTGAATCAAATCTGTGTTTGTTAGATTCTCGTACACACAAGTTGTAATGATCTTAATTGAAACTGTTTAGCACGATACGTGTAAGAACAGTACGCTTTCTTGCTGTTCACCCTTAATCAGCACTACAGATCACGCTAATGGCTTCAGTGAGCGATAATCGCCCTGATTCCGTTTCGCGAACCTTACAAACCATGATACAGATATACTAAACGGAAATGCTAGTTATTTATGATCTTTATTCCATTTTAAGTAACCAGTTCTTCATGTACGCACCATGAGCGATACGAGACCGTACATGAGAAAGAATTTTCAACTTTATTAAGGTTTCAGAGACTGTAAATGCAACAACAGAATATTCAGCATTTCCTGGAAGACTGCTGCTGTTCTATCATTTCCAATTAGAAAAGAGTTTTAATTATACCTAATACAATATATTAATACTCTGTATTTTAAATGCTGGTGCAAATCAAAAAAGATACTTTAAATTGAAGCTGATAAAAATCGTGATCATACTCTCTAAAAGTACTTGTTATTTTTGAAAGTTTTCTACTGAAAAGCGTGACATGCTTTGAAAATGATATTCAAATCTATACTTCGTATGTCACAGTAGAAACGTAGTGAATTGCTATAGTTAATTTTAATGGAGTCACATTCTTGTCTAGGAATCTGAGTCAAAGCATTCACACCGCTAAGAGAACTTGGCATTCGTCAGCGTAAGGAAATATGAAAGTATGCAGAACAGCACATGATCTTAATTTGTTGCCATTCGAGTATTCTTGAGACAGTAATACTGTTCGTGACGTCCGTTTTTCATAGCTGGGGTGAAATTTGCCTTTTCAGGCAGACAAAGCAGAAGCGACACGAAATGCATCATGCATCTAACAACAAGAAATTTCTTTAGAATTCAGTTTATCTGACAGCATAGTTTCAATATTTTTTATTGTGACACGCGTTTAGGGACTGCTACCCCGCCAACCCCCTTCAGTCATTCAAATACTATAACCTATAGTTAATAATCAAAGCTAGAATCTTCGAAATCATGTGGTTTCTCTAGTTCCAACATTTAAAACCATTGCTTCCCTTGAAGAGAGATATTTTCCTTTTAGTAAGAATTATGTTACTAGTTCAGCTAGAAATGTTAACGTTTTATGCATGAATGTTAAACCTTGAATGTGGGAACCATTTTGGAATGCGTACCATAATAAATAATAAGCTAACTAGTTCATTCTGAGTGATGAGGGGCGATTTGTAAATATTAAGCTTGAAGAGAGACAACTTGTCAGCCAAGATCGCATTCGTAAAATATTTATGTACGATGACAGGTTTCGAACAGAGCACCATCATCTCATCTGTACGCTATTCACTTATCGGATGATAGCAGCTCTGTTTACCGAAACCAGTTTTCACAAACCAGGTTTTACAAATCGATCTTGACTGGCAAGTTGTCTCTCTTCAAGTTGAAGAAATAGTAAGTAAATTTTTACATGATTACTCCACTGTTCAAAATGACATAAAGAAGTTATATCTACATCTGTTGATCACGAGGAAGCTAAACTGCCATTTGAGAGCTTTTTCACTTCCTTAGCCGCGTATTGCACTATAAAAGAAACTTCGTCAAATGTATTTTTTGATAAATATGGTTTATAAAATCTTTGAGGTGTATTGGGGTTCCTTTATCATATCTTTTATGAAAGTTGCAACGTGGTCGAAACATCTACGAAAGATTTGTCAGAAAACCTCAACGGCGTGCAATAGACCTTACGAGAAATAACGTGTTTTGGTTTGAATAATACCTCAAAGAGACAAGTTCAGCTATTTCTGAGTGAGTTTCGTAAATTCCTTACTCCGTCAGGTCTCTCAGGCATCTACAAACAATTCAGTCTGGTCGTATCCTTCTAACTACTGGCATGTGCTGTGCGATCAGAAACTGAGATTAAATACTGAATTCCACAATAAAATAGTGTAAGAATAGTATTTTACATCAAGGTTGCATACGTGTCGGCTCTACCAGATTTCCCAAAGTGGCATACATTTAAGACCGAAAAAGTTGCACTGAAAATTTTTTCCTAAAGCTACGACAGCACCATTTGGAATAGTGGCACTTGTGTCTGAGAAATTACGTAAAGGTTCAGTTTTGTCAATCGATGCAGACGATCTTAACTCTGTTCTGCTGCCTGGCTGAAGCATAATCACCTGACGGAACTGGTGGGAAGACCTGCGGCGGCCGCCGGCACCTTGCGCCTCCAGCCGGAGTCCAGTTGTCGACTGAGGTGACCCAGCTGCCGCTGGTGGCTGCAGCTCCTCGACCTCTGCACGCCGAGTCCAGATTCTGCAGAGCTGCGCCGTGGTGGGGAGGTGGGGAGGGCTCATTCTTTTCCAGGGGCCGCGCCCCTGCCCTCGTGATACACTCTGAATTTGAATAGTTTTTCTCTCTCCTCTCGTTATCCCCCACTCTCCCCTCCCTAAAACCCCCGTCCTTCTCATCCCATAATTTGAGGATTTGTCACCCATCGAACATATCGAAAATTTCAAACTGCCTTCGTTGTGCAGACTTTGTAGTATGAAAATATAGCTTTCATATACCTACATCAATAATAATAATAATTTAGAGTGAAGTAATCATCTTATCTCACAATATAGCAAGTAATAATTTTTTTCCTTACGAAATTGCAGTGCCTGTGTTAGTACTAACTACGATGCATGCACATCCCAAGGCACACTTCATCGTAATTCGGAATAACACAGGCACTGCAATATCATATGTATCCGCCGATATCGGGCAAGCGATTTTGAAGTAAAATGTCTCCCCTGTACGGAAAGATATATAATGGCACTAGTTTCACCAACTGCGACATAGTCGAGTATACAAACAGTGATCCAATACTGTCAAATGTTTTTTATTCCAGCCTTTGATCACAATATCAGTTCTTTAGATGATGGCCGGTTTCAGTACGTAAAGACCTTCCTCAAATCTTTTTTACACCGTCTCCTTATCTCTTTAGGACACGGTGTACAAAAGATATGAGGATGGTCATTACAGACTGAAACCGGTCATCGTCTAAAGAACTGATATTGTGATCAAAGACTGGAATAAAAACATTTGAGATTTATAATGGATATACGAGTACAGATTGTAGACATATGGTTGGCGACATACAGAAATTTGTGCCTGCCTGTGAGTCGTGCTCGTATAGTCAAAATATGCCGGCACAGCAGGGTGTTCGGTCAGAGGGTTAGCTGTCTTTTTCAGTAAAAATCTGAGTGAATGGATCAACGATGAACTTGAACGGGAGTCATGGGACGTCCACCCCGAACAAAAACAAAGAACAATAACGAACAAAAGGAGATTTCAAAAAATAGAAGAAAGAAAGATGGTAAGGCGACCGCTCGCGTTAAGCGGGAAATAAGGGTTCTAGTCCCGCTCAGGAAGAAATTTTCACTATCGTCAATCCGTTACACGGCTGATTGTTGTCCAAATTCACAACTGCAAATACGTTTAACGAATTCTCTTTCTCGGTTGAGAGGGCAATATTGAACGTATCAGAGCATTTTCTCGTCTGTTCCTACATTATGTACGTGTTACGCTCATACTTTTTTGTTTGTCGCACATAACATAGTAAGATAGTTGCTTATTTACATCGTCTTGACATCTTTTTAAATGAAATGTGGTTCTCAGAAAAATATTTGAAATACTGGGCTGATATAGTTAAAGTGGAGCTACTCACATACGTATACTGTGGGCTGTAATCATCATACTGCAGCGAAACTTGGTAGATATTCTAATGTATTAATAAGGAACCGATTTACGCTGGAAAAAATTAAGTAGTACCAATTTTGTCCACCAGGTACAAATCTAGGTCTGTGAATTCAAGAGATACGGACAGAAATGTTTCCATATGTAATGGATTAGGAATGGGACGTGCGCAGAAAAGATCAAACAACGGAGAAAGGTACAATGTTGATGAGATTATTAACAGGCGCTTACACAATTTTTTTCAGTATGAGAAGCCTACGTGGTACTGAATAGCGCCAGATTTGTACCAGGTGGCCAAATTTGGTAGTAATTTTTTCCCAGCGTAAATCGGTTCCGCATTAAAGCATTAACATATCCACCAAGTCTCACTCTTAAAGGCAAATTATCGCTGACACTCCACATCGGACCTCCGCGACTACCTGCACTTTATTTATACCAAGTCAGTATGTAATATAGTAAAATTCTGCTTGGGTGAGGGTTGGTTGAAGGGTGGGGTAAGGGCATTTGGCTTTACTGCGCCAATGCACAGTTACCCATTGCATAATCCATATCGTTGGCTTGTCGTAAACAGGACCATGAGATAATGTTGTGCGTACATGCAGCATAAGATCCAGATACTGTGCTGCTCTAGGTTCGAGAAGTTAATCGAGATTGTTCAAAACAAGAAAAATCCAGTGTCTCAGTTTGCGTAACAACCTGTATTACATCTACCATTATAACAACTAAAAAATCAAAGCTTTGCATGATGTTAGTCTTTCGCTGGCCATGGAGCACAACATCTTGTACAAGATTCGTTTTATAGACACAGATATCGTCTGTAATACACCATAAGGATTTTTCGTCGGACCAATCCTTTTTCGAATGTTGGTATTTAACGCTCTGTTAATATAAAGCACAATCTCAGCTAGAGAAGGACGGGTGAACGAATCACTGCTAACTTCTTGAAAAAAATGTTCAAGATTTTTGGGAGAAGTATAGTAAACTCAAACCAAGCGTGCGACAGTTGGGCTTGTACTAACCCCCGTCGCCCATCTGTCTAATATGAGAGGAATGATGTGACAATAGCGCAATCGTGCCTAGTTTCCCATACGAAACGTGTGAAAATTTTTTTTTCGCTACCGATCTCCTGTCGTGTGTTTACTAAATAACCAAAAATTATTGAAAAATGTATTAAGTTTTTACTTCCTTAATCGTGATCCAATCGGTCATTTTATAACGGAGACAGTCGTTTTCTGTCTCCTTAAACTGTTCTCAGACATTCTACAGCTGCAGGTTAGATGAAGTAACTAATGAATGAAAATGAAATTAAATGTTTTTCAGTGTAAGGCTACCGTTTCACATCCATCACGGCCCATAGTAACTACGCGAAGAGGCAGTACTGTACTTAGTATCATCAGGTGCATGTTCGGTTTGTCGCTTTCCTGTGCCTTTCCAGCAGTTATTGGGTTGGTTATTCAGCAAGGAGAAAAAAGATTGATGCCGAACTGTGGTTCGCATCTAATTACCTAACTATACACAGGGTGTATCAAAAAGGATGACGCAGGCTTACACGGCTGAAAGTATACGATAATAGAGGCACAAATGTCAAGTAAACATGGGGTCTAAAATGTATACCCAAGAACTATGAGATATCCTTGATTTTCAATACTGTGAAACAAATCTCTTCTACTGCAAGCTCTTTGCTTTCCATATTTTGGGAAGTGGAAGTATGGACCAAAAGAAGAAAAACATGTCCAGTAAACATGTGCTCTAACAGGCATATCTTAAAAATTATGAGCACTTGTTCATTAAAAGAGTTTTGTTTCAAATTACAAAAGATGAACAGGTGTTCATAACTGTTAAGGTATGCATTTGAGAGTACATCTTTACTGGTCATTTTTTATTGTTCCGGTCCATACTACCACTTCCCAAAATATGGAAAGCAAAACGCTTGGAGTAGAATAGATTTATTTCACAATATTGAAAATCAAGAATATCTCATAGCTCTTAAAGTGTGCGTTATAGAGCCCATATTTATTTGACATTTGTGCTTGTATTATCGTGTACTTTCAGCCGTGTAAGTTTGTGCCATTCTTTTTGAGACACCCTGCGTATGTGAAGTCAGAACATGAACGGAAATGTATTTTCTAAACAGTGAAATCAAACACAGTTGAAAGACGTGTCTCCTTCACACCATATCTAAGCACACGACTAATGTCATTTGAGGTGTGGATTACTGTACTTGGTAGACTGTGTAAGTACTTTACTTCAGTGTTATTAAAGTTTGGGTTATCCTCTTTGGCACCCTGGCAGCACAACTTCAATGTTATTTAACGTACGGATAACAAACGTAACAACTAATGGTATATTTACGTTCCATTGCAAAATGACTTCCCGATAGTCGAGGAAGGAACCAGCTGCAAAAAAATTTCAGATATTCAGATATTTATTTCCAAATTGTTGCTGTTAACAGAATTGTGTGACATAATGGAAACAACATTTGACTATAGGCTAATTAACAATCGACTCCCCGCACGATAAATTCCTGAATGCATGCGAAGATTATGTTTCATTTTCTCTGGTCTCAAATTTCACAAGCCAAGATCGCTAAAAGAGCAAAACTATGCCGTCATAAGCAGATCTTACGACAGCGTAGTTCTGTCGGAACCGGTCACCCAATAAAATGCTCTTTCAGCGATCTTGGCTTGTGAAGTTTCTCTCAGTTACTACACATTGCAGATCACCCCCAGAATGACCATGTCAGGAATATATTTATTGTTCTCGATTTTATTGGAAAACATATAATTCTTTCGATAAATGACCAACAGTTGCTTACTATCTCTTTGTGGCGCCTGTTTTTTTACTATCTCGACCGCTTCCTATCCTGCGAGGCAGTCGAAAGCTACGTTTCAATTATTTGGTTGAGGGCGTAAACTTAAATTAGCTCGTCGACAAAATCTGATTGAAACCTTTATTGCCATGTTATTATCAAACACTGTTTGCTGTATATCGCTCATTATAAAGTTCCGACCGGTTAGGAAAGCCACAGTCTCAGCGATTATGGAAGCACGTTAACCACGATACGATATTAAGCGGGCGTACCTTTCATAAACTAGGGTGTTCAATGACTTCCTAAAAATTCAGCGTACTTCGTTTCTCAGTCGTTAAGTTTGCTTTAATATTCAGGTATAATTATTTTTTATTTATTATAGAAACTATGATCTCCAGTCAAATGTATATTCAGAGACGTTTCTAAAGCATTACGTTTCTAAAGCATTTTAAATTTTAAAATCAAATATTTTATCGTTGACACGTTTTGGGGGAAGCGGAAAACAATGCAGTTCCTGTCGTAATGTGGAAACGGAGCGTTTTATCTGAACTCCAAAAGGCCACGTTCACTGACTTTCGGGCCAAGTGTGAATGGCACTATCCAAAACTGGTGCGAAATTAATCGTGATGCATCAAGGGCCATAGATGACAAGGGTAACGATGGCTGTAGAGACGTGTACGGGTGAATAGACGTGCAGCTGTTGAGCAACTGACCGCCCAGAAGAACCAAATGGCTACCAACAGCGTCTCCATAACGACTGCTCAGTGAACGGTGCTGCGTTTGGGCCTCCGAGGCAATCGCCCGTTTCATGCACCCGCGATGACTGCCGTTCGTCGGCGATGAGGGTTGGAATCTCCAAACCAATACCACAAATGGGCGTCCACTAAGTGGCCACAGGTGGGCGTTTCGGATGAATCACGTTTTGTACTGCATCGGACAGATAACCGTGTGACGTGAAACGTTTTAAAGCAAACACCTAGCGTGCATTGTGGTCTGGGGAATGTATTCGTGGCATGCCCTAGATGAACTCATCATTTTGGAAGCCGCAGTGGATCAACACAAATGTGCACCTATCCTACATGCAGTCTGTTTTTCTTCGGCATGACAGCATCTTCCAGCAGGATAATGCAACATGTCACAGAGCTAGCAATGTACGTGCGTGGTTTGAAGAGCTCCAGGATGACTTCACCGTACTTCCCTGGCCACCAAATTTGGGAGATTGAAGCCTAATCGCCGGCGGTGGTGGCCGAGCGGTTCTAGGCGCTTCAGACGTTCGTATGTGTGTGAAATCTTATGGGACATAACTGCTAAGGTCATCAGTGGTTCTAAGTCCTAGGGGACTGATGACCTCAGATGTTAAGACCCACAGTGCTCACAGACATTTGAACCATTTTGAAGCCTTATCGAAAATCTGGGTCACCACCTCGATCGGGCTGTTCGCACCATGGATCCTCAACCGTGATACCTAGGTAACTGGCCACGGCACTGGAGTCAGCATGGCTCCACATCTCTGTCGGTACCTTCCAGAACCTCCCTGACTCCCTCCGTGCACGGCTTGCAGCGGTCTGCGCTGCAGAAAAGTGGTTGTTTAAGCTTTCGACAGGTGGTCACATTAATGTGACTGAACAGAACTAGCAAATGAAAATTACGGAATATTAAAAAACAATCGCATTAAAAGACACAATAGAATAGAGCAGCTTTCCTTTTGTAAGTGTGTACATAATTGCTTTTGAAGCCATGGACCTTTAGGAGGTCGCAGAGCCGTACTTTAGTCGGAATGTGTGAAGTAATTCGGCCGGAATGTTATGACGTGACCTAATTTTAATGTCTAGTCTAAGGTATGATGTGACACTTTTTAAGCATTGGGGAGAAAGTACTAGCACGGACATCCACATCTGTTAAGACAGTAAGACCTTCATGTGATCGTATTTGCACAGTCATCTTTTATAAGGTTTTAATGGGTCAAATACGAATGAAAAGTAAAGAAAATCCCCGTTTACATTGCCTGCTACTTTAGGGACAGAAGCAGAAGACACTAGTATGCAGAACAAACTTCAGAGTTCCAGTTTGTTTTATGCAGGAAGTCTTATTTAGTGGTGGTGGTGGTGGTTAGTGGTTAACGTCCCGTCGACAACGAGGTCATTAGAGACAGAGCGCAAGCTCGGGTTAGGGAAGGATTGGGATGGAAATCGGCCGTGCCCTTTCAAAGGAACCATCTCGGCATTCGCCTGAAACGATTTAGGGAAATCACGGAAAACCTAAATCAGGATGGCCGGAGACGGGATTGAACCGTCGTCCTCCCGAATGCGACTTATTTAGTGTGTACACCTTTCACAGATGAGTGAAAATACCCGAAGTGGTACTCTGGGGGTAAGATCTTGACATGCCATCTTACTCATTATGAAACATGCAGACTGCACATCTAAATCATCTAGAATTCTCCATGCGAAAAAATAACGATCACGATCATACACTAAGTAATCAATACGGGAAGAACTCCTGGAGCACACTTCAGTCACTAAGAAACATAACAATGATTGACTAAATTTCTCTGGGTACATTTAATGAGGGGACTAAAAGCACTCCTGGAAGTCTTTAAATTATCCCAATTTTATTTGCATACTCGCATCTTTGAAATTTGGAGGAAATGAGAGACCTTTAGAAATTGAATTCTCGTTGACATTGTTAGAGACGAGGTACAATCAAAAATACGGGGAGGAAGGAACTGCAAATATCCTTATAATGAGAAGCATATCGGCTATCACATTTTACGACTTACGGAAACCAGTGAGAACTAACACAGGATGAGTGGAGCTATATTTGAAACCCATTCAGTCCAAATTCTCGGCCGATGCCTTGAGCACGAAATAGGTTGCGTAGTAGGTTTCCTTCAGTTAAGTATGAAGGAAAGCCTTGCTCAGGAAGGCATGCGTTCTTTGTTTAACACTAGGTTGGTTGGTTGGTTTAAAGTGGGAGGGGAAGGGACCAAACTGCCTGGTCTTTGGTCCCTTCACATAGGGATAGAATGTTTCTTTAATCATCCTATTAAAGTCCCTTGAGAAATTGGCTGACTCATATCCCCGACAATATTTCTCCAGAGAATTTTAGATTTAAAAATGGCTTATGTTTCTAAGATGATTTTTAGTTTGGAGGAAGCTTTTAAGTTCCTTAAACACTTTAACTGGCGAGGATAGTTTGCTTACCATATTATTTTATTAAGGGAGAAGAAATCGTGATTACCAAAATTTTTGCGGTTTATGAATAATTTTTGTTTTCCAAGAATATTTTAGGTGTCAAGAAGAACTGTGGCTTGCAAGAGATGTATTTTGCTTTTAATAGCGGCCCTGAGCTTACGTTATAAAAGAAGCTTAGGTTTGCTGGCTACTAACATACAAGTACCAGATTCGCTCTTGGTAAGCACGTCGGAGTTTACTATGGTGCAGTGATGTGGAATGCGGTCATCTAAGCCCTGTGAGGTCAAATGAACTGCTTGATAATTAAAGAAAAATATTGACATGAATGCCGATCAAGTGGTGTCACATCGAAAGACATGCACTAACGAGGAGAACACGGCAAGTGCCACAACCCAATTTTCCAGAAATTACGCTCAGTAGGAGAGAGGCCAAAATAAGAGAACACGCGTCTCAGATTATTACCGTGTAGCATCTTCAAATGAAATAGTGGCACAGTGTTTAGCGTCACGGCTTTTTTAAATTTTGTTCCCCGTGTTCGAAATTCGATTATTACTAATACTTTTGTTTTTCATTTATATATCCTGTAGAAGATTAGTATGCGAAAGTTTCCCGTTGTGCACTGATATGACGTTCTCTTTATTCGTCTATTAATTGTATTTCACGTAGTGACATTAAAAAAGAAAAGAGAAAATCAATTGCAATTGTTTTCGGTGGAACTCGTGTGGCGTATCTTGATTCATAATCAATTAAAAGCGTCAGTTTTCGGAAAAGTGATCCGTTATGCATTGTTTTCCAGGAAATTATTGCCAATGTTCGAAATCTGCACTAATGTTAACAAAGTTTCTTTCGCAAGTGAGATTCTTACGAAGAAATTTCACTGTGGCAAACCTGTCTTTGCACGATGCTCGTAGTGTTCGGAATATCTATGTTTCGAATGTTTCTAGGATCAGTTTCATCCAAGGGAATGCACCAAATCTTCCTGAAGAATAAACATATGAATAAAATATAAGAATTAATGTAAGATTTGATACCTGAATGAAATATCAGAATATGAAAATTTAAAGAGATTGTAGTTCCTCAATATACCAAAGACACAAATATTATATAATAAATGTATGACACTTATTTTGAAATCGATTTTTAATTCAACAATTTATACAACGCCCTTGTATCCCTTAACCTGGTAAGAAACATTCGTGTAGTCATCTTTACGGACATGGATAGATAAATGAACAAAATAAAAACAAAACAAGTAAAAACAGTGTCCGGGTTTCGCACACGGGGGACGAAGTTACGAAGCCGCGGCGATAATCACTGAGCCAGGCTTCTGTGTGATGATAGCCCCTGTAAAGGACTCACAAAGTACCTGCAAAAACCTCTAAAACTTTGTTAGTCGTTTTTTCAGGAACGGTCGATCTGCAGAAAAGCCTAAACATGTGTTCACCATGTTTGACTCCTATTCTCTCCTACTCTACTAAGCGAAGTCCCTGGAAAATCGGGTAATGGTAAACACCGTGTTCTTTTCTTAAGTTGGAAGCCACGCGTTATTATCATTTGCCATTTTAGGCCTAAACACGTGCTGCTGTAGTAGTTTCTGTGGGGCTGCTGGATGATTTAATGGTTCATGTTTAAACGTCTCTGCAAGTCTTTTCAACATTGCCAGTTCTGACGGGTTCTATAGTTTAGTGTTCCGTCACAGTAACGACCTAATGATTTACAGTACAGTATTCTCTCCTTTTTGGCTTTTGCCAATGACGTGAAGTGTGCATATTAAGAAAAAAGAAATGCTTATGGATTTAATGTGTGGCTACGTTTTGGTGGTGTCTCTTGTACTTCTTTAGCTTCACATGGTGACAATATTTGTTTCTGAATGAGTTACCGTCAATGCTCGTCTAATTTGGACGTTTCGCTTGCGCCCTGCACAGTATTACGTTAGGCACAATTAGCGCGAGCCGCTGAAAGGGCATTGGCAGGTAATTGCAGTGGGGATAATTCACAGCATTGCCGCCAAAAATGCCGCTTCGGTTGTCCCTTGCAAATTGCGGGCCGGCGGCGCCCCTGCGGCCGAGGAGAGATTGCCCGTTGTAATTATGTATATCCCCGGGGAGGGCAGCGCGGAATCCGCGGTGGCAATGACTGCACCAGATAACCTCGCTATTTATGGCCGTACGCCTCCCGAACGCGAGTAATGAGTGCCTCGCCGCACCTGACCTGACTGTGCATACACCACTGCTGCACTTGTTGACGCTCGCGTCCTTTGCAGAGTTTCTTGTCTTTCGTTGGCTGTAAGGACGCGAAACGTCATGAACTTCATGGCTAAACACTATTCCCAGCTATAAAAGTGAGTCAAAACCGTAGTTTTGTTTGGGCATGCTCCACACTATTACGTATTTTCCAGATGAAGACGTTGTACAGTTTTCATATGTATTTGCATTTCACCAAATCGACTTCGAATTATCAAGAAACCTACAACACATAGAAAAACGCACCACAAATGAATTACCCGAATGGGACGGAAATCGGCAGATGTGATGTACGTGTACAGGCAAACAAGTGATTATACCGGGTGATCAAAAAGTCAGTATAAATTTGAAAACTTAATAAACCACGGAATAATGTAGATAGAGGGGTAAAAATTGAGACACATGCTTGGAATGACATAGGGCTTTATTAGAACCAAAAAGAAAAACACCCCATATTGCTAGACGTGTGAAAGATCCCTTGCGCGTATTGTTTGGTGATGACCGTGTGCTCAGCCGCCACTTTCGTCATGCTTGGCCTCCCAGGTCCCCAGACCTCAGTCCGTGCGATTATTGGCTTTGGGGTTACCTGAAGTCGCAAGTGTATCGTAATCGACCGATATCTCTAGGGATGCTGAAAGACAACATCCAACGCCTATGCCTCACCATAACTCCGGACATGCTTTACAGTGCTGTTCACAACATTATTCCTCGACTACAGCTATTGTTGAGGAATGATGGTGGACATATTGAGCATTTCCTATAAACAACATCATCTTTGCTTTGTCTTACTTTGTTACGCTAATTATTGCTATTCTGATCAGATGAAGCGTCATCTGTCGGACATTTTTTGAACGTTTGTATTTTTTTGGTTCTAATAAAACCCCATGTCATTCCAAGCATGTGTGTCAATTTGTACCGGTTTTCAAATTTGTACTGACTTTTTGATCACCCGGTATTTCCAGAAAAAATTAGATGGTTTATTCAAAATAAAGAGCCTCATAAATTGAGCAACTTAATAAAGCACTGCTGGACATTATGCAAGCACTTATTCGGCTCGGCATTGATTTATAGGATTGTTGGATGTTCTCCTGAGGGATATCGTACCATATTCTATCCAATTGGCACGTTGCGTCGTCAAATGGCCAAGATGATTGGACGGCCCTGACTATAATGCTCCAAACGTTCTCAATTGGGGAGAAACCCGACGACGTTGCGGTGGGATACCAACCTGTCTGTCACTAGCTATAAGGCTCGGCGACCAGAAGTGATGGCCTAGGGTGCCATTTCTTTTCATAGCAGGAACTCTTTGGTTGTCATCCGCGGCACCCTTACACCACAGCGGTACGTCGACGATATTCTACGCCCCGTTTGTTGTCCTTCACTGGAAGCCATCTTGGGCTTACAATATGTTTCAGCAAGATAGTACCCTTCCGCGTATGGCAAAAGTTTCCTCTGCTTGCCTTCGTGCTTGTCAAACCCTACCTTTGCTAGCAAGGTCGCCGTATCTCTCCGAAACTGAGAACATTTGGGGAATTACGGGCAGTGCCCGCCTACCGGCTCGGGATTTTGACGATCTAGCGCTCCAGTTAAACAAAATAGGCACTTTATCCTTCAGGACGACTTCCAACAACTACATCGATCAATGCCAAGCCAAATAACTCCTTGCATAACGGCCATAGATGGATCAGCACGTTATTGATGTGAAGCTCTTTCTCTTGAATAAACCGTCAAATGTTTTATGAAATTGTAACCTTT
Organism: Schistocerca serialis cubense; assembly: GCF_023864345.2. Lineage (NCBI taxonomy): Eukaryota > Metazoa > Arthropoda > Insecta > Orthoptera > Acrididae > Schistocerca > Schistocerca serialis. The sequence goes on from NC_064638.1 coordinate 414,540,254, forward strand.
TGTTTTTCTGTACATGTACATCGTATCTACCAACTTCCGCCACATTCGGACAATGCATCGTGGTGCTTCGTTGTTTTTTTTTTATCTTAGAGTGTATGTAACGTACATTAAGAACACCAGATGGCAGCGATGGCAGTTTAACATATACTTACATCCAGATTATCTCCATGGAACATAACGCATATATAGTATGCAAATCAACACAACAGCCTAGATGTGGGGCCACTTATAAATACTAACATGATCTACATCACGTAGAGACATAATGTTTGCAAAGAATAGCGAAGAATTACGTGTAACGTGACTTAAATACGTACTGAACAATAAATCACTGATTATCCACATAATTTCGTGCATTAATATCTACCTTTTTCTCGGGGAATGCCCACATGCGGACTGAAATGCAAATCGGCTATTGCAATACATTGCAAAGGCTTCATCAAAGACTTTATTACGCTACAAGTTTTTATTGATACTGTGTATCTCGCAGATGGCATGCATTTAACATAGCTCTCTGTTCATATGGTTGAATAACCACATATTTCATTACGGAAATACGAAGCACGTAACATTGGTCACAAAATCATGATTAAATAAACATACCTAAACAAATATTCTGTCTCGATATAATATAAATCGCCTTACCATTTATAAATCGCTTCACATGCGGGCTGATGGATTGATTTGCATGTTACACCGAGCTTATCTGAATGTAAGTAATAGAATCTGTCCTTTGTTATGCTGCCATTGCTGCCGTTTGGTGTTTCCCATTTAGGACTACTTGGTAAAAAAACTTTCATTAGCCAAGATAGCAGATATTCGTCTTTATTTTTGACATGCAGATGTGTCACCTTATGGTCTTCAAAACCTTTCTTTTACTAAAGGTATTCATTGTGAGTTAGAGCCACATAACATTTTCTCATTATGGTGGATAAACTATAGCACTTCATACAAAGGCTTGTCAGAAGTAAAACATTTAATCTTTGTATGAAGTGCTATGTTTTTTCACCGTAACGACAAAATGGCATGACATTCTAACAATGAAAACGTTTGATAACAAAAAGTTTTTGAAGACCAGAAGATGATAGTTACATATGCCGAAACAGGTTGTCAAAAATAAAGACGAATATATGGGATTTTGGATATTGAAAGTTTTTAACCAACTCAAACAGATCGCTCCTTCTAATTTCTCAACATGAGAAAACGGATCGCTCCTTCTAATTTCTCAATATGAGAAAATTCAGTTTTTATATTCGTTAAATACTTTATTTTTATCTGTATTTGGGTATGGTTTATGGAGTGCTTGATATTGGCTAAAAAGTCGAAATTGGCCAGTGGCAAATAAATTTGAGAATAGTACAGCCTCAAACGAAGATCATCAGTGGAAGCATGATATCGGCGAACAAGATTCTGACGCAACCTGACAAACATCCCTGGTGAGTTTCGAATCACATCACAGGCCCCGACAGTTCTGGCAACTAATTCCACCTCCGTATCCACTGGGTCTCATAGACAAGTAAGTTTAGATATCCCATAGGCAACAATCAAGGCGATTCAGGTCAGGTGACTTCGTAGGCCATAGGATTGGACATCCCCTTCCAATACAGCTCTGAGATGGTTGCGGACATCCACATTGAAGTGAGGCTGTGCACCATCACGTATCCTCATCCTCTCACGAACAGCCGAGGCTACCTTCTCCAACGACTCAGGTAGAACTCTTTGTACGAACTTCAAGTACAGGCGGCCATTCAGAATGCCAGGTAGAAGATATGGTTCGTCCTCCTTGTTTCCTTGCAGGAAACAAGGATATACATTAAATAAACGGCACAGAACGTATAAAATTGTACGCGTGTTTGTTGTAAATAAGCTGGAAAACAATAATGCTAGACGAACCAGTAGACAAGTCTACTTCCATATCGCCATGAGCTTGCTTCTCCGACCCTAGGTTCCCTACCTCAAATTGTTCAGTGGAGCATCCTCTGTGTCTTGTTAAATTTTTGCTCACTCGTATGGAAGCATCATGTTTAGAGACGTAGCAACGCTAGGAAATTCTGGCGAAATGCATGAAGACTTATGGAGGATCGACACTTGGTGCAGGGATTGACATTTGATCGTTAATACGAACTAATGTAAAGTACTGCACGTCAGAAGGCGAAAAGACATGTTACTACTTGTTTACATGATTGCTAAATAATCGCTGTAAACAGTCGCACATTCATTGAATATCTGGGAATATTCGTATGGTATAATTTAAAATGGAATGAGCACAAAAATTAATTTTGTGGAAGGAAGATAGTAGACTGAGTTTCATGGGGAGAAACCTTAGGAACTGTAGTGCCTGCACCAGTGAGATAGCTTATGGAAGCCTCGATTCAATGACAAATAAATATTCTTACTCGGTCTATGACTTCCAGCAGCTAGGATTTATAGAGGGAACAGAGATGATCCAAATAAGATCAAGGTGTTTCGTCCAGATTCGCTTAGTAAGCACGAACCCCAGTGGCAAAAGCTACAGGAAAGGCGTCGTGAATCAAGATTTGAGATACTGCTATGAACTTTTAAAATTGCAGCGCGTCAGCAATCGTGAATAATTTAATGATTATAAAGAATCCACCTCGATTGCAAATACAAACCGGATGTTTACCTAGGGTTCGGCGCGGATAACCACGCCTTCTTCGGAACACACTAAAACTACAAACTGCCTAAAGAGGCATGGGCGTTCTGTATTAATGTTGGACCATGCCTCTTTAGGCAGTTTGTAGTTTTCGTGTGTTCCGACGAAAGCGTGGTTATTCGTGCCGAAACCTAGGTCAACATCGGGTTTCTATTTGCAACCGAGGCGCATTCTTTATAATCATTAAGTTACTGTTAAAATCCCGAGAGCGTGTGTTCCTAGGAGACTCAACGAACATATTGCATTTTCCTACATACGTCTCGCTAAAAGCCCATGAAAATAAAATTAGAGATATTCCATCTCTGACGGGAGCTGACCAACAGCTATTCTTGCCACACAACATTCGCGACTGTAGCAGAAAACTGGTGAAGTTATAGTGATACAAGTTTTTCATCACTCACTGTAAGTATTGATGTAAATTTACGGAGTGACACTATTTTGTTGTAAAGGCTTCACCACTCTTCGTTGAAAGTTTGAAAATACAGCGCGATATATCTTATTCACTGATTACATTTTCCCGGCTACTGCCACAGCTAGGTACAAAAATTGCTTTATCACTAAGGCAGAAGTCGATCCTTCGAAACGAATCTCTATCTCTTAAAAACCTCGGTTCAACAGAAACCTTCTAATTCTACAAGCATGACTGAGAGATCACTGGACGTAAATTTGAGAGGTGTACCTTTCAGGATAATAAGGAGGGATGAAAACAGGATGGTGCGCGTTAGTATGCAAGGTGACGAGGTGCGCTGCAAAGTGCTGGACCAGTTCCCACGGTAGCTCTGCAGCCTCCGAGCTGCGCTGCCGAGCTGGCGCCGCGCCGCTGCAGAAGCAGAACTCGACCCTCACCTGACCGCTTCACCTCTCTCGCTGTCGCCACCGCCTTCTCCCTCACCTCCCTTCAATGGCTCCGGTCATCGCGTACACCAATCCTACCAACTGTTCCTCAATAATGAGTGAGACTTCGTTGCGATTTCTTGTGTTGCCAAATTCAGTGGTTAAGGGAAGGAAGGCAGACTAAGATGACATTAGCGCAGGTGGGCGTGGACTGGAGAATAAAAAGACCATAATGTATTCGGTAGAGCCATCGAGCCATTCATCTGAAGTGATTTAAGAAAACCATGGGAAAATTTATTCATATGACCAGACAGGGATTTGAGATCGTTTCCTCCCCTCCCCAGTATTATTCCATTGTCACAGTCATCGAAGCATGCCACCTGCTGTTTAACATCATATCTAGGCGACATCTTTGGGCTGAAGTAAGTTTGCACAATGCGTTTTCCATTGTTTAATACACCAGCGTTTTACAGTAATGGTATAATAACATCATTAAGACCAACAGGCAAAAACTTAAACAACAGCGTTCAGAAGACGATTCAAACAAAATATACGATATTTAAACTAAGCTTTGTGACTAGAAAGTGAACTGAACACTTTATTTCATTGAGCTTGCTCTAGAGGTTTTTTTTATTAAATTTCTACGCATTAGTAAGATAAGTTTTGACTCCTTAATTTACATACCAGGCAAGTTAAACATTTAGTTTAAAAATTTGGTGTACTTATATATGATCATGTTTTTTGTTTCGAAAGTGATGGTTTAGCAATTAATTGTTCAATCTGCATAAAAATCCCAAAATCCTGTACAGAAATGCTGAGGCGCATCCTTGTTGTTCGCCTTTGCGACAGCTATCACACTAACATCACCAACTCAATTTGTAAACGTCCACAGTGTACAATTTCTCATAGTAGCAACCGACATACCCTGAAGCAAATGTTTTGCATGTTCATCTAGAAGTACAACACACTAATGGTATCGCGTAAGGGAAAGATGACACGCAGAAATGTCTTGTAGTGCTGTCGTTCTAGACATTCATTCTGACTTGCTCCACGAAATACCCCCTTTCTTCCTTGGAAAGGTATACTCATAAAAATTTCAAGGAAATCGGAGATCTCCTTCAGAAAAGAAGGAAGGAACGATGGCGGAGAGAAGGTTATTATTTAATATTGAGTCTAAGTCCTATTCATTAGAAATGTAGCACAGTTGAAAAAGTATTTTAGGAACCACCCTGGAATTAAACTGAAACGATATTGGGAATAGGGTGGCAAATTTTAATCAGGGCGACCGAATGCAATTTTGAACTACGCTTCCCGTGGAACTGTAAAAAGTAAGGATGCTTTTAAGTTTCCTACAAAAAACGGACTGTTGCCCGTAAGAATTTCTTTTGAGTCTTCCGACTGGTTTGATGCGGCCACCCACGAATTTTTCTGCTGTGCAAACCCCTTCATTTCAGAGTAGCACTTGCAACGTTTGTCTTTAATTATTTACTAAATTTATTCCAATCTCTTCCTTCCTCTACAGATTTTACCCTCTGCATCTCCCTCTACTACCGTCGAAGTCATTCCCTGATGTCTTTTCAGATGCTCTATTATGGTGCCCCTTCTCGTCAGTGTTTTCCATATATTCCTCTCTACTTAGATTCCGCTCAGAACCTCCTCATTCCTGACCTTATCAGTTCCCTTAATTTGCAGCATTCGTCTGTAGCACCACATCATAAATGGTTCGAGTCTCTTCTGTTCTGGTTTTGCTATAGTCCATATACCACTACCACACATTGCTGTGCACCAAACGTACATTCTCAGAAATTTCTGCCTCAAATTAAGGCTTGTGTTTAGTATGCGTAGACTTTTCTTGGCCAAGAATGGTCTTTATTCCAGTGTTAGTCTGGTTTTGATGTTCTCCTTGTTCCGTCCATCATGGGTTATTTTGCTGCCTAGACAGCAGAATTCCTTAACTTCAGCTACTTCGTGACCATTTCTCATTTTTGCTAATTCTCATTACTTTCGTCCTTCTTCGATATACTCTAACCGTAATCTGTAATCATTAGACTGTGCAGTCCATTCAGCATATCCCGTAATTATCCTGCACTTTTATTGAGGACATCAATGTCGTCAGTGAATCTTAACATTGATAACCTTTCGCCTTGAATATTAATTTCACTCTTGAACCTTTCTTTTATTTCCATTATTGCTTCTTCAGTGTATAGGTCGAACAGTAGTTACGAAAGACCACATCCCTGTCTTACACCCTTTCTAATCCGAACACTTTTTTCTTCGTATTCCACTCTTATTATTCCATCTTGGGTCTTTCTGTGGATCTCGGAATATAGAATTCCCTAACGATTTATGAATTGGAATGTTCCCTGCGTGTAGCTCCAACTACCACTCTGCGTACAAAGTCCATTAATTCCCGTCGTGCGACGATAATCGCTTTAGAAACCTTTTCACATGAATCACCTGACTACAAACTACATTTCCGCCAGTGGACTGCCACTTTATACCTTGTATACGCTATATTACCGTCATCCCTACGTGTGTAATTGCTAGCCCATGAGTTTTTTCACCTCAGGGTAGTGTTGTACATCTAAGACCCATCAGGCAACCTTAACGGCACAGGCTTGCCCTCTGTGTGTAGCTGAAATGACGGCGATCGGTGTCGGATCCGATTACAGAGTACAATGCTGGAGCAGGCACAAGTGTTTCAGAGCAAACTATGCAGCGCTCATTGTTGAACTTGGGTCCGCAACAAACATTTACATGTTCCCAGTTGACCCAAAGACACATCCATTAATGCTTGATGTCTTCTCTGATGGCATATTTCAGCAGGATATCTTCCAGTAGGATAGCTATTTCTGTCACATGAACAGAATAGTGCCACAGTGGTGTGACATGACAATGAACTCAGGTTGATGTCTTGGACACTGTACCGTCCTAAAGGATACGTTCACCGTACGTCCCACATTGATTTCGGCGGATATTTCACGCAGTGATGCATGACTGTTAGCACTGACACAATCTGAACCCAATGGAAAGCGTAAGGGACTCGGTTGTGCGCCCACAAACCAGTGGCTCGTAATTTATGGGAACTGCGTCAGCTGTGCATAGACATTTCACGCCATATACATCTGGAAACCTACCTAGGTCTTGTCGAACCAATGAGACGCAGAATTACTCCTGTGCTGTGGTCCAAAGGTAGACCAATTTGTTGTTAAGCAGCTGGTCATACCATTTGGCTCAGCCTTGGTTAAGTGTATAGTCTGCTAATCAGAAAAACACGTTTTTCTTACCTCCAGGTTCTATCACTCTATCCTTTATTGTGCAGCTCTTTATCATGTTCTCTAGATGTATAGGGTGGTCTATTGATCGTAACCAGGCCAAATATCACACGAAATAAGCGTCAAAAGAAAAAATTACAAAGAACGAAATTTGTCAAGCTTGAAGGGGGAAACCAGCTGGCGCTATGGTTGGCCCGCTAGATGGCGCTGCCATAGGTCAAACGGATATCAACTGCGTTTTTTTTTTTTTTTAAATGGGAACCCCCATTTTTTATTGCATATTCGTGTAGTACGAAAAGAAACATGAATGTTGGACTACTTTTTTCGCTTTGTGATAGATGGCGCGGTATTTGTCACAAACATATGGCTCACAATTTTAGACGAACATTTGGTAATAGGTAGGATTTTTAAATCAAAATACAGAACGTACGTACGTTTGAACATTTTATTTCGATTGTTCCAATGTGATACAGTACCTTTGTAAACTTATCATTTCTGAGAACGCATGCTGTTACAGCGTGATTACCTGTAAAAACCACATTTTGCAATAAATACACAAAACGATGTCCGTCAACCTCATTGCATTTGGCAATACGTGTAACGACACTCCTATCAACAGCAAGTAGTTCGCCTTCCGTAATGTTCGCACATGCGATGACAATGCGCTGACGCATGTTGTCAGGCATTGTCGGTGGATCACGATAGCAAATATGCTTCAACTTTCCCCACAGAAAGAAATCCGAGGACGTCAGATCTGGTGAACGTTCGGACCATGCTTCGACGACCAACCCACTTGTCATGAAATATGCTATTCAATACCGCTTCAACAGCACACGAGCTATGTGCCGGACATCCATCATGTTGGAAGTACATCGCCATTCTGTCACGCAGTGAAACATCTTGTAGTAACATCGATAGAAGATTACGTAGGAAATCAGCATACATTGCACCGTTTAGATTGCCATCGATAAAATGGGGCCCAATTATCTTTCCTCCCATAATGCCGCACCATACATTAACCCGCCAAGGTCGTTGATGTTCCACTTGTCGCAGCCATCGCGGATTTTCCGTTGCCCAATAGTGCATATTATGCCGGTTTACGTTACTGCTGTTGGTGAATGACGCTTCGCCGCTAAATAGAACGCGTGCAAAAAATCTCCCATCCTCCCGTAATTTCTCTTGTTCCTAGTGGCAGAACTGTACACGACGTTCAAAGTTGTCGCGATGCAATTCCTGGTGCAGAGAAATATGGTACGGGTGCAATCGATGTTTATGTAGCATTCTCAACACCGACGTTTTTGAGATTCCCGACTCTCGCGCAGTTTGTCTGCTACTGATGTGCGGATTAGCCGAGACAGCAGCTAAGACACCTATTTGGACATCATCATTTGTTGCAGGTCGTGGTTGACGCTTCTCATGTGGCTGTACAATTGCTGTTTCCTTAAATAACGTAACTATCCGGCGAACGCTCCGGACACTTGGATGATGTCGTCCAGGATACCGACCAGAAAAAATAGCACACCCCCGTTGGGCATTTTGATCACAATAGCCATACATCAACACGATATCGACCTTTTCTGCAATTGGTAAAAGGTCCGTTTTAACACGGGTAATGTGTCACGAAGCAAATACCGTCCGCACTGGCGGAATGTCACGTGATACCGTGTACTTATACGTTTGTGACTATTATAGCGCCATCTATCGCAAAGTGAAAGAAGTGGTCCCATTAAAACATTCATATTTCTTTACGTACTAGACGAATATGTAATAAAAATGGGGGTTTCTATTTTTTAAAAGACGCAGTTGATATCCGTTTGACATATAACAGCGCCATCTAGCAGGTCAACCATAGCGCCATTTGGTTTCCTCCTTCAAGCTAGACGAGTTTCGTTCTTTGTACTTTTTCGTTTGATGCTTATTTCGTGAGCTATTTGGCCCGGTCAGTATCAATGAACCACCCAGTATTTTCAAAAGAATGGAAAATACAGCAGCCTCACCTAGTCCATTTTGCGAAATATTTTAAATTGAAATCTTATCAGTTCATTCTATTTCCAGTAGTTTTAATTGGAGAAAGTGAGTCTCCTTATCAGTCCACTCTTATTTTCTAAGCTATGTATGAAACTTTAATCCAGATCTATAAAACTTTCCTTTCTTAATCACTCTCCCCCTACTTAGGATGAAATCAGTACTGTTTTTACATTCCTTCTGGTCTCATTTTTCTTCCTCCGAAAGTACCCGTCTGCATAAGATGTGGGTTCGTTATCGTTTCCTGAAACTCATTAGGCCGTTAACCTGTGTAGCTTATTTTATTGCAAAACATTATTACTTCTTTTAGCAAATGTTTTAAGTATTTTTTCAAGTATCAAAACATTCTCTTCTTTCCTATTTTTCATGGGTGCAATTCGCTCTGCCTCGTGTACTGTACCGGTGGGATATCTGTTAAAAATGCATGGAAATGTCGCAGACAGTAGTTTCCCTATGTTCGCCTTATTTGGACTGCATCTTACACGAGCCTCATTCTCATTTCTCCTGGTCAGACTCTACGCTGTCTTTTGATCCTCGAGATTTGTTTCATTTCCCTCGTTTCATCCATAACTGTGAGGTATTCTTCTATTCGCACACTTGATTTTCATGACGTTCCCAACTTCTTAAGATTTTTAAGATGGCAAAGTGATAAAATCTTCGGTTCTGGATAGTGTGTAAAACGACCCGATTGTATTTTGTGCAGACCTCTGGAAAGCCCTTTTACGATTGTTAACAAAAGTTTATATGATAACTACACACCTAAAAAAAGTTTGGAATACCATAGAGGTTACTAGAATGACTTCTTAAAGTACACCCATTGAGGTTTGTACAATATCTTATTAACAAAATAAACTTAATTCCTTCTAAAAACAAGAACGATTTTCGTTAGTTACAAAATATCATTACAAAACAAAGCAGTGACTCTCCTAAGCGTGCACTGCAAACAAAATCAGTCAAAATCTTTATCTCAAGGTGATGATTGTCAGTCTTTAGTAGTGAGTATGTCCTACCCGTACACGGATGAGTTCTTCCTTTCTGCGAGACATGCTCTGGATGAGACCATCATGTTTATCTTCGGGTATGAGGTCCCACTCCTCAATGGTGGTCCTAAAGATGGTCGGGTAGATTCGGACGCTGTGCAATGGCCACATTCATCCCTTGCATGCTCAGTTGCATTCATTTCCGTGGACTGTGGTGACCAACGCATTCGGTTGATGTTGCGTCTTTGAAGATACCGAGATACTATTAGAGTACGGTGCGGTCTTGATTTGCATCGACTAGGATGAAATTGCCACCGGCTTCACGTCTGCAGGGCCTTATAATCGTTTGTAGGACCTATTTGAGGTCTCGAGGACCAGTGAAACTGCTGTAAATGGGAGTTAGAAGGGTCTGCCGTGCCATCATTACTACCACCCTGAGCATTACACTTCCACCTGTAAACGGATGGGCTTCTGAAAGTATCGGCGTTCCCGGTGTCGTGTAGCATTTCTCCAAACCCTAACACGTCTAGTGTCCAGTCGCAAACCAATCCTGATCTCATCAGCAAACATGATATTACTCCATTCTGAAATGGTCCAGTAGTGATGCGCGAGAGTCAACGTCCTTCGACTGCATTAGTTCCATAGGTTCTGAGCAAAACATCGTTCAGTGCAAAACTGTTCATTGGTCTTCTGGAATGAAGACCAACCTGATGCAATCTGCTCTGCTCTGGTCTGAGATACGAGTCTCTGTTGCCCAGGAAAAGTCATTTACAATATTTCTGGCAGCTGATGTTGGGCTCCTGCGAGCTGATCGTTGAAGGAAACGATCCTGCATTGGTGTTGACATACGAATAGGACCACTGCGAGGTCTATCGTTTATATTTCCCGTCTCTCTGCACTGCTGTGTATGGCCTCCTGAAAGTAAAGCCACCTTCCTGACTCTATCAAAGTGCTGTATGCCTCCACGTGGCACGTTACTGCTGTGCTGAATATAAACTGAATGAAGCGGTTGTTGATAGCGGACTGCTCGCGGTGTGCCGCTGCAACAGCGGCATGCTTACATGATTGGGAAATGGCCACAAAGCATGCCAGCAGTAAACACTGCCCAGTATAATAAACACCGTCCAGTATATGGCTTCCAACTGAGTAATGCACGACTTGTCTAGGTTAATGAGACCTCTAGCATCGTAGACTACGTTTTACGCTAGTATACCAAATTTATGTTGAGCAGTAAGTTTATAGAAGTGGGCATATGTACAGTGTGTAATAACTTGTTTTTAGAATCGTTTATCACTTTTCATGGTCAGTCGGCACATACTATTTGGACTCTATTCTCGACAAGCTGTAACTGAAGCGAACAGCAGCCAGTTTCGACGAAACAATGCCCCTCAAATAGTAAAGTGAATATTTTGTGTGATCGCTTTCTCTTGGGCGTAATGTTTGTGACATGGAGCCCCACTCCACTCCATAGACCACCCTTCTCCCAGTTCTAGGGAAACACTTACTCCTATCGAGTGATTTGGAGCAGCGGTTAGTAGTCTCGCCTCCTATTTGCGAGGTAACGAATTCAAATCCCCCTGTGGTTACTGGCCAAGTTGATAAGATTTTTCACTTTTTCCTTTTTTTTACGCTGCGTGTCTAATGACCTATTCGTCAGCGTGACGTTTAACCTCAAACTTTCACCCTTCTTCTAATCACCATCCTCACCGGGACGAGTTTGGAGGTTCTTGGTTTTCGAACAAAAGTTTCCATACGATGTCTTAAAAATGTTTGGTTGTTCACTGTGGTTAAACAGACATTTGCCACATGTAATTCATTTCGGACTTATCATCCCGAAATTAACATTTGGAAGGATTCCTTTACTTGCATTTGAGCATGGTTTAGGATTAAATAGGTCCTACGAGATTCTGCTTGAGTCAGGTATTCTTTCAGTCTCTGAGAGGGTCCTCCTATCTATCATTTTCCCTTTGTTACCTCTGTAGGACCCAGGAGATTAACGTCTGTCTCTTTTCTTCGTAAAAATGGGCAGTATCGTCTTGCTTCAGTCGCTAGTTCACGTAGCATTGTTTGTCGTTTGGAACTGTCATATTGGTTGGAACGCCCCAACCGACATTCCCTTGAATCTTGGTGTAGTCATTATATTCTGGCACATGTTTTCCCTTGATTTTCGCTTCCATCTTTCAGTTTCACTATTACTTACACTATGGTTTCTCTCTCTCATTTTTTCTATTGCTCTGCGTCATGTGCCCAAACATCACGTTGTTAGTCGTATGCAGTACTACGTCCCTAACTTGGAGCCAAACTTATACCACGATAACACGTCCTGCAGATTATACGCTCTTGGGAGTTCTCATATTGTGCATCCTATTACCTTTATCACCACGACTGTTCTTCCAGAAATGTATGAGATTGAGGATATATGCAGGATATACACTAAAGTGACGGAAGTCCTGGGAACCTCTTAATATCGTTTCGGACATCCCGTTGCCCGGAATAGTGAAGCAACGTGACGTGGTATGAGCTCAACAAATCGTTGGAAGTCCTCTGCAGAAATATTGAACCATGTTGCGTCGTTGCCTCTATAGCCGTCCATAATTTAGAAATTTTTGCCAGTGCAAGAATCACGTCACGCGATCTTGGTGGCAAATCATTCGCTCGAATTGTGGAGAAAGTTCTTGAAACCAATCGTGAACAATTGTGGCCCGGTGTCACGGCACATTGTCATCCATAAAAATTCCATCATTGTTTGGGAACATCAAATCCATGAATAGTTTCGAATGGTCAAGTAGCCGAACATAACTATTTCCAGTTAATTGTCGGTTCATCTGGACCCAGTCCATCCCATGTAAACACAGCCCACACAATTATGGAGCCATCACCAGCTTGCACAGTGTCTTGTTGACAACTTGGATCCACGGCTTCGTGGGGTCTGCACCACACTCGAACTCTACCATCAGCCTTTACCAGGTGAAATCGGAACTCATCTAGGCAGGCCACGGTTTTTGACTCCATTCCATGCAAGCACAGCCCACAGAATTATGGAGCCATCACCAGCTTGCACAGTGTCTTGTCGACAACTTGGATCCACGGCTTCGTCGGGTCTGCACCACAATCGAACCCTACCATCAGCCATTATCAGGTGAAACCGGAACTCATCTAGGCAGGCCACGGTTTCCGACTCCATTCCATGTAAGCACAGTCCACAGAATTATGGAGCCATCACCAGCTTGCACAGTGTCTTGTTGACAACTTGTATCCATGGCTTCGTGGGGTTTGCACCACACTCGAACTCTACCATCAGCCTTTACCAGGTGAAATCGAAACTCATCTGGCAGGCCACGGTTTTGGACTCGTCTAGGGTCCAAACCGATATGGTCACGAGCCCAGGAGAAGCGCTGCAGGCATTGCCGCGCTGTTAGCATGGGCACTCGCATCGGTCGTCGGCTGCCATAGCCCATTAACACCAACTTTCACTGCACTGTCCTAACGGATACGTTATTCGTAATATTGCATTGATTTCTATGGTTATTTCAAGTAGTATTACTTGTCTGTTAGCACTGACAGCTCTACGCAAATGCCGCCGTTCTCTGTCGTTAACTGAAGACCATCGGCCACGGCGTTGTCCTTTGTGAGAGGCAGTGCCTGAAATTTGGCATTATAGGCACACTTTTGGCACTGTTTATCTCGAAATCTTGAATACCCTAATTATTTCCGAACTGGAATGTCCTCTGCGTCTAGCTCCAACTTCCATTCCACTTTCAGTCTATTAATTCCCGTCGAGAGGCCATAATCGTGTCGGGCATCTTTCAACATGAATCACTTGAGTACAAAAGACAGTTCCGTCGTTTGACTGCCCTTTTATACCTTGCGTATGCGACATTTCCACCATCAATATGCGTGCAAAGCGCTACCCCTGGATTTTTGTCACGTCAGTGTAACTGTATTACTGAAGAAGGTTCAATAAAATGGGGACGACCAACTATAGCATATAACCAAAAAACTATATACAAAAACTGCCATAGAGCTGCGATTATCGCACATTAAAATGCACCAGTGAACAACAGCTCAGAAGATAACGTTACGAAGATGTGGCACACAGCAAGTGGAGAAAAAGGAGTTGAAAGGATTCTAACGCAATTGAGAGGGATTTCTATTTGCATGGAGCAGTCCTGAGAAGTAATACCCATCGCAACCAGCGCTGTGCCGAGACGATAGCGGCGTGCTGGGGAGGCCTCCAGCGAGGGGAGACGTGTCCGGATTACGGCGGCTACTGCCTGCCGCCTGCTGGCCGGCTCGCTCCGTGATTGATTGAGGCGGCCGGCGCCGCCTGCGACAATGTTGCTGCAATCAATACGCGACACCGTGTAATCCCTCATTACCGCCGGAGGACCTCCTTGTTACACGAAGGCGCACTTCGTGGCGCTCCCTGACTCTGCCAGTCTGACCACGTGGCAACGAAACGCTGCTCAGCTTCCGCTGGATTGAAGCCATGCTCTGGACTTCATTTTACGTGAAAATGTTCAGAAAGTGAGTGTTGGACGTAACAGATAGGTAAGAAGACGAGTCACTGCAATGTGTGCTTGAGACACAGCATAAATAGTATACGAGGGTCGTTTGGTATGGTAAATTCCCAAGAAAGAATGGTACAATTTTGTTGAGCCTTCATGGTTGGTAAGTTCCAGTATTCCAAGAATCGTATAAGGAATTTCAACAATTTACAGCGTACACTTCATTGTTGACAGTTGTCTGAATTGGTCAGTGTGCCGATTGTGATTAAAAACGGAGAAAACCGAGTTGCGAGCTATTGTTAAACAGTATATTAGAAGGTTTGGGCTGCCAGAAAAATAAAAAAAAGTCTGGATGAAGTTATCGTGGGCTCTGCACAGTCATTCAAGACCATTTATTTTTGGATTAATGAATTTAAAGGTGGTCGGACAAGCACTGAAGACGAAGTGGGCTCCGGCCGTCCAATTGAGATCACCATTAAAGAAACCAATGACAAAATCTGGTAATGCAAGAACGCCGAATAAAAGTCAGTGGGATTTCTGAGACTGTAGGCATCTCAACTCTCCTGCACGGGGAACTGCCTATGAAGAAGCTGTGTGTGCAAGTGGGTGTCGTGATTGCTCACAGCCGACCAAGTTCGCTACGATATCTGAATGGTCAGCTTGACGGACTGTCGTCCTAAGGGGCCCAGGCTCGATTCCTGACGGGGTCGGGGATTTTCTCCGCTCAGGGACTGGGTGTTGTGTTGTCTTCATCATCATTTCATCCCCATCCGGCGCGCAGGTCGCCCAATGTGGCGTCGAATGTATTAAGACCTGCAACAAGGCAGCAGGACCTGCCCCGTAAGGGGCCTAACGGCCAATGACGACAAACGCTCATTTCAATTTCCGCAGCCGACCAAAACACAGTATCTCGCAATGTTTACTCGCAGTCCGCAAGACGTTTTGGTTCTATTTGTGACTCTTCATGAATCCTGGAATCATCGTTACATACCAGAGTCAAAACGGCAGTCAAAGCGATCGTGAAAATGCACACAAAAAGACAATTTTGTCAGCTGGTAAGATGGTAGTCACCGTGTTGTAGGAGTTACCGGGACTGATCCTCATAGATTACTTATAAGAAGATAGAAGCATAACTGGATCCTATTATGTTCCATTGTTGGATCGTTTGAAACTTGTGTTACTTGAAAAAATAACAAGCTTGGCAAGCAAAAAAGGGCTCTTTCACCAGGATAATGACCACACCACACTCCAGCGATAACGATGTCATTGTGCATAAATTTGGCTTTGAACAGTTTCCTCATCCAACCTTTTCACGAGTCTTCCTGTTCCCTAATTTGAAACTTTGGCTTTTCAGGAAGAAATTTTCATTAAATGAAGAAGCAATAGTTGCCGTCAACGAGTATTTTGCAGATTTTGACAGAATTAATTTTTCCGATGTGATGATAAGCTGGAGGATCACTGGACCAAGTGTGTATATCTCAAAGTCCTGGAGTAAAGTGAGTTGTTTACGAAAGAAACATTTTTCTTCCTTTTCACCAGCCAGCGACGGGGCGGGTTGATCTCTCACTATCCTTAAAACAATCAGGTTGTCTGCTCCTTCACTCTGCGATGGTAGATACTGGTTTAGCCGATCACAGCAGCGTTGAAGAAGATTCGACTAAATATCCACCACACAAAGGCCGCATAGCTCCAGTCTATGGGTAGCAGCTGAACGTTAGTTAAACTATCGATCGTTCGGGATTCTTGCATAAGTCGTTTGAAATGATGTCAAAAAATTTCCTTTCAATTGGTTTATTGTCTTTAAAACAAAGAAAATGGCTAACAAGTCCGTATTTAACATCCCGACATCAATTATGCAATCTTACTGACTGCTTTTGTAACAGTTGACATCCAAAAACAGCAAATGATATTTAGTCCGACCCGATATTCTAAACTCCTAAACGGTCATTGGCCCACGACTACTTGCGAGGTAACGTATTGAGTCTTTCAATAGGCTTCGTGTAAAGATGGGATCACCATAATGTCGTGTAATCTGCACGAAATACGCCACGCAGAGTTTATGGACGACACGAAATGTTCACACACGAATATCTCCACTCACAATGCTCAAACTTTCACAAAATACTTTGCAGTCGCTTTTCGTCAACGGCACGAGAACCGATCAAAAACGTTAATTTCTTCATTTTGATACAAATTTCATCAATGCAATTTAAAATAGCTGTTTACTAGAAGACAACTCCGAAGCGACTGTTTCTCGCCTCATAGAACTAAGGC
This sequence comes from Schistocerca serialis cubense, assembly GCF_023864345.2. Classification (NCBI taxonomy): domain Eukaryota; kingdom Metazoa; phylum Arthropoda; class Insecta; order Orthoptera; family Acrididae; genus Schistocerca; species Schistocerca serialis. Next base: position 414,556,824 of record NC_064638.1, read on the forward strand.
ACACAGCCCTACTGAAACGCGCGACAAACGCTGAATTCCTAATGCCTAGTATGTTAAGCAGCCAATCAGATCATGTCGAGCACTTCTATACTCGCGACATTTCTTACGTCAGCCAAGCAGATTACCACAAGCAGTTCAGACTAGAAATTTCGTAGTTTCCAAACTAAATAAAATTTAATGAAAACAAAATAAGATTCCTTTCCAAAAAATAAGTTACTTATCAATTTAGTACTCCACGCCCCTTCTGGCTGCCTTTTACAGTATCAAGTTCACTCGGACATACGTCACCAATTCCGCTATTGCACAACAACTTTCCTACGCGTATATTTACATAGTCTGAATACCATATCACATCCTTACTTTACGCATTTACCCTCTGCTTCTCCTAAACACTATCATAACCAAAACACAATGAAATAATAATTTTCCAAAGTACTTTTATTTACGTCAGAAATCTGTGGTAATGAAACTAGACAACTTTCCTGAAAGTTATATTATGTAGTTTCAGTTGATACCATAGGTGAAAACATTACAGTCCCTAACTCAGTTTCACAATGTCAGCGCGGTTGTTGTGGGTTTTAGGTAAAATTTATATCTCCGAAAGTATTGAAGTTATTGATTTGAACTTTTAACAGTATGGTTGTGTTATCCATAGAATTTGATATACGAAGTATCAAAAAGATCGGTTAATATTTACTAGTACTTCTTTAGATTCATAGACATAATGTGTAACGTACTGCACGAAGCGTCAGTCAAGTACGACTACACGGCTAGCTGGGCACAGTACCCGGCGTCAGCCGTGCTAGCGTGAGAAACAACATTTGCTCTCCTCTCGGTTCCACAACAAACTACGTTTTCAATGCAAGATGACAATTCGTAATAATTTGCTACGTTACAAGACTTACCAAACCATCATGGTAGATCAGAACTGATGCCATGCAAAGTGAAGCTTTCAGAACTGATTATGTACCTAAGTTATTACGGAATAAAATTTAGGCTTACCGACTGAAGAAAATTTATCTAACGAATATGGAAGGATGGGATCTTAAAAGCATCATTAAAATGTACACTACGACGAAACTGCCTGTTCGAATGCTAGTGATAAAAAGTTTTCATCACCAATATTTGGCTGGATAAAGTTCCTAATCCTTCTGCTGTGGCTCAAGAAGTGAGATGATGTGACACTGGTGATGGTGATCCAGCAGTATGGTTGTGTTATCCATAGAATTCGATACACGAAGTATCAAAAATATCGGTTAATATTTAGTGAGATATGTGACACTGGTGACGGTGATCGAGCAGAAGATTGGATTGTCGAACTCGGCGGCTCCCTAGACTCTATTCGAAAGGAATAGGCTATGTGACAGTATCGGGCTTCACTCACTCCCTTCACTCATCATCACCATTCAACATCGCAAACAGGGCACTACACTTTACAGCGCCCTCTCGAAAGCTACACTTACATATTTGACACCGAAGGAGCACAGGAGGTGACACCTGGGAAGACATCCATCAGGCAGTGAGCCATACGGATAATTAATAAAAAGATGCTGAGGACGATGACAGTCATATTAAAACTTCCACAAAATGATACACAAATTGTAGGTTCGAGGTTATTTCTCATACAAAAATCGTCACAATTTCGATGTGTTAATACTCCAGGAAATTCTGTAATTGAACGTCGTTGTTAGCAGCAGTCACGTTGAAATATCTTTCTAAGGTGAAAGCGCTGATTTCAGCTTTACATTATGTGAAAACCGATGAAAATTCAGTATTACCTAGTTTATAGCTTCATCTAGTAATAAAACATACCTTAAGTTAATATTCTTATCTTCATGTAAACGAACAGTTTTAATAATTGTCTCTGTAAGTCAACTATCAGCAAAAAACATGTGAAAATATTACTTTCGTCATGCGGCGATTACAAAATTATAATTTAGGCGTTAACAGTCAACATCGTTAATCAGTGTCTTTAAAATTCTCTTTCAGTCGTCAGACACGTTCGACAGAAGAAGCAACACTCATGATGATTTGGCTGGTGTGTATATTGTTTACGAAATCGAGGACTGGGAAGGAAAGGGAGAGGGTGGGAGGGAAACTAATGACTTCCATCCGCATAGGAAATGAAATGACGAAAGTTGTAAATTTTTGTTGGACCGAGACTCAAACCAGGATTTACTACTTCTCATGAGCGGTTGACTTAATCGCTTTGGCCATCCAGGCACGGTCCCTGACTGATCCAGATTTTAAGCTTACCACACACTCAATGCAGCGTCCGTCCTAGTTTCAAATTGTTGATTCTCAAAGGAGTTCGAACGATATCAATGTATCCACACTGAGGTAAATATCAAGGGGCCGTCATGCCATCACACACACACACACACACACACACACACACACACACACACATATATATATATATATATATATATATATATATATATATATATATATATATAGGGTGTTACAAAAAGGTAGGGCCAAACTTTCAGGAAACATTCCTCACACACAAAGAAAGAAAATATGTTATGTGGTCATGTGTCTGGAAACGCTTACTGTCCATGTTAGAGCTCATTTTACTACTTGTCTTCTAATCACATTAATCATGGAATGGAAACACACAGCAACAGAACGTACCAGCGTGACTTCAAACACTTTGTTACAGGAAATGTTCCAAATGTCCTCCGTTAGCGAGGATACATGCATCCACCCTCGGTTGCATGGAATCCCTGATGCGCTGATGCAGCCCTGGAGAATGGCGTATTGTATCACAGCCGTCCACAATACGAGCACGAAGAGTCTCTACATTTGGTACCGGGTTTGCGTAGGCAAGAGCTTTCAAATGCCCCCATAAATGAAAGTCAAGAGGGTTGAGGTCAGGAGAGCGTAGAGGCCATGGAATTGGTCCGCCTCTACCAATCCATCGGTCACCGAATCTGTTGTTGAGAAGCGTACGAACACTTCGACTGAAATGTGCAGGAGCTCCATCGTGCATAAATCACATGTTGAGTCGTACTTGTAAAGGCACACGTTCTAGCAGCACAGGTAGAGTATCTCGTATGAAATCATGGCGGTGAATCGAGGAAGTATAGTACATACTGACGAAACTAAAATGAGCTCTAAGATGGAAACCAAGCGTTTCCGGACACATGTCCACGTAACATCTTTTCTTTATTTGTGTGTGAGGAATGTGGAATGTTTCCTGAAAGTTTGGCCGTACCTTTTTGTAACACCCTACAAAAATAATGTGCTGTCCTACGACGACAGTGACTATTATTCCAGTTGATGTTTCTAGTTTTCTGTCTTTAATGTCTTAATAGTTCGATTATTACATTCGGTATAGGATACATAATTTTCACTTTGTATCCCTTGCTCAACAGAGTACAATACACGTCTACAGGATCAACACAAATCAGCACTATATATAATGATACGTTTTAAACTCTACTCTTTCGGCTTAGAAATTTCTTTGGCCCTATTCAAGATCAGAATCTGATTCAACGTTCATAGTCTTTCATTTTGTTCACATTAAATCACAAGATGTTCAAGTAGAGCTATCGGGTACTGCAGAGGTCATACGAGAGGAGTTGGAGCGTCTTACTTCGGAAGAGAGACATTCAGATTTTTTTCCTTGCTCCGTAGTAAATACACGAATTGTAATCGAGCAAGTATAGAGCACAAATACAGTGTATGAAACTTGGAATAAGAGTGTCGTACAGGTGTGCTGGACTAAAGATTTTTTAAACGCAAGTTAACTGAATGTACTCGTAATATACCCAGGAGAATCGACCGAACAACAACGGAAGTTATAACTGTTATTCGAAATGTACGCACCACTATCTACTTCCCGATGCTCTCTGATGCCCTGCAAGGGATCCTCCACAAATCTAAAAGGTAGTATTCTCTGGTACCACTGTGTTTGCTTAGTGAGTTGCTGCTAATACAGAAGCCAGTGAATAGCTTGAGAACTACTTCAGTCACGAAAACTGTTGGCAGCTGACAGCCATACCGTACTTTTTTGTTGGCTGCCATTTGGATTAGGGTGAATCATCGCCTGTTTAAGCGACTACCTGTATGATGTGACTATATGGTTATGGGATGCAGTGCACACTGCATGTTACGCGACGGCTTACCTCGGAATTTTCACAAATGCAGCTAACTTTTCTACACAAGTAACTAATTATTTTCACTTTCATTCACAGTTTCTCCAAAGGAAAAATATTCTGGACAAAGAATATTAAAAACATCCAAACAAAAAGATAACTCATTGAGTCACTTTCGAACTGATTCTTACATCCTTACTCCCACTATACTGCTGATAAATTCTGCAGCATTCTAATACATAAGACGTGCTTAATTTCTTGCCTAACCAGACGCCATATGTTGTTACGGTTAAAATTGTGGTACGTAATATGTCCGATGATGTCTTACTCGATATCAGTAGCGTTTATACAGGGTGGTCTACTGATCGTGACCAGGCCAAATATCACACGAAATAAGCGTCAAACGAAAAAATTACAAAGAACGAAATTTGTCTAGCTTGAAGGGGGAAACCAGATGACGCTATGGTTGGCCGGCTAGTTGGTTCTGCCATAGGTCAAACGGATATCAACTGCGTTTTTTTAAAAATAGGAACCCCCATTTTTAATACATATTCGTGCAGTACGTAAAGAAATATGAATATTTTAGTTGGACCACGTTTTTCGCTTTGTGATAGATGGCTCTGTGATAGTCACAAACATATGGCTCACAATTTTAGACGAACAGTTGGTAACAGGTAGGTTCTTTAAATTAAAATACACACCGCAGGTACGTTTGAACATTTTATTTCGGTTGTTCCAATGTGATGCCTGTATCTTTGTGAACTTATCATTTTTGAGAACGCATGCTGTTACAGAGTGATTACCTGTAAAATCCACAGTAATGCAATAAATACACAAAATGATGTCCGTCAACCTCAATGCATTTGGCAATACGTGTAACGACACTCCTCTCAATAGCAAGTAGTTCGCCTTCCGTAATGTTCGCACATGCGATGACAATGCGCTGACGCATGTTGTCAGGCATTATCGGTAGATCATGATAGCAAATATCCTTCCACTTTCCCCACAGAAAGAAATCCGAGGGTGTCAGATCCGGTGAACGTGCTTCGACGACCAATCCACTTGTCATGAAATATGCTATTCAATACCGCTTCAACAGCACGCGAGCTATGTGCCGGACATCCATCATGTTGGAACTAAATCACCATTCTGCCATGCAGTGAAACATCTTGTAGTAACATCGGTAGAATATTATGTAGGAAATCAGCACACAATGCACCATTTAGATTGTCATCGATAAAATTGGGACGAATTATCCTTCCTCCTATAATGCCGCACCATACATCAACCCGCCAAGGTCGCTGATGTTCCACTTGTCGCAGCCATCGTGGATTTTCCGTTGCCCAATAGTGCATATTATGCCGGTTTACGTTACCGCTGTTGGTGAATGACGCTTCGTCGCTAAATACACTCCTGGAAATGGAAAAAAGAACACATTGACACCGGTGTGTCAGACCCACCATACTTGCTCCGGACACTGCGAGAGGGCTGTACAAGCAATGATCACACGCACGGCACAGCGGACACACCGCGGTGTTGGCCGTCGAATGGCGCTAGCTGCGCAGCATTTGTGCACCGCCGCCGTCAATGTCAGCCAGTTTGCTGTGGCATACGGAGCTCCATCGCAGTCTTTAACACTGGTAGCATCCCGCGACAGCGTGGACGTGAACCGTAAGTGCAGTTGACGGACTTTGAGCGAGGGCGTATAGTGGGCATGCGGGAGGCCTGTTGGACGTACCGCCGAATTGCTCAACATGTGGGGCGTGAGGTCTCCACAGTACATCGATGTTGTCGCCAGTGGTCGGCGGAAGGTGCACGTGCCCGTCGACCTGGGACTGGACCGCAGTGACGCACGGATGCACGCCAAGACCGTAGGATCCTACGCAGTGCCGTAGGGGACCGCACCGCCACTTCCCAGCAAATTAGGGACACTGTTGCTCCTGGGGTATCGGCGAGGACCATTCGCAACCATCTCCATGAAGCTGGGCTACGGTCCCGCACACAGTTAGGCCGTCTTCCGCTCACGCCCCAACATCGTGCAGCCCGCCTCCAGTGGTGTCGCGACAGGCGTGAATGGAGGGACGAATGGAGACGTGTCGTCTTCAGCGATGAGAGTCGCTTCTGCCTTGGTGCCAATGATGATCGTATGCGTGTTTGGCGCCGTGCAGGTGAGCGCCACAATCAGGACTGCATACGACCGAGGCACACAGGGCCAACACCCGGCATCATGGTGTGGGGAGCGATCTCCTACACTGGCCGTACACCACTGGTGATCGTCGAGGGGACACTGAATAGTGCACGGTACATCCAAACCGTCATCGAACCCATCGTTCTACCATTCCTAGACCGGCAAGGGAACTTGCTGTTCCAACACGACAATGCACGTCCGCATGTATCCCGTGCCACCCAACGTGCTCTAGAAGGTGTAAGTCAACTACCCTGGCCAGCAAGATCTCCGGATCTGTCCTCCATTGAGCATGTTTGGGACTGGATGAAGCGTCGTCTCACGCGGTCTGCACGTCCAGCACGAACGCTGGTCCAACTGAGGCGCCAGGTGGAAATGGCATGGCAAGCCGTTCCACAGGACTACATCCAGCATCTCTACGATCGTCTCCATGGGAGAATCGCAGCCTGCATTGCTGCGAAAGGTGTATATACACTGTACTAGTGCCGACATTGTGCATGCTCTGTTGCCTGTGTCTATGTGCCTGTGGTTCTGTCAGTGTGATCATGTGATGTATCTGACCCCAGGAATGTGTCAATAAAGTTTCCCCTTCCTGGGACAATGAATTCACGGTGTTCTTATTTCAATTTCCAGGAGTGTAGAACGCGCGCAGAAAGTCTGTCATCGTCCTGTAATTTCTCTTGTGCCCAGTGGCAGAACTGTACACGACGTTCAAAGTCCTGGTGCATAGAAATATGGTACAGGTGCAATCGATGTTGAAGTAGCATTCTCAACATCGACGTTTCTGAGATTCCCGATTCTCGCGCAATTTGTCTGATACTGATGTGCGGATTAGCTGCGGATTAGCAGCTTAAACACCTACTTGGGCATCAACATTTGTTGTAGATCGTTGTTGACGTTTCACATGTGACTGAACACTTCCTGTGTCCTTAAATAACGTAACTATCCGGGGAAAGGTTCGAGCACTTGGATGATGTCGTCGAGGATACCGAGCAGCATACATATCACACGCCCGTTGGGCATTTTGATCACAATAGCCATACATCAACGCGATATCGACCTTTTCCGCAATTGGCAAATGGTCCATTTTAACACGGGTAATGTGTCACGAAGCAAATACCAAATGGCTCTGAGCACTATGGGACTCAACTGCTGAGGTCATTAGTCCCCTAGAACTTAGAACTAGTTAAACCTAACTAACCTAAGGACATCACAAACATCCATGCCCGAGGCAGGATTCGAACCTGCGACCGTAGCGGTCTTGCGGTTCCAGACTGCAGCGCCTTTAACCGCACGGCCACTTCGGCCGGCGAAGCAAATACCGTCCGCACTGGCGGAATGTCACGTGATACCACGTACTTATACGTTTGTGACTATTACAGCGCCATCTATCGCAAAGCGAAAAAAGTGGTCCAACTAAAACATTCATAATTCTTTACGTACTACACGAATATATAATAAAAATGGGGGTTCCTATTTTAAAGAAACACAGTTGATATCTGTTTGACCTGTGGCAGTGCCATCTAGCGGGCCAATCATAGCGCCATCTGGTTTCCCCCTTCCCGCTAGACGAGTTTCGTTCTTTTTACTTTTTCGTTTGATGCTTATTTCGTGAGATATTTGGACAGGTCACTATCAATGGGCCACTCTGTAGAAGAAAAAAGTGATTATGTATTGAATTTGATAAAGAAATATGGTTAAAAACGTATTCTAACACTCATTAGTCAGGACTGATGCCGAAAGAAAAGTTGATGATTTGATAGCCTAGGCACGATAACAACACAATTCGCTTCCAAAAATTGAACAGTTCACTTGGAAATCTTGGTAAATCGAGCTTAACTTTACAGTAGGGTGTAAGTTTTGTTGATATAGGCATACTTTTATTAAATATGTGAATCTAATTAGTACCATAACATTTTGAAAAGGTAAAGTATGTTACCGCAGTTACGACAGAATACATCTAGCGGCTTATGCAATTATTCAACATGAAGTGGTGTGATGCGAGAGGGTGGAGCCGCGACAAGTTACAAAGCAGCGGGTGTGCTGTGGTCGTCAGCTACGCAGGTGTTGCCACGGTGTGATCTACGCACGCAAAAACGACGGCAGTAAATCGTGACCAGTAGCGGGCCGCGCTCAAGTCTAGTGGTTAGTCCCCAGCGGTCAGCGCCCTTGCTTCCGCTGTTCTCCTGTAGAACGTTCCCGACTGCAAAATACTTTCACTTCATAATAGGAATGAAAATGCCATTATTCTTTCGCTGGAGTCGCGTTAGCTCTCCAGATGACAAACTCTTCTTATCCGAGAAACTAGTTACTGAACGGAATATCTGTTACTGTAGCTGTTCTATCGCATGCCTTAGCATCTATAACTGTTCTGTTAAATACGCTCCCATCCTTCTATCTACAGCACACAAAATGACCCTACACCGTCGCACTAACCCTTAAGTTACAAGTAATGTAGGCTCTAGAAATATCAAACACCTTATTCCTCCAGGAGGAGGTTTGTTTACAGGGACCATTTACTTTACTTTCATATATATCATTGAGGCAACATATTTCAGGTAGTAATTGCCGAAAAGTAGGCGGTGGTTCTGGACGGAATGCCTATCGTGCAATTTGAAGCTGTGTCAAGCATTTGGAACGAAATGAAGAGGAGCGATAGTTAATCCACTGGTCTAGTGTTATGGAGGAGACGGGTTTTAATCCTCGTCCAGTAACTCATATCTAGATTTTCTGTCCTCAAATTACTCCCCCCGTCGGAGGTTCGAGTCCTCCCTCAGGCATGGATGTGTGTGTGTGTGTGTGTGTCTGTGTGTGTGTGTGTGTGTGTGTTGTCCTTAGCGTAAGTTAGTTTAAGATAAATTAAGCGGTGTATAAGCCTAGGAACCGATTATCTCAGTTGTTTGGTCCAATAGGAACTTACCACCACCACCTCAAATTACTTCAATGCAATACAAGTAAGGGACGGTCTACTTCTCTCTTATACGAGCTTTTGGTATGTCATTAATGATTACGTCACTGGCGGGACATTAACCGTAACCTATCTTCATTCGAAATCATTTTTATTCTTAAGATGTATCTAGTGTGTAGACCTTCCTTTACCAAACAATGAGTTTTAGCGTTTAAATTTGGTCTATTTATTTCATTCTTTTAACCAATTTCCATCATCTATTCCATTCACAGCATGGGGTGACGCAAAGGCATCTGTAAGCGTACTCACTCATCTTCAATATAAATGTATCAATGTAATTTCTTTCGTCATATTGTGCATTAGATGCGATGTAGACTAATTTTACAAATCAAGAAACAGAATACGCTGCCAGTAAAAGGTAATTTTCCTAGTCGGACAATGTAGGTGTTTATGAGTTTTAGATTTTTTGTGGGAAAACGTCTTTTCTGCAGTGGTAATACCGGTGCCGATCAAATCAGCGAACTTAAGCACTGTCGGGCCTGGCTAGAACTTGGATGGGTGACCGTCCTGATATACTTACTGCCCAGTTATCACCTCCTGTGCTCCTTCGGTGTCAAATATATAAGTGTAACTTTCAAGAGGGCGCTGTAAAGTGTAATGCTCTGTTTCGCAAGCGTGATGCACTCAACCCTTGTGATGCCAACTGAGTTACTATTTCATTCAGAAGTAGCGGCTTCGGTGTCGAAAACTTGACAACTGCTGGGAGAGCGGTGTGCTAATTACATGCCCCTCCGTATTCGCATCCAGTGACACCTATCGGCTGAGGACAACGATAACACGGCGGTCGTTCGGTGTCGTTAAGCCTTCCGAGGCCTGTTTGGCCGGGGCGAGCCATTTCGTCTGAAGGCTCCAGTTCTCGAGTGTTCATTGACATACTGGGAATAGATGAGCTGTTTTCCTCTGCCACAACGTTAAATTTTTTAGTGTACAGCACTTATACTAGAAACCGCAAAATCTCTATTTTATTGACATCTTACTTATAAATGTTAGCTACTTAAACATATGCCTTTACTAGTAATTTATCGAATTATTCGGTGATTTATATATTATCGATAGTAGCGTCAGTGTCAGGAAGTTGCACTTTAGGGCAAAAATTAAAAACTAATTGTATGTGAATGGACTGATATGCAAAAATTCGCCTTACGTTACGTGAAGATACGATGGGTAACTATACCATTACTTAATTAGAATTTGAGGAGAATACATCTTTTTTTATGGAAGTAGATTATGAAAAAGTACACTACGTGCAATCTCGCAGAGGGAGCCAATAGAATCTCAGGGTCTTTATAGCATTAGTTAGATATATGGCCGGTCGGAGTGGCCGAGCGGTTCTAGGCGCTACAGTCTGGAGCCGAGCGACCGCTACGGTCGCAGGTTCGAATCCTTCCTCGGGCATGGATGTGTGTGATGTCCTTAGGTTAGTTAGGTTTAATTAGTTCTGAGTTCTAGGCGACTTATGACCTCAGAAGTTAAGTCGCATAGTGCTCGGAGCCATTTGAACCATTTTTAGATAGATGCGATGATTTGGTGGAGGAGATACCTAAAGGTAGAAGTTCTTTTCTGTATAGAAAAGGGAGAGGGGATAAGATATGTGAAAACCATCTCGAGGGAACACTGCCTCGCATTTAGCACTTACATCCGCCGGACGTTCTCCCAAGAGCACCTAGACTAAATCCTGGCCGGCGACTGGGCACACAGCTTAGCGACTAGTCCTCTGCGGTCATTCGGAGCTGTTATAGAGGCAATATCAACACAAACAAATTAAAAACTGCGTCTAGTCCGCCGGCGGCGAAGTAGTTAGCGCTTAGCGGGGTGCCGGTGCGGCGCGGCGCGGCGCGTTTGAGACGGCGGGCGGCGGCGCTAGGCTAATATGCTAATCTTGGCTCCGGCAAGAAGCGGCCAGTGTAGCTGTAGCCGGTCGTATGAGGCAATAACGTAATTGTGGCCACGGCTGCGCGAGGGTCGGCCGGGCCGTGTTGGCCGGAGCGCCGCCTGCCCCCAGGGATACGCTTCTGTTGGCCGCCGCCACCGCCGCCGCCGCAGCAGCAGCAGCTACGGGCCGGGGCCGGCCTTGGGTATTACCTCCCGGGAGGGAAGCGAAGCACAGAGGGAGGACACGGGAGGCGGAGGAAGGCACGAGAGGAGCAGGCAACGGCCGAGCCCGCCCAAGCCGCAGCCGACGCCCAGCAAGACGCGGGCGCCGCGCCTGTCTTTGTTCCGCCGCCACACTTAACTCCTCTCGTCCCGACGGCCGTCTCGAACAGGAGTCTCTGCAGTCAACGTTACTAATATATGACCTTAATTTCTGTGAGAGAAGATATTGCGACAACAGCCGCTCACTCTTACTGGTACATTTTCGTTTTCGGCGTCCTTACATTGTGAGGATTTGTCTTTTTCTGTCATTAGTTCATTGGAAGTTAAATAACAATGTAAAGAAATGACATCTCAACACGCGCTCACTGCATCTATATCAGACAATACGACGAGAGTGAAAAAGAGGTCCTGCATACACTACTGGTCATAAAAACTGCTACACCATGAAGATGACTTGCTGCAGACGCGAAATTTACCCGACAGGAAGAAGATGCTGTGATATGCAAATGATTAGCTTTTCAGAGCATTCACACAAGGTTGGCGGCAGTGGCGACACCTACAACGTGCTGACATGAGGAAAGTTTCCAACCGATTTCGCATACACAAACAGCAGTTGACCGGCGTTGCCTGGTGAAACGTTGTTGTGAAGCCTCGTGTAAGGAGGAGAAATACGTACCATCACGTTTCCGACTTTGATAAAGGTCGGATTGTAGCCTATCACGATTGCGGTTTATCGTATCGCGACATTGCTGCTCGCGTTGGTCGAGACACAATGATTGTTAGCAGAAGATGGAATCGGTGGGTTCAGGAGGGTAATACGGAACGCCGTGCTGGATCCCAAGGGCCTCGTATCACTAGCAGTTGAGATGACAGGCATCTTATTCGCATGGCTCTAACGGAACGTCCGCAGCTCGTGGTCGTGCGGTAGCGTTCTCGCTTCCCGCGCACGGGTTCCCGGGTTCAATTCCGGCGAGGTCAGGGATTTTCTTTGCCTCGTGGTGACTGGGTGTTGTGTGCTGTCCTTAGGCTAGTTAGGTTTAAGTAGTTCTAAGTTCTAGAGGACTGATGACCATAGATGTTAAGTCCCATAGTGCTCAGAGCCATTTGAAACATTTTTTGTAACGGATCGAGCAGCCACGTCAACAGATGGGGACGTTTGCAAGACAAAATCCATCCGCACGAACAGTTCGACGAGGTTTTCTGCAGCATGGACTATCAGCTCGGCGACCGTGGCTGCGGTTACCCTTGACGCTGCATCACAGGCAGGAGCGCCTGCGATGGTGTACTCAACGACGAACCTGGGTGCACGAATCGCAAAACGTCATTGTTACGGATGAATCCACGTTCTGTTTACAGCATCATGATGGTCGCATCCGTGTTTGGCGACATCGCGGTGAACGCACATTGGAAGCGTGTATTCGTCATCGCCATACTGGCGTATCACCCGGCGTGATGGTATGGGGTGCCATTGGCTGCACGTCTCAGCCACCTCTTGTTCGCATTGACGGCACTTTGAAGAGTAACAATGACATTTCAGATGTGTTACGACCCGTGACTTTACCCTTCATTCGATCCCTGCAAAACCCTACATTTCAGCAGGATAATGCACGACCGCATGTTGCAGGTCCTGTACGGGCCTTTCTGGACACAGAAAATGTTCGACTGCTACCCTGGCCAGCACTTTCTCCAGATCTCTCACCAATTGAAAACGTCTGGTCAATGGTGGCCGAGCAACTGGCTCGTCACAATACGCCAGTCACCACTCTCTATGAACTGTGGTATCGTGTTGAAACTGCATGGGCAGCAGTACCTGCACACGCCATACAAGCACTGTTTGACTCAATGCCCAGGCGTATCAAGGCCGTTATTACGGCCAGAGGTGGTTGTTCTGGGTACTCATTTCTCAGCATCTATGCACCAAAATTGCGTGAAAATGTAATCACATGTCGTTTTGGTGAAAACCAGAGCATCACAGATATTCAAAGGGGCTTGTAGGATGTCTACGGAGACCTGGCAGTGAACAAAACCACGATGAGTCTTTCGGCGAGCTGTCTGTCATCACCGCAACAATATCGTGTAAACCGTCCGATCTTCCGCGGCGGCCGGCCGCAAACACCCTCAGGAAATTGAAGAAGCGGCTTCAACGAGCTCGTCCTCACAAAGATGCAAATGATCTTCCCTTTCTCCATGACAATACAACGCCTCACATATGTCCACGTACACGAGAAGACCTCACAAAACTTCAGTGGACTGCTCATCCTCATCCACTGTACAGCCCAGATCTCACAGCTTCCGTGTTCCAGCTGTTTGCTCCTGTGAAGGATGCACTCTGCGGAAAGAAGTATTGTGGTTGTGCGGAGGTTATTGATGCAGCAAAACGATGGCTCTGACGTTGACAAGTGGATTGGTACCATGTGGGCATACAAACCAACCTAGGAAGGTGGCGTAAGGCCGTCGCTTTGCACGGAGGTTGTATTGAAAAATAAGGTTTCGTAGCCAAAATAGTGGGGAATAATATTTTTTTTAATTTTTATGTATTTTTTTTACTTGCACGTCAGATTCCATAGGACCAAATTGAGGAGCAAATCTCCAAGGCCTTGGAGCGTGTCTGTACATGAAATTACAACGTGAAAGTAATAACAGATACAAATAAAATGTTTATGAACCCAAAAATGTCAAGCCGTAAGTTTAAGTACACGCAGTCAACAACAAAATATAAGAATCAGCTTAATTTTTCAAGGAACTACTCATCAGAGTAGAAGAAGTGACCCATGAGGAAACTCTTCAGTTTCGACATGAAAGTGCGTCCATTACTGCTAAGATTTTTGAATTCTTGTGGTAGCTTACTGAAAATGCATGCAGCAGTATACTGCACACTTTTCTGCACAAGAGGTAACGAATTCCGATCCAAATGTAGGTTGGATTTCTGCTGAGTATTAACTGAGTGAAAAGCTGGTTATTCTTGGGAATACGATGATACTGTTAACAAGAAACGACAGTAAAGGACATATATATTGAGAGACCAATGTCAAAATACCAAGACTAGTGAACCGGGGTCGACAAGAGGTTCGTGAAAGGACATATATATTGAGAGGCCAATGTCAAAATAACAAGACTAGTGAACCGGGGTCGACAAGAGGTTCGTGAACTAACACCACTTATTGCCCGAACCGCCCGTTTCTGAGCCAGATATATCCTTTTACAATTGGAAAAGTTACCCCATAATGTAACAGCATACGACATAAGAGAATGAAAATAAGCAAACTAGACTAATTTTCGTGTCGAACAATCACTTCAGATACCGCTCGAATAGTATAAATGGCAGAATTAAGTCTCTGAGCGAGATTCTGAACGTAAGCTTTCCACGACAGTTTACTATTTATCTGAATACCTAAATATTTGAAGTACTCAGTTTCACTAATCATATGCCTATTCAGTGAAATCAAAACGTCGGGTTTTGTTAAATTGTTGTTAGAAGCCGTAAAAAGTCTTAGTATGACTTAGCGTTAGATTATTTTCTACAAGCCATGAACTTAGGTCATGGACTGCACTATTTGAAACCGAGCCAGCGTTGCACACAACACCCCTTACTACCAAGCAAACAGAAACACTTTCAATTGCCCGTAATACTAGAGGGCATATAATTTATGTAAATAAAGAACAGCAGTGCTCCCCACACTGATTGCTAGGGCATCCCCAGAACTGGAATCTTCAATTGAACCAACCCCTGCTTTCAGAAGAAGTGTTGCATTACTTACTCAACAACCTTCGTACTTTTACGGAAAACTTGTTTACATGAATACTAGAAAAAAATTCAAGTAAATAAAGGCGCAAAAATCTATAATTTATTAATGGTATTTCTGATCAACACGTAACTTCCACGTTATCAGTGCAGAAGTGTCAGAAACTAGTAACAAATATTGAAAAAATCGCCTTGCTTCCACACACGCGTGCACTAGTCGAGCCACGGACTGTTGTGCCCTTTCAAATAGTTCCTATTGTGTCGAATGGTTGCACAGACTTCCATGACACGTCAATATAGAGTTCTTGCATCCGGGTGGGCCCCACGAGGTAGCCGCGCTGTCTGAGGCTCCTTGCCACAGTTCGTGCGGCTGCACATTCCGCCTCCCCTTCCCCCCCCCCCCCCCCCCAACCCGTCGGAGGTTCGAGTCCTCCCTCGAGCATCGGTCTGTGTGTTGTGCCTAGTGTAAGTTAATTTAAGTTAGATTACGTAGTGTGTAAGCCGAGGGACCGATGAGCTCAGTTGATTCGTCCCATAGGAACTTACTAAAAATGTCCATAAAAATTTTCGGGTTGTCTGATACAGAAACCAGTTGCCTGAGGTTACCCAGAGAAAAAAATCTAAAGAGCCGAGGGTGAGAGAACGTGCAGATCATGAAAATGGGTCTCGTTACCTATACGTCATGTTGATACCAGCTAGTGCATCAAAATCAATCGTGTCTTTCTATTCACGAGAAGAAAATATCCTTCCATAGTTGAACGGAACATTTTCTGTTAACTCGCTACACGTACACAACTGCCATGATGAAGACAGATTATCCACAGATGTAAGAAAGCCCCCATCGCACCACATCTTCTTTTAGGATAGAATGGCTGCAGTGAGTCAAAACCTTCCACGAATGAGCACAACTCACTACCAGCTAGGATACAGCGGATGGAATGATTCAATGCCTTCTTTGAATCACTGCACTGAAGGCACTGAAGTTGTCGCATTGTACCCCGAAGGCTGTTGAACGTGAAGCTACATTAACAACTCGACAAGTAAAAATTTTTTTCTTGTTTTCATATCAGGAACCTGTTCACAAAAATTTGTGAATGCACACTGGTGTGTAAAATTTAAAGACTAAAGTAGCTTTCTCATATTGTATGACTTCCAACTAACATAGCTTCTTGAAACTTGGACTATACATAGAAAGAAATGCTACAGTATAGTACAGAAGGTAAGTGAAAGACATACACAGTCAGACAAACAGAAATGACACTTCCATTCATAGACAACGAGCCGTGGCGGCGTTGTGCTATCTTCGCTCCTCTGATTGACTGGCTTCGCGATAGGAGGCGCGAGTGCCGGACCGATTCGCTCGGTTTATCGCTGTTTGCGAGTGAGGAAAAAGCCAGGACCCGTGCCGCGGTGCGAAGGTTGTTGTTTGTACGAGGCGGCAGCGGGTATGGACTGAGGGGTCAGTCTGTTGACACGGTGGCCGTTGGGACCTCTTGCTGTATTCGGAGCCGCATCCATTGAGTCTTATTTCTGGGTTTTGGAGAGACAGTGTACCAGCAATTTACCTCCTGGAATGTTCTCTCCGTGTGCAGTTTGGATGTTGGCAGCCAGAATAGTGCCTCGAATGATGGCAAATGGAGTACTAAAGAAGTTATGAGGCGTATTGTGTTTATTCCCGCAGTGAACCTCGCCTGTGGAGGTTGAAAGACGAGATTTTTTTGTAATTACTGTGATCTATTTTAAAGCCTGGAGTGTAAATTTGCTGATTTCTTCTGTGATTTTATTTGTGTTTGAGTGTTTGTATGAGAAGTTCAAATAGTTCAAATGGCTCTGAGCACTTTCGGACTCAACATCCGAGGTCATCGGTCCCCTAGAACTTAGAACTACTTAAACCTAACTAACCTAAGGACATCACACACATCCATGCCCGAGGCAGTATTCAAACCTGCGACAGTAGCAGTCACGCGGTTCCGGACTGAAGTGCCTAGAACCGCACGGCCACCGCGGCCGGCTGTATGAGAAGTGTTGTACGGGCAGCTGATCTCCGAGTTAGTCTTAGGTTACGTGGATGTTTACTTAGATGGGCCACTGACTGAAGTGGTAAAATTGTCTTTGAACTGTTCTGTTCAGAGTCTGCCGGCGGTTCTTGACGTGCACTGTTGTTTTCATTTGATGTTGTTTAGCTTTATGTCATTCCTTATCTCTTGTAAGTTTTGAGCAATGTTGAATCAGCTTTCGATGTTTTAAGGTAATGTGTTTTTAAAGTTGTTTTAGATGGATTAAAATCTTAGGGTCTGCAACCTCGATCTTATCTCTAAATCTTAAGCCCAAAGTCCGTGCCAGACGGGTAAGCGTATATGCATTATTCTGTAGTTTCAAAAGAGTATTCGATGTCTGTTGGTAGATCTGCTCTTAGTTATCCTTGTATTAGCAGTTTAGTACAGTTAATGAAATTTCTGCTTATAATTAAGAGCTTTTATGCTTATTCACTTATCATGAGTTAAGCAGTTGCATTGCGAACGTTGCGTTACCTTATGGGCTTTATTAAGTCTTCAAAGGCCTGACCACGTTACTACCGGAGAGCTTGACTTTAGTATCGTAATGTGTATGACATTTGTTGATAGTCTTGGCTTATGAGCCGTGACGTGGTAGATGAAGCGGCACTTTCCCGCGTGACCGTTCTCCTGTGTTTCGGTTTGTGCGTGTACCCGTACATCGTCTCCGGTACCCGTTTGCTCTCGCTGGAGTTTTGATTCCAGCATCTGCTGCCAAACAAATTCAGATTTCCGGTTATTCTATTTGTTGGGTGGTTTTAAGTAACTGCCTTTTCGAGCTTGCCCTGTTTTGTGATCTAACGTAACGAAGCTAAGAACCTATTTTCTGTACTTGAGTTTGCGATAATTTACTGAACTTAAGTTTTGGACATTTAAATTCCAGCTGTAATTCACTGTTCTTGATAGTCAGCTTCGCCTAACTTAGTTGTACATTTCTTATAACTCATTCCAAGATTACCACTTTCTCGGAGGACTGATTCTCGTTCTTGGTTGTTGTGTGATTTAATTCAGGAACCTTTACTTAATTCTACTACTATACTTGCTTGGCTTTTATTTTAGGGCCTTGTGATCGTTTAAAATTTTGTGTGACTTTAACTTGTTGTCAACTGAGTTTTAAGAATGGCTCTGCGGGGGTAAGGGTGGCTTCGCCCTACTTGTGAAAAATTGTAGTTATTTCAGTTGTTGTTGTTCCTCCGTTTTAAATTTGCTTGGGTTTAAATAGATATTTCTCTTGTCTAAAGATTGTTTATGTAAGAGGAACTCGCTGTCCATTATTGTGTATCAGTTTTAAGAGAAGGTTGTGGTTTTAATTACCATTCTGATTACTTGAAATAGATCTGTAATTTTTTGAGGAAAAACGTGTTCGGCCTGGGTTTGCCCTTCCACATCTCCTATCATTTGTCCATCCTATGTTTAGACAGTTCATACAACAATTACTCTGACGTCACATCGAGTTATGATGGTCCCCCAGCACATTAAGAACTGTGGGACATGGTTCTTAAAAGGCTGTGTGGTCACCAAGGATGGAAATTCATGCTGTGCAGCGTGCTTGCATGCAGGACACAATATTCGTAAGGTGCTCTTTTGGTAGGACGTCTAATATTCTGCGTGGTGTCTGTCTGTTCTAAGTCGTGTCTCCCTACCACTTTCGCGCAACGACGCTCTGAGCGTGTTTTTTAGGGAATTGACTAGTTTGAATCTGAGACCTGTTGCTGGTAAGGAGACGCCAGACCACACATGACATGTAGACTTCAGAAGAGTTCAGTGAGACTAGCGATGATATAACCAAATACTTAATGATTTCAGCGTCAGCTCCACTGCACTCCCTGTAAAAGAATCTTAATACTAACTAAATTTCGTGGAAGGGGTTCAGGGCTTTCCTATTTTTAGTTAGCTGGTAAAATAAGCAGTTAAGTTTACCATTGGAAATTTTATTCTACTCACAAAACATTGTTTACAAATTGCACTATTGATAAAAGGAAATGTTTCAATACAGGATGGTAAAAACCAACTGCGTTCAACAAAAATGTGAACGAATATTCCCTGAATGGGTTTCCAAGTTCTACAATGGATCGAAGGATGACCTATGCCATATCACATCTATAATCTAGGTTTAAATTAAGTTTCACAAAAGAGAAAACTATCAAACTGGTCTACAGTGACCCTCAATTATCTTTAATTACTTATCTAACTTGTCCTAAATTACAGTGACTGATGTGGCTTCTCAATAATTATATAACAGAAAAATCATCGCGTTTCAGATTTTTACTTCACGTAGCAAATGTGAATACCATGAGATTTAATTGACGATCGACACTAGTAGTAACAAGGGGATGTAACAGATGAGACTTCTGCACTTCTGAGTGAAGCCTTATGCGCTCAAAAATGCGGAATCGCGTGCGTTCATTACCTTGTCGGTGTTTAGGCAGCGTCAGGGCGGCGCAGCTCCTCACATCTCGCCGTCTCGGAAGCAACTACTCTCTAACTTCTCGTTACTACAATTTACCGAAGTTGGTTTAAAAAAAACTACCAGGCTGTGTTTTCATCTGACCAATCAGGGTCTCAATGTTAACCTTAAGCTCCGCCTACAAAAATTCTGTCTATCCAATGAGAAACGTTATACTTTTCGTGGTAGGGCAATGTTTTTAAAGTTTGCAACGTAACAGAGACGCGAAAAAGTCTCACGCTAAAACTTGCGGCTGGCGTGGCCCTTTTTGTGTTATCGTAAGATCTATACTGTTCTTCTGGAGGGCTCTAGCTTTTAACATGGGCTGGGGGGTGGTTCTGTCGGTTAGCTGGCGACGTGGGTGTCCGTCCCTTATCGTAGGGCCTTCTAGCTTAACACGGTTCTGCTCTCGGCTTCGGTTCTCGTTTCTCCCCTCGGAACTGCGTCTGTCTCACGGTGGGAAGGTATGACATGCATTTAGGCATTCTTGTGTTAGTCTGTGGTATTCCATTTGCTCACTCGTTACTCGTATTACTTTGGTAAATTTAATGTCACGATTTATTCGGAGCTATGTGACGTACTACTGGATTTGCTTATCATGTCAGGGTTTTCATGGAAGGTGTTGGATTTGCCTGACGCCTTACAGGCGTTCTGTTCCTACTTCAGTACTTTTAAAGACTTTTGGTCGCACTGTGGACGCGTTGCAGTATGTCTCCCCAACGCATCCCAAATGTGCTCGACGGGACTTAAGTCGGGGAAACTGGCTGACCAGTCCATTCTCCGAATATCCACATGTTCGACGAGCTCTTTCACCTGCGCTGTTAGATGAGTTCTTGCACCGTCAACCATAAAAATGAAGTCAGGTCTGAACACACGCCTGTGCAGACGCATATAGGGAATGAGTACATCGTTACAATAATGTCGAGGGGTGACCACACCGTGTTCAAAGATTCCGAGGTCAGTAAGCCCTTCCAAGAATATGCCTCCCCACATCGTAATGTCTGGCTCACAAAAATTACCACGTTCGACAGCTTTCCTTGGTGCATCACGTGTTTCTTCCACTTGCCATATGAGGATACTTCCAGAATCACTGCTTCAAACTAAATCTGCTCTCATCCAAGATGAACACGCGACCCATCTCCTCGATGGTCCAGCCACTATGCTCTTCGACTGTCCAGCCACCGCAAACGATGCCGTCGATGTTTGGGTGTCAACGGAACATAACGTACAGCTCGGGCAATTGCGGGGCGTGAGACTGCATTACTTGCAGCTCCATTACATGTGGTTACAAATGCATCGCATTTTTGACGTGGGTCCCCTTTCCCTCAGAAGGTAGCCGCCATCTGCTGCTGCAGTTTACTGTATTCGATCACCTCCTCTCCTTCAGGGAGCAAATCCTGTGTGTATGAACGCCTCCCACGGACGTGGAATAGTGCTGTGAGCAATACGTCACTCCTGGGTTACTCTCGCCACACTTCGTCCTTCTGTCAGTTTCGTGATGATTCTTTCTCGTGTGAGACCACTCAGATGTTGTCCACGGGACATGTTGTGAAGAACATTATGGTCATTGGGGCACAGTTTGAAGCGGGACTCACCACTGAAGAAAACTGTACTCCAATCAATGAGATTCCAAGCCGGAGAAGTGTTTGGTGATGTTTCAGGCGACGTTGGGATTCCAACCTAAGAGTAGCCCGCCACACGGCCCAACAAACAGGAATGATGGTCTGGGGTATCACTTCTTTTCAAAGCAGAAGCCCTTTCGATATCAGCCGCGGCACCCTTACCCCGCAGCGGTACGTCGACGATATTCTACGTCCCGTTTTGTTGCCCTTGACGACAAGCCAGCCAGAGCTTACATTTCAGCAAGATGATGCCCGCCGGCACATGGTGAGAGTTTCTACCGCTTGCGACTGTGCTTGTCAAACACTACCTTGGCCAGCAAGGTTGCCTGGTCTCTCCTGAATTGAGACCGTTTGGAGCATTATGGTCAGGGCCCTCCAACAGTCTCGGCATTTTGACGATATAATTCGTCAATTGGACAAAATTTGGATGGATATCCCTCAGCAGGACATCAAACAAACCTTTCAGTCAGTGCCAAACCGAATAACTGCTTGCATTATTGTCAGTTCAGGACCAACGCGTTATTGACTTCCTCAGTTTGCTAAGTTTCTTCTCCCGAAGAAATAACCCATTTTTTCTGAAATGGTAATTATTTGCTAGTCTCTACATGTACTTCACATCTACCGATTTCTGTTCCATTCGCATAATCCCTTCGTGCTGCGTATCCTTTTATGTCTTACAGTATATTATTTGTACGCCCAGTAGCGCTTTTCGTTCGCGAAGTATTACAACTTTAGTGTGCGTGTTTCGTAAGGTGACTATGGTGTGTGTGTGTGTGTGTGTGTGTATGTGTGTGTGTGTGTGTGTGCAAGAGGAAGCGTACTGTTTTTCTTGCGTTGTTGGCTGACTGTGACAGAGACGAGGGAGAGCCTTGAGTGGAATCAAGAGGCTGGAGAGTTTAATTTCAAAGAATTTATTATGTATGAGTCTGCAATAAGCTCGAAACAAGGCTCGTATTTACATGAATTTGCAAACTGAACGATATCTCTCAAACACAGGTATCACTGCATTTACCGACTCGGAATTTGAAAGAGCAACAGTTACTATTTTTTTAAAGATGAGTTTGTGGAGATATCTATGAAATTAACAAGACATCTCCCAAGCGATCTCACTTCTTGAATTCCATGCAGTCACGAGATTCTTCAAGCGGTCCTGCCATTACTGTTGCCTATTTTTTCTGCTTCTGCATATTAGAGAACTTCGGAAATCACCGTAAACTTGATATTAATTATACAGGGAACCCAGTTAAAATTATGTACTTCGAAAAGTACTTTGACATAGATACGCGCAAAAAAATGTGTGTACGTAGCCGTTAAGAGAGGTAAACGGATGTAGACATACGCATACGAGAAAAGTTTTCCCCTGTCTCTCACACTGCTACCAACTTCTACTCAGCGTACCCGTCAGTCTCTGTGATAGAAATGACAGACAAAAATTACGTCTCGTGAAACCACATTCTAGGGTTCTGTGGGGGCCAAATATACTGAGTATAACGTTTTTATTTGCGTCATTTTGTCGCTTACTTTTATCTAAGAATGAACGGAGCTACCTTTGTGTTTATTTGCTGCCGTTACCACAAAATTAGATGTAAGTCCCTAAATTTCAATTTCTTCATTTTGAATGCCTACGAATTCCCCTTTTTTATTGTATTGTCTGGAACTGGGTACCTAGAAACGACGTAGAGGCTTCGTCCCCGCCGTAGCCCTCAGTGGTTCACAACCCCACGACAGGCCACAGCAGTCCACTCACCCCACCACCGCCCCACATCGAACCCAGGGTTACTGTGTGGTGCGGCCCCCAGTGGACTCTCCCCCCCCCCCCCCCCCGTCCACACCAGCAACGTCTCACACCAGACGAGTGTAACCCCAATGTTTGCGTGTTAGAGTAATTATGGTGTACGCGTACGTGGAGAAAGTGTTTGCTCAGCAATCGCCGACTTAGTACAACTGAGGCGGAGTAAGGGGAACTAGCTCGCATTCTCCGAGGCAGATGAAAAACCTCCTTAACGACTTCCCTTACTTATTTGTTTTACACTATGCCTCGAATAAAACACTAGTGTATTGGAGCGAGAAACAGAGAGCTAGACAGGCAAAAATTTTTCGTATACGAAATAACAGAAAGAATGTGAACATTGATAATGATAATTCTATTGTTGTTTTGAAAAGTACATTCACATTTGAACTGAACCTAATTCTATATTTATTTTTTAGAGTTATAATTGCGGTTTGATGAATGGACAGCGTAGATTTTGCAATGCAAAATATTTCGCATCTGAGGTTACTTTCCGTAATACAATGACAATCACATTGGATGTCACAAGGGAACAGTTAATTTGCCAGCCATTAACACAAATTTTATTTCGCATTGCACTGTATCAAGGGGTCAATCCAAATGATCGCAATTTAAATTAGTTGCGAATTAAACATAAATCAAAGAACTGTTTCAGTGCATATAAATGTTCGAATTTCGACTACAGGTGACGCTAGTTAAATATAAAAATCTGAACTCAAATAATGGACGTAGACGTGTATTAGAATGAAGAACTTCTACTTCATTAATTCTTGAAAGAAAATTCCTATTAGAGATCATCGACATGTTCCTCTGGCCTTGAATTTAGCAATCTGCGTTGTATTAATGAGCGTACTACGTTGATAAGCTATCGCAAATTTGCAGCTTACGTTAAACGAGATATACAATAATTATTTCCTCCTAAAATGCTGGTTACTTTTCTTGGCGAATAACCAATCACGGGCTGTAAATACCAGAAGCAGATAATTTACTACCACAGTGTACACCGTCATCGTAGCACTGACAAATTTTCTCTGCTGTCTCAATGATCCAACGACTGTTATGTACGTCATTACATGTGAATGTCAAATCTACTCGCTAATACGTGGTCAGCAGTTGACTAAACATAGAATCGTGAAAGAAAACGAGCGAGTTAAAAGACAACTTTCACGAGTCAGTTGCTATCGACGACGAGAGAAAGAGAGAAATTCAGCTTCCACAGAAATACATTTGGAAGCGCCTCAGATGAAACAGCGGTGGCAGGTGCAGGGAGGCGGCGGCAGGCCACGGCAGGGAGGCGGCGGGGGCGGCGGCGGCGGAAGTGCGACTTGATGGGCCCCGGGGCCCGGCGCCGCGGTCGGCCCCTCGCGCCGCCATTAACTCACTTATCGCCCCCAATTGCCCTGTTGTCGCGCCTAAGCGACACACGGAAAATTGTTGCTCAATCAAGTGTCGGGCGTCGCCGGTCCGCGAAACGCTTCCTTCGATCGAGCTGTGACGCCTCTAGCCAACCCGCACCCCACATGCCCCAGCGTCGCCCGTTGACCATTGTGGATGAAGATGTTTTACTGTGGATGAACTCCGTCGACACAACTTCATTCCCACGGGAAAGTTAATAATGTGAGTGCAGCCATTCATATTCTTCGTGTATGGTAGGTGGAAATTCAATGTACCGTGAGCAACCCCCAGTACTCACTAATATGTACAACAGAAAATGTTCAGCCGGTCGCGGTGGTCTCGCGGTTCTAGGCGCGCAGTCCGGAACCGCGCGACTGCTACGGTCGCAGGTTCGAATCCTGCCTCGGGAATGGATGTGTGTGATGTCCTTAGGTTAGTTAGGTTTAAGTAGTTCTAAGTTCTAGGGGACTGATGACCACAGCTGTTAAGTCCCATAGTGCTCCGAGCCATTTGAACCTCAACAGAAAATGTTCGTTTTCATACTTATCCGTTCGAAAATCCCTAGACATTTTTATTACTAGTATTTGTTGATATTTCCTCAACAAAGAGGTTTCTTCCTCCGACTTAACAATAACTCAGAAATTTTAACGTATTAGCAAACAAGTGTTTTATAGTGTCTCTTCAAGATGTTCCTCCGTGTATTTCAGTTTTGTGTAACCTCTTCTTTTCTTCAAGTTTTCTGATTATCAACTGTACACTTTGGAGACAAGTCGTCATGGGTCCTTCTCTTTTCCTCTTTTTTATTGTCTTTGACTTCGGGCGTCAAAGATCATACAGCCAACAGTAGCTACAAAAGTACCACGTTAACATAACTGCCTTTTCGACAGTAAGTAAAAATGAGGTCGATGTACAAACGTAAGTTCTTAATGCAATGTAAAACCCTAAAAGACGAACAGCAGACAGCCAGCAGTGGCTACAACAGTGCTAAGTTAACATCACTGCAATTTTCACTGTAGAACAATGATAAGATTATGAAGTAAAAAGATAAGTTCGCTATATAAATTAAAAAACGCAGTATTACAACCCAGAGTGCAAGCCGGGCCAGCTCCTGAGGAGGATGACATGCAGGGCAACTTATAATTAAAAGCTGGACAACAGCGTCGTTTACAAAGATAGGTTCATAATACCAATTAAAAACAGGAACGGACGTCCCTATTTTCAAACCAGGCTGGTTCCGCGGGAGGACAGGATCCGCACAACTTATGGAGGAAACTGGATACCGCCATCTTAGTCTCTTGTCCATCTTCCTTCAGTTCCAAGCATGCATTTTGGTATTCTTTTTTCCTCCATTCTTACATATCAAAATCACTAGAATTTCTTTTTTTTCAACACGTCACGAATTTCTTCTTTCACTTGCATTTTCTTTAACAGTACATTGTTCCTTACTTTGGCTTCTGAAATTTATGCTGATCTTCCCCAAAAGTCCATCTCTAATATTTCCAGCGTGCTAATGTGTTACTGATTAGTTACATAGGCTGTAAGTAGCCTGTTTGTATGCTGTCAGCGTTATAGACATACAAGTCGCTGACAGCGCTCTGCGCCCTCGGCAAGAGATTCTGTAGTTGGACGAACTAGCAGTTAGCGAGCAGAAAGTGAAGGGTTTGGACATGACGTCTTAGTGGAGACTCAGTGTTGGTAGGACATGCATTGTAAAATGACGATGCATGTAGTTGGTAATGTTTCGGTAGTGGAATTATTGACAACTATATAATTTTTGGAACTGGATGTCACATGAATAAGGTAAAATCTTCTAAATACATTGTTTGCTCTTCAATAAAAATCTTCATTTGCTAACAATATGCCTCCTAGTAGTTAGAGTCTATAGTAGCTAGAATCATTTTATTTAGCTATCTGTAGTTGCTGCTTGCTGTAATTGCTGTGGTTCATGTTATGAAGATTTTCTGTGAGGTAAGTGACTTATGAAAGAGTATGGGTTATTGTTAGCATTTCTTGCAATTCAGGGCCATTCTTATGTGTTAATTATTTAAAGCCATGTCGTCACTGTATAGCAATTCAATTGCGTTTGGCTTGTATATTGTGGGTAATAAATGGTTCAAATGGCTCTGAGCACTATGGGACTTAAAATCTGTGGTCATCAGTTCTCCAGAACTTGGAACTACTTAAACCTAACTAACCTAAGGACAGCACACACATCCATGCCCGAGGCAGGATTTGAACCTGCGACCGTAGCAGTGGCGCTGTTCCGGACTGAGCGCCTAGAGCCCCTCGGTCACCGCTGCCGGCGGGTAATAAATGAATAGGTTAAGTTTGAGTTGTCTTTGTCAGGGAAAATTCTGTAGGTCAGCGTTGAAATGATAAAAATAAGTAAAGAGACAGCAGTTTCACTCAGTAGTTTCAGTTACACTCAGTAGCTACAAGGCCTCTGCCCTATACAAAACTATACTCTCTAATATCAACTTGAATATCTTTGCGTTCTATCAATAGTTTTGTTTTGAACATCTCAATGACGAACCAGCCGTTAATACTTCTTTTATTAAATTCGTCATCTGATTTTTACCTCTTTTTTATAAAGTGGATTACAGCTAGCAAAGCCGGCAGTTGTGGCCGAGTGGTTCTAGGCGCTTTAGTCCGGAACCGCGCTGACGCTACGGTCGCACGTTCGAATCCTGCCTCGGGCATGGATGTGTGTGATGTCCTTAGGGTAGTTAGGTTTAAGTAGTTCTAGGTAACTGATCACCTCAGATGTTAAGTCCCATAGTGCTTAGAGCCATTTTTGAACAGATAGCAAAAATTATTGATACTTGCTTTTTCTCCCCATCGTAATATTCCCCAATACGAAATGCACCACATCTGTATGTGCACCCATACTCCTTAAGCACATTAGGAAGGAAAGAGGTTTGGCTTTAACGTCCCGTCGACATCGAGGTCATCGGAGCAAGAGCGCAAGTATGGATTTCTTCAAGGATAGGGAAGGATATCGCCTCCCCCTTTCAAAGGAACCATCCCGGAATTTGCCTCTAGCCATTTAGGGAAATCACGGAAAACCTAAATCTGGATGGATGGACGTTGGTTGGAACCGTCGTCCTCCCGAATGCGAATCCAGTGTACTGACCACTACACCACGTCGTTCAGTGCCACCTTATGATGTGCGGCGGAGGGAATCTCTATCATTTCGCCTCTTTCCTGATTAATTCGCGATTGATACATTGTAAGAACAACAGACTAAACTCTTCGTTATAAGTTTTAATGTCCCTGATATTCTCGATTTGGTCTTTTCGCGAGACGTACATGGAAAGAAGTAATACATTGCTGGACTCTTCCTCTAGCGTACGCTCTTTGAATTTCAAAACTCTCCGTGGTATCCAACGCTTTTCTTGCAGCATCTGCGACTGAAGTTTGTTGAGGTTGGTTCAAACGGCTCTGAGCACTATGGGACTTAACATCTATGGTCATCAGTCCCCTAGAACTGAGAACTACTTAAACCTAACTAACCTAAGGACATCACACAACACCCAGTCATCACGAGGCAGAGAAAATCCCTGACCCAGCCGGGAATCGAACCCGGGAACCCGGGCGTGGGAAGCGAGAACGCTACCGCACGACCACGAGCTGCGGACTGTTGAGGTTGTTGAGGTTGTTGAGCATGTTCCTTAGCTCTAGTATCCCATGACGACCCTTGTCGCTCTTCGTTGATTTCACTCTCTGTCTCTCTATCTTTCTCTCTCTCCCTCACCCTGGCACGCCCTCTCTCTTTCATTTATCATATCTGGTAAGTGGCCCTGACTGCAGAATAATACACAAGAAACTGGTCCGATACTCGGTAAGTTCGTATATTGTTCAGTAAACAACAGGGCAGAACTCTGTCGAATGCCTCCCGGAAGTCAATGAACATGGCATCAACCACTACGCCTTTGTCAAAAAAAATGATTCAAATGGCTCTGAGCATTGTGGGGCTTAACATCTGAGGTCTTCAGTCCCCTAGACTTAGAACTACTTAAACCTAACTAACCTAAGGACACCACACACATCCATGCCCGAGGCAGGATTCGAACCTGCGACCGAAGCAGTCGCGCGGTTCCAGACTGAAGCGCCTAGAGCCACTCCGGCCGGCTTTATCGTAATGCTTTAGAATAAAATCCGCTGTAGGGCAGCTACGTATGTTAAGCAAAGGAATGTCAAAGTTCCTGAAAAACTATTCCTTCATGGGAGACCGCACTGATTTAATCTGTGGTGAGGAAATTCGGAAACATGTGACTATATGGTAGGTTATTCTTAGATTGCTAAATGGAACTTGGATGTCGGTGCCAACAGTTGGGTGTCATTTCACGATCATGAAGAGCGTGACAGGAAGGAGGAATGTCCAGTGCCCGTACGAGCTAGACGGGCGAGCAAGGGCACCGTGAAGTTCCACCACGTCATGTCTAACCAAAAAAGCGAAAAATGAAATTACAATTAATACCATTAGCTGCTGACGGGCGCTGATATACATCAACGTAGACAGTTGAAAATGTGTGCCCAGACCGGAACTCGAACCCGGGATCTCCTGCTTACTTAACAGACGCTCTATCCATCTTTTCTTTTTTGTTTCTGATCTCATCTTGTTCTACATTGTTCGTGGAATTTGTTCGGGGCGGACGGCCCGTGGCACCCATTTAGGTTCTTCGTTGATCCGTTCACTCAGGTTTTTTTTTTTTTATTTTTTTATTTTTTATTACAGAGTATAGCTAACACTCTGACCGAACACGCTGAGCAACCGTGCCTGCATCTGACCCACAGAGGGCAACAAGGATACTGCGGCTGCAGGGACTCATCACCGGTACGCTCCCCGTTAGACCCACACTCTCAACTTTTAGTCCACACACTACATTCGTAGTGCCCCTGCCATTATATCCATTGGTTATCACTGTTAGCATTCAACCGCGATTCTTATACATATATTTTAACAACGTGTTTCAAGAGACAATGCTCTCATCATCAGGTTGTAAAGTCTGTGTCATGAAATTAAACGGACTAAAGAGACAAAATACCATCTCAAATGGTTGGGTAGTCCATAGATTAAAACAGAATTAAAAGTATATTGGACTGTGGGTCCTCGTCTTACATTGAAGTTGTTGACACAAGTCAATGGCCGGTCCATAGCTACCAAATATGCTGTCGCACTGTGCCGGCTCGGGAGCTGTTGTGGACTGACGTGCTTAGGTGTTGTGGCGTGGTTACAGCCGCGCGCTTGACGGTTACGCTGTGCTATTGGGCGTCTTATTTCCTTATTGCGTTGGTCTGCCATCGTTAGCCTCTCGCAACTCCGTCAGTGACATGCTACAAGTTTAAAGTCGCATAACTACCCTAAAATAATTCTAAAAACCCGCTAAAAAATCTCATTTCTTTAAAATTATCTTGTACATTTAGAATATTGCTTTGTTTCTTTTCATGGATAGCTATCTCGAATTCCTCTAGTAAATCAAGTTTTCTCCCTTTCTTTTCTACATGCAATATTTCTACGTTGTCTTCTATGCTATTAAGGGGATGGCCTGGTTCGCAACAGCTGATTTGTCATAATTTCCTAACCTAAACGCATCTTTATGTTCTTTATACCGGATCGCGAATGATCTTCCTGTCTGCCCTATATATTTTGCATCACAAGTTCTTTACTGAATCTTATAAACTCCCGATCTTTCGAACTTATTTCTCTTCTCGCCAATATCGTGCTTAAGGCTATACCTCACTAGGTTATTAGTCTGAAAAGCTATTTTAACATCGTATGGCTTAAAAATATTTGCTATCTTTTGTGAGACTGTTCCGTAGTATGGCATCGTGATAATTTTCACTTTCTCTCCATCAGGTTTTTTCTTTTTGCGCTTATTACTTTTCCGTAACAGTTTTTTAACCATATCTACTCTGTAACCGTTATTCATCGTTATTCTCTTAACGGTATTAATTTCAGTCTCCCTATCTTTTTCGCTCATAGGTATACTGACTGCCCTATGCACGAGACTACGGAAAGCAGCTTCTTTATAAGCCTGCGGATGGCATGAATATAAAAAAGCAGAGCAACAAACATGCGTTCTCCGTTTATAGAAAACAAACTACGACTGATGCCGTGATCCCGAATGATTCATGCCATCCGCAGGCTTATAAAGAAGCTATGGACTTCCCAACTATTTGTGATGGTATTTTGTCTTTTTAGTCCGTTTAATTTCATGACATAGACTTTACAACCTGATGATGGGAGCATTGTCTCTTGAAACGCGTTGTTAAAATATATGTATAAGAATCGCGGTTGAATGCTAACAGTGATAACTAGTATAACGACAACTGCTACCTCGACTCCATAATGGATTATATTAAATTATATCCATTACTCGCTGCAGACAATCCACCAAGTCCCGTAAGAGGTCAGGCAATTCCTGTGCATCCACAATGAAGAAGGTCATCAGCCGGTTATCTTTAACGATATGAAGATCGCATCTGTTCTTTCGGACATGTCTGAAAGAACAAATCTCATCTTCACAAAAGTGAAAAAGTCGCAGGTTTTTCCTGGAGAGCCATTTTCACTGCTGTTACTCAGGCGTGCTCCTCGGGAAATTTGCAAGCATGTCAGTACCGTGGAAATTGTGTGATATGACAACCTATTTCTATCGTATGTTAGGAGTACATGTAGCATTGCTCGTGACTTTTACGGATAATGAGACATTGCTCTTTACAGAGATAAGAATCTCAAAATAAAGTGACAGTTTATTTTAAACCTTTTGTGATATTCAAAACCATATACAGTGACGTTCGACAATATTACAATATAACGTACATTTTTAATAAAATAAACAGTAAGGGACAACATCCGTGCATTCTGTATAAAATTAAGTTTTATTTTTGTTATAGATTTTAGCTACCACCGTAGCACAGTTCACGAGTTTCAGTACTGGGTGAAAATTATACAGCGTGTCCCAGGACGAGCCGTCAGTATTCAGAGAAGTAACAGGAACGCTCATTTGAAGCACAACACTTCATACGGAAATATGCACTATTCCGAATGATTTCTGAAATAGAACACATTTAATGTTACTTCTGTACGTTTTCCTTGAATAGCTCGAAAACCGCGGCCCCTATTGAAAACTTGTCGATATGCAAAATTAAATTATGTAACATTTCCTATAAAGGAGGTCCTATTTATTTTTTTCTGTAGGACTGATGGTTTGCGCGAAGGGAGCAAGAGAATGGTGAAAATCTCGCGTGAAACGCATACGCCGTAGCTTAGATAGATTTTGTGGGCCAATTTGTGAAATTATCTCGACGTGGTGGACCACAAATGTTTTATATCAAGCTGTTCATCTCGACCTTCTCTACACTACTGTGGCTGCATTGTGAACGATAACAATATAGTGAATAGTACAGACAATAAACAACTATATACATTAAATGTGTTCTACCTCGGAAACCATTCAGAATAGGGGCTATGTCTATGTATAAAGTTTTTTGCTTCAAACTATAGTTCCTGTCATATCCCCGAATTCTGACGATTTCTCATGGGACACCCTGTATATGCATATTGTTCCTAATCAATATATTAATATATATCATAAAAGTAAATGTACAATGTGCGTGCCGTTGAATCCCAGAAACGAGTGCCGGTACGATCAAGGGGGTTATATGGTGTGATAGCCCTCTATCTCCCATCTATGAAGAAGGTTCCCATTTTTACCCGAATGGCGTGCTTTTGAAGATACAAGGGCCGCGAAATTTCACCCTCTAGAAATTTCCAGAACGTTCCAGAACATTTGAAAGTATTCAAGAACAATCCAGAAAATTTCGAGAGTATTTGAGAGCGTTCCAAAACGTTCCAGAATGTTCCAGAATATTCCAAAATGATCCGGGGTGTTCTGGAATGTTTGGGGATAGACTGGAACATTCAGGAAGATTCCAGAATGTTCAGGAACATCCCGAAACATCCCAGATCATTGTTGAACATTCCAGAACAGTCTCGAATACTGTGGAAGGTTCTTGAATATTGTGAACCATTCGAAGCCTTTTTGCTATATTCTGGAATTCATCACTATTAGGACTACTCATTGGTAGGGGTAAATAAAGCCAGACCCGTCGTGGGCTCGAACGTCAGTTTTTTTATCAGTGTCGAAGGGAGGAACCGAAGAAGTAGTTGCTGGCCGGAGCGGTTCTAGGCGCTAGAGTCTGGAACCGCGCGACAAATACGGTCGCAGGTTCTAATCCTGCCTCGGGCATGGATGTGTGTGATGTCCTTAGGTCAGTTATGTGTAAGTAGTTCTAAGTTCTAGGGGACTGATGACCTCAGTAGTTAAGTCCCATAGTGCTCAGAGCCATTTGAACCATTTTTGAAGAAGTAGTTCTGTGAGCGAATAAAAATTAACAGTGAAGTGTGAGTAGTGAAAGTGATGCAGTGACGGAATATAAATCGAAAATAAAGTGTGAAAAGTGTGTAAAGTGTGTTTAGTGTATCTGTTACTAAAAAGTTGATTTGATTTGTTTCAGACAATGCTCATTTGCCTGCAGGATAAAGATTTAGCAACAAACAACCAAACCTTACTACAACTTGGGATGTAAGCACCTCGCAAAGATGCTATCAGTGTGCCAACCTTAGAAATTATCATCAACGAACTACTTCAATACGTTGCTCACAACAAATCACTCCTCAGTGACAATCGAAAGGAAATTTGCATAGTTATCATGGACCGGATCGACAACAATTCTGGCGGAATTATTTACTTGGACGCACCAGGCGGCACCTGGTAAACGTTTCTAGTAAATCTATTGCGAGCGGAAATACGTGCTAAACAACGGATCTCACTTTCACTGACATCATCCGGCACTCTAGACACACTTACAGAAGGAGGAGAAACTACCCATCCCGCCCTACAACTACCGTTGAATATAGCCGAGGAATAATTCCCGTTGTGTAAAATCTCAAGAGCATATGAACGGCGTGAACTTCTAAAGCAAACAAAAATTATCTTCTGAGACGAGTGCACAAAGATCCATAAAAAATCACTGCGAGCGTTTGACAGAACATTACAAGACTTGTGAGGAAACTCAGAGTAATGGGAGGAGCTCTACTCATACTCTCAGGAGATTTTCGACAAGCGCTTCCAGTTATCCTAAGTCAACACGAGCAGACGAGAACAAGGCAAACAAAAAAATCACATCACTTGCGACACGAACATATATTGCGACTAACTAAAAATATGAGAGTTGAACTATCGAAAGACGAAACCACAGCATATTTTGTTCAACAAGTTTTACAAACAGGCGAAGGCACACATCCTACTGACCATACGACCGGCCTCATTAAACTCAACACAGATTTCTGCAACACAGCCACTGCTGAAAAGGAACTCATCGACCAAATTTATCCAGACATTGTTCACAACTATAGAAAGAAACGGATTGGGTATTTGAAGGGGCAATTTTAGCATATAAAAATAGTATTGTCGACGATATCAAGTTTAATATTCAAAAGAAAATACCTGGTGAAGGGAGAATATACAAATCGATCGACGTGATGGTAAACGTTGAAGAAAGTGTGAACTTCCCTAAAGAATTTCTAAGCGCTTTGCGAGTACCAGGATTGCCAGTACATGAACTTCGACTTAAAATTGAATCTCCAATCACACTACTCAGAAATTTCAACTCACTAAAACTATGTAAAGGAACAAGGATGATCGGCAAATAGCTATCGAATAACTACATCGAAGCCAAACTTATAACTGGAAAGTACAAAGAACACACACTATTTATCAAATGTTCAAATGTGTGTGAAATCTTATGGGACTTAACTGCTAAGGTCATCAGTCCCTAAGCTTACACACTGCTTAACCTAAATTATCCGAAGGACAAACACATACACCCATGCCCGAGGAAGGACTGGAACCTCCGCCGGGACCAGCCACACTATTTATCCCCAGAATACCACCGATCTCTACCTAAGCGTCATTCCAATTTAAAAGACTGCAGTTTCCAATCAAATTAGCTTACAGTGTTACGGTTAACAAAGCGCATGGACAAAACTTTAAAATATTACGGCGTCATCCTCAAAGATTCCTGCTTCTCTCACGGTTAACTATACGTATCAGATTCGAAACATTTGAACATACATACCTTGGATAACAAAATTGAAAATACTGCTTATAAACAAGTATTGTAAATAGAATATGTTTTCAATAAAATATGTTACCTCTTATACTCTTATATAGGACAATATTGACAAGGACACCGAGGACATGTGGCAAGGATCGGGCGAGTGGGTCAGGAAGCTCACAATCGGGAACTATGCAGGAGGAGTGTGGAGCAGGCATATGGTCACTAAGGCCCAAGCCACGGAAAAGTAAGTAAGTGTGTAAAGTACCTCTCATACTTTAACAAGTATTGTAAATAGTTAGAATACGTTTTCAATAAAAATATTTTACCTTTTAGGATTTAAATTCAATCCTTTTATTTCAACTACCACACGATCTCATATCAATTCCCTGAGTGAAGCCGGGAACCGTAGCTAGTATTTCATAAACGATTCAATATATCGAAAGGAGAAGTTCATTACTGGATAGTTCTCAAAGAGATAAGAATTCGTTGAGAGGACAATACTCATAACTTTTCAACGAATCTAGGTTTAGAAGCCACTATGATAATTATTTAAGAAATTGTGCGCGTTTTATGTATGCATTTTGCAGCTAATGAAAAGAATAATACAATTGTATACCTCTTGTTACTGTAGACAACAACGACAACAAAATTGAGAAAATATGCTATCCGGAGGTTGAAATCTGGCGGCACGGTGTTGCTTCTGCTCCTTTAAACTATTTTTACAAACCAAACAGGAAGGAAGCTACTCTTAACGAACATTCCTCAACAAAGGCAACGTCCAAAGGCTTGGGGTGGGCCGGAAGTGAGCAGTTGTAGCACAGACAGAAGTCCCATTTACAAGTACTAAATTTTCACGTAGAACATTTTTTTCGTAGTTGACGTTTTTCGAGATATTTAGTTGTCTCAAGTAAAACGAACATCCACTATATGAACGGCAGTAAAAAAATTCGGAGCATGATTTATGTTACGATCCTAGTATTAATATCTGCTAAGACTGAATGTCTGAAGAGTATCTTAGACGTCCTCAATTTTAATTCACAGAATTGATGGCTGTTTCAGGAAGAGCATGTGGGCAAAGCGACTGTAATTTCGTAAGGGTAAGAACAGCCCGGAGTATAGGCCTGGGCTGGGGAGAGGCGGTCTCGCCGCTCCTGTATAATGAAGTCACGTAAGCAGATGCGGCAGGCCGCCAACCGGGCAGCGCAGGCTGCCCCGCAGGTAATGAGACAACAGCGCCCTCCCACACCACCCGCGCACGTTTATCACGCCGGCCCGGTAGCTCGTGGTTACCGTACACCCGCTAAAGTCTCAAAATAAATACCTACTTTCTGCAGCGCATCGCTTCTCCTGTGGTCTGCGGTACGCTCTCTTCCTTCTGCAGAGCCAACTCACTTCGCAGATGTAGACCGCAACGGGCGCACTCTGAGCTCAACATTGACTACGATCTTGGGTAACTTTTGTTACTTCACTCATATTTATGTGGGCAACGCCAACGTAAAGGGCATAATGGAGGAAGAGTATCAGTTTTCCGAGACAGGTTTGACTGTTTTGTAATAATGGAAGTAGCCTGTGCTGGTCTGTACCTAAGAGACACTGAACACTGGTTGCACTTCACACCATATACCATCGTGGCTGTTTCAAGAGGGTCCATATCTTTCATTTGTAGATACCAATAACCGGACTAGCCACTAAACAGTACACTATCTGCCAAAAAAAAAAAAAAAAAAAATAAAAAGAAAGGAAAGAAAACGCAGCCTCCAGAAGGGGGACTGAAAAGAAGTTTCACGTATTGAGAGGCTATCTAATGTTATTTCGATGATTACCAACTCTAGCCATATTTACAAGACACGTAACACAGGGTCCATGTACATGTCCATGACGTACCGTCGCGGCATCACACACTATGTGATCAAATGTATTAGGACACATGGCTGAAAATGACTTACAAGATCGTGGCACCCTCCATAGGTAATGCTGAAACTAAATTGATGTTGACCGATCCTTAGCGTTTATGACAGCTTCCAGTCTCGCAAGCATACGTTCAATCAGGTGCTGGAAGGTTTCTTGGCGAATGGTAGCCCATTCTTCACGGAGTGCTGCAATGAGGAGAGGTATCGATGTGGGTCCTTGAAGACTGGAACGAAGTCAGCGTTCCACAAAATCCCAAAGGTGTTCTATAGATTCAAGTCAGGACTTTGAGCAGACCAGTCCATCACAGGGATGTTACTGTCGTGTACCCACTCTGCCACAGACCGTGCATTATGAACAGATGCTCGGTCGTGATGAAAGATGCAATGGCCATCTCCAAATTGGTCTTCGACAGCGGGAAGCAATAAGGTGCTGTGATAGTGCCACGCAAAACAACAAGGGGTTCAAGCCCCCTCCATGAAAAACATGACCACACCATATCACCAGCGCCTCCGAATTTTATTGCTGGCACTACACACGCTGACAGATGACGTTTACCGGGCATTCGCTATACCCAAATTCTGCCATCGGATCGCCGCATTGTGTACCGTGATTTCTCACTCCACACAATCTTTTTCCACTGTTCAGTCGACCAATGTTTAGGCTCCTTACACCAAGCGAGACGTCGTTTAACATTTATCGGTGTGATGTGTGGCTTATGAGCAGCCGATCGACCATGAATTCCAAGTTTTCTTACCTCCGGCCTAACTGTCATAATACTTGCTGTGGATCCAGATGTATTTTGGAATTCATGTGTGATGGTCTGGACAGATGTCTGCCTATTACACATTACGACTCTCTTAAACTGTTGGCAGTCTCTGTCAGTCAACAGACGAGGTCGGCCTGTACGCTTATGAGCTATACGTGTCCCTTCACATTTCGACTTCACTATCACATCGGAAACAGTGAACATATGGGTTCTTAGGAGTGTGGAAATCTCGCGTACAAACGTATGACACAAGTGACACCCAGTCACCTGATCACGTTCGAAGACCGTGAGCTCAGTGGAGCGCCCCATTCTGTTCTCTCACGGTGTCTAATGACTACTGGGGTCGCTGATATGGAGTACCTGGGAGTAGGTGGGAGCACAATACACCTAATACGAAAAACGTATGTTTTTCGGGTGTCCGGATACTCTTGATCACATAGTGTAGTTCCCTCAGTCACTACCAGACTTGACATAAAGTCATAGTCGATGGCTCCCCGCACCATGACGCTACAAGTAACACCACCCTGCCTCTCCAAAACATTAGAAGAATGGAATGTCTGCCCAGGTGGCCATAATACTTGCCAAAGATGGTCATCCTGGGTTGTCCCGACCCGCCGTTCATCACTGAACACAATGTGACGCAGTTATCAGCAGTCCATGCTTCCCAGTCGTGGCACGACTCCAAACAACGCCATTTGTGGTGTAGTGTTAACGGCAGCCAACGCACGGGACGGTAATTTCCCAGCCCGACTCCTGCTAGTCTCCGACCAGTGGTATGGGATAACACGTATTTTCGCATTCGAAGGAGAAAGTTGGAGATTGGAATTTCGTGAGAAGATTCCATCGCAACAAAAACGCCTTTTTTTATGATGTCCAGCCCAAATCAAGTATCATTTCTGTGACACCCTCTCCCACATTTCGCTATAATACAAAACGTACTGCCCATCTTTGAACTTTTTCGATGTACTCCTTCAGTCCTATCTGGTAAGGATCCCGCACCGCGCAGCAGTTTTCTAAAAGAGGACGGACAAGCGTAGTGTAGGCAGTCTCCTTAGTACGTCTGTTACATTCTCTAAGTGTCCTGCCAGTAAAATGCAGTCTTTGGTTAGCCTTCCCAAAACATTTTCTATACGTTCCTTCCAATTTAAGTTGTTCCTAATTGTAATACCTAGGTATTTAGTTGAATTTATGGCTTTTAGATTAGATTGATTTATCGTGTTACCTAAGTTTAACGAATTCCTTTTAGCATTCCTATGGATAACCTCCCACTTTTCGTTATTTAGGGTCAATTGCCAATTTTCTCGCCATTCAGATATCTTTTCTAAATCGTTTTGCAACTTGTTTTGATCTTTTGACCACTTTATTAGTCGATAAACGACAGCGTCATCTGCAAACAACCTAAGACGGCTGCTCAGATTGTCTCCCAAATCGTTTATATAGATAAAGAATAGCAAAGTGCCTATAATACTACCTTGGGGAACGCCAGAAATCACTTCTGTTTTACTCGATGACTTGCCTTCAATTACTACGAACTATGACTTCTCTGACAGGAAATAAGTTGTATAGCGTCTTTTATGGACACGGATGGTACTCGAAGTTAAATATTTTGTATTAAAGTGTTTGATTGAAACTGGTTCTGAGCACTATGGGGCTTAACATCGGAGGTCATCAGTCCACTGGAACTTAGAACTACTTAAACCTAACTAACCTAAGGACATCACACACATCCATGCCCGAGGTAGGATTCGAACCTACGACCGTAGCGGTCTCGCGGTTCCAGACTGAAGCGCATAGAACCGCTAGGCCATAGCGGCCGGCTATTTGATTGAAACTAGACTAATTCTTTTGTGTTGTAGCATACACTCGGCCCCCTCCGGACGTCAAACGTATTGAACTATTATCTAGGCTTGCTGGCGACGATTATGTTCTCACATTTGTTAAAGCATGTTTTCTCGTGTGCCAGAACATTAAGATTACCACATACCGAATAGCCTGCATGATCACCTTTGGCACAACAACGGCGACGCGTTGTCGCATGGAAGCAATGATGCCTTGGTAGGTCGCTGGAGGGTGTCAGCACCACACCTGCACAAACAAGTCACCAAATTCCCGTATATTCCAAGGTGGGAGGCGATGAGCTTTGAAGCCACGTTCAATCATATCCTAGTCGTGTTCGATCTGGTTCAGATCTTGGGAGTTGGGGGGCCAGCACATCAACTGCAACTCGCCACTGTGTTCCTCGAATCACTCCAACACGCTCCTGGCGTTATGACTTGGCGCATTATCTTGCTGAAAAATGCCACTGCCGCTGGGAAACATGATCGTCATGAAGGGGTATACGCGGTCTGCAACCAGTGTACGATACTTCTTGGCCGTCACGGCGCCTTGAATGAACTCCATTGGATCCATGGTTTCCCACGTGAATGTTCCCCAGAGCGTAACGGAGCCGCCACCAGCTTGTCTCTGTCCCGCAGTAGAGGTAAAAAGGAGGTGTTTCCCTGGAAGACGACGAATTCGCCCTCCCCCCCCCCCCCTCTCATCGGCAGGATGAAGATGATAAAGGGATTCATCAGACCTTGCAACACATTGCCACTGCACCAACATCCAGTGCCGATAGTCATGTGCACATTTCAGTCGTAGTTTCCGATGTCGTGGTTTTAACGTTGTTACGGCGGAGGCCCATAATTAGGGGTGTTCTGTGCACCGTGTGTTCAGACACACTTTTACTCTGTCCAGGATTAAAGTCTGATGTTAGTCCCGCCACAGTTCTCCGCCTGTACTACTCTACTAGTCTGCCCAGCCGACGACGTCCGACATCTGGAATGAGTGATGGCCGCCCAAACCACGACGCCCGGACACGTTTTCACCTCGGATTCGCCCTGTGTTGAAGACACCACAGCACTCCTCGAACACCAGACAAATCGTGCAATTTCCGAGCCTCCGGGTCATCACAATCTGCCCTTAGTCAAACTCAGATAGATCGCGCGCCTTCAACATTCTACATATGGACAGCACGCTCACTGATACTACAAGCGCATTGAGTGTGTCTGATTAGCAGTCATTCCTCGCCAGGTGACGCTGGTATCGCATGGACGGGCTTATATCGATAGCAGGTCAGTGATCATAATGTCCTGGCTGATCTATGTGTAACCGAGCTACGAATAATTTTGATTAGACTTCTGTCCTCACCTGCCTGTTTGGATGAGCGTGATTTTCCACTAATAATCCAATGTGCTTAGCCGTGTCTGAGCCTCCATATGAACTATCACTAAACGAAGCTTTTAAGTTTCAGGCGCAGCAGATTGGGCTTCTACTGTTCAGTATTCAACAAATGACGAACTTACTATCGCAACAAGCAGCACCACAGCCGATTACTGCACTCAAGTTTCGTCATTTTAACTGCAAGGAAGAAAATTGATCCGAACATCGCGCTCAAGTACAAGCATTCTTCTCCGCGTACAGTATCAATGGGACAGTGCACATTGCATTCTTTCTGTCCACTGTCAGAACCGACGTCTATCGTCTGTGTCTTAAAATGTTTCCTGAATTTCGTCCGGTAGATGTCGAGTATGGCTCGTTACGAAAATCGAGAAGCATTACAGGGCAAAGATGTCGCTGCGACGATATTAAAATTTTTTCGCGTTAAGAAGCACCGGAAAAAGTCATTTAAACAGTGGATTGCTGAACTTAAAGGGCTAACAAGACATTGCGGGCTGAAGTGTTCTTGCGGACAAAATTATGGTGATATTATGCTTAGTGATGGAATCACGCTTCACGTGACATATGGACGAATGTTCGCTGCTATCCTCAAACTGTCAGACTCGAACTTGAAAACAGTTCTGTCCTTTATAGACTATCGACGTATTATGCACTTACTCCGCGTATTTCTTGTTCGTAATGCATAGGGCACTCATTCTAAAGATAATGTTAATGTGAAAGAATACAGGACCCAGATTAAAGGTAAAGGTAAAACCTTTCGGTCACATTATAAACAAGTTGTACTTGAGAATAAAATGAGTAAGTCTCGTCCACAGCGTTTTTCTACTCATTATAGAAAAACATGTCCTTATCATTATGCACATTGCTTCAAGTGTGATAAGAGAGGTCATATCCAGACCGTCTGTTTACAATGGTCCCATGTCGGGCGCCAATCTACTGTATAATTACAGCATAGCTCTCAGCAAGTGCTTGTTGTCATGGTCAAATCGGTGTGAGAGAGGCAAATAAAGTCTCGCTTTTCCGCTTTGCAGAAGCCTTCTGCTGTAGTCCACAGACAGAAAAATAAACTTCTTGTCGAGTTTAAGAGTTGCTCAAAAGACAGTCAAATTTAAATTAGACACAGGTGCGCCTGTCCAAAATGTTCAAATGTGTGTGAAACCTTATGGAACTTAACTGCTAATGTCATCAGTCCCTAAGCTTAGACACTACTTAACTTAAATTACCCTGAGGACAAACACACACACCCATGCCCGAGGGAGGACTCGAACCTCCCCCGGGACCAGCCGCACAGTCCGTGACTGCAGCGCCTAAGAGCGCTCAGCTACTCCCGCGCGTCTTTGCCTGTCCCTAATCAACAAAGACACCTATCATATGATCGGTAGCCCACTGTTACGAAAGCCTACTTCTATTTTGTCCGAATATAACATGGACGAAATATCAATACGTGAAATATTCAGTTGGCCAGCAACTTTTCATTATTTTATGAGGTGTGTTTCATTCCTTGTAATATTTTCAAGAAACATGGTAAACATTTTTGGTTTAGAGTCGTGTATTCTGTTAAACATGAACATAAAAAGCAGCCTGTTACAATTCGGTGTTTCAGTATCTTCTGATTATGTTTCTGACTTGTTCGATGAACTTTTTGAACCAGATTTAGGAAGAAATAAAGATTTTAAAGTGAACATTACTGTTAATGAAAATAAGCAGCTGCGATTTTATCATGCTAGCCCTCCTCCAGGCTAAACATGCGCAGGTTTCAAAGTGGTGACATATCCTGTTTCTGCAAGCCACTGGATGTCCTCCATGACAGTAACCAAAAAGTCGTCAGGAGGTTTACATCTTTGTGCTACTTTCAAAGCCACGGTAAACCCACAAACTGTCATGGATTCTCTTTCTCTTCCACGACACGAGGAATTAATGTACAGATTGGGACACGGCAGACTCTTTCCAGAGTATGATTTACGCGAGCCATGTTTACAGTTACAATTGGGCGAGCAGTCCAAGCAATATTTTGTTATCAGTTCTCACCTGTCATACCGTTAAGTTTACTGTAAACACTGTACAGATTCCTCCTCCACTGAATCAGCTGCATCGGAAGGGTGCTCTCTTTGCGTTGTCCCAAGAAGGTCAGGAACCATTTCAGCCGTTAAAGGTCACATTTTGAAGTCGCCGTGGTCTAAATCATTTTGATCCAGCTAAGTCTGTTGTGTTAGTCGTGGATGCAACTTCTTGTGGGATTGGAGCTCTGGTCTCCCATAGAATTGGTTCACCTGATAGGGCTGCCTCTAAGATTCTCTACCAAGTGCAGTGCATTTATAGGTAACTAGAAAAACCGTCACTCGCCATTGTCTAGGGACCTTCCAAGTTCCACCAATACTTGTGTGATCAGAATTTCTATTTGATTACACATCATCGGCCTTTAACGGCTTTGTTCAACCTTTCCAAACCTGTCCCTCCATGGGCAGCGCAAAAATTGCAACATTGGGATCTGTTGTGTAATTATCAGAACGATTTGTTATACAAGTGTACTGTACAACATTCAGGCTGATTTTTTGTCCCAGTTAAAGTCAGTAGCTACACAGCGTTTGATTTGCCTGAGAAACTGGTTTACCAAATTGACATTCGAGATTTTAAAATCATTCAAAATCTTCCTCTTGACTTTCGGTGTATAGCTGGAGAAACTGTGCTTTGGCTAGTTCTGCAATACATGCGTAGTGGATGGCCACGTAGTTTGGAAGGCATTCCCCGACAAATGGTGCATCGCTGCTTTTCACATCTTAACATGCTGCCTGCATGGTCAGATGCTCTTCTGCTACATTCAGAGAATGACACTGCACAGATTGTGATTCCTCACTCCCTCCAGCTGGAAGTTTTGTCACTCTTACACCAAGGTCACTGGGGCCCAGTTCACACAAAGCAACTTGCCCAACGTCGTTGTACTTGGCAACACCTGGATGACCAAATTCTGCAAATGACCTCTCACTCCAATGCTTGTGCTGAGCTTCAGTCGGTTCCGCTGCGCCACTTCTTTCAGGAACCACGTCCGTCCAGAATTTTCAACACTTCTGTGCTGATAATGGCCGTCCGTAGTGGCCGAGCGGTTAAAGGCGCTACAGTCTGGAACTGCACGACCGCTACGGTCGCAGGTTCGAGTCCTGCCTCGGGCATGGATGTGTGTGATGTCCTTAGGTTAGTTAGGTTTAAGTAGTTCTAAGTTCTAGGGGACTTATGACCACAGCAGTTGAGTCCCATAGTGCTCAGAACCATTTTTTTGCTGATAATGGCGTAGAGCGTATCACTATTGCTCCGTTTCATCCTCAGTCTAGTGGTGAAGTTGAACGATTTTTTCGAATGCTCAAAAGTAAAATTAAGAAACTTTCCTTCTCCCACACGTGGGAGCAAACCTTAAAGATTTTTCTTTCCTCCCACCACTCCCTTCCACGTGATGCAAAGTCACCAGCAGAATTATTAAATGGTCGTCGTCACTG
The DNA here is from genome assembly GCF_023864345.2 of Schistocerca serialis cubense. NCBI lineage: Eukaryota > Metazoa > Arthropoda > Insecta > Orthoptera > Acrididae > Schistocerca > Schistocerca serialis. Next base: position 414,600,731 of record NC_064638.1, read on the forward strand.
TACCCTTTTGCATCTTCTGTGGCTGCCCCGGAAAAAAAATTCGTTCAGCCATGTCACACAGAGTATCAATCGCAGGAGAAAGTATTCTTCAAAGCTCCTGGTAAGAAGCAGCGTTGGGAGCACGGTGTCGTCACACAAATACTGGGTCGTTCTTTCCTCTGGGCTGCATTCTACACAAGAATAAGCTGTAGCGCTCTTCTGTCAACAGTTCTGCCGCAGAATGTTTGCTCACTAAACGAGTTCACGACTGGGTTCAGCGCCGGCCGCTGGTGGCCGAGCGGTTCTGGCGCTACAGTCTGGAACCGCGCGACCGCTACGGTCGCAGGTTCGAATCCTGTCTCGGGCATGGATGTGTGTGTTGTCCTTAGGTTAGTTAGGTTTAAGTAGTTCTAAGTTCTAGGGGACTTATGACCTCAGCAGTTGAGTCCCATAGTGCTCAGAACCATTTGAACCATTTGACTGGGTTCAGCCACAGCATTTATCTCCCCCTCTCTGTCTATCGCGTTCACCGCCGTACACAACAGTGCCAACGGAGATCTAGGTCGCATCTCTACCACCGAAGTCACTTTACCCAGAACCGTTGTCTGTGGAGACGCCTGCTTCCGCCAGCCACCACAATGTCCCTGGAATACCGCTTGGTAACCTCCCAATCACAGGTTCTACGTCACTGGATGGGGACGTGCACCCTGTGGCCTGTTTTTCGACTAATGTTCTCGGACACTTTCAAGGTGGACACCGGGGTATGGGCAGTAAGCTGCCGTTGGCCGTCGCTACAGTCCCTGTCACCTCATCTACGTCCCGCAGTCAGACTTCTTCCCCCTCTCCCCCCCCCCTCCCCCCCCCCCTCTGTCGCCACCGGTCACGTGCCAGCACTGCAAGACGATGGTGCAGAGATTTGAGATGCAAGAATGTGGTGTCGTTCGAAGAGCTGAGACCCCATATTAAAGTCGGTAGCTCACGACCGAACTAAAAAAACAGTCGCTGTCACAAATGAGAGACGTCAACGAGGGCACACTGTCAAGAAGTTCGGTACGCCACTGCCTGAAGTCTACTAACACCAGATTGCTTACCTCAGAGCACAGTGCCGTTCGACCTATTCTTTGATTGCCCATTTCGATAGTAACATCGTCGTAGTTCATATCAAAGAGCGAGCTAGTGTCATTAGTCAGAAATGTGTACTGAAATTCATAGTTAAATGTATGGTGCTATTTGACTACCATTCAGTACAAAAATAATTACAGTAGTGACCTTACAGTATCGTTCAAAGTAATAAATGGTTGTCATTACGTTGCGTGATTGTATCCAATGTACATCGTCTCTCATGAGGACATCGATGTTACCCGAAGTTCAGTATTTTGTATTAAAGTGTTTTACGGAACCTGAACTAGTATCCAATCGACCTCCTCCAGAAAGCAGATCTACTGAACTGTTTATTCGAAAGGCAAAGACTAAGCGAATTACAAGAAAGGACAATACTTCTCTGCCTGTTACCATCCACACAATGTCAGTTAAAGCAGCAGTCATGTCAGGTGGCTCAGAGATGATACACAGCTTCTCACAGCTATAACTGGATCGCTTCCATGCCCATCCTCTCACAAGCAGAAGTTAGAAAACTGAGCAGGAGCACACAAGGACAACAGTCGCAGCTGTCATAATCACATCTGCAGAGGCAGCAGAGTTTAAAACGAGCGGCCAGCCGCTAGTCCGGCGGTTTTTGGCGCCGCTGCGCTGGCTGAAGCTGCAGTAGTGGCGGCGGCGGCAGAGGCGGAGGCGGAGGCGGCCCGGATGAAGTTGTTAGCGCGCCTCGGTGGCAGTTTGCAATCAAGGTGCTAGTTACAGGGCCGGCGCCCTGTTATTACGGGCCGCGCCAACAACGGGCCACAATTATCAGTGGCCTGCCAAGGAGGCGGGCTCTCGTCACAGGAACTTCACTTTCCTTCGTCGCCCGTCCGCAAAGCCAGGGGCAACTATAAAGAGTGGCTGTTTTATCTGTGTTGCCGTGTCTGCACGAACAACCAAACGTTTAGCAGCATTCTGAGACGAGGGTGTAGGCCTCTATTCTTGATGTGACCTCTTCCACAACAGCACAACAGGCGGGCGTAGTGAAGCACGGCAAGCCCTTCCAGCATGATGGTTGCGCCTCCCCGGCTGAGCAAGATGGCGTAGTGATAAGACATCGGACTCATATTTGGAAGGACATTGCTTCAAAACTCTGTCCGAGCATCTAGACATAGCTTTTCTCTGAGGTAATTTGTAGAACGCAACCAAGCGATGTGTATCGAAGGTGCGCCAGGTATCGATTTTGTTTAATGCGGTGACAAGTATTATGACGAAAGATGGACGATATTCATTTTGTGTAGAACCTGCCAAACAGTTTCCGTTTCAGATGATCGCTCTTTCAAATGATTTATTTTTATTTGCTTTTAAGTCATGGGAGGATGGATAAAGATAAGTGGGTAAGTTTTTATTGTCAACGATAATAACACATTCAGAGGAGAAGCAAGACTTCGGTGCTATTCAATCCGGGCAATTAAGACTGTGGTATTAGGTACCTGCCTAACCGCATCCTCGAAAATCGTGACGTATTGCTGCGACTGAATCGAGAAGTAGTGATATTTACAGTCTTGCTTCTCATCTTAATGTTCTATCCACTTACCTTCAACGATTCACCTACCTAACCTCACAATTTAATTTTAAAAAAAATCATTTTAAACACATCATTTTAAATGGCGCTTCCTTCGCATGACATCCGTTTCGTCTTAATTGTATGTATGGAGTACTGAAGCTTATATCAAACGTAGATGGGCTCGTCTTTCAGAGTTAACTACACCACCATACTTTGTAGAAGTAATAAAAATACTTCCGAAATTATAAAAGCCGTATCTATTTGTAAATGTATCAGATCGACACAATTGTTATTGTATTTTGATATTAACATAGATATTAGTTTCACGTCGTGTTGGAAAACTCGCTCGCTTCGACGCACATTCCGTGGCGATTCTCAAAAATGGTTCAAATGGCTCTGATTACTATGGGACTTAACTACTGAGGTTATCAGTCCCATAGAACGTACAACTACTTAAACCTAACTAAGCTAAGGACATCACACACATCCATACCCGAGGCAGGATTCGAACCTGCGACCGTAGCGGTCGCGCGGTTCCAGACTGTAGCGCCTAGAGCCGGCCGGTGTGACCGAGCGGTAGTACGCGTTCCTGCCTAGGGCATGGATGTGTGTGATGTCCTTAGGTTAGTTAGGTTTAAGTAGTTCTAAGTTATAGGGGACTGGTGACCTCAGATGTTAAGTCCCATAGTGCTCGGAGCCATTTGAACCATTTTGTAGCGCCTAGAACCGCTCGGCCACTCCGTCCGGCGGCGATTCTCACAGTTGATATCTAGCTCCATGACAGTCGCACCTTCGATATATGTCGGTTGTAAGCATTCTTCCTAATTACCGAAATAAATAGTGATGTCGTTCTTTCGAAAGGACATAGTTGAGTTCCTTTCCCATTTCCAGCATGTGCCCCTTCTCTGGTGACCTCGTCGACTACAGGACACTAAACGATCCTCTTCCCCCCTCTTAATCTCACATCATGTCCCAAGAATCTTGTGATAGCACAGGACGTACAGAATATCTTGGCCCTACTGCGCAGATCGCTTGGTGGCTATGGCTACAGCTAGTACATAGTGGGGCGAGTTCAGTTTAACAGCTGAAGCCCCCTCAGAATCAGAACTAATAAGCTACAGCTAGCGGACAGGCTGTTAAAGTCCTTTATTGAAAGGTCACGGCCGGTTCCGCACTCTTAAAATGCATCATCAGGTGATGCTATAAGTCCCATCGTTCATCATCAAAGCAGTGAAAATAAATAACTCGCTGTATGGCTGTATGACGTTTATTGCTCGTCATCTTTTCAAAAAAATGGTTCAAATCGCTCCGAGCACTATAGGACTTAACATCTGAGGTCATCAGTCCCCTAGAACTTAGAACTACTTAAACCTTATTAACCTAAGGACATCACACACATCCATGCCCGAGGCAGGATTCGAACCTGCGACCGTAATAGTCGTGCGGTTCCGGACTGAAGCGCCTAGAGCCGCTCGGCCACCACGGCCAGCAACTCGTCATTTTTTCTTTATGGTTCTGTCGCCTCGTTTTTTTGTTTTTTTTATTTTTTTTTTATTCGATTTGCTGGCGTCACTAATTTGCTCGTTTGCTTACCAGTGAGTGGCAGTAGCAGCGCTTACGGCTAAGTGCACTGTCGTACTATCTCTGGAGTGGCCGCTAGTATTTGCGGGTTGTCATCTGTGGGAGTTCAGTCGGGACGCAGCGCCAGTGAGGTCCGGACAGCCAGCACTTGCCAACCGCTTGCGACGCACATGCACTGTCCGACGGAAGGAGACTGGAGCGGGAACGACCATTGGTTGGTCGTTCGGTCGACCGTCTCATGGGGCGACGTGCATCTGGTTTTTTGACCATATCTGGGCCTCTTCAGTTGGTCATCTTGCCGGACGTGGGTCGGTTCCCTCCCTGTGCAGAGATGTCGGGTGGCCAATGGGCAAGTGTTACCTCTGCACGGTTGGGTCCGAGCCAGTGTGCACGGGGCGCCGTGTCTCCGAGTTCCGAACGGACATAGAGTTGAGTCGGGATGGAGCTGCAGTGAGGTCCGGACAGCCAAGACTCGCCCAACTGTTGCTGACACACGTGACTCGAGTGGGGACGACCTTGGTTGTTCGTTCGGTCGGTCGTCTCATCGGTCGACGTATATCTGGTCGCCGACCACTTCGGTTGTTGGTTGTGTTTGGGAGGAGACCAGACAGTGAGGTCATCGGTCTCATCGGTTTAGGGAAGGACGGGAAAGGAAGTCGGCCGTGCCCTTTCAAAGGAACCATCCCGGCATTTTCCTGGAGTGATTTAGGGAAATCACGGAAAACCTAAATCAGGATGGCCAGACGCGGGATTGAACCGCCGTCGACCACTTCGGGTTATCTGCGTGTGCCGACTTCTCATTCGTCCTTGTTGTTCCACAGTGATTGCTTTTACGATTGTTCGAGTTCTTGGGGAAGTGTTTTCATGGAACTGTATCTAGCTTGTGTAATTTCGACTGAGAAGTTGTATTAATGCTGTCTACGTACTGAAGTAGGCAATAGGTCGGTTGGGACTGTGTAGCGAGGAAGCCTCCGCGGCGAGGTCATTAAGGTAGTGTTCCGCAGTGTGTTTTTCGTTGCCGTGTTGATGCTGTCCGTACCGAGTGTAGTTCTACTGCCTTTGGTGTTGTTCGTATTTTTGAGTGGTTATTGTGCATTGGCTGTTTTTAGACGCCAATTTTGAAGACTTAGAGTTGCTGGTGTCTTCGTCATCGGCTGACATTTTCCGTTGTCGTTCCGTTGGTCGGCGGAAGGGAATTGATTAGGTTGTTGGTCGGTCCTGCAGCTGTCCCTGGATCTATTGCAAATCCGTGTTATCCAGGCTTTAAGCCCTTAATTATTCTATGTTCAGTATGTGGCCTTCAGCCGAGCTTTTATGTCAAATATTTTTAAGATAAGGTCTTCAGCAGTCTTAAATTAAAGTTTGAAAATTCACTTGTTTTTAAACCTTTTTAAATTTTCTTCTCCATTGGAAATTCTTGTTATCCAGGCCTTAAGCCTCAGTTCTTCTATGTGTAGTGTGTGGCCTTCAGCCGAGTATTTACGTAAAATTATTTTTTTAAGTAAGGCTTTCAGCCGCGTGTATTCCTTAAAGCAATTTTAATAACTTGTATGGGCTTTCAGCCATATTGTTTTTGAATCCTTTTAAGGGCATGTGTGATTAAGTGTTTTTAGTAAAATAAAGTTTGTGTGTTTTGTGCAACTAACAGTAACTGATCTTGGCCCCTTTCCACAACCATAACCTGATCCGCTCTGTCCTGCGAAATCAGACTTCAATGGCGGTTGTGCAGTTTAAAATAAATGGACCCGAAAAGCAATCTAATCCGTAGGCTGCTCGTGGAGGTAACCTGACATCAAATTTTGATACCAGATCACCCCCCTTTGATATTAGGCTATCTCCATGGGCAGTACCGAGCGAGGTGGCGTAGTGGTTAGCACACTGGACTCGCATTCGGGAGGACGACGGTTCAATCCCGTCTCCGGCCATTCTGATTTAGGTTTCCCGCGATTTCCCTAAATCCTTTCAGGCAAATGCCGGGATGGTTCCTTTGAAAGGGCACGGCCGATTTCCTTCCCCGTCCTTCCCTAACCCGAGCTTGCGCTCCGTCTCTAATGACCTCGTTGTCGACGGGACATTAAACACTAATCTCCTCCTCCTCCTCCATGGGCAGTATGCTTGCACCATCGCTTTACAGCGAGTTACTTATTTTTATTGTTTTGACTATAAACGAAGGGAATTGGTTACAATTGTTTTCCTTGCATACTACACTGATTTAAAAGGTATATCATCTGATGCGTTTTAAGACTGAGGAACTGGCTGTGACCTTACAGTAAAGGACTTTAACAGCCTGAGCGACAGACTGTTTATTCAACAGTCGGCTGTGGTAACCCATATTTTAAAGTTACGTGTTTCAGCTAGCGATTCTGCAAGAGTTTGTATCAGTAGGCTTATAAAATGGCTCTAAGCACTATGGGACTTAACATCTGAGGTCATCAGTCCCCTAGACTTAGAACTACTTAAACCTAACTAACCTAAGGACATCACACATATCCATGCCCGAGGCAATATTCGAACCTGCGACCGTAGCAGTAACGCGGTTCCGGACTGAAAGCGCTTAGAACCGCTCGGCCACAGCGATCGGCAGTAGGCTTACAATTCTGACTACAGGACCGAATAAGAAAATCAGCGCATAAACGAGTGAGACTGTCGTACAGTTCAGCGGTTGGCAGCAGACAATGGTGCCCTCGTCTTGGTAACAAAAGGGTGGATTGCCCAGCCTGGAAACGAGTGAGAGTTTCTGCACATGTTTCAAGTTATTTTACCGAGTACCACTTTCCCTTTACGAGAGTGTGGAACTAGAATCCTTCTGCAAAGAGAAATGGGATTCAACTTGAAGAGAACATTTCAGTCTTTATACACGGTCCAGTGTCGTCAGTTGTTAGCTCCACAATCAGTGATCCCATCACAGGACACCCGAAAGTGGTATACACATTGTCGGATGCCTGGCATAAACACCAGCTACTTTGAGCCTGAGATAACTTGCTTGTTGCTAAGATGCAGCTCTCCAGGCATATCTGAGCTCCCAAGGAAGTTATCTGGCAGATATCGTTAGATTTCATCATCGGCGGAGGCCCAGTATCTGCTGGAACAGTCTTCTTCGGAACAGTCTTGAAAGCCTTTATTGGGCATTTTATGGCACATTCGAAAGTAGTGAGACCGAGTTACCTGACCTGCATCTTTCAAGGCTTTCAAAGATTCTGTTCTGAAAAACAGGGCCGAAATGGCATCTGTGTCGCATCATGTAGTAAACTTCACCAAGAGACTACACTCTGATAACAATGAAAATGGCAAACAAAGCTAATGGCATCCATCGCACTTCCTTTAGTTAGTTCTCGATCACGCTCCTGTTAGAAGCATTAAGTACTCCTTACAATACAGGTAGCACAATTCGTATTTGCGGGTATATCTTGACAGTCCTATCTCATACAATAATTTCCCACATTTAGCCTTTCCGTATTCTGATTTCTTGACTTCCACATTATTGTAATAAGTACAAGATCATAACAGAATAATCAGAATTTTTAGGAGTGTTGAATAAATGTCGAAACTTCCAGTTCGGACTCAGTTCGGACTCAGTTGGCACTGAGCTGCAAATATAGCTAAATTTCATTATCTGTTGTGAAGCCATAGTGAAGCTGTACCACGATGTCGTTACGGAGCTTATGAGGCACGAGCTGTGCAAATGTGTGCTTTAGTTCAGAGAATTAAGCATTCATGTCACTCCGTGAAACATAAAATTGCATTTCTTTTATATGCGGTGCATAGAGCTAATACCATACCGTTAATCCGAAAGATAAGAATTGTGGAACAAGTAGAGGTAGGTTTAATTCATAATATTAATGTAACGTAGGAGACTAAAACCAACAAAACAAGATAAATTCGCAGAAATGTAGACTCATGCCATACTCAGCGTTATCTCGTATGAACTATGGAGATTGTTCAACAGAACAGGACTTAAAATTGTTTTCCGAATGGATAACATACTACAGTAAAGGCTGAAACATAAGTTTAGCACGAGCTAAAACTGGATGAGAAATGCTGCAGTACTTGAAGTAAAATGTCAAGATTTGAGGTAAAGCGTATGGTTCAGCTAGTAAGGAACTTTAAAATAAGATTTAATGATCGCAGTAATAAAGATAATGCTTCGTCAGCGGTAGAAAAACACTTTAAGAATGAGCAGTATTCGTTCGAATTCATTCATAGACCGTTTGAGTATACTACAATTAGAAGAAAAAGCATGCATGCTAATGAAGTCAGAGGAAACAGAAATATGCTCTCCTTTCAGAGAAGAAGTCAATATGTCAAAAGAAATGACAGACGTATGCAGTGGGCATTTCTGGACTCACTTTACGGATATTCTTGGCAAAATAAGCCATCGTACCTATGTCCTTTAATAGTACAAATTGTTTTTATGTCCATAGTCTGCAGTTTAAATGCACATAGTGAGCACAGTTTTGGGGATCGCGGGTTTAGGGTTAATCATAACGATTCAGTTAGTTACCAACTTTAACATACACTGCTGGAAAAAAATTAGTACAAACTGACGAAACAAATCTCGGGTGAACAGCCTGGTATGAGTGTGCATAGGACACAATATTTCGGCAATTGACCACGTTGCCATCATCAGGTGCGCTGATGTACTGACCGGCGGTGGGCCGGCGCAATGTATATATAGGACAATCCCCCTCCTGCTCCTCCCTCAGACGCTTCCTAAGAGTCGGTGCGGTCCGCGCCCCGCGCGCGGTCCAGGTACAGCGTCCGTTCTCCCGCCGTCTGGGCGCTGCGTCCTAGGTCTTCTCGTTCAGGAGGGTCTGCCGGCACCGCTCTCGTAATTCTTCCCTCCTCCCCCGAAGTCGGTATACTCTGGGAAATATCCTTTTCCTTCTTAACGTACAACGTGGTCGATTGCCGAAATATTGTGTCCTATGCACACTCATACCAGCTGTTCACCCGAGATTTATTTCGTCATAAAATACGCCTGGAGAAATCGAATAATCACATTAGCACAAACTTTTAGAGGTTTCCAATTCACTCAAGATTTGTTGATGTAACAGTATATATGTGATACATGAAATGATTACTTTTAGAGATCAATAGCACTAGCGGTTCTGAGGTTCGATGTATCGACCCATTTTAAAATAACCATATTACTACATGGGGCAACCTCTGGGGGCGACAATGCAGTCGCTGACTCTGGCATCCAGGCGTGCATACGGATGGCGAGTGCCGTCATGGGATGCTTTATATCACGCCTGGTTAATAAGTCGCGCAAGTCACTTCTCGCCCCATCACACCCCACACTTGCTCGATTGGAGGCAAGTCCGGAGATCGTGCTGACCAAGGAACTTGCTGCACGTCTTGCAGAGTATGGTGAGTTCTACGGACAGTTTGTGGGCGAACAGTATCCTTTTTGAGCAACACAACACCTTCCTGTTGCAAGAACGGCAAAAGAAAAGCTCCAACGACGCTCTGCACGAACCGAACTCTGGTTTGCGTCTCCTTCAGGAACACCAAAGGTGAAAGAGAGTTGTAAATTATCGCACCACGCACCATAAGGTCGAGGTAGGGCCAGTGTGTCTTGGACGAATGCATTCTATGAGGCAGCGCTCACCAGGTCTACGTCGTACGCGCTGACGACCATCACTCGCTTGCAGGCACAATCTCTCAAGACCACGGCCCGCCATTCCATCTCCCAAGTGATCCTCTGACAGCACCAGTACAGCGGTGCACGTCGATCTTGTGGAGTGAATGGAAGACGGGCTAGAGGTGTACGTGCCCGTAGTCCCATATCTGGTTCGCAACAGTTCGTGTTGACATGTCTGGGCTCACAAACCCTCTTAGCCGCGATGTGGTAGCTGTACGATCTGCTACTGCTGCCCTTACAATGCGACGGTCCTGGTGGGTGCCTCTGCTACGTGGACGTCCAGAATCTCGTGTAATGGTGTCAGAACGTTCACCCGACCACTGATACCAGAATCGTTGCACAACTGACGCAGCACGACGAACTTGTGTAGGAATTCTCCGAAATGGCCATTCTCCCACTCGGAAGGCCACAGTTTGCCCCCTTTGAAATTCGCTCAGATGTCTGTAGGAAGCACGAGTGCTTCTCCGAGGCTTGGTTGCCTGCTTGCTTCACACGTTTGTACTACGTTGAGCGTTCTGGCTGTGAGCTTTCCGTATTAAAAGATAGACACAGGTGGCGCTCTAGTAACTAAGCCACTACGCTATCTGTTGACAGACGACGCTGGAACCGTTATCAGTACATTTACTATCCTGTAGGTAAAATGCGTTTTAGACAGGTACGTGCCGAGTAAAACTGTGAGGGACGGGAAAAACCCACCGTGGTACAACAACAAAGTTAGGAAACTACTGCGAAAGCAAAGAGAGCTCCACTCCAAGTTTAAACGCAGCCAAAACCTCTCCGACAAAGAGAAGCTAAACAATGTCAAAGTTAGCGTAAGGAGGGCTATGCGTGAAGCGTTCAGTGAATTCGAAAGTAAAATTCTATGTACCGACTTGACAGAAAATCCTAGGAAGTTCTGGTCTTACGTTAAATCAGTAAGTGGCTCGAAACAGCATGTCCGGACACTACGGGATGATGATGGCATTGAAACAGAGGATGACACGCGTAAAGCTGAAATACTAAACACCTTTTTCCAAAGCTGTTTCACAGAGGAAGACCGCACTGCAGTTCCTTCTCTAAATCCTCGCACAAACGAAAAAATGGCTGACATCGAAATAAGTGTCCAAGGAATAGAAAAGCAACTGGAATCACTCAATAGAGGAAAGTCCACTGGTCCTGACGGGATACCAATTCGATTCTACACAGAGTACGCGAAAGAACTTGCCCCCCTTCTAACAGCCGTGTACCGCAAGTCTCTAGAGGAACGGAGGGTTCCAAATGATTGGAAAAGAGCACAGATAGTCCCAGTCTTCAAGAAGGGTCGTCGAGCAGATGCGCAAAACTATAGACCTATATCTCTGACGTCGATCTGTTGTAGAATTTTAGAACATGTTTTTTGCTCGAGTATAATGTCGTTTTTGGAAACCCAGAATCTACTATGTAGGAATCAACATGGATTCCGGAAATAGCGATCGTGTGAGACCCAACTCGCTTTATTTGTTCATGAGACCCAGAAAATATTAGATACAGGCTCCCAGGTAGATGCTGTTTTTCTTGACTTCCGGAAGGCGTTCGATACAGTTCCGCTCTGTCGCCTGATAAACAAAGTAAGAGCCTACGGAATATCGGACCAGCTGTGTGGGTGGATTGAAGAGTTTTTAGCAAACAGAACACAGCATGTTGTTATCAATGGAGAGACGTCTACAGACGTTAAAGTAACCTCTGGCGTGCCACAAGGAAGTGTTATGGGACCATTGCTTTTCACAATATATATAAATGACCTAGTAGATAGTGTCGGAAGTTCCATGCGGCTTTTCGCGGATGATGCTGTAGTATAAAGAGAAGTTGCAGCATTAGAAAATTGTAGCGAAATGCAGGAAGATCTGCAGCGGATAGGCACTTGGTGCAGGGAGTGGCAACTGACCCTTAACATAGACAAATGTAATGTATTGCGAATACATAGAAAGAAGGATCGTTTATTGTATGATTATATGATAGCGGAACAAACACTGGTAGCAGTTACTTCTGTAAAATATCTGGGAGTATGCGTGCGGAACGATTTGAAGTGGAATGATCATATAAAATTAATTGTTGGTAAGGCGGGTACCAGGTTGAGATTCATTGGGAGAGTGCTTAGAAAATGTAGTCCATCAACAAAGGAGGTGGCTTACAAAACACTCGTTCGACCTATACTTGAGTATTGCTCATCAGTGTGGGATCCGTACCAGATCGGTCTGACGGAGGAGATAGAGAAGATCCAAAGAAGAGCGGCGCGTTTCGTCACACGGTTATTTGGTAACCGTGATAGCGGTACGGAGATGTTTAATAAACTCAAGTGGCAGACCCTGCAAGAGAGGCGCTCTGCATCGCGGTGTAGCTTGCTCGCCAGGTTTCGAGAGGGTGCGTTTCTGGATGAGGTATCGAATATATTGCTTCCCCCTACTTATACCTCCCGAGGAGATCACGAATGTAAAATTAGAGAGATTAGAGCGCGCACGGAGGCTTTCAGACAGTCGTTCTTCCCGCGCACCATACGCGACTGGAACAGGAAAGGGAGGTAATGACAGTGGCACGTAAAGTGCCCTCCGCCACATACCGTTGGGTGGCTTGCGGAGTATAAATGTAGATGTAGATGTAGACATATGCCGTCATCACATCAAAATCGACATCGTGTTTCTATGTGTACTTTTCCCGGCAGCGTATATTTGATGATATACCAATGAATGATATAATGTTCTTCCTAATCTCGATAGATGGGAAGAGAGTTTAGTAATACTGTTAAGTGATAGCAGTAGTTCGGATCGTTATATTATCTCACATGTAACAAGTATTGTATACATCCGACATCGTATTGTAACAGCTTCCAAACTTTTGAGTACACCTAAGAGCGCAATACTGTAAAGGTACATACACTAACTGTTCAAAAGTGTACGAACACCCCTGTGTAATGGGGAATTCTTCACTAGATGTCACCAGAAGGGATCCCGTCAGAATAAAATGAGGCGGCTGGAATTGTGTTCTCAGTAGAGAAGCAATAACAGCAGAGTGGGTCGCCAACGAGAGGTCAGTGACTTCGAACATGGCCTGGTTTCTGGATGTCACCTGAGTAACACATTCATCAGGGAAATTTCAACCTGCAAAAACCGACCAAAGTCGAGTATTGGTGATGTCATTCTGAAATGGAAGCGCGAAGGAACAACCGCTGTCAAACCAAGACCAGGCAGACGTAAGAGGGAACGTCGAGCATTGTGGAGGGTTGTTGTAATAAATCATGATTCATAGAACAAATCACTCTTGGGCTACTGGGTGTAGCATAGGGAGGTAAAAAAAAAAATGTGGTACAGTGGCCAAGCAGCTCCTCATAAGCCACACATTTCTTTAGTCAGAGCTAGGCGACACTTAAGCAGGTGTAAAGAGCGACACCATTGGATAGTGTATGAGTGGAAACAAGTGATTTGGAATGATGAATCACGCTATGACCTGTGCCAATACGATGTAAGCGCTGGTAAATTACTGGGGAACTTTACCTGACACCGTGTTCAGTGCTAACAGTGAAGTACAGAGGAGCTGGTGCTAAGGTTTGGGAGTGTTTTAGGTAGTTAGGGGGTGGTTCCTATATTGCTCTTAAGAAACACGCTAAATGTTGAATAATCTGAACATATTTTCTAGCATTGTGCACTATATGCATAATCGGAGACTATGATTGTTTATTTCACCATTACAATGAGCCGGCCGCAGTGGCCGTGCGGTTCTAGGCGCTACAGTCTGGAGTCGAGCGACCACTACGGTCGCAGATTCGAATCCAACCTCGGGCATGGATGTGTGTGATGTCCTTAGGTTAGTTAGGTTTAATTATTTCTAAGTTATAGGCAACTGATGACCTCAGAAGTTAAGTCGCATAGTGCTCAGAGCCATTTGAACCATTACAATGACCGTGTCATGAAGCATAATCTGTGGGGCATTTGTAAGTGGACAATAACATTCCTAAAATGGACTGGCATGGCCAGAGTCCCGAACTGAGGCCAATGGAACAGCTTTGGGAAGCGTCAGAACGTAGCCTTCGGTCCAGACCTCAGTGTCAAATTTCACTGGTTTCGGCTCCTGAAAAAGAACCTGCTGCCATTCCTCCACAAACATACAAAGCGTCCCAAGCAGAGTTCAAGCCGTCATAAAGGCGAAGCATGGACACACCCCATACATTAAATATTATTAACAGGTGTCCGGATACTTTTGGTCAGGTAGTATATTGTACACGAACGACATTGATAATTATCCAAAAAGTATATGTTAATATGTAAAATAACGCATGTTTTTTTTGTTTGTAGAACTTGACAATCGGGTCATGTCTTCTAGAAACATGTTTTGCCTTTCAAATTACATTGACTGACAAAACAAGTGAAGCGCTCAGAAGGGAAGGAGGAAACGAAATGAAAGTTGCACGAGATTTGGCACGTAGGAAATCCGCAGCAGAGATACATGATGATTAATTTAGAGATCTGGAGCTCATACTGGCCATAGGAGTACCTGAGCATCACGCATACACGTGCCGTCTCTGGACGGGTATTGTCCTGTTGGAAAATGGCACCTCAATACTGCCACGTGAAAAATAGCGTGTGAGGATGCAAGATGTCTGTGACATATCTACTGCCATCAGGGTTCCCTCAAATACTATCACCCGTGACCTGAAATCATACCCGAGGATTCCCCTCATCCTGACGCAGCAGTAACAGCGCTGTGCCCCTAAAAATATCGGAAGTATGGCACCTCATGTAGCTTCTATACTCACCGAAGAGGTCATTCGCGGTAACATACAAACGTGAGTCATCACTGAACACAATGCGATACCATTCATCAGCAGGCCATGCTTCCCGGTCACAATACCACACCAAATACAGCAGACTATTGTGATAACGGCAGCCTGTTGCTAGTCTCTGACCAGTGGCGCAGAATGGCCCAGAATTTCCAGGGAGTACATTTCTTGTTCTCGAATAGCAGGTGCAGAGTGAAAGGATGTGCTTGGAGCGCAATACGGCCAACCTTCCTTATGGTGATCAGACGTTGTCGACCAGAATGTAGAGGACGATTATACCTGTCCTCACTTTCCCATGCAGCCCAGCGTCGGGGCACTGTCAGAACCAAATTCCCCACAAATGTTGAAACTGTACGATTCGACCAGCCGGCCAAATGGATACCCACAATGAGAACCCTTTGAAACTCTTATCAGGTGCTGATAATGCTATCCCTTATGAGTACACGGCGCCTCCGTCTCATTCACAGTGATCAGTCGGCATCTGACACTGTTCCCTTTCCTTTCCTGGCGTGGTAACAAGAATAATTCAGTCTGAGGAGCGTTGTACCTGTCACAATGCATTCCAGCTCTCATAATTGACATATCTTCCGATGGCGTGTACGTGCACGAAATTACATTGACATCCGACAACGTTTTCTGGATGCTTTAATTTTTTTGTTATGCTGCATATAAAATGACCAAGTGACTATCTAAATGACACAACCCAGTAAGTTATCAAATTGAACATGTGATTTCCTGTAAGATTAAAATCCTTTGTTTAATTTTTAATGTCTCACTTCTGAATCAGTTCTTTCAGTAAATATGCTGGAAACATTTTCGTCGAGTAATGTACGTTGAGACACTCTGTTCTCCTGTGAAATAACTAATCCTTTCACACTCCAGATTTTAATGACTTCTCTGTTGACTACTTGGAAGACAACTCCCTGCAGGAGATTGTAAACGCCATAATCACCGCACAGTGGAGAGAACGCTGCTTAAAGAGTCATCTGTTTTCCCAGTTTGTTTCCTTTGTAGTTACAGATAATCGAGAAAGTTACTGACTTCGAACTGGAACAACAACAGCGTGTTCCTTTTGTATGGAGACAGCTGCAACAGACGTACGAGTATTTCATTGCCGCAATTTTTTTAAGAGTCATGGTCTACTGTTGGACAGATATTTACACTGGTGTGCAAAACTTAAGGACGAAAGTAACTTTCGCATGATGTGTAACTGCCAAGTAACATTGCTCTATGAAATTTGGATCATTCATAGAAATAACTGCTACAGTGTACTACAGTAAGTAACCGAAATGAATACGAATGAGACGAACATAAATTACTTTTGCAATCAAAGACAAAAATTGCTCTTAAAACATGGCGATTTACAACGGTCCCCTGGATGTTACAAAAAGCGGGACATTGTTCTTAATAGGGTGTGTTGTCACCAAGGATAGCAGAGCATGCTCTGCATAGTGCTCCCATCCTAGCCGCAATGTTGGAAAGAATTTATTATGATAGGGCGTTCCATTCTTCCACCAGCACGGTTGACAACAGCTGTACGGACGTTAGTAAATGTGGACGTGCTGCAGTACACCTCTTCACTGTATCCCACACGTTCCCGATGCGATTTCAGTCTGATGAACACGCAGCCAGTCTATTCGCCGAATATCTCTCGTTCCAAAAGCTCCACAATCTGCGCTGTTCAATGCGGCCATGGGTTTTCATCCTTAAAAAAGGAGTCAGAGCAGAATGCACCTCTGAACAGACGCACTTGGGGAAAGAGTACATTGTCAGAATAACGTTGACAGTTCAGTGTACCGTACTCAAAGACCTGGAGTTCAGTACGTCCATGCAACAATATTACCAACCCCAAAGCAATAACACCTGGACCACCAAAATGACAACGTTCGACAATGGTTCAAATGGCTCTGAGCACTATGGGACTTGACATCTGTGGTCATCAGTCCCCTAGAACTTAGAACTACTTAAACCGAACTAACCTAAGGACATCACACACATCCATGCCCGAGGCAGGATTCGAACGTGCGACTGTAGCAGCCACGCGGTTCCGGGATGAAGCGCTTAGAACCGCTCGGCCACCGCGGCCGCCACGTTCGACAATGCAGTAGTCGTCCACAACTAACTGTAGCTCATCGTGGCTGGCCACCTCCTCTCCATCGGACAGCAGCGACTGTGGTTTGGAACGCTCCCAATGAAAGGGAAACAATGCTGTGAGCAATACCGAACCCTCATTGGCCACTCTTCGACTTCTTCAATTTCCCGATGAGTCTTCCCTGTGTGAAGTCATCCAAAACATGTCTCCGGGCCATATTGTAATGAAGAACAGTGCAATGTACCCCGCTCTCTGATTGACACACAGTGTCTTCTTCCGTTCCTTGAACTGCCTCATGTTGTGAGCCAGCCCCATTTGGCGCTATAGTCATTCTGACCTAGCGCCATGCAGCGTCATTTTCTGTGTATGGCTGGGAGACCTACGGCAACAGGCTCCCGCACATTTATTAATTTCCACCTAGTTGTTAATATGTAGTGTTACTATATCTTAAGTTTGGCAGAGAAACGTAATACCGTGCCGCATTCGCCTTCCGACTCGTGTTACTGTTCTTCAAAAATGTTTCGTATTTGTTATAAGTAGATTGTCAAAAGCGCCAACAGCCTTGCAGCAGTGATACACCGGTTCCCGTCAGATCACCGTAGTTAAGCGATGTCGGGCTGGGCTAGCACTTGGATGGGTGACCATCCGGTCTGCCGAGCGGTTGGCAAGCGGGGTGCACTCAGCCCTTGTGAGGCAGAACGAGGAGCAACTTGATTGAGAAGTAGTGGCTCCGGTCTCGTAAACTGACGTACGGCCGGGAGAGTGTTGTGCAGACTACGTACCCCTCCATATCGCCATTCAGTGACGCGTCTGGGCTGAGGATGACACGGCAGCCGGTAGGTGCCGGCGGGCCTACCAATGCCTGTTCCGACGGAGTTTAGTTTAGTTTAGCGTATCAAAAGTTCTAGTTCATTGCTTTTCATTGACACAGTAAATCGCAAAAACAGCAGTAATTTTGAAAACCTGAAAGTAATTATTCGCGAAATATGAGTGTTTATTGCTGCAGTCGTGTAAAATATAAGTACCACAGGTAAATCAATGGCATTGCCCTCCGTTCGTGAGGTCTAACATGGAAAACATCTGCATGTTTGATGAGTAGTAACTTTCTCCACGACAATTGGTGTAATTATTTCGAGGCAACATTTACAACACCAAAGGGAGATCACTGTCAGCTAGAAGAGTATTCAAACGCAAACAGAAGTGAAGAATTACTTATAAACTGCGCATTGCGGTGGTAACGAGTTCTAATCACAGGCGTGAAAGTCACAGGCTTCAACCAAGAACTTGTAATGGGCGACGATATACAATATTTACATGTATGTCCTTGAAGTAGCAGGACGTAGCCTTAACCCATTATGTCTGCTGTTGCTGCAGCCAATGGAAGGACTATACAGCCGAGTTATTTGTGCTTCTTGAATCTAGTATCTATTCGAAGGCATCAGCTCTTCCTGTCTTGCTCTCTCGTCATCACAGAAAGGAAAGTACATAGATACTTACCAATAAGTAAACTCGTTTGCAGGGCAATAGAGGAACATTTTCTTGGCAGATAAATTATAGTTTATCCTACGAACTGATTGCAAAATATATTTTGATTTGGTGAGCAGACGTAGACTTTTCTCATCCACCAACATCACAGAAAAAGTTGCGTTCATACAAGTTATTGTGTGGTGGTATGTGTTTAGAGCTTAAAGAAATACCGGAAGTATCAATGATGTCATTCATACGGATTTGCGTAATTGTAGTTCTTCCTGGAAAGGCGTGAAGGTCCTGTATTCACCCATAATCCTCATACCTTTCCACGTGGAATTTCGAATGTGCCGGTCAACGTATACAGCCGACATTCTGGGCGCTTATACGAGTAACTATCCTCCTCAGGGTGCAATACGCAGTCGACGACAAGTTTACTGGAGCTGAAAATTCGGTACAGAAAAGAATCGGGCACGAAATAGTCTATCTTTTTCGGAACAAGCATCCCAGAATCCGCCAGAAGTTTGGGAAAATCTAAATCTGTGAGGCCGTAAGGGGAACTTCAGGTGCGTTCCTACCGAATGCTTTTCCGTAGCCACTGCGCCACCTCATGTGGTACTGCAGTACTCTCAGCGTCTGCTGAGTGCAAAGCCTGATGAACATCAGAAAAGAATTCTGACTTTGCCTTTGTTTCGTTGACATTTTGAGAAGCGGGTACCTTTAGCATGAAGAAATTGAGTCGACACACCTATGAGCTATTCTAATTGAGGTTTCCTTTGTTTTCCCTCGTTTCCCCCTTGCTTTTCCAACGTTAAGCTGGAAAACGCTAATAAATCTTCAGAAACGTCCCAAGCTATTTCCTCACCATCTCTTGCCTTTATAATTAGCTGAAATGATCTCTGTCGAGCAGTAGTCTCGAATATAATCAGCATTTGCAAGTATCTTGATTCCAACGTAGTTAATGTTATAACAGGATAGTTGTTGAGTTATGGAAATGTACTCGTAATACGTTAGTAATATATATTTACCCTCGTGTTTTTTCACCTGCAAAGGATTCATAGTAACAATTTTTCTCAAATTTACTCGAGTTTATTGTCGTTGTAACAAAGGACGACCCTTACCACTATATGAATACTATCCTTCTACTTTCTACAGGAATTCCTTTGTCTGATGACAAATTCAGTGTGCTCTAATAGGTTCTAGAAGCGGTACTCGGTTTTCCGAGGCAAGTGCAACGCTGATGCATTAGGTACCAGGAAGCAGAATCGGCCTATGCAGATTTTTTTTTTTTTTAAATATGGGACTTAACTTCTGAGGTCATCAGTCCCCTAGAACTTAGAACTACTTAAACCTAACTAACCTAAGGACAGCACACACATCCATGCCCGAGGCAGGATTCGAACCTGCGTCCGTAGCGGTCGCGCGGTTCCAGACTGTAGCACCTAGAACCGCTCGGCCACTCCGGCCGGCTATGCTGAATTAAATTTATATATGAACATTCAGAATTTAACGCACGTCAACATCGAAGTCAGCTGAAACAGCAGTCGCTTCGTCGGAGAATGATGAATGAAATCTATTGCATGAGCGTATGCCACCGCGAGCGGAGTCCGTTTCAGTAACAGTTTTATGTATGTGTGACCGCTCACAGTGTACGGCAGGCAGCCTTCAACGGTGAGATGCATTACGGAGAAGTATTGTGGCACGTCCACATGTACTGACGACCATTCTGCAATTGTCTACCGTACTGGCGGAGGCCTGGAACACCTTCCCACAAGAACTCCTTATCAGTCGTGTGACCAGGAAGGGAGCACGTACATTGCCGTCCGCGATGACGACGCACGCTTTAAAGAACCATGTTCCACCTTTTGTAACGTCAGTGGGAACGTAATAATTCGCTGTGACTAAAGTATAATTAGTTCTTGGAATAAAAGTGTCATTTCTCTTAGTCTCATTGCATATTTCTTTCGCCGGCCGGGTCGCAGGTCCGCAGGTTCGAGTCCTGCCTCGGGCATGGATGCGTGTGATGTCCTTAGGTTAGTTAGGTTTACGTAGTTCTAGGGGACTGATCCTTAGAAGTTAAGTCCCATAGTGCTCAGAGCCATATTTCTTTCAGTTATTTATTGTATTGTACTATACTGTAGCAGTACTTTACGGTCTACGTTTCGTCGATCTATGTCACACATCTTACGAAAGTCACTTCCACCCTTAAGCATTGTAGATCAGTGTACAAAGCATCGACACTGATGGTGTGTAGCTCAATACGGGTGGACGAATTCCCCGTAGCTCTCTGACAGTGGTTAGTGACCTGTTAGCTAGGTGGGTGAATATCTCTCCAAGTGCGCTGGGGATCGAGGTAATAGAGGTAGCCGTGGAGAACGCACAGCGCACTGGACGGCTCTCGAACACGGAACTACGCTGCCACTGTAAGCCCCGGAATGCAACACATAGTTCCTCACTCCGCAACAGTGCCTACTCCAGCATACTGAATACCAGCAACCAGCGCACAACCGTCTCGCAGCTCAGCTAACATTAGCGCCTGAAAACAGATGAAACCCGAAGTGTATTGCCTGTGAAGCTTCCTTTCAAGCTCCAGGAGGATCACCAAAGTGACAGTCTTCTATGTTCTTCAGACATAGTCGCTTCGCATCAGGTTTTTACATACTTATTACCAATTAGTTACACAGTAGTTTACGTACTCAATGTCCGCCTGCTTAGCTGAGTGGTAGCGTGCTTGCCTCCCATGCACTGGCCCCAGGTTCGATTCCCGGCCGGGTTGGAGATTTTCTCCGCTCGTAGACTGGGTGTTGTGTTGTCCTCATCACAATTTCATCCTCATTGTGGCCGAGCGGTTCTAGGCCCTTCAGTCTGGAACTGCGCGACCGCTACAATCGCAGTTTCGAATCCTGTCTCGGGAATGGGTGTGTGTGATGTCCTTGGGTTACTTAGGTTTAAGTAGTTCTAAGTTCTAAGGGGGACTGGTGACCTATGATTTAAGTCCCATAGTGCTCAGAGCCATTTGAACCATTTGAACCTCATCATCGGCCGCAAGTCGCCCATTGTGGCGCCGCATGAAATGAGATGCACTTGGCGCCCCAACCCGAATGGTACCTCCCCGTCAACAGTGCCATACGATCATTTCGTTATACGTACTGAATTAATATTCAGGTGATGTGTTATTCGTATTCCCGCCAGGACATAACGATTTTGATTTTCTACAGCTTCCGCATAACACTTCAGGGGAATATCGTTGTAGCTTTTTCAAAAAATGCCGTTGACGTCGAAGGCATCTCGAAATACAAGACACCTCTCTTTCTTCTTAACAGGTTTCCGAATACCTAATTACCCGTAACACAATTCCGTAACTACAGATACTACGTTTGAAAACATTTCTGGAGAGTCTACTGCACATAGCGTGTGACATCAGGCTATACATATTAGAAAGTATCTAAACTAGACATAAAGCGTCAACACATAGACGTTTGCTCTCAGACTGAGTTGGTCAAATCTGAAAAAGCATTATTACAGACAGCGACATGCTCGTGTGTTGTAACTAGGTAAGTTGAAACGTAGCGTTACTGTTTGTGTCTGAGTAATTCGTAATCCACCAGTTCGTCTCACTGCGACGATTGACTAATGAACAAAGACACAGCACACAATGGTCTCACAAGGGCCAAGTAGGTAGTTTTCGGTAACTGCATAGAGTAACGAATACGTGTCCCAGTACATTATCCTTGATGTGGCCCTGTGTCGGTAACGGGTAATGACAAGGCACATGGCCTTGTACCTGCTCGGGCGAATCGGTAGCGACACGGAGTAATGAACAAGTAGTAGTAGTCCTATTCGTCCGTAGATAAAATTTGAAAGGATATCTTGAAATTACGTTCTGTTATTTCTGATACTATTTTTTTTTGTTTTTTTTTTTGCTACTGTGAGTTCGATCTTGCTATGCGCGCACCTGGCAACCTAGCAGAGGTCATAATATAAAGTAACGTATGCATTTGGTATGAAAAAGAATTATTAGTGTGGTGTCACCGCCAGACACCACACTTGCTAGGTCGTAGCCATTGACTTAGCTGAAGGCTATTCTAACTATCTGCGCGGCAAAGGAGCGAGGCTTCGTCAGTACAGTCGCTAGCTACGTCGTCCGTACAACTGGGGCGAGTGCTATCCCGTATCTCGTGACCTGCCTTGTGGTGGCGCTCGGTCTGCGATCCCTGACAGTGGCGACACGCGGGTCCGACATGTACTAATGGACCGCGGCCGATTTAAAACTACCACCTAGCAAGTGTGGTGTCTGGCGGTGACACCACAATTAGAAACGTGGAACTCATTTTTTTGGCGCGACCTGCAAACAGCTTCAGCAGTGATGCAGTAATAATAACAATATGGTTTTAAAATTAGAGGTTTCAATGTTGACCTACTTGTTTGATTCAACAAATAAAATAGCGAAAAATCTTGGATGAAAACAATAGATGATTAAGTGACGAGTATGAACGTTAAAATAGGTGGTTTCATTGATGCGTTTTCTCAATACAATAGTAATTTACAGGCGGGTCTTTGCTTTTGAAAAAAAGTGAAAACATGAGATATTGGAAAGCTACTCAGCTGAGGTCAGGGTACACTTCAACACATATTCTTGTCGTTCATTAATATCCGCAGTAACACTTATACTGATATAATAAATTATGAAGCGTACTGGCTATAGAGGTTCGAGCTGTCATTTAAAGACCGGAAGGGGTGAAAGAAGCAATAAATAACGGATAAAAATTTTAGAACCAAGACTTTTTTTAAATTCAAGCGTTTGCTAGTTGAAAAACAACTAAACAAAGTAGCATATGTATTAATTTATAGGCTACAATTCAACGGTACTCCCGAGTCAAAGCAGAAGATATCACAGGGGATGTTGTATGTAGCTTCGTTTTATTTTAAGAATTCTTCTATAAAAGGACCCGTTTTCAGTGAATCTTTAATGTACAGATGGCTGCAAATAGAATGTTGCTTCTGCAAATAAGCTATCCTACAAAAACAATCAAATACGACTCTTTACCTCAAGGACTGTGAAATGAAAAATGATGTGTTTTTACCTGTTTTCCATCGACCAATTTTGTCACTTATTAATACCCACAGTAATAATTGTACTGATATATTAAATTATGAAGTGTACTGCATGTAGAGTTTAAAGCTGTTATCTGAAGACTGGAAGAGATGAAAGAAGCAGTAAGTGATAGGTAAAAATCTTACAAAATACTGGGGAGCGAACGCCATATATTTTATTTTGTATTCAAGCATTTTCTTAGGAACGGTGTGTCTGCGGGTAAACTATAAACGAAGAGTTTGTAACGGGAACATTACTCGACAGTACCGAATACTTGCGGTTTAAATTTACGTCAGTACGTTTACATTCGTAAATATAAACCTTATCGGTTTAGTCTGCAAATTAGGGAGATCAGCCAGCGTCTTTCGAACGCACACTTCTAGTTAACAACTGTTCTGTTGTATGGAGTTGCTAGAGTTTACTCTTCTTAGCCATTTCTTATACTCGACTACGCTTATTGGGAAGATGTTTCTGCTTTCCATCTCATGAATTTTAGACACAGAGATTTACAAATGAAATCACACAGAAACAAGTACAGAATAATATTCAAACGAATCATGACTTGCCCTTCGTAATATGATAGATGTTCTGACGACAAGAAATACGTCCTGCCGCAGCAAATAATAAACACAGAAAGGGTCGATGTCTACTGTGTTTCCACCACGATAAGGTCAATAGTGCAAGGATAGATACTTAGAAAGAACGGTAATAACGAAAGAAAAGAAAGAGAAAGATTTAAGACCGACACTCAGTTGTGTGTCACAACTCTCATACTAACTAGGCATATTACTATCGAAACCGCGTACCATGAGGAAACCAAATTCGACGCTTTTTTTCGTTTTTCGTTCTCCATTCGAAACAGTAGAACGGGCTGTTTTAGGTTCGGACCAGTATACACTCACGCTTCTTCACAGCCAGTTCCCAATTTGAATGAACAGAAGTTGGTTATCAGTTCCCAAATTTAACTGACTCCCAATAAAACCTAGACAAAAATTAAAATTACGTGTGTTGTATGTGTGCGTATGTCTCACTGAAGATGTCGAAATCGACGCTAAGTTTATGGATGTAAACATAGTGGGAGCGAACGTTACGACTGCAAGTAACTTGATCTCAAATCCTTAGCAATAAACAAAGCGAAAACCGTCTTATGCACAACACATACACAGAGTTCCAAATCGAAATCCAGGTACAGAAAACAAGGAAAATCAGCATTCCTGGTGAGTGTAACGTGGCCACTACGTTCACCAGACATAGACCCTTGGGGGGGGGGGGGGGGGGGGCTATCTAAAGGATAAAATGTTCAGCTCAGCATTTCTTGATGTGCAAACACTTACGATGCAAATATAAGCTGCTGTAGTGGCGGAGACGGAAGAAATGTTGCCAAGGACATGGAGAAAAATTGAGTGTCGCGTAGGTGTTCTACGAGCGACAAACGGAGGACATGTTGATGTGTATCCATATAAAATCTTAATGAGATAAGCGACCATTAGCAACAAACCTGATAGGTGTATCTAGCAAAGTACCTTACAAATAAATGTCTGTTATCAGTGAAAGACTTCCTGCTCACCCTAATTTAACGATTGGCGTATTGAAAATGCAGCAGTAAGAAACGAACTGCCGATTCAGTCGGTGGTGTGAGTCTTGAATTACCTGCTCGTCGCCACTCTTTGAATCGGTGTATCTCTGGAGTGGTGGGATATTAGGGACAGTATAAAAACCACCGTCTCAATTTCTTTTTACAGCTCAAAACTAATTTCAGAAATGGCTCTGAGGACTATGGGACTTAACTTCTGAGGTCATCAGTCCCCTAGAACTTAGAACTACTTAAACACTGCGGCCGGCGGTGTCTTTATCATCCTACAGCGAAGTACTATGGGGCAGCAAATGAAGCACCGTGCCCTTGCTCAGTAAGAGAAGCGTACAAATCCTCACTCGCTTGTAAGAAACTAGGTTTTCGTTCTCGAATGCAGTCAGAGAAGTGGTACACAGGAGTGAATAAATTTTCTAACTTTTCTCTTTAAGCGGAGGTAACAACTTCATAAAAGTAGCGCAGTCGTGTTTTTCGTGGTCCTTGGAAATGGTACACAGAGAAAGTAAGACAGCGCAGTTAGACAGTCGGGTCCCCAGCGGGCACTTTTTCGCGGACCGCAGCCCCTGGAGTTCGGGTCGGTAACTCAGGCGCACGGCTGCGTGAACCGCCGAGTGCCGTGCGAGTGCAGACCCCTGGCGCCTCCCGAGCCATCTTCAGCAGCACGCCGGCGCACGTGGCGGCCGTAAACAGTACGTGTTACGCGACCACATCTGCTTGCAGCGCTAAGCGCCCCAAGGCCGTTCTAAGTGCGGCCTGCCGTTACCTGTGCCTACAGTATGACCCGCCGAGCAAGTGGTGGCCTCCGAGACCTGCTGTGGTGGCCGGGTACGTTAATTATCGAGAAACTACTATGCTAAGGCGGGCCATACTCGCAAACAAGAAAGAGATCTTATCGCCGGGCGCTGTACGTGCGCTCCTTATGAGGCCTTCCACCTACCCTTCCCTGAGTTATATCATCACATTTTGCGTCCATATAGGCTATACGACGCAAGAATATAGCATTAACTATAGCAGAATTCACACTAAAATTGCCAGATAAATGGTAACATATTTTCCACCTGTCTCACGAATTACTCTGCGGTTATAATTTAAGTGCAGTTACTCACATCGGTCCAGTGTGGGCTGGACCAATTTCCGTCCCATTCAGATAAGTCTTTCGTAGTGTGGTTTAGCAGTTTATAACGACGACGGGCACATACCCCAAGCGTACAAGTAATACCATAGTAATCTGGTGCCAAAGTTTAAACGACGTCGTGTTTTGTCTTCCAGCAAACTCTCCTTATCCACCAATACACCAGAATCATTTATCCAACACTGCGTTTGTCCAGTATTAATTGATGGTTCACGTTTCACAGGTGATTCATTAACTGCATTGTTGCAACGATTCTACTTGTCTTTAGTAGAAGCCGGGGGGAGACGATGCCTCAGTTTACGGGAAAGCTGGTTATCAGCTCTGCGCTGGTTGTTGATAACTCTTGAGCTTTGTTGTACAAGGCTCATATTCTCCGCAATTTTGGACCCACAACAGTACCAGAAATTCAGCGACACATTCCCCGCCAAATCCGTATCGATCGTCACTTAATGGCACGGACAAGTAAACTGTTGGCAAATGTCGTGGCCGATGAGGAAGTTACGAGTTTTAAAAGCATAAGTAACTAGCTAACAGAGTAACAGTGCAGTCCTCTCTGATTACTACAACGACACCATAAACAACAATAGAAATTATAACTCCGCAGTTACGTTGAAAAAACTTGACACTCCGTTTTTTTAAAGTGTTTCTGGTACTTTTCACTTGCGCTACTGTATGGTGAATGCCCTGTCGTGCTTTTAACTAAAGATAACCAGTCATTATGTAAACAAGACTAAAGGAAGAAGACTGAAGTCAGTAAAAAAGTTACTACGAAGGTTGGAACCTGAATAGTGGCAACTGTTTGTTCACAAGCGATACAAAAGAGTTACATGTTTGCACCTGTTACTGTCCTTCAAAGTAGTCACCAGTGTTGTGTAGAACTCGTTACCAGCGATGTGGAAGGCGTAGTACACTGTTAGCAGAGCCTGTTCTGTTGATGGTGCAAATGGAGCGGTCTGCTGCCTGTCGAATCTCTGGAAATGTTTTGAAACAAATGCCACGGACTGGTTCCTTCATCTACGGATTCAAATCAAAGTCACAAGGACTTAAGTCCCGGGAGTATGGTGGATGGTACAGTACTTCCCAGTTCCATTGACTAAACAGAGCAACCACAGCTTGCACTGTATGCGCCCGCTCATTGTCATGAAGAATAATGGGTGGGTTGCGCAGAAAGTGTTGCCCCTTCTTTCGCAAAGCTGGTGACAGGTGATGCTCCAAAAACAAACAGTAATACGGTGCATTGACGCTCTGCTGTGGAGGAACGTAATGCATTAGGATAACACCATCACAGTCGTACACGGGAATCACCATAACTTTAGACCACTTCATTCGCACCATCAACAGAACAGGCTCTGCTAACAATATACTACGCCTTCCACATAACTGGCAACGGGTTCTACACGACACTGGTGACTACTTTGAAGGACAGTAACAGGTGCAAACATGTAACTCTTTTGTTGCCACTATTTAAGTTCCAACCCTCGTATATTAGATAATACTGAATTAATGGACCTATTTCACCAAGAAGTATATCTCAACCACTAACATTACTGCGTACTTCATCTTCGACGAGAGAAACATAATATTTCGTAGTTGGAAACATTGTTCCATTCCTTGGAACGTGAGCAGAGGCCGATCGATCGCGATTGTTAAGACAGTCGTGTTAGGACATACGTGTGTTACACCTTGTCAAGTCAATCTGTTTATGGTTTTCCGTCATTTCCCAAAATCCTATGTTCATGGTTGTTTCTTAAGTAGGGTACGACCGCTTCGTGAACCAGTGCTCCATCTCCAGTGACTTCATAATCGATCACACGTTAAACTGCAATCTTTTTTTCATTCCGAAGGTCCCTGGCATCAGAGATTCACGAAGAGTTAAGGAAAATCATGTAGGTTACCTAGAGGCATTGTAATGGGTTCAGTGACGTTTTAGATACAAAACAGTCTCCGCGCATCCCGAAAGTTAGTGAAAGATTAGAAAAACTAAATAAAAAGCGATCAATGCCTCTAGAAGAGACAATTTACTATCGTAATTCTTTCGTTAATATGTCAGACTACTTC
Organism: Schistocerca serialis cubense; assembly: GCF_023864345.2. NCBI lineage: Eukaryota > Metazoa > Arthropoda > Insecta > Orthoptera > Acrididae > Schistocerca > Schistocerca serialis. The sequence goes on from NC_064638.1 coordinate 414,628,806, forward strand.
AATAAAAAATGTCTCTCCTGTAGAGGTTTGGATCTCGATGGTGCAATGCGTGTAGTCGCCAGATTTCCTACGATGAACATCTCGAATCGCCGTTCTTGCATATGTCCCTGTTGAAGACGACTGAACCAGCTGACCTTACTTGTCCATCGCAATTGACAGTTACGATTACAGTCATCTTAGGTGTATCGTGTTTGGACCACAGGGCAATCTAACGAATTATTCATCAAATTGAGTACTCCTATGGAATCACGTAGGCCGTCGTGTCAGTATATATTCAGGAGATTGCCCGGCCGCCCAAACCCCGGGAGTCGCATAAAGCACTTACACTTTGGCCAGGGACCTGTGGTTTCTACAGTACGCGTCTCTAAAGCTGTGGGCTGACCTCGTAAATTAATCGATCATCGGAACATCGTGGAGGCTGATTACTTGTCTGTCGGCTACGGTGTTTGCAGAACACTTGTCCCTGCGATAAGATGAAGATCGTTGTAAATTTCGCGCTGAATTTCTGATACTGTCGTGGCTCCCAGATTGCATGGAACGGAAGCCTTACACAGTAGAAGCAGGAAGCTGTTTGAAACGAGCTCTGGGGTGACTACCAGCTTTTCAGTGAACTACAGGACCAGCTTATACCGGCCTCTGCTAAAACCGAATCGACGCAACAGCACAGTTCAAGCATTCTGTCTATCAACGTTGTAAAAACCCTGTCTTAGACGAATGATTCTGACGCAGTGGAGGATAAACAGAGTTTAAGGAACTGTAGTAGGACAGTTCTCAACATCGTGAAGGAGTTACGATATCCTAGGTGTATGGAAGAGTCACTGTTATACATATTTCTCTTACTTAATAGGTATGAAAGGAAATCTAGGAAAACAGAAAACACCCTTCTACGTAGCATTTGTTTTATTCCTCTTGTTCTATAATGAATTTTACCTTCCTGTGATTCGTTATGGTGTTAACAGATTATATTTTAATCTAGTTTCATCACTGACAAACATATCACATCCAAAAAACTAGGCCATCATGTAATGTATACAGAGTGATGATGACAAGGTGGTAGACTTTGTGGGGAATAAATGACACTCGTTATTCGATTTAGCTTTTCCCGGACAAAGAAACCTCGTACATTTCTAGCCTTATTAGGAGGTGCAATTTAACAGTTGTCTATATATCACCCTATACGGAAGCAAAATGGCACAGTTTTCCACTGTGGGGTGCTATGTTGTGTGCAGGTTCATCAGTTAATACACTACGTTATAATTAACTGTTTTCTTCTTACATGTTATGTTTCGTGCGTCTCATGTAAATACTACGAATGATTTAAGGCACAATATGTAATGGTAGTTTGACTATTCAGTAACGAACTAACACGAAGTATGCTTTCTTTCGGACAGTTAATGCATTTTAATATCAAAGTAATCAGACACAAATCCAAAATCGACATAGAAGTGTACTCATGGATCGATTAATATTTTTCTCTAGCGTCGTTAGCGCTAAATGAGGAATGGTTTCTTGGAGAAAGAGACATAGTCCTATGCAGTGTCCAGCAGTTGGTTGAAACAAGATTTTGTGGTGAACTGCGAAGCTGGCATTCCTAATCAGCCTTTGCCTATTCGTTCTGGATCGGATCGGCATTACTAGCAGGCAGGATTTGGCACTGAACCAAGGGGTACACATGGACTCCTCGTCCTTTAAGACCACGACGGCACGAGATATAGAACACGTGCCCGGCGTACGTTAAGCCTAGGAGAGACAATTTTACTATCTCTACTTCAAAGTACTCAGTCTAACATTTCTGTAGGATAATCTTAAATATCTAAGGCCAAAAGTGGATTAGACCACCGCTGCTCCCAAACACGATTACAGTGCTTGATAATAATAATTACTCCGCCTACTCGGTGCTGTGGGTGCTTTCAAAGAGAGAGATAAAGAGAGATAACGTTCTGCGTATAGTTCATCCAGCGACGTGATGTTGTTCTCCGCATACTTGTGCCCTCCCAACGAATCACATATGCAGGTCGGAAATCTACAGTTATGATACAAACAATGCAGTCTTTCTAGGCTAAAAGATTTCATACACTCCGGGAAATTGAAATAAGAACACCGTGAATTCATTGTCCCAGGAAGGGGAAACTTTATTGACACATTCCTGGGGTCAGATACATCACATGATCACACTGACAGAACCACAGGCACATAGACACAGGCAACAGAGCATGCACAATGTCGGCACTAGTACAGTGTATATCCACCTTTCGCAGCAATGCAGGCTGCTATTCTCCCATGGAGACGATCGTAGAGATGCTGGATGTAGTCCTGTGGAACGGCTTGCCATGCCATTTCCACCTGGCGCCTCAGTTGGACCAGCGTTCGTGCTGGACGTGCAGACCGCGTGAGACGACGCTTCATCCAGTCCCAAACATGCTCAATGGGGGGCAGATCCGGAGATCTTGCTGGCCAGGGTAGTTGACTTACACCTTCTAGAGCACGTTGGGTGGCACGGGATACATGCGGACGTGCATTGTCCTGTTGGAACAGCAAGTTCCCTTGCCGGTCTAGAAATGGTAGAACGATGGGTTCGATGACGGTTTGGATGTACCGTGCACTATTCAGTGTCCCCTCGACGATCACCAGTGGTGTACGGCCAGTGTAGGAGATCGCTCCCCACACCATGATGCCGGGTGTTGGCCCTGTGTGCCTCGGTCGTATGCAGTCCTGATTGTGGCGCTCACCTGCACGGCGCCAAACACGCATACGACCATCATTGGCACCAAGGCAGAAGCGACTCTCATCGCTGAAGACGACACGTCTCCATTCGTCCCTCCATTCACGCCTGTCGCGACACCACTGGAGGCGGGCTGCACGATGTTGGGGCGTGAGCGGAAGACGGCCTAACGGTGTGCGGGACCGTAGCCCAGCTTCATGGAGACGGTTGCGAATGGTCCTCGCCGATACCCCAGGAGCAACAGTGCCCCTAATTTGCTGGGAAGTGGCGGTGCGGTCCCCTACGGCACTGCGTAGGGTCCTACGGTCTTGGCGTGCATCCGTGCGTCGCTGCTGTCCGGTCCCAGGTCGACGGGCACGTGCACCTTCCGCCGACCACTGGCGACAACATCGATGTACTGTGGAGACCTCACGCCCCACGTGTTGAGCAATTCGGCGGTACGTCCACCCGGCCTCCCGCATGCCCACTATACGCCCTCGCTCAAAGTCCGTCAACTGCACATACGGTTCACGTCCACGCTGTCGCGGCATGCTACCAGTGTTAAAGACTGCGATGGAGCTCCGTATGCCACGGCAAACTGGCTGACACTGACGGCGGCGGTGCACAAATGCTGCGCAGCTAGCGCCATTCGACGGCCAACACCGCGGTTCCTGGTGTGTCCGCTGTGCCGTGCGTGTGATCATTGCTTGTACAGCCCTCTCGCAGTGTCCGGAGCAAGTATGGTGGGTCTGACACACCGGTGTCAATGTGTTCTTTTTTCCATTTCCCGGAGTGTATTTTGGATTAGTGATAAATAATCTGGCCTCCCAACACCAATTCATTTTCAATATATACTGGTCAGGCACCACTAATAAATCGCGAACGTAACTATCCCTACTCAGTACAGTATGATCTTCGTATTACAGATCCGGCGACTGAGCCGAGGAAAGCCTCCGTAAGAGATAATTTGGTTTCCAAATATATGTGACACCACGTGCACTGTTGTCTGTACGGTTTGAGTATGTTAGTCGCTTAGTACATCGTGTTTCCTGAGAGGTAACTGCACTTATATTATATGAAAAACGTTGTAAGATTACAGCGTCTATTTTTTTACATACTTTTTGCTTATTTTGTTTAGAGCTTGGTAAGCAGTTGATTCTCGTAGACTAGAGTGCTGGGCCTTATTTGTGAGACGCAAGAGTCTTCCATGCGGACGATTCATCTCGCCTCCTGAAGTCGCAGCTTCAGAATTTTCGGTAGAATGAGAGAGACATTTCTGCCATTGCTATTTCGTTGTCACAGTTTCAGAACGATAGTGGGCAGAGGGCTCTTGAAAAGTATGGCGCTGGGGCGTAATGCTACCGAATTTATGTATAAGAGAACGGATAGTACGGCACAGAGATAGGAATTCGATTAGAAATAACTCGAAGGTAATAGCAGCTGGTGGTAGCGACTGTAATGCCAGAAGTACAAACGTAAGTGTCGCAACTCCATGCCTTTTAATCAATTTGTAATGCTGGATAGACTCTATTCACGAAACTATCAAGAAAGTAAGCAAAAGTAGTAATGGATCAACGAGCAGAGAGCATTTAATGGGAAGACAAAGTGCTATTATAGCAGGGAGACGTAGATAAGAAAGCGAAATCAACAAATAAAATATATAACTAGCTCCTCGTCCAGGCCGTGGAGGCCTAAGGGATGTCTACTGGCAGTCGTGTCATCCTCTGCGTTGGGGCGTCATGCGGATCCAGTATGCAGGGAGATGTAATCAGCACACCGCTCTCCTGGCAGTTTTGTACTGTCCAGACCGTGGAGCCGCTGCTACTCGGTCAAGTAGCTCCTCAGTTGGCTTCACGAGGATGAGTGCACGTAGTACCCGTCTTCCCTTCAATGAAAAATTCTTGGCAGTACCAGGAATCGAACCCGGGTAATCCACATGGTGACCATATACGCAGACACTAAACGAAGGAGGCAGATAAATGAAATACATCACCGTCTGACGTATGCTGTTTAACACACGCTCCAGTCGTGACCACCGCCGAAGTTCCACGGCAGTATGCAATAACCACTTACAAATAACAGGTGGCAGCACTAGCAGTGGAGAGTAAACGAAACGACTCGGGAGAATGAAGACAACAGTGCAGTCCTTTTCACGATGTGAAAACGATTTAGCTGACGTCCAAAGGGGCATGAACATTGGATTTCGAGCTAACGATAGAACAATTTCCGAAACGGGTAAGTTTAGAAGTTGTTCGGTGTCGCTGTCGTTAACGTACGAGTGTTATTCGGAAAGTAAGGAACGATCGGTCCCAGAATTGAGACCACAGTGAAAATCCGATGAAGTTTTGCACAAGTTTGTCGGGCAGTCTCTCTAGTATGCCCGTCGATCGCGTTACGTCGTTATTTTTAGCATACAGGGAGCACATAAAGGTGCCTAGAACAATAGTGTCTCCCGCCAAGTATGAGGGCCTGGTGAGAAATTTCGCCTGAAGCTACACAGTCAACATTCCATAACTGTCGTGCGTTTTCTTCTTCAAGACGATTCTCAGTCGCATTCTGCAGGGGCTATGAAGATGCTCCTGCATAGTTCTCTGCTGGAAATGTTTGATTACCCACGATACAGTCCGTAAATGTCTCCCTCTGAGTTTCATCTCTGTTCACATGAACCGCTGGCTACGACGACAGCATTTTGGCAGAGACAAAGAGCTGTAGGCCAGCGTAGAGTACTGGCTTCTATAACGAGGGCAATGGAAAATTGGTACAACGCCACGAAAAATGTCTACGTAAGAATGGCGACTATGGAGATAAGTTGCTGGGAGTTGTAGCTAACTGTTGCAGATAAAACATTTTTGATTTTTTTCTGTGGTTTACATTTCGCGACCTGTCGTTCCTTACTTTCCGAATAGGCCTCGTATATCGTGCATGTCAAACTGGCGCTATTCAAAACTGGCGCCGAGACATTTGTGGTGCAACACGAGTCATACATGACAGCGGTGAATGACGGCAGCGGAGATGTGTACTGGCGAATAGACATGCAACTGTTGAGCGGCTGACCGCCCAGATGAATCAAGGGGCTACCAACAGGGTCTCCTTTACGACCGTTCAGCAAAGTTGCTGGTTATGGGTCTCCGTAGCAGGCGCCTGGTCCATGCACCCATGCTGACTGCTGTTAATCGGAGATGAAGCCTGGAATTTTGAAGGCAATACAGCAACAGGGCGTCCACTGAGTGCGGCAGTGGCCTTTTCAGACGAATCACGTTTTATGCTCCATCAGACAGAAGGCCGTTGGCGCGCACGGCATGAAACGTCTGAAAGCAAACTCTGTCAACAGTCGTCGGAAGGGCCCAAGCCATAGAGGGGAGCGTTATGGTTTGGGGAATGTTTTGTGGCATTTCCTGGATGATTTAGTCATTCTGGAAGGCGCAGTGGTTCAACACGACTATGCACCTACGCTTGGTGATCATGTTCACTCCTACATGCAGTTTTTTTTCCCTCGACACGATGGCATCTGTCAGCAGGACAGTTCAACGTGACACACAGCTCGCAGTATACGTGCATGGCTCAAAGAGCACGACGATTTGCTTAACTTACTCCCCTGGTCATCCCAATCGAGAACCTGTGGGGCGACTTCGATGCGACTGTATGTTCTATGGATCCTCAATCGAGAAATAGCGCATCAGGCGACGGCACTGGAGACGGAACGGCTCCAAATACCTGTCGGTACTTTCCAGAACTTCGTTGACTCTCTTCGAACACGCCTCGTAGCATAGACGGTCCACAATGCAGAAGGTGGTCATTCAAGATTTTGACAGGTATTCATATCAATGTGACTGGACGGTGTATAGAGTGGATGACACGCTGTTGACATTGGCGAAAGCCTGAGAGAGTGATTGAGACACTATATGCGTATTTCGGATGAATGGGGCTCAATTTCTTGTCCAATAATTCTCTTATATGTATGTTAAGCTTTCGCTAAATTACTTCAATTCCAAGACGGTTTCTTCAGCCAGTTGACTATCATATTCTTCTCTTATTTTTGTCCATTTCCGTTGGCCGCAACGTTAAGGTGTAACCTGCCTCTTGTTCATTTGGTTGATAATAATAAGATCATTGTACAATAATGTGACGAAAAAGTTCACAACGTACAACAATGACTCCTATACGAAAGCTAAATATATAAGTTACCACATAGGAACGGAAAAATTTTTGAACATTTGCTAGGAGCAGTATCGCGGAAGTGACCCTTTGGTATCCTGTTAGCAGAATAGTGTTGCACAGAAATAACATACATAAACAAGCAAAACAAAAATTCGAAGGTAAAAACCTTTTAGGATGTTAGGCCGCGTCATGTTATTCTTCAGTTCCATCTACGCGATTAACGTTCAGATCCCTAATCTAGGATCTTTTTCAGGATCTTCGGGTGTTAGTGATTAGCTCAACACTGTCAAGGAGCAGTGTCTATAGAACAACTTGTGGCTCTGGTAAAGTGTAGAACTTAGTAAAGAACACGAACGCTACAAGCTATAGCGGAATATGAGGACAATTGATACCATCTAACTGATTTCTACAACGTGCGTGTGCTAGTGAAGGAAACCATTTATGGAAGTTAATCACTAGGAGCGACTGAGATATTCAGAGAAGAATGTAACTTCAACTGGGAAGACTGATTTAGGCTTTCAGCTCCGTGGCTTCTAGCCATCAGTGAAGTAAATGCGCAGCCACGGTAGGCGAGGAATACAAAACAATGACCGGGATGCCACGTCTGCGGGCAGTATAGTAATATTTTGATAAACACTTCCCCTCTCGTGCTCTATCTGTTTTTCTTTGTATTTGATGACAACGGCCCGCCAATAGTAACCAGAAAAATTTTGTCCAATGACCCCATTTCATCTGTATAAGAATGGGAAAACTGCCTTTGTAAGTGAACGTAAAGTGCTCCTTGAAAATGTTCAGCTAACCGTCAGCACCAGAAAATGCAAGCAGGGAGGTTGTTCGTGTAGAAGAAATTGAGGAGTAGCATGACGCTTCGCCGTAACCTTACAGCAGTGGAGGCAACTTTGTATCCACTTCCAGTGGGGTTCTTAAACACATAGTTAGGAGAATCACACACCCATGTATACGTAGTATTGCTGCTGGATAATTACTCTAAACGCCGACGTAACTTGTCTTGAACAAAACTCAAACATTAGTTTTGGATCTTCCAAACATCTAAAAGTTTGATCATAAATTCTTTCTCAAAAACTGTGCTTGTAATTTTATTTGATACAGAGTGTGTTTTTTACAGTTTAACTCGGTTTCACCCCATACTACGAACGTTTCCTTTGGTTATCGTTATTATTAGGATTTTTATGAAAGTTTGGAAATTTGCTGTACGGATTTTCGACAGGCAGTACCATAAAATATCTGTGGTAAATCTCCTGATTCTCTAGGATGGCTGTTAATCCCTCCGTTCGTCTTTGCACACAACACACATGATCCAGTACGGGGCTGAACAGGGATGTCGAGCCCGATGCCACATTCCGAAACCTCCTCCCTGGGTAGAGGATATGGAGGGACCTCTGCTACTCAATTGATCCTATCCTGTTTTACCGCTTTTTAAATTTTTTCTTTTATAATTTACTATTTCCAGTACGTCATATAATACCTTTTTAAGTATAATTTAGCTGCCATTTACACCCAGAAAAAAGACATAAGGTCTCTACGTGGAGCGGCGTGAGCAACTGAGTCGGCTATCTCAGCTGCGTAGAATGTGATGTACGTGCTGAGTGAGCTGACATGAGCAAAGCACTACGATCCGCACAAAAATTATTAGATAACGGACCTAGTAGTCCAAAACCAGAATGAAAAAATGCACCAGTGCAATGCAGGTCCTGTGGAAGGAGGAACGCCGAAAGCCGATACGAAATGTTCCACGTGTCTGCAACCACACTGATCTACAATTAGTTTACTCGTTTGCGGAAGGAAACGGTATTAAAATCTCTGGCTGACCACCCATACCTAGGTTTTTCGTGATTTCGCTAAATAATTAAAGGCTAATGACGGGCTGATTCCTTCAGCAAGGTCATTGCTGATCACTCCTATTTCTTCAGTTGAGTTAGTAAGCTACTAAATTTCCAATGACGGCAACATCGAGTTGAAGTTACGCTGGAAACTTCTTTTCATCTGCGATCTGAAGTTTTCCTGGCGTATTTCCAATTTGAACAGTTCACGGGTATCCGACAGGGTAACGTCGTAATTACGACGCTACTCGGTCGGATACCCGAGAACTGTTCAAATTCTTTTCATCTGTCTGTTAATAATAATAGCCTTAATATCCCTGTGTAACATAATGTTCCAAAATTTGTGTTGCTAATGTTTATGCAGAGCCTAAGCACAGAAATCTATGTGTAGGGAAGATTCGTAAATACCTCTGAAAACGCGGTGAGTGATTTGTTCCAGTAACTTTTCTCCCACTACAACCGAATGTGCTATCCGAAACTCGATGAAGTAAGTTGTTGTGGTCTTCAGTTCAGAGACTGGTTTGATGCAGCTCTCTGTACTACTCTATCATGTGCAAGCCTTTTCATCCCCGAATAACTACTGCAACCTTCTGAACCTGCTTACTATTTTTACCCCCCCCCCCCCCCCCTCCGGCTCTTTCTCCAGTAGTAAACTGGCGATCCCTTGATGTCTCAGAATGTGTCCTATCAACCGATCGCTTCTTTTGGTCAAGACCGAGCGAGGTGGCGCAGTGGTTAGCACACTGGACTCGCATTCGGAAGGACGACGGTTCAATCCCGCGTCCGCCCATCCTGATTTCGGTTTTCCGAGATTTCCCTATATCACTTCAGGCATATGCCGGGATGGTTCCTTTGAAAGGGCACGGCCGATTTCCTTCCCCATCCTTCCCTAACCCGAGGTTGTGCTCCGTCTCTAATGACCTCGTTGTCGATGGGACGTTAAACACTAATCTCCTCCTCCCAATTTTGGTCAAGTTGTACCACAGATTTCTTGTCTCCCCCAATTATATTCAGGAATTTCTCATTAGTTACGTGATCGACCCATCTGATCTTCAGCATTATTCTGTAGCACCACATTTCGAGTGCTTCTATTCTTTTCTTGTCTAAACTGTTTATCGTCCATGTTTCACTTCCATACATGGTTATACTCCTGACAAATACCTTCAAATAGATTTCCTGACGTTAAAGTCTATATTCGATATAAATAAATTTCTCTTCTTCAGAAACGCTTTCCCTTGCCATTGCCAGTCTACATTTTATATCCTCTCTACTTCGGCCATCATCATTTTTTTGTTTCCCAAATAGCAAATGGTTCAAAATGGTTCAAATTGCTCTGAGCACTATGGGACTCAACTGCTGTGGTGATCAGCCCCCTAGAACTTAGAACTACTTAAACCTAACTAATCTAAGGACAGCACACACATCCATGCCCGAGGCAGGATTCGAACCTGCGATCGTAGCAGTCGCACGGTTCCGGACTGCGCGCCTAGAACCCAAATAGAAAATCTATCTACTGCTTTCAGGGGGGGAAGGACGTCAAACGGGCCGACTTGGAGCAGGAGAGGCACCACAGGACATTTCATTTTCTACTGTGTATACTTTTACAAATAAATTCATAAAACTATGCCAGCATGACCAGGAAGGATACAGGATTCACACTCATAGCAGTGGAAGTGCAAAAACACAACAAAATATTTTTTAGATATGAAATTTCATCATTTTTTCACTTAGTGTTGGCTGCATTTGTTGCTATAGGTACATTTTTTCTTCACAAGTAAGAGACATTCTTTGATGAATTTTGCACAGCATACAAACCATACTTACAGGTGTATGAAACTCTAGAATTTTCCAAATCTATTAAAAATTGTGGTGAAAATTGAGATAATTAACTAAAAAATTTCATTTTTTTTCTAAACATAAAGTTTAAAACGTAACAGCTCATTCATTTTTTCATAAATTAAATAGAATCTAGAGTTTCAGACACCTGTAAGTATGGTTTGTATGCTGCGCAAAGTTCATCGAACAGTCTCTCTTACTTATGAAGAAAAGTCTACCTATAGCAACAAATGCAGCCAATAGTAAGTGAAAAAAAGATGATATTTCACATGTAAAAAAAAATATTTTGTTATGTTTTTGAACTTCCGCTGCTACAAGTGTGAATCTTGAATCCTTCCTGGTCATGCTGACAAAGTTTTATGAATTTACTTGTAAAACTATAGACAGTGGAAATTAAAATGTCCTGTGGTGCCTCTCCTGCTCTAAGTCGGCCCGTGTGACGTCCTACCCCCCTTAAGTATCTCATTTCTAATCTGATTCCCTCAGCATTATATACACTCCTGGAAATGGAAAAAAGAACACATTGACACCGGTGTGTCAGACCCACCATACTTACTCCGGACACTGCGAGAGGGCTGTACAAGCAATGATCACACGCACGGCACAGCGGACACACCAGGAACCGCGGTGTTGGCCGTCGAATGGCGCTAGCTGCGCAGCATTTGTGCACAGCCGCCGTCATTGTCAGCCAGTTTGCCGTGGCATACGGAGCTCCATCGCAGTCTTTAACACTGGTAGCATGCCGCGACAGCATGGACGTGAACCGTATGTGCAGTTGACGGACTTTGAGCGAGGGCGTATAGTGGGCATGCGGGAGGCCGGGTGGACGTACCGCCGAATTGCTCAACACGTGGGGCGTGAGGTCTCCACAGTACATCGATGTTGTCGCCAGTGGTCGGCGGAAGGTGCACGTGCCCGTCGACCTGGGACCGGACCGCAGCGACGCACGGATGCACGCCAAGACCGTAGGATCCTACGCAGTGCCGTAGGGGACCGCACCGCCACTTCCCAGCAAATTAGGGACACTGTTGCTCCTGGGGTATCGGCGAGGACCATTCGCAACCGTCTCCATGAAGCTGGGCTACGGTCCCGCACACCGTTAGGCCGTCTTCCGCTCACGCCCCAACATCGTGCAGCCCGCCTCCAGTGGTGTCGCGACAGGCGTGAATGGAGGGACGAATGGAGACGTGTCGTCTTCAGCGATGAGAGTCGCTTCTGCCTTGGTGCCAATGATGGTCGTATGCGTGTTTGGCGCCGTGCAGGTGAGCGCCACAATCAGGACTGCATACGACCGAGGCACACAGGGCCAACACCCGGCATCATGGTGTGGGGAGCGATCTCCTACACTGGCCGTACACCACTGGTGATCGTCGAGGAGACACTGAATAGTGCACGGTACATCCAAACCGTCATCGAACCCATCGTTCTATCATTCCTAGACCGGCAAGGGAACTTGCTGTTCCAACAGGACAATGCACGTCCGCATGTATTCCGTGCCACCCAACGTGCTCTAGAAGGTGTAAGTCAACTACCCTGGCCAGCAAGATCTCCGGATCTGTCCCCCATTGAGCATGTTTGGGACTGGATGAAGCGTCGTCTCACGCGGTCTGCACGTCCAGCACTAACGCTGGTCCAACTGAGGCGCCAGGTGGAAATGGCATGGCAAGCCGTTCCACAGGACTACATCCAGCATCTCTACGATCGTCTCCATGGGAGAATAGCAGCCTGCATTGCTGCGAAAGGTGGATATACACTGTACTAGTGCCGACATTGTGCATGCTCTGTTGCCTGTGTCTATGTGCCTGTGGTTCTGTCAGTGTGATCATGTGATGTATCTGACCCCAGGAATGTGTCAATAAAGTTTCCCCTTCCTGGGACAATGAATTCACGGTGTTCTTACTTCAATTTCCAGGAGTGTAATATAACACGACTACATTCCATTATTCTTGACGTTGTTCAAAACAGAAACCTTCCGCGTCAGACAGACGCCAGTTCAACTGCGCCGAGAAGCTTCTTGTGACACGCACGAACCACTGCTTTGTTAATGTGTCGCAAATGCTGCTGACCAACAGCACGAGCGCCCACCGCGAATTCTTCTCCGGACTACGACTAACTCTAAAATGTACGGCGGCGAGTACTGTGTGAGCTGTGGCTCCAGCGAGAGGAGGAACTTCCAAATTGTCCTCCGGAGAGTCGAAAAGAATGCTCATCACGCAGCAGGCTGCACCATGCCCGGGGACCGCCGCCGCGATTAATACATTTCGTCGAGTTCACTAATTCTGGCGAGCTGTCGCGGATGTGGCGTGGGAGGAAAAGGCGAGGGCGCGGCCGCTGGAAGGAACCCCCTGGGCCGGAAGAGGAGGCGAGTTTTTGGAGGCCGGCACCCTCCCCGTTGTAAATCGCGCCTCGCTAGCGGCGCGCGCCGCACAAATGTTGCGTATAAATACCGGCACAATGCTCATTGTCTGAGAGCGGCCTGCTCCGCCATAATGCAGAGCCGGCTCCTTTATTACGGAGCGGAGGCACAACGAGCCGGCAAAAAACGCCGCTGCGGTCGCCGGCACTTGTCCGCCGACAGCCGGGAGCGCCGCAGCCACAGCCCGCCTCTATTTGCATTTCTCCGCCGAGTCACAAAGGGGGCGACATCCTTCACGACGCTCTCCTTCTATCTGCAGTCTTCAAAAGACCACCATAAATTGGTTTCGGGGCAGCTGTAATAGTTTTCTTCTTCTTCATTGCTTCAATGAATCAGTTTTGTTGCTAAATATCATCGCTGATTTTTCAAAATGTGTATAGGAGTAGACAGAAATATGGAAACACCAAAAACACCACGTATTACCATACGTAGTACGGTGTAGAAAACCTGCTGGCATTCAAAACAGCTTCCTGTGCTCTCGGAACGGATAAATTCAGTTTATTTTTTGCAGAAAACCAGAGCATCGTAGATATTCACAAGCGCCTGCAATGAACAAAAGCACGGTGAGTAGTTGCGCGAGGCATCTGTCATCACCACTCAAACCTATCCGATCTCCCGAGTGCCGGCCCCCCGCGCACACATGTGACTCCTGCAATGTTGTAACGTGCGGACGCTCTCTTACGAGGTGATCGACGGATCACAATCGGATACATCGTTGCTCATCTGAACGTTCCTGTTGGTAGCGATGAGACACTCGTCCACCAGTTGCGGTACTCAAAGATGTGTGCCCGCTTGATTCCTCGCCGCCTAACAAGACCATAAAGAACAATGGAGAACCATATGTCCGGAATTGCTGGCGCGTTATGAGGCTGATCGTGACAATTTGTTGTCGGACATTGTCACAGGCGACCAACTCTGAGACGTGTATTGTTCTACTCTCGAAAGAAGGAAGGAATATTCGTTTAACGTCCCGTCGACATCGAGGTCTTTAGAGACAGAACACAAGCTCGGATTAAGTCAAGAACGGGGAAGGAAAATGACTGTGCTTTTCCAAAGGAAATCTCGGAAAACCTAAGCCTGGATGGCCGGATGCGGATTTCAACCGGCTTCTTCCCTTATGCGAGTCCAGTGTGCTAGCCACTCCGCCACCACCTCGGCTGCGACCCTCAGGAAATTGAAGAAACGACTTCAGCGTGTTCGTCCTCACAAAAACGAAAACGAGCTTCTCCTTCTCCATGACAAAACAAGGCCTCACACAAGTCTCCGCATTCTAGAGGAGCTCACAAAACTTCTTTGGATTCTTTTTCCACCCAACAGCACGGGTCTCGCATCTTCAGATCTCCATCTGTCTCCGCTCAGTGGAGGATGCGACTCCACTGGGAGCAATACGTGACGATGCGGAGGATATTGATGCAGCAGGACATTGGCTCCGACATCGACCAGTAGAGTGGTACCATGCGAGCATACAGGCCCTCCCAGTAAGGTAGCGAAAGCCGGTCGCATTGGACGGAGATTCTTTTGTAGCCAAAAGAGTGGGGAATAATATGTTGTATTGGAATCCTGAATAAAGTCAACCTGCCTTTAGAAAAAAAGAAAATGTGTTACGTTGCTTACTGAATATCCCTCGCACATCTTCCATTTGGTTATCAGGCCAATCGTATACCGTTCGTCCTGCAAAACTGTGGCAAGTTCAGGAAACGATGAGAGAGGTGGTTAGCGATCACGCACTCTTCTGCCCAAAGTAGACCACACAGGTCCGCTAATATTGAAATCTGGTGACTGTGGTGCCCAGAGGAGATCTGAAAATTCATCTTGGAGCTCACAAAACCAGTCCAGGTCGTGCGAGCTTTATGGACAGCACCCCTGTCATCTTCGAACGTAGCATCACCACTGTGAACAAATACTGTACCATGAGACGAACCTGATCAGCGAAAATTGTCACATAATCCTTGGCAGTAAAGCGACCTTTCAGTGTAACCACTGTACCCATGGAATACCTCGATACGGCTGCCCAAATCGTCATCGCACCCTAAAAATGTTGCACTCTTGTAACGTAAACTCGGCCAGAAGATGGGAACAGTGTGAAACAAAAGTCGTCGAACCAAATGACATACTTCCACTGTCTCATATTCCATATTTCATGGCATCACATTTTCCTGTTGCGTCACTGATGAGTGGTTTTGGGATTCCAGCACGCTCTGCAGTACCCTGCTTGTGGAGTTCATTTCCTGTTGCTCTTTACGAGTGCGACCATCAGTTCCGCAGCGTCTTTTGCAGCAGTCACCCTCTTACATTTTGTGACCGGCCTCTTCACTGACCTTCTACCACGATCACTGGACGCACACTTTCGTTTGCATCGTGACCTAGAGGATGATGCTTTTCCGCTTCCCATGTATACCATGATACGTTACCTCTTGAAACATCGGATACTTCGGCCACCTTCGTTACGGAAGCGTTCACCGTACGAGCGCCAATAATTTTCCCTCGTTCGCATTAACGTAGAGCCAACATAATGCACTCACAACTACATCGAGCACCGTTCTGACCATGACTGACACTTGCAACGTGTTGAGGACATCGCACAGGTGCCGTACGTGGTCAGATACAACAGCCCAACGTGCAGACCTGGCTAGCATCTACATTAATGCTCAAACGTGCTTTTCTCGTGGTATTTACATATTTTTGCCCAACACCTGAATTACGTTTTGCACTTGCATGTGTATACAATGACGGTAACGCAAACTGTTAAAGCCTTTGCAGATATATACACTGACGGAAATGTAAACTGTTAAAGGATGAAGCATCAGTCCAATAGTCATCAAATTTTGATGAGGTGAATGATGGGGATGAAGATTAGACTGTCATTCTGTTTTTAACTGATGTCAAAAAAAAATGGTTCAAATGGCTCTGAGACTATGGGACTTAACTGCTGAAGTCATCAATCCCATAGAACTTAGAACTACTTAAACCTAACTAACCTAAGGACATCACACACATCCATGCCCGAGGCAGGATTCGAACCTGTGACCGTAGCGGTCGTGCGGTTCTAGACTGTAGCGCTTAGAACCGCTCGGCCACTCCGGCCGACAACTGATGTCAATTAGATGTGTTCCTCCATTTTTCCCATCACTGCTCTGACTGGTCTGATGCGGCCGGTCACGTATTACTGTCCTATCCTCTTCATCTCCACATAGCACCCGTACCCAACGTCCACAGCTGTTTGTTGGATATACTCCAGTCTCTGTCTCCACTTACAGCTATTACTTTTTCCTCCCTCAAGTATCACGGAAGTTATCAAATGTGTGTGAGTGCTTAAGGGACCAAATTGCAGAGGTCATCGGTCCCTAGACTTACACACTACTTAAACTATCTTAAACTGACCTATGCTAATAACAACACACACACACATGCCCGAGGGAGGATTCGAACCTCCGGCGTGAGGAGCCGCGCAGGCAGTGACAGGGAGCCTTCAACCGCGCGGCCACTCCGTGCGACCGGAAGTTATCCTTGGACGTCTTAACACATGTCATGTCATTCTGTCCGTGCCTCTTGTCAGTGTTTTCCTCACGTTCCTCTGGTTATTGAGTTTTCTGAGGCTCTCCTCATTCCTTACCTTTTCAATCTGCCTAATTTTCAACATCCTTGTGCAGCACCACATCTCAGATGCATTGATTCTCACCGTTTCCTGTTTTACCCCCAGTCCATGATTCATACCCGTAATATGCTGTGCTCTAAACGTATAAAGAATATTCAAAAGAAAAGGTATGTAACAGAACTGTGAGTATAATTAAAGTCTTTATACAAAAGAAATAACCAGAGGACTGATCGCAACTACCTCACTGTTTCACGACCAGGCCGCGCGGGGTAGCCGCGTGATGTATGACGTCTTGCCACTGTTCGCGCCGCTCCCCCGACGGAGTTTCGAGTCCTCCCTCGCGCATGGATGTGTGTGTTGCTCTTTGCGTAAGTTAAAGCTAGATTAAGTAGTGTGTAAGCCTAGGGACCGATGATCTCAGCAGTGTGGTCCCATAGAACTCACCACAAATTTCCAAATTCAATACCAGAAGGATTCCCTGGGCCCAGAACTTCTGTGGCTGTGACAGGAGCCAGTATTTCACTGAATCGATCAGCTCGTCGTCCGCGTTGAAGTGCTTTCCTTTGAGATTTTATTTGTTAAAGGACTAAACACATGGAAGTCGCAAGGCGACATGTCCGGGCTGTAAGGAAGATTCTCAAACTGCTAATACCTGAACTTGAGGTTTAAACCACGTATGACCACAGAGACATGTGGACGCGCCTTATCGTGGAGCAGAATCACTCCCTCTTTGAACAGCCCCGGCCGTTTTGCTCTTGATGGACTTGCGTAAGCTACCGAGTGTCTTGCAGTACACAATAGTGTAATTCCAAATGTGTCGGACCTCGGACGTCCAGAAACACGTTGAGCATCTCCTTGCCTGCTGAGGGAACAGCATTCATTATTTTATGGGGAGGTGATGACACATGCATGCTGTCTCGCTTTCTCACTGGCTCGACGTGATGGCACCAGCTCTTCTCACTGGTGACGATCCGCTACAGAAAAGCGGGGTCTTCCTGATACCGCAATGGGTACTGCAGTGCTAGCCCCATACGCATTTCCTTTTGGGGTTCACTGAGCTTCCTCGGACCCCACCGCGCGCCCACCTTCCAGGAGACACCTGCCGTGCACTGTTGTCCACACTGTTTCAACAATGGCCGCCACCATCACTGCCAACACCCGCATTGTGACACGCCGAGCACTTCTCACTATCTTGTTTACCTTGTCAGAGAGTTCGGCCGTGGTTGTCGTGTTTGCCTTGCCTAGTTGCCGGTCATCACTCAAACTCCCGGCCATCACGAAAACGGGCACTCCAATTTCTCACTGACTTCTCGGACACACTGTCTCCTCCGTATAAGGCCACGAGCCGTCGATGAATAGCGGCCGAATTAACCCATATCGCAGTCAGAAATCAAATAATACCTCGCTGCTTATCAAACGACAAATCTTGCAATGTCAACGTCACGATATCCTCACACTGACGGAACACACAACTTCCTCCTTTTCTCCTGCTCCATGTGCCTGCACATGCGCACAGCGACACCGGACGCTACATTCGCTCCCTTAGATGTCTCACTACGTTATCCGAAAACGGCATATACAAACTTCAACCCGTCTGGTTGTTGCTTTTGAATACTCTCTGTACATTGTCAGAAATATGATCCTCAAATTAAGATCAACCTTGATACTAGTACACTTATTTTGGTCAGGAAATCCCTCTTTCTCTGTGTTATTCTGGTTTTATATCTTCCTTGTTTCATCTGTCACTTGTTATTTAATCGTCTAAGGTACCAGAATTCCTTTACTTCATCCTCTCCTTGGTCAATCATTTTGATATTAAGTTTATCGCTAGTCACATTTTACCTACTCCCCATTACTTCCGTCTTTCTTCGGCTTACTCCCATTCCATAGTGTGTGATCATTAGACTGTTCATTGCATTCACTTTCAAAAAATGGTTCAAATGGCTCTGAGCACTATGGGACTCAACTGCTGTGGTCATAAGTCCCCTAGAACTTAGAACTACTTAAACCTAACTAACCTAAGGACAGCACACAACACCCAGCCATCACGAGGCAGAGAAAATCCCTGACCCCGCCGGGAATCGAACCCGGGAACCCGGGCGTGGGAAGCGAGAACGCTACCGCACGACCACGAGATGCGGGCGCATTCACTTTCACTGAGGGCAGCAATGTCATAACCAAATCTTAACTTTCATATCCTTTCACCCTTAATCCCATTGCTGAAGCTTTCTATTATTTCCGTCAATGCTTCTTCGAGGTATAGAAAGAACGGTAGAGGCAAAAGACTTCCTATGTGCAGTGTATACACTCTTTTGTTTTCTGTGCATGGAAGCAAACAGCTTCCGAATGTAATCTTAAGGAAATTCCTGCCATGCCTGAAATGTATGCTGTGTCGTTTCATGAAGAGTGCTGTCTGGAAGCCGGTGTGAAAGTATACGTTTTCCCATTGCCTCCTATATATGTTCCGTGACTGACAAATCAGGGAACTGGACCAGACCGTCATTAATAGTATATACCTAAAGGCGTTTCTGGTGTGAGTCGTTGCATTGTCTTGCTGGAATATGTCATTTCGTATATTAGTCATGAAGGGAGACAAGCTGTACCAATCTTACCATATACCGGCGAGAATGTAGATTGTGAACTGTGAAATGCGCTCGAAGTTTGCGAATACGGTGTTACATCAGCTATATGATTTACTATAGACACAGGAAAATTTGTGCCGGACCAGGACTCGAAACCGGATTTTCCGCTTATCACAAGTGGTTGTATTAACCACTTCGGCTATCCGTTCACAACTCCCGGATCGAGACAAGCCTCCATACGTCGCAGTTCCTACGTTCCATAGTGCTCGCACACTGTTCGTGTGATACCCACATAGTGAGAGACAATGTTATTCTCCGCAGTTTGCCTTGCTTTCGCATGAACTACAGTTAGCGCAGTGTATTTCACAGTGTATATAGTTCAATGCAAATATCTTTCAGATGTGCATTCCAAACACAGACACTGCTCCATGCATCCATGTATGAAGGACTTTCGCATCGAAATGCATAGACACTGTTCACATACAGACATTGTACCTTTGTTTCAGGTTCTATTCAACAGTTCACAAATCAGTCGGCCCTCTCGTTCCACCATCATCCAGGAGTTGGATAGTTGGGTAGGAATGGGTCAGTAGAATCATTGCTTCTTGCGGCCTTCCACCAGATCGACTACAGACACTTTAGCTTCGATCTGACAGCTGCAAATGGTATCACTGAGTACTATAGAACCCTATTAAGTATCGCAGTAGACTCGGATTCTACATCAAACAAGTGTCTGCTCTAATTGGTATGGTTTCAGCCGAAAACGACGCATGGCAGCTCGAGATCTCTCCCTATTAATCTGCTCACAGCCGTTCGTGTAGTCACTGCGCCTGTAACCTCTTCCCAGCTTTCAGTGGTGCGTGCGTTAATCAGAGCCAGTCGAACTAGCTCCTCGTGGTGCAGTCCTTCTGGAAGGACCCGTGCCTACTCCTGTTGCCACACTGTTAGATCAAATGGCTCTGAGCACTGTGGGACTTAACATCTGAGGTCATCAGCCCCCTAGAACTTAGAACTACTTAAACCTAACTAACCTAAAGACATCACACACATCCATGCCCGAGGCAGGATACGAACCAGCGACCGCAGCAGTCACGCGGTTCCGGACTGAAGCGCCTAGTGGCAAACTGTTGTTCTGACCTCGTCCTGTCACTACTCCTTCTGCAGTCATTGCCAACTGCATCTGTGATCTGTCGGTATGATGACCCCATGTCTCTCACACTGGTTCGACCTTTATCAAAGTCAGAACGATGGCGTTAAGCTGTACATGCGTGTCCTGTGGCGATACCGTGTTGCGACCTCAGCTGAAAAGTTCCGTTAACTTTAGATACTCCAGCAGCCATCTTGTGCTCGTAACATTCTTCTTCTTTAAGAATGGCTTTTTCCTGTGCTGTAGATAAGTTCGCACGCCGATGAAATTTTAATCAACATATCCCACAGGAACGGATATACTTTACTATTAGTTTGGTGGAGTCCGGTCAGAGTATTGATGGTGTAGCAAATTTTTAGAAATTTTTATAATTCTGTTAATTTTAGAGAAATATGGTGATGCTACTTCCAGTTGCTTAAAAATTTATACGATCTCATTTTTAAGATGTGCTTTTGCTTCTTCAACTGAACCATTTAATATTATGTCTGTAAGTCTGTCTCTATACAGATGGTAACAGGTTCAAATGGCTCTAATCACTATGGGACTTGACATCTGAGGTCATCAGTCCCTTAGGACTTAGAACTGCTTGAACCTAACTAACCTAAGAACATCACACACATCCATGCCCGAGGCAGGATTCGAACCTGCGACCGTAGCAGCAGCGCTGTTCCGGACTGAATCGTATCAGGACCTCGGCAGCTCAGTATATAAAATTCCGAATCAAACCACCTTCAACCGTCTAAATTTCCTGTTGTTATTTTATTGAGAAACCAGTTTTGGCGCTACATTACGCCATCTTCAGATCCTTGACCGACGTGCAGGAAGATTCCTATCTTTGGTACAGTTAAAATAGGGGCCACAATTCAGTGACTGTACCCTTCGATCGTCACCTTTCCGAACACTTGCGCTAGCAGTTGACTATGGATCAAGACACACTACAATAATTTCACCGAAGACAACTTCGATAATTTTCTCAATTTTTTAAATTTTGATTCATGTGACATAAAATTAGAGATGCAGAAGGGCAACGCTATATCAATATACACTGGAAAACATTCGTGTAGTAATCTTCTACAGACATGAGTGTATGGATGAAAAACAGAAATATAAATAATAATTGTGTTTCGAACGCAGGGAACAAAATTAAAAATCCGCGGCGCTACCACTGTGCCACCACATCATCTTCCGGTACTGCGCGGTAAAAAACAAAATAAATACCTCGGACACTATGACCGCCGTTTTATTCAAAAACGGTCGGGTCCTACGGATAAGCTTATTTTGATCCTCTTTCACTGAACGAAGTTCCTGCAAAATCGGGTTGAGGCACTTGTCGTGTTCTCCTCGTTAGCACTCGCTCATTAGGCGACTGCACTGCGACGGAACGTGTGACAAACAACCACTGCGCGCGAAAGTTTAAAAACTATGATTTCAGTAGGTCAGAACTGCATACTACCAGAGTTATGGCCCAAATACACTCCTGGAAATTGAAATAAGAACACCGTGAATTCATTGTCCCAGGAAGGGGAAACTTTATTGACACATTCCTGGGGTCAGATACATCACATGATCACACTGACAGAACCACAGGCACATAGACACAGGCAACAGAGCATGCACAATGTCGGCACTAGTACAGTGTATATCCACCTTTCGCAGCAATGCAGGCTGCTATTCTCCCATGGAGACGATCGTAGAGATGCTGGATGTAGTCCTGTGGAACGGCTTGCCATGCCATTTCCACCTGGCGCCTCAGTTGGACCAGCGTTCGTGCTGGACGTGCAGACCGCGTGAGATGACGCTTCATCCAGTCCCAAACATGCTCAATGGGGGACAGATCCGGAGATCTTGCTGGCCAGGGTAGTTGACTTACACCTTCTAGAGCACGTTGGGTGAAGCGACTCTCATCGCTGAAGACGACACGTCTCCATTCGTCCCTCCATTCACGCCTGTCGCGACACCACTAGAGGCGGGCTGCACGATGTTGGGGCGTGAGCGGAAGACGGCCTAACGGTGTGCGGGACCGTAGCCCAGCTTCATGGAGACGGTTGCGAATGGTCCTCGCCGATACCCCAGGAGCAACAGTGTCCCTAATTTGCTGGGAAGTGGCGATGCGGTCCCCTACGGCACTGCGTAGGATCCTACGGTCTTGGCGTGCATCCGTGCGTCGCTGCGGTCCGGTCCCAGGTCGACGGGCACGTGCACCTTCCGCCGACCACTGGCGACAACATCGATGTACTGTGGAGACCTCACGCCCCACGTGTTGAGCAATTCGGCGGTACGTCCACCCGGCCTCCCGCATGCCCACTATACGTCCTCGCTCAAAGTCCGTCAACTGCACATACGGTTCCCGTCCACGCTGTCGCGGCATGCTACCAGTGTTAAAGACTGCGATGGAGCTCCGTATGCCACGACAAACTGGCTGACACTGACGGCGGCGGTGCACAAATGCTGCGCAGCTAGCTCCATTCGACGGCCAACACCGCGGTTCCTGGTGTGTCCGCTGTGCCGTGCGTGTGATCATTGCTTGTACAGCCCTCTCGCAGTGTCCGGAGCAAGTATGGTGGGTCTGACACACCGGTGTCAATGTGTTCTTTTTTCCATTTCCAGGAGTGTATTTTCGGGGGTCGATTGCTGGGGATGACATATTCCAAGTGTGCTTTTCTGTTCGTAAAATGTGAGGTGTGGTTGTGACGTTTTATTGTAAGCTTGCATTCTTACATTTCCCTCCACTGCGCTCTACAAAGCGGTTTTCTGTGACCAAATGAGTACGGAGAAAGAAGTTTCCGATAAAAGAAACACAGACTGTATATTCGAAAGTCATGAGACTAGTAACATATTTTTCTGAGATGGTGTTTCTTCTCAATCTCCTTTAGCGAAAGGGTAAAATAAATTTCCACCAGTGCGGATTCCCAGCTTTGGGTACGGAATTTAGGAGCTGTCTTCTACGTAACGTAAGAGTGTCTCCCACTGTACTTCCGTACCTCTGGGCGTACATAAACTTGATTTATGTTGAAGTCCATAATAGGGAGGATGAACTTGTTACTGGCACGGATAGCGGCGGCGTGCAGGTGGCGGCGGCTCGGGTCCTGAGCGATCTCATCCGTCAGAGGCGCAGCCGGCCAGCCGCACCGCAACAATCCGCCGCCGTCCTCCACTCGGCCAGTTCACCTATCGACCACGCTGCCTGCCTCCGTGCCCCAGCCTTTGTCTCGCTGCTGCAATCACCGGTCTGAGCTTCTACCAGCGAGAATCCGTCTCTACATGCACATCTACATCTACATCTACATTTATACTCCGCAAGCCACCCAACGGTGTGTGGCGGAGGGCACGAATCTCTCTAATTTTAGATTCGTGATCTCCTCGGGAGGTATAAGTAGGGGGAAGCAATATATTCGATACCTCATCCAGAAACGCACCCTCTCGAAACCTGGACAGCAACCTACACCGCGGTGCAGAGCGCCTCTCTTGCAGAGTCTGCCACTTGAGTTTGCTAAACACCTCCGTAACGCTATCACTCTTACCAAATAACCGTGTGACGAAACGCGCCGCTCTTCTTTGGATCCTCTCTATCTCCTGTGTCTACCCGACCTGGTACGACTGTTTTGTAAGCCACCTCCCATGTTGATGGACTACATTTTCTAAGGACTCTCCAATGAATCTCAAACTGGCACCCGTCTTACCAACAATTAATTTTATATGATCATTCCACTTCAAATCGTTCCGTACGCATACTCACAGATATTTTACAGAAGTAACTTCTAACAGTGTTTTTTCCGCTATCATATAATCATACAGTAAAGGATCCTTCATTCTATGTATTCGCAATACATTATATTTTTCTATGTTAAGGGTCAGTTGCCACTCCCTGCACCAAGTGCCTATCCGCTGCAGATCTTCCTGCATTTCGCTGCAACTTTCTAATGCTGCAACTTCTCTGTATGCTACAGCATCATCCGCGAAAAGCCGCATGGAACTTCTGACTCCAACTGATGCACGCTATATCCCCTGTGACTCGCCAAAGCAATACCGTAACTACAGCGACAAGACACCGGGGTTTGTTCAGGGATGTTTTCTGAGTCTTGTGATATATCCTGACGTGACAGAAGTCATGGAATGCCTCCTAACATAGCGTCCGACGTCCTTTTGCCTGACGTGGTGCAGCAACTCGATGCGGCATGGATTCAGCAAATCGCTGGAAATCCCCTGCAGAAATACTGAGCCATGCTGCCACTATAGCCGTACATAATTGCGAAAATGTTGCCGGTGCAGTATTTTGTGCACGAACTGGCTGGCCTCTCGGTTATGTCTCATATACGTTCGATCGGATTCGTGTCGGGAGATACTGGTGGCCAAATCATTCGCTTGAACTGTCCGGAATATTCTTCAATCCAGTCGCCACTAGTTCTGGCCAGGAGACATGAGATCGTTGTCTGCGAACCTGAAGTCCATGAGTGGCTGAAAATGGTCTCCAAGTAGCCGAACATAACGATTTCCTATCAATGATCTGTTCAGTTGGGCCAGAGGACTCATTCCATTCCATATAAACACAGCTCACACCATTATGGAGCCTTGCTCACAATCTGGATCCATGGCTCCATGAGGTCTATAACACACTCGAACGCTAGTAACTGACAACTGGACTAATCTGACCGGCTACGGTTTTCCAGTCATCTACGGCCCAGGAGAGGCTCTGCAGGAGACGCCGTGCTATTAGCTGCTGTCCTCTGCTGCCATAGCCCATTAACACCAAATTTCGCCGCACTACCCTAACCGATACGATCGTCGCACGTCCCACATTGATTTCTGCAGTCATTTCACGTAGTGTTGCTGGTTTGTTAGCACTGACAACTCTTTTGCAAATTCCGATGCTCTCGATCGTTAAGTGTAGGCCGCTGCTTTGTCTGAGGTGAGTGATAATGCCTGAAATTTAGTATTGTCGCACACTGTGGATCTCGGAATATTGAATTCCCTAACTGTTTCCGAAATGGAATGTCCCATGCGTGTAACTCCAACTACCATTCCACGTTGGACGTCTGTTAGTTCCCGTCGCATGGCCGTAATCACGTCGGAAATCTTTTCACATGGATCACCTGAGCACAAATGACAGACCTGTCAATGCACTGCCCTTTTATACCTTGTGTACGCGATACTACCGCCATGCTTATATGTGCACATCACCGTCCCATGACTTTTGTCACCTCGGCGTAAAGATCGCGGTGGTTACCGATGGCTCGTTACAGAGTAATAATGTAATTATGAATTATTCGGTTTGTTACTCCATTTTTTTTCTTTCTGTGAAAATCGTGTGAACTCATATACAAGTTGCACATCGACCAACTCTTTATCAGTAAACCTATCCATACTGCAGTGCATCGCTGTTAATGCACAACAATAGAGGAGAAACAAGCTAGAGAAATAATCGAGTACTACTGAAGGCACGCTTGAGGGCTAAGAGTAAAGCAGGCATTACTGTTGTCAAAATAAAGTACCTTCAGGAAGAGGAACAACTTTATTTCCAAACTACACACGCAGCGCATACCGTGCACATTTGTACTGCAGTACAAATACCTTAAGCACACTACAGATACAAAAATAAATGGAAGTAGGAAATCAGACTAGATGAAATTACTCTGCAACAAGCCGCGGAAGGCCACGGGTCCACAGCAACACAGTCAGAAAATATCCCAGAACAACTGACAACTTTTGTCGATGGAGATTAGTTCAGCCTATATATAGTGATGATGATGTTTGGTTTGTGGGGCGCTCAACTGCGCGGTCATCAGCGCCCGTATACATTCCCAATCTGAACACAATCCATTCTCGCCACTTTTAATGAATGACGATGGAATGATGAGGACAACATAAACACCCAGTCCTCGGGCAGAGAAAATCCCCAACCCGGCCGGGAATCGAACCCGTGACCTCGTGATCCAGAGGTCGCAACGATAGCCACTAGAACACGAGCTGCGAGCTGCGGATAGCCTGTAGAGGGATTACGAATTACTGGACGATTTCGTTAGATTGTTTTTACCAACACGGACCATACGTTCCTGATTTTGTCGTTGTCTTAAAGAGGAGATTTTAAAAACTGCCGTCAGACTTTACGTGTAGTTATCAGCATCATGTGCAACAAAGTAGATTTAGAATGGCAGTCCCATACTTGCTAAGCACTGTCATGTATTTCCAGTGTAACGTTACTGGGGATTGTGGTGCTTTTCTCCTCAGTTACTGCAACCCAGTTGAATGTAGAAAAATGCGAAGTTCATCCTTAAAGGACCACGGTAGTTATCTGGTGGCCGCGAATGCTGAAGTGGTTTGTTGTCTGCGGCTGATTCGCTGCCATTGTATCTGTATTGAGCTATCCATTTACACATTCCCAGATATACCAACGCCAGTGTGGTAGGGCCCCATTTGGTGAATGACGAATCCTTGTTACTCTTCTTCCACTGTGAGTTTTGGCCTTAACCAAGTAACTTCCCAGAAATACTTAGTTTAGAAATGAAGCGTAATACTCGTATGTTTAAGTTTGATCTGTCAAGTTGGAATTCAACAGTGCAAATTTTCTTGGTACTCTCTACCTGGACTTTCCTAGATAAACCAAATATTTCTTTCTACATCTATAGCGAAGTCTTCCTCTGTAGCTGAGTGGTCAGCGTGGCTGACTCTGTCAAGCGGGGTTCGAGTCCCAGCACTGCCAGGATTTTTCTTTGGTAGGAAGACTATTGCTAGGTGCACTCAAGTTCGTGAGGGCAACAGAGGAGCTACTCGACCGATTAGCAGCGGTTCGAAGGTAAAGAAACTGAGAACGACCGAGAGAGCGGTGTGTTGACCACGTGCCTCTCCATACCACATCCAATGACGCCATTGATACTGTGGAGGGTGACACCGGGATAGGTCCGGTACGATTGGCCCTACTAGGGTCACAACAAATAACTTTATCTTGCCTACTTTCAATAAACTATCATCCTGCCCGATAATATTCGTAACTTCACTCCAAAACGCCTGCCGTTTCACGGACTGTAAATGTTCTAATGGGATGTGATACAGGAAGCTGACTCTTAGTGTGTCTGCACACGAAGGCCCAGAGGTACAGGGCAAAGTGTCACGGCAGACGACGACACTGCAGGCGCGTTTCGGGAAGCCATTGTAGGTGCTTGTCCAAGAGGTAGGTTCCAACAATTATTGTTGGGCTGCCCGTCGCTGATAATGGACAATGGACGAACCTGAGGACAAGATTATTTACGAACCAAAAGGACTCGAAGGTTTGCCGAACTCGAGAGATAACCGGGAAACTAAAAGCTTCTTAGAAACAGAATGCTTTTAGAAAATTTGTAGCCATTATATATTTATTTAGCATGAAAAAAGGTGTTTCGTTGCTAAAAAATAATTTTATTCTTGATTCACACTCCCTGAGCTTGCCGGTAGATGTAATTAACGCCCGGAAGGAATGTTGTAGAGTGCGAGGTGTGGCAGAGAACACTTTGCTGCTAGACCTGATGTGACTACTTTGCTTCGAAAAGTCAATCAGGACTTCTGGTACACGCGTAAACGATAACTATCAGAGTCACTGCTGGTAGATGCAGAGCCCAGTTAGCTGCCTTATTCAAGCAAACGCAACAGCTGCCGTCAAATACGGTGCCATCATGTCACTGGAAATTAAATTCACTACGATGTTCCCTTAATAATTGGTCTGATAATGTTTCGTTCGTCTCAAAGTGATGATTAACTGGAAGGAAAACGACACTGAGATTTCCATTTAAATGATGGCTACGTTATTTTTTCAAATTTTAAAAGTTAGTACGTGATGAGAAGGAGCCACTTGTTTCAGAATACGTTTTATGAAGTCCCACTGCAGTCTGGTCTGCTGTTGACAAATTTCAAGATAAATTTTGTGGAAATAAAAGCAAATATACTATGTAAGCTAAGCGTCGTATTTGATACTGATTGGAAATGTGGCACAAAAGCGGAATTATGGAATTATCGTTGTCCACGAATCCAATTAGTATAAATTAACTACTGAGGCTCTATGGTATAATAGACGAATCACTACCTAAAATGTCTGCAGGATGCTGCACTTCACGACTTCCTCACTAGACTCTCCAAATTGATTTCTCTAAGCCTCATTAGAAACTTTGAGGTACTGTATCCACTGTACACTTACTTATTTTTCATGTACACTTTTTATTAATGACAAATGCTCATGCTGCTTTCGGATTGTCACCGACTTTAAGCTGGCGGCTAAATCTGTCAGAAGCTTCAACAATTTAGTCTTTCGTACATGTTTACCTACGTATGTCTGCAAGCGAACACAAATGTTGAATTTGAAAGTTGGCTACTTTGAGATGACGGTGTGATCATGCTTGTATTTACTGGTCTATAACAGTGTATCAGTTTGCCCTAGTGCAGTTATATGTGAACATTTTGGCATCTGATTATTTCCTAGTAGTACTAAGACAGTGAAGTTGTAAACTATGTCATTGAAAGTACATGATGAGACAAAACGCGAAGACCAGTTTATAACTGCATGTTAGCTCACGAAACAGCAGTGGCGTGGATTCGATAAGTTCTTGGTAGGTTTCTGGACATATATGGCACCAGATGGCTATGTACAGATCACACAATTTCCGTAAAATATGGACCGATGGATTGCGGGTGCGGAGCTAGCTCCAGATAGGGTCGCAGAAGTGTACCACTGGTTTCAGATCAGGGGTTTCTGAGCCATTTTTGACTTAAATCTAGGACGGTGGCCACACTGCACTTAAACGAAATTGAATACATTATGTCACAGGCCATGCCTCGCTTATCACTTATTTGTGGCTTTTTTGCTTTTTTATTGCATTTGACATAAGTCTACGTTTTGTACTCTAAATCATACGTGTTTTGAGACATAGTACAATTTTATATTGGTACAAAGTTCGAATTTTCATTCGCTGTCAGAGGTTTTTAAGTGTACTTGCATTTTACAGCAAGCAATCTGCCTGTGCTTTTACTCGAACTCTATAAGTATTTTGAGTAATAATTTTATTGATAAATATTTTAATTTCATTTGGAGATGTCACACTTACCTATCTCTGTGTGGAACCTTGTCCACCATTGACTTTTGGCACTTTTTCAGCTCATATTCGGAGCATAACAAAGTGACATTTGCGTATTACAAAGATTGGTAGTTTGATACAATGCAATACAGATATCATAAAACCATCTTATTCCTCGTAAAATGGAGTTCCATCTGTTCGTTTGTCTTTGGCTATGTTGTGGTTTCTATATATTGTACTTTGAAGCATTACTATTATATCTCAATATTACTTAAGTAATTGACTGTGGAAAGAACCATAGTTCCCATTGGTAAATGCTGCAGCCTCCCTCAAAATTTCGTTTTGCATAACGGTCACCAGGCCTATTTCAACTGTAATAAAAAGCATTATTAGCCAGTCAGTGTCATTGACCATATTTCTCTAGTGTAGAACACGACGCATGGTCTTCTTCCGCCTTAAGCTGGTGCTTAGTGAAGTGATGTATTACTGGAAAAGTTATAAAAATTTCAGATGGTCATAGATCGATCTGTGAACCATGAGTAATGTAGTCTCAAGTAAACCTACGATGTAAATGCCAGTTCTAAACATTTCATTAAAAGTATCATTTTTAGCGCCATTTCTTATGCTAAGCTTGAAAATGTGATGTCACTGTGTGGCATACGTGTGAAACATAACCGCTTATATATCCCATATCGAAAGGTGATTAAAAGAAGCTAAATTAGCAAGTCGATAACTTCGATTATACTTTTCTAGTGTACAACTCGATGCATTAACTTCCCACCCTTACAATGGTGCTTGTTAGGTTTTATTTTCGGCGTACTCTCATTTAGGCGTTGGATGAAATATCAACTGCCTGCTTCGCACTTTCCATTTGTTTCGAACAATTAAAGAATAATTGAGATGTGGAGTTACTGTGGCAATTAATTTCAGAGCTCATATTCATGCTTTAGGCGTCAAGTGTAATTTATCCGTTAAATGCATTCTTCCTGTAGCTTACAATAATCCAGAACTGCCTACTTGTCTTTGTCAGCTACCTCTGCTTGTATGCTTATCATAGTATTTTAAGCAACATGGATTGTGTTCAGTTATAGGCTTGGAGAGGTGCCTTTTTGTACGTAGCATCATTTAAGGCAAAAAATAAAATGTTATCAGCCTTCTCAGCAATTTTTTTGTCACAAGTGTTTTGTAACAACAATGACATGGAGGCACTTAATCTGAGAATCAATAGTCATCTTTTAGACATTAGTTTTGATACCTATGTGTGTGTATGGAAATAACATTGCGACACTTGACACAAACATTGCATTTTTGTGTTGCTGAGGTACTTTTGCGTGTGTTTTAAATGTGGAAGTAACATTATGACAATTGACAAGCATCATATGTTTTATAGCCCAATTTACGTGTGCAAATATTTAACCTGAGGGTCCCTTGTGCCTTACAGCAAGTGTGGTCCAGAGGTCCAACTATGAATGCTCAGAAGTGATTCTTAACCTGTACATTCGTAGGATAAAAATGTGTGTGTGTGTGTGTGTGTGTGTGTGTGTGTGTTTGTGTTTCTGTTGCTGGCTGTGAAGCTCACACATACATGGAAATACTGCAGGTTTCACTCTTCTCGTAACTTTGTTGATAAATAATTTTAAACATGATCTAAAAGTTTCGTATCATTGGGATTCTTTTGAACATGGCAAAGACGGTTACTCTAAGGCTACACTGTGTTTCCTTTTAATACCCAGAAAATTACTGGGAAGTGATGGGTTTCGTTTTAATGTCTGGTGCTTTCAACCTCTGCCGACTTTGCAAGAAAAGATATGATGTCATTGACAAAGGGACGAAGCTTGTGACTTCATGTTTTCAAAGTAGTTTGGTAGCGCTAAGTGGTCGCCATCTTGGATTTAAGTACAGACTGGGGCAGAAGACGTATAGACATACTTCTCACTATCATGCACCACCGTCTCTTGTAACAGAGCCCTGATTCTGTGACACGGACACGGGGAAGGCATAAAAGTAGGAAGGAACGTAGATGGTGCGTATTAATAATGTTCACATAGTACACAGTTGCCATGGTGTCTTTGACTACTACCACAAGTCCATGGAATTTCCAGTGGATATCTCCCATAGCATAATACTACTCCTGCTGGCTGAAAGCCGGACGATGACATATCTGAATAGGACAGTCGACATAGTGTAACAAGATATTTGATCTCTCCGATCAGATGACACGTTTCCATTGAGAAATTGTATAATCTCGATTAAACTGTGTGTACTACAATCGTAACAGACGACTTCGTTGAGCCAACATGTGGTGTCATCTGCTGCATAGCTCCATTTTCAACGATGTGCGCTAAACTGTGTGCTACAAAATTAGCATGCATCAGCACAGTACTCCGTCCTAGATCCACCACCGACGGCCACCTATCCTGCTGGAGTGGGTAACCTTCCGACCTCCTCGTTTTGTGTTGAGGTGTCGACGTCCAACACCTTGTCGACTACTCATGATTTCACAGTCCTTCAACCACGTTCCATAGCGACGCAAGACAATAGCATGCTAACAGCCGACAAGTTGCGCGGGCCATAAAATCGGCCCTTTGTCATACTCAGATATACAAGTGGATTTCCCCAACTACGAGTCGTTCCGTCGCTAGAGTGATTCCCCATTCGTCTCTGGTCGGTTTATATACATTAACGAACCAAACGTTATGATTCCTGACCACCGCAATGTTGAATGCCTCCAGGTAATGTTACGGGCATTTGATGCAGTAAGGATAGAACGTAAGCGTAAGAGAGACGAACGGGCAGTCATTGTAGCTAAGATATGGGCCGCAAATGCGGAGGTCCACTGATATAAGCGGTTTTGACAAAGGGCAGATTGTTGTGACGCTGCGGGTGGAAACGAGAACATCTGAAACGGAAAAGCTGGTCGCCTGTTGGGGTACTACAATCATGACCACTTATAGAAAACGATTGAAGTATGGTGAAATAACGAATAGGCCCTATGGTACTGGAAGATCACCTCTCATCACAAAACGTAGGCGTCGGAGGATCCCCTGTTGTATAATCCAAAACAAGCAGCGATTTGTGACAGATCTGAAGGCAGAGCCGCGTGGGGTAGCCTCGCTGTCTGAGACGTCTTGTCACGGTTCGCGCGGCTCTCCACGTCGGAGGTTCGAGTCCTCCCTCGAGCATGGTTGTGTCTGTGTCCTTAGCGTAAGTTAGTTTAAGTTAGACTAAGTAGTGTGTAGGCCTAGGGACCAATGACATCAGTAGTTTGGTCCCATAGGAACTTACCATAAATTTCTGACGACAGAGTACATTGCTGGTGCAGGCACTAGTGCGTCGGCACACACCGTCCAGAGACCATGGTCGAACGTGGAGCTCCATATCACACGACCCCTACGTGTTCCTATGTTGGCCCAAGGATATTGTCAGCTATGATTGTAGTGGACACAGCATCACGGAGTTTTCACCGTGGATCAATACAAACGTGTCGTCTACCGAGTGGATGGCATTTCTTGTTGCACCAGGTCTCTGGCTGAGTCCTTAGACGCCGTCATCCAAGGGAATGGCTGCACGAAACAGGCACCGTGCCACAGATGCAGGCCGATGAGTGCAGAATTATGCTGTAGGGTATATTGAGTTGGGCTTCCATGGGATTTGAGGATGTAATTGAAGGCATAACAGCGGTGAACTACGTGAACATTACTGCGGACCACCTACATCGCTTCATGCTTGAAGTCTGCCCTACAGCGAATACATCTTCTAGCAGGATAACTATCCGTGGTCTTAGCCAAAAAAATGTGCCTGATCTGTACCCACTGCAACCCTTCTCAGGCGGCAGATGCGTGCCATTAAACCGCCATCCCATAATTTGCGGGAATTGCTTGACCTGTGCGTCGACATTAGGTGCTACATACTTCTGGAATCTTGTCAAGGACTCCATGCCAAGCAGAATCTCTGCGGCATTGCGTTTGAAAAGTGGAACAACACGCTATTAACAGGTAGTCATAACGTTTTGGCTCATCGGTGTTCTTTCCATACCACATTACGCGCCTGTAACAGCACCAAGCAGCAACCTGTCTCTCGGTGCGGCTGCTCTAGCGCCTGAAAGTAGGCAAACTCCACCTGTTGGTGTCGAATGAGCTGCCTAAATCTCGTGCGCTAGAGTAGCCTCGTGGCTGCATTGGAGTCGAAGTTTCTGACTGGTACATTTTTAATGTGCTCAAAAAGGTGTGTGGGTCACACCGAGAGCGATTCTTTAATTTTGTTGCGCATTGTAGAAGGTAAAAGCCATCTGCAGGATTCTACAGATGAATTAAATGGTGCACAGGATGTGTTCTAAATTCTAACATGTATTACCAGTGGGAAACGGCGGCAGACGTATCGTGGGACCCATTTCGTCCCTCAAAACTCCCTACATGGTAATACACGTTGTCCCACTCATACCTCCCTGATTTCAAGGACCCAGGAGAGAAAAACCACAGTAGATACGACAGTGAAAAGTGCTCCACATTGTAGAGCATCTACAAAAAATTATATTCCCGCGTCAGAAGTGCCAAGTATCGTGTCCAGAGTGCAAAATGGTCGCATGAAGTGAAAATGGTGTCTCCACAGCAGCGCGTGCAAGATGTAGTGTGGTTTGCAGAAACAAAATCGCCGATAACTGTGCAAAGAAATTATCGTCGTGTGTGTGAATGTGATACACCTGATGTGAGAGCAATTAAGGAATGGTGTAGGAAGTTTCTGGCAACAGGAAGTGTTCTGAAACATTCTGGCGGTACACATTACAGAGTTTCAGAAGAGACAGTGGAGGACATCAGACAAACGTTTCGCAGAAGCCCACGTAAGTCAATTCGTCAAGCATCTAGGCAACCTGATGTACCTCGATCAACATTCAAAAAAATATTCAAATGTGTGTGAAATCTTATGGGACTTAACTACTAAGGTCATCAGTCCCTAAACTTACACACTACTTAACCTAAATTATTCTAAGGACAAACACACACACCCATGCCCGAGGGAGGACTCGAACCTCCACCGGAACCAGCCGCACAGTCCATGACTGCAGCGCCCTAGACCGCTCGGCTAATCCCACGCGGCCCGATCAACATTGCATCGTGTAATTTACCAGCGTCTTCGTATGTGTGCTTACGAAGTGCAAATTCTGCAACACCTGAAGCCGAAGGACAAACCACGCCCACAACGATTTGCTGCGGATATGCTGCAGCGTGTTGATATGGATACCAGCTTCCTGGAAAGATGTTTATCCTCAGATGAGGCAACCTTTCATCTATCAGGAAGGGTTAATAGGCATAATGTTCGGATTTGGAGTTCGCAAAATCCGCACGTTGTCATTGAGCATGTTCGTGATAGCCCTAACCTAAACGCCTGGTGCGGGCTAATCCACGACAGTATTGTTGGACCGTTCTTCTTCGCGAAACAAACAGTGAATGCGTCACTGTACCCGGACTTGTTGGAGCAGTTTGTGTACCCTTAGATACAAGATTTGCAACCCAACATCATTTTTCAACAAGATGGAGCTCCACCACATTGGTCAACGGCTGTTCGCAAGTTCCTGGATAGGAAATTTCCCAGTCGTTGGATCGGACGCGGAGGACCCATTGTCTGGCTACCACGTCCACCCGACACTACGCCGCTTGATTTGTTCATGTGGGGATTCGTGAAGTACCGCGCGTATGCAACCATAGTGAACGATACTCCTACGTTGCGACATCGTATCGCTAATGCGATTGTAACAATAACAGAGCAATTGTTACAAAGAACTTGGCAAGAAATTGAATATAGACTCGATATTCTTCCTGCAGCAAATTGTTCACATGCATAGGTGTTTTGATGATAAAGAAATAAATTCTTTGAGATGCTCTAGAGTGTGGTGCATTTTTCATTGTCGTATCTACTGTGGTTTTTTTCCTCGATCTTTGAAATCAGAGAGATTTGAGTGGGACAATCTGTACATACACCACATGTCTGAACGCCGCCTTGTTGGCATCGGAGAGCAATGTGTATTGCGCAATGCTGGATTTATGCAAAGGTCTATTAGCGGCGGGTGTATGGTTGCGGAGGCAAAATGGATGCTGAGAGACCTCGATCGGCATTTGTACTTTCGGTAGACTTGGTAAAAAGATGCATGTAATTTGAAAATCGCCATAACTGCGAAGACATTTATTCATGGAAAAATGTTTGCGGTTACCAACGGAACCTCGAAAGACGCCATTCGTGCACATCTTCGTCAGAAGCAAATTGGGGGGAGGGGGGTGGGGGGGTCACGAATGTATTTCTTCAGGGCTCCAAAAATATGTAAAGATCAGGGTTTTATTGAGAACGTGTAAGGGTTTCCCAAAGAAAGTTCTGCAGCGTACTCGAAACAACATGCACGCAGGCTCCGGAAAAGTCATTACGACCTGAAAGGGCCTGCTGCTCCATTGACCTACTGCAGCAAGGTGTCGCAACTAACTTACTGCGGTACGCGGACACTTCGCAAAAACTGAAGTGCGTCATCAAGTCCAAACGCCCAAGAATGTTGACGGACGGCATCATTCAGTGGCAGTATATGTCCGCCCACATGTTGTCAAGGTTGTTTCAGCTGCGCTGCAGAAGTTTATGTGGGAAGCTATGGCATAGCCTCCTCTAAAAAGGAGTATAGCTCAGTCGTCGATACTCAACAATGGAGAAGCGCTATCTGCGCTCTTAGAATCGCAATTATTATTATGTTTGTCCCTTTGTACAAGAAGAACGAGCTAATTGTTCACGGTCTGAAACTGATACAATTACCTGTAGTAATAATAGAATTTTGCTGAATATATACGAAATTAATAATGGTAAATGTGTTTTTGTCAGTAGTGAGTACCTATCCTGCATATGATTCAGTACGTAATAATTAAGGATATCGCATGCGTAAAGCGGAAAATCTGGGTTCGAGTCCTAGTTAGCCACAAACTTTCTTCTGTCACCACTGAATTATTTTAATGCCCTTATGGCGGCTTTCATCATTTATATTTATTGTTTTACAGGAGCAACGGGCGTACCATTAAACTGTCCAAGAACGCCTAAGTTCCGAGTCTACAACTACATACATAGTCCACAAACCACCATGTGCATGGCGGAGGGTACCTAATACCGCTGCTAGTCATTCTCATTCCAGTTCCACTCGTAAGTGGCGCTATAGAAAAGCTACTGCCAACATGCTTCCGTACGAACCCTAATTTATCTTGTCTTGGAGGTCCTTTCGCGAAATGTACGTTGGCAGCAGTAGAATCGTTCTGTAGTCAGCCGCAAATCATTTTTCTATAAATTTTCTCAATAGGATTTCGCGAAAAGAACCTCGTCATTCCTCGATGGATTCTCATTTGAGTTTACGAACGAGCTCCACAGTACTCGCTTTTGATCAAACCTACCAGTAACAAACTTCGCTCGTTCCATTTCATACTGCTACCCAACGGTGCGACTAGATACTTAACCGTTGTGACTGTGTAAACAGCTCACTGTAATACTGTATTCGAATATTACGGGATGGTTTTTCCTACTCATCTATACTGACTTACGTTTCTTTATATTTGCAGCAAGTCAAATAGATATTCCGTCTGATTCAGTCTGTATCCTCCTACAGTCACTCAATGACAACACTTTCCCGTACGCTTAAGTGTCCTCATCAAACAATTCCAGACTGCTGCTTATTCTATCCGCCAGATCATTTATATGTGTAGGGAATAAGAGTGGTACTGTCAGTACCTCTGTGTTTCCTCCTTCACGCTGAACATTTAAACACAGCGGTTCTCCCAACATGGGAATAGGACCGTTGAAAGGGACGGGATTTGTAGGCTAAGATAGCGTAAAGGTAAAGCGACACCTGGCGAGGTTAGACTCCTGGTCGGGGCACAAAATTTCAATTGTCGCTTCAGATCCTAATTATTTGTGATCAGCAACTGTTGTTATGACAGTCTTTGATGTCGAGTTTTATGCACAAATTGCCAAAATCAGTTTTATGTGGGTACACCGTTCAGTTTGTTGGTATGCCTAGAATGGTCATTCCAACCTTAGACCGTGCATGCACTGCCACTGCGTTTTCAGCAGGAGAAATTGGCCGCCAGACTGGTGTTCAGTATTGAAATGTTATTTGTAACTTCAACCACTATAGAGAGATACAAAGCTTTGAAAAGCATTTTAGTGGCCACCCACGATCAAGAATACAAGAATGCAACAGAACAGTGCGTTACCTTTGAGTAGGCAACTGGATGGACTGTGTTGACATAACGGTCCCCACACAAAAAACGTTATAACGCACACCCTCCGCCCCCCCCCCCCCCACTTTCCAGCAACGTGGTGTGTCAAGGAGGCAATGAAACATCTGAAACCTGAAATGTAAGAAGGGTCAATTCCGTTGTGCTCTGCATCAGCAATCCTACGGAGTTTGTCTGATTGTCGTAGAAGGGTGCGAAGACGGCCAGGTTCCAATGCGCGTGTCGTCATGCAGCGTCACGGATATAGCAGGGAAGTGGCTGAACCACGTTTTGGGACAGTGTCATGTAGGGTCAGCTCCCATCGCTATCCATGGTAGTTGAGAGCTGTACCGTTTTGAGACGGGATCCTGCAACCTGTTACAGAACCCAACATTCAACGCTTCCGCGACGTGTTGTCTTTCTAAACGAGTACACCGTGCCCACCTCGTGAAACGTTCTTCAAAAAAATAAAGAGGCAGGACTCATCAGCTGACTAGCACGAAGGAATAACATCGTTACCACACACATTCCAATGGCCTTCTATTTGAGAATATTTATTATATACAGGGTGTTACGAAATGGTACTGCCGAACTTTCAGGAAATATTCCTCACACACAAATAAAGAAAAGATGTTACGTGGACATGTGTCCGGAAACGCTTAATTTCCATGTTAGAGCTCATTTTAGTTTCGTCAGTATGTACTGTACTTCCTCGATTCACCGCCAGTTGGCCCAATTGAAGGAAGGTAATGTTGACTTCGGTGCTTGTGTTGACATGCGACTCATTGCTCTACAGAACTAGCATCAAGCACATCAGTACGTAGCATCAACAGGTTAGTGTTCATCACAAACGTGGTTTTGCAGTCAGTGCAATGTTTACAAATGCGGAGTTGGCAGATGCCCATTTGATGTATGGATTAGCACGGGGCAATAGCAGTGGTGCGGTGCGTTTGTATCGACACATGTCAACATAACATATTTTCTTTCTTTGTGTGTGAGGAATGTTTCCTGAAAGTTTGGCCGTACCTTTTTGTAACACCCTATATATATATATATATATATGATGCTTGTTATTATCATACCATTTAAGTATCTTTATTGCATTAAGCCAAAATCATAAAACATAAATGCTCATTTTCTGTGTTATGGATAGAATTGGAAACCATTTCTTATGAAAAACGTAATAAAAGATTGCACTAATACTGTTGAGTAATCGCCAGAAAACGAAATGGTACTTTTGCCAATGTTCTGTCATTCGCAAAAAGAAAGAACTGTCAGTACGGTGTTTCATCCTGTTTGTTACCGTTTTAGGTGGCCAATTCTATAAACGGCAACTGTCGTATTAATTTTAGACATTTCGGGAAAATTACGTTAACGGCACTCCTTCATATGTAATACTAATACAACACGTCGGTCAGTTGGTAGAAGCAATTCTTGGCCTCAACTATAACTCAAAAAACTGTAACTATTGGCTCCATAGAGCATTGTACGTGATGGCAACAACTCAGCGGTTTGCCCTCTGTCACGGCTGAGATAAGGGTGTGCGTGATCTAAAAGTACACTATATGATCAGAACCAACGAACACCTATTAGTGGACATTAATATATGGTGTGTCCACGGTTTGCGTGTACGACGTCTTGAACTGTGCTTGGGACAGTTTGAATGCTGTACTAGGGACATTTTGAATGAGGTGTCTGAATGTCTGTTGAGACACGGCAGCCAATTCTTCTTCAAGGGGCAAAATCAGAGGAGGTAAGTGATATTGGATGCTGGAGTCTGGAGCGAAGTCGACATTGTAAATCATCGCGAAAGTGTTCTATTGGCCGGCCGCGGTGGTCTCACGGTTCTAGGCGCGCAGTCCGGAACCGCGCGACTGCTACGGTCGCAGGTTCGAATCCTGCCTCGGGCATGAATGTGTGTGATGTCCTTAGGTTAGTTAGGTTTAAGTAGTTCTAAGTTCTAGGGGACTGATGACCACAACTGTTAAGTCCCATAGTGCTCAGAGCCATTTTTTGTTCTATTGGTTTCAAGTCGGGCCTAGAGGCTTTAGGGAAAGTTATTGTCCGCAAACCATTGCCTCGCAGATGCAACTGTATGACAACGTACGTGTTCATGCTGATATCAACAGTCTCCGTCCGTACGGGTCTTGGAAGGCCCATCGGTACCGACCGACCGTCGTGTCACCCTCAGATTTAAGGCGTCACTGGATGCGGATATAGAGGGCATGTGGTCAGCACACCACTCTCCCGCTAGTTGTCAGCTTTCGTGACCAGAGCCGCTGCTCCTCCGTCAAGAAGCTCCTCAATTGCCCTCACAAGGACTGGCTCCGCTCCTCTTGCCTACAACTATCGGCAGACCGGAGCGGTCACCCATTGAAGTGTTAGCCAAGCCCGACATCGCTTAACTTTGGTGATCTGACACGAACTGGTGTTACAACTGCGGCAAGGCTGTTGGCTGACACAATCAGTCAGTGGTTTCCAAATGTTCCTCTACTGTACATAGTACACAATTCTGTAAGATGCGTTCGCATGCTCCCGCAATTAGCATTTTCTTATGTACAATAAGGGAACCACATCTAATCACAAAAACAATCCTATTTCGGTCACCCTGTGGCCATCTTCAGTGCTAAAAATCATGTGAAGGACCACTTACAGTAAGGTAATGTCCATGCCTTATTATATGTAAGCTTGGATAAATTTTCTCCTTACATATGTGAATGCTCCATCTATTCGACGATGGAAGAAGCATGGATTGTTGCAGGAGATTGAAATCTTTTGGAATCAGGCGTCGTGTCGTGTAACACTGCTTAATGTATAGTTGGCCACGAGAAGCTCCAGTTTTGAGAATGGTTTGAAAATCATTGGGATTCTGGTTGTGTACACCGATCCCAAGGGACGCACTGGTCTGACAGTCAAGATCTATTTACGATTACACTCCTCCCAGATGGCATTTGACCATAATTTTTCTGGAGACAAATGTAATGCATTTCCCATATTATTACATGATATAGTTGA
The DNA here is from genome assembly GCF_023864345.2 of Schistocerca serialis cubense. Classification (NCBI taxonomy): domain Eukaryota; kingdom Metazoa; phylum Arthropoda; class Insecta; order Orthoptera; family Acrididae; genus Schistocerca; species Schistocerca serialis. The sequence goes on from NC_064638.1 coordinate 414,669,363, forward strand.
CAGTTTATAAGGTTTGACACCAGACTGTGTAAATTATAATGTATTTGTCTACGAAGCTTACAAGGGTGGACATTTTAAAGCAGAAAGATTCGACGTACTGCTGACAGTAGGATGACTTGTAGCACCATCCATGTCTGTTCCAATGCCTTTAACTGCACTTAGTATGTTGCAGGATTTTAAAACAAATTTTATTGACTTTGGTATTTGAACACCATGTTTACCATTTTTAAGTTATGTTGAGTTGTAAAATGTGCAACAGTAACTGACGCCACTGTTCAGTCCACACAGTTACGTCACTGGGTTCAGTTACAGCGATCTTTTTTATTTTATGTACAAAAGTTTTAGAAAACATAAAATAATAAATAAAATGATAAAACTTACGAACTGTAAACTACAGGTAATACGAAACTTCCTGGCAGATTAAAACTGTGTGCCCGACCGAGACTCGAACTCGGGACCTTTGCCTTTCGCGGGCAAGTGCTCTACCATCTGAGCTACCGAAGCACGACTCACGTCCGGTACTCACAGCTTTACTCCTGCCAGTACCTCGTCTCCTACCTTCCAAACTTTACAGAAGCTCGCAGGAGAGCTTCTGTAAAGTTTGGAAGGTACGAGACGAGGTACTGGCAGGAGTAAAGCTGTGAGTACCGGACGTGAGTCGTGCTTCGGTAGCTCAGATGGTAGAGCACTTGCCCGCGAAAGGCAAAGGTCCCGAGTTCGAGTCTCGCTCGGGCACACAGTTTTAATCTGCCAGGAAGTTTCATATCAGCGCACACTCCGCTGCAGAGTGAAAATCTCATTCTGGACACAGGTAATACATTTGTCAATGTATCACGCATGTAAACAGGGCGCTGTAATTTATTATGACGTACACTGAAACCAAATGTGTTGTATTGTAGCTGTAAGTATGGGCTTAGTGTGCACTCAGCCTCTGACATGACCAGTTGTTACTAAGTGCATATAAAAGTGTTTTTAATGTGTTAACTTACATTTACTGGTATGTATTTTATGACTGACGTAGATATAAAGCATCTGATCATTTAATAAGGCATGCATGTCACCTTACTGTAAGTGATACATCAAATTTTTTGTTATGGCTATGCAGTGACCGAATCCTAGACAACATTTGCGACTGACAGCTGTACCCTTTGCTGCTTGCTGCCGAACGCTGTAGAGAGCCGCATTGCGACGGAAGTGGGCAATAGAGATGTTCGGAAGTACTGGTAAGTGTAGAGTTGACTGTGCTAGAGTTGACTCTGCCGCTAATGATTTTCGTAGCTTCGTTCACATGAACATCAGCTTTACTCACATGAGTGCTGTGGAACCAAAGCGGTGTGCATTATTCTGCTGTAGAGTATATTCTGCCGCGAACTGATGTATTTGCTCCCCATGTAGTACCAGAGTTTCTTCACAAGCTTCACTGGTGTTTGTAGCTTTCTCAGCTGTGTTGGAAAGGTGTTAATGGGATGTCAGCTTTCTGTCCGATGTGACAGGTATTTTGGCTTAACCTTCTTCACTGTTGGCAGTACACATGACGACAAGAATGTTCTCCAGGCTTTCTCCAAACCCAAACACTTTCATGGGATTTGCACAGGGTACAGCGCAATTCATTATATCTACGTCACTCATAAAATACATACCAGTAAATGTAAGTTAACACATTAAAATTGCTACACCACAAAAATGACGTGCTACAGGCGCGAAATTTAACCGACAGGAAGAAGATGCTGTGATATGCAAATGACTAGCTTTTCAGAGCATTCACACAACGTTGGCGCCGGTGGCGACACCTACAACGTGCTGACATGAGGAGAGTTTCCAACCGATTTCTCATACACAAACAGCAGTTGACCGGCGTTGCCTGGTGAAACGTTGTTGTGAAGCCTCGTGTAAGGAGGAGAAATGCGTACCATCACGTTTCCTTTTTTCATAAAGGTCGGATTGTAGCCTATCGCGATTGCGGTTTATCGTATCGCGACATTGCTGCTCGCGTTGTTCGAGATCCAATGACTGTTAACAGAATATGGAATCGGTGGGTTAAGGAGGGTAATACGGAGCGCCGTGCTGGATCCCAACGGCCTCGTATCACTAGCAGTCGAGATGACAGGCATCTTATCTGCATGGCTGTAACGGATCGTGCAGCCACGTCTGGATCCCTGAGTTAACAGATGGGGACATTTGCAAGACAACAACCATCTGGATGAACAGATCGACAACGTTTCCAGCAGCATGGACTATCAGCTCGGAGACCATGGCTGCGGTTACCCTTGACCCTGCATCACAGACAGGAGTGCCTGTGATGGTGTATTCAACGACGAACTTGGGTGCACGAATGGCAAAACGTCATTCTTTCGGATAAATCGAGGTTCTGTTTACAGCATCATGATGGCCGCATCCGTGTTTGGCGACATCGCGGTGAACGCACATTGGAAGCGTGTATTCGTCATCGCCATACTGGCGTATCACCCGGCGTGATGGTATGGGGTGCCATTGGTTACACGTCTCGGTCACCTCTTGTTCGAATGACGGCACTTTGAACAGCGGACGTTACATTTTAGATGTGTTACGACCCGTGGCTCTACCCTTCATTCGATCCCTGCGAAACCCTACATTTCAGCAGGATAATGCACGACCGCATGTTGCAGGTCCTGTACGGGCCTTTCTGGATACAGAAAATGTTCGACTGCTGCTCTGGCCAGCACATTCTCCAGATCTCTCACGAGCTGAAAACGTTTGGTCAATGGTGGCCGAGCAACTGGCTCGTCACATTACGCCAGTCACTACACTTGATGAACTGTGGTATCGTGATGAAGCTGCATGGGCAGCTGCGCCTGTAACGCCATCCACGTTCTGTTTGACTCAATGCCCAGGCGCATCAAGGCCGTTATTACGGCCAGAGGTGGTTGTTCTGGGTACTGATTTCTCAGGATCTATGCACCCAAATTGCGTGAAAATGTAATCACATGTCAGATCTAGTACAATATATTTGTCCAATGAATACCCGTTTATGATCTGCATTTCTTCTTTGTGTAGCAATTTTAATGGCCAGTAGTGTAACTCGTTTCCAGTCATCCACTGTCGAATGTTGTCTCTCTTTACAGCATTTCAAGCGTCAGTTAGCACTGATTGCAGAAACACTTGGCACACGAGGAGTAGCTCGACCATTGCACCTCATGCTGTTTAACTCCCTAAGCATAGTCACTGTCCTAGCTGCACTGCTGCTAGCATTTTGGAACTCACGAGTGATTCCTTCCGTTGTCCTGATGTGAGTTTTTGACAACCATTCTCCGCAAAGCTCGACGGTCCCTCTCCGTCGGCACATAATGTCTGCTTGGTCTTGGTTTGTCTGTGGTTGTTCCTTCGCGTTTTCACTTCACAAACTCCTCAGCAACAGTCGACTTTGGCAGCTTTAGAAGGCTTGAAACGTCCCTTATGGATTTTTTTGCGATGTGACATCCAATAACTAATCCGCTATGGAATTCACTGCGTTCGCCTGACCAACCCATTTTGCTGTTATCCGCCTCTCGTGACATCTAGTGGTGAATTCGGAATTAAATAGGGGTGTCCGGATACTTTTGATCAGATAATGTATGTAATGGTCTGAGAAATAGGACGGAAGGCAGTAATGTGGAAGGTGAGCATTCTCGCACACGGCAGATAGGGATGCCAACAGTGGCAGAATGGCAGCGGTCAGCAGGGTGAGGTGCGAGGGGTCGGTGGCTGAGCGCGCAGCGGCAGCTGCAGCCGCAGCAGAGGCTCTGCAGGACCGGTCGAGCCGCCAGCTGCCGCCTGGGCTGGACTCCGGTGGCTCCGCTGCCGCCGCTGCAGCGGCCTGCGGCCTGCGGCTCGCGCCTCCCTGGCCGATTAATCACTGCTGCCGCCGACGCGTCCGCTGAATAGCGGCTCTGCCTCTGCCTCTGCCCTGCACGCTGTTTTAACACGGCGTGGGAGGCTGGCACATCACGCCGAGGTTTGCGCCGCTTGCCACCGTCCGTTACACACAACACGACCGGCACCGTAAACGTCTGCTTACGTAGGCAATCTGTGACGAGGAGAACACAGCAAGCGCCATAACCCGATTTCCCAGAAGAGGGGTCAAAGTAAACGAACACGTGTCTCGACTTATCCCTAGATAATCTACCGTTATAGAGAAAACGAAGGTCAAAGTTATCGTGACTTTTAACGAGTAAACAGTCAAACCGAAGCGGTGGCACATTGCTTAGCGTCGCTGCTTCACACTTTTGTGCCCCTATTCGAAGACCAATTATTATTTTTATTTTTTATTTTTTTTTCTTATTTAACTGTCCATGTCCGTAGAAGATTTCTGCACGAATGCTCTCTAATGTATGTTGAAATAATGTTGTCTTTATTCGCCTACTAATAATATGTGTATTGAATGAAATAAAACAGAAAAATGATACACTAAGTTAATGAAAAATTACTTGAAATTCTTTTCGGTGAAATTTCTGTAGTGTATCTTCATTCATAATGAACTGCAAATGCTAGTTTTTGGAAAAAGGATGCGTTATGCGTTGTATGACGTGCAATTACTATTGCGTGAGACCTTCAGCAATGTTAACGATCATTCTTTCTCGAGTGAGATTCATGCGAAGTAATGTCGCTGTGGCAAACCTGCCTTCACTCGATTTCCTGGTGTTCGAAATGTCTGTTTCGAATGTTTCATCCAAGGGAATAAACTCTTTCCAGCTAATCACTCTCTCCTCTGAGTTTAACAGTAGAATTCCCACGGCGACCTTAACGTTTCCGCTCTCAGCTTTCATTGAAAGCTGTTTTGCCGGCCGCTGTGGCCGAGCGGTTCTAGGTGCTTCAGTCCGGAACCACGCTGCTGTTACGGTCGCAGGTTCGAATCCTGCCTCTGGCATGGATGTATGTGAAGTCGTTTAGTTAGGTTTAAGTAGTTCTAAGTCCGGGGGACTGATGACATCAGATGTTAAGTCCCATAGTGCTTGGAGCCATTTTTTTGAAGGCTGTTTTGGCTGTTGTATAGAATGAATCAGTCCTTCCTACTGTTATTTCTTTTTAGATTCCTTCAAATTTGGCCTGCAGTCATTTCGGCTTGGCTTTACTGCACTTCCTATTTATTTCAATCCCAAGTAACTTTTATTGCGGTATTCCTGTTGTGCCGTAAATTGGCACTGCCTTCCTTGTATCGGCGGATTGGCACATCTCCGCGGTGTGTGAGCTGGCCCGATATGAGCGCCATCGGGAGGCTGTGACGTGAGAAGGACGGGCAGTCAGAGCGAGGTGTCAGAAACACATGTGCGACCAGCATCAGCGACTGCTACGAAGTGATGTAAGGTTGCTAAAAGGGTACCGTAAGGAGTTGGTTGACGCACAGTAAGCCCTGAGTAGAAGCATATCATACAGAGTGTTTCCATAAAAGCGTGAAAAAATGTTACAGAACATAGAGAATGCTCCACTGAACAATTTGAGGAAAGGAATCTTTGGTCGGAGAAGCCATCTTAGGGAGGTATGGAGGTAAAACTGTCTACCTCTTTGTCTAGAGTAACTGTTTTCCAGCTTATTTACAACGAACATGCATACAAGTTTACACGTAGTGCACTACTTATTTACATGTACATTCTTTATTTTCTGTAAGGAAACAAGAACGAGCCTGATTACTGGAGAGTCATGATGCAGGTTTTGTTTACTTGCCCCTAAAGTGGCTCTGTTATACAGGGTGTTACAAAAAGTTACGGCCGAACTTTCAGGAAACATTCCTCACACACAGATAAAGAAAAGATGCTATGTAGACATGTGTCCGGAAACGCTTAATTTCCATGTTAGAGCTCATTTTAGTTTCGTCAGTATCTACTGTACTTCCTCAATTCACCGCCAGTTGGCCCAATTGAAGGAAGGTAATGTTGACTTCGGTGCTTGTGTTGATATGAGACTCATTGCTCTACAGTACTAGCATCAAACACATCAGTACGTAGAATCAACAGGTTAGTGTTCATCACGAACGTGGTTTTGCAGTCAGTGCAATGTTTACAAATGCGGAGTTGGCAGATGCCCATTTGATGTATGGATTAGTACGGGGCAACAGCATTGGCGCGGTACGTTTGTATCGAGACAGATTTCCAGAACGAAGGTGTCCCGACAGAAAGACGTTCGAAGCAATTGATGGGCGTCTTAGGGAGCACGGAACATTCCAGCCTATGACTCGCGACTGCGGAAGACCTAGAGAGACGAGGACACCTGCAATGGACGAGGCAATTCTTCGTGCAGTTGACGATAACCCTAAAGTCAACGTCAGAGATGTTGCTGCTGTACAAGGTAACGTTGACCACGCCACTGTATGGAGAGTGCTACGGGAGAACCAGCTGTTTCCGTACCATGTACAGCGTGTGCAGGCACTATCAGCAGCTGATTGGCCTCCACGGGTACACTTCTGCGAATGGTTCATCCAACAATGTGTCATTCCTCATTTCAGTGCAAATGTTCTCTTTACGGATGAGGCTTCATTCCAACGTGATCAAATTGTAAATTTTCACAATCAACATGTGTGGGCTGACGAGAATCCGCACGCAATTGTGCAATCACGTCATCAACACAGATTTTCTGTGAACGTTTGGTCAGGCATTGTTGGTGATGTCTTGATTGGGCCCCATGTTCTTCCACCTACGCTCAATGGAGCACGTTATCATGATTTCATACGGGATACTCTATCTGTGCTGCTAGAACATGTGCCTTTACAAGTGCGACACAACATGTGGTTCATGCACGATGGAGCTCCTGCACATTTCAGTCGAAGTGTTCGTACGCTTCTCAACAACAGATTCGGTGACCGATGGATTGGTAGAGGCGGACCAATTCCATGGCCTCCACGCTTTCCTGACCTCAACCCTCTCGACATTCATTTATGGGGGCATTTGAAACCTCTTGTCTACGCAACCCCGGTACCAAATGTTGGGACTTTTCGTGCTCGTGTTGTGGATGGCTGTGATACAATACGCCATTCTCCAGGGCTACATCAGCGCATCAGGGATTGCATGCGACGGATGTGGATGCATGTATCCTCGTTAACGGAGGACATTTAGAACATTTCCTGTAACAAAGTGTTTGACGTCACGCTGGTACGTTCTGTTGCTGTGTGTTTCCATTTCATGATTAATGTGATTTGAAGAGAAGTAATAAAATGAGCTCTAACATGGAAAGTAAGCGTTTATATCCGGACACATGTCCACATAACATATTTTCTTTCTTTGTGTGTGAGGAATGTTTCCTGAAAGTTTGACCGTACCTTTTTGTAACACCCTGTGTAGTATGTACATAGTCCCATGACAGAACGTGCTGTTCTTGAGAGGATATGGATACAACACGTTCCTATTGTATTCTTATAGTTGCACACGTAAATTTTTCTCACTCGACACTTTATATTTGTCACAAAAAAGATTTCTAACACGCACCACATATATTGGTACATACGAAGTGCTTACAAACATATGGGTGTCAAAGATGCTATGATATCTCGTAACATTATGAAGATGTTCTATGTTTGGAAAAGATTATAAATTCACTTATGCAACTGTTTCATTAATTATGAAATTGATCCTTTTTTTCGCTCTAAAGTTCACAAAACCAATGTTTCTCTGTACTAGTGTAAAAGGCGTTTCCGTTGCGTAAATGAATTTATAATCATTTCCAAACATAGGACATCTTCATAATGTTACGACATATCATAGCATCTTTGACACCCATATGTTTGTAAGCACTTCGTATGTATCAAAATATGTGGTGCATGTTAGAAATCTTTCTCGTGACAAATATAAAGTGTTGAGTGAGAAAAATGTACATGTGCAACTATAAGAATACAGTGGGAATGTATACACATCTGTTTGACGAATGTAATGAAAACAAATACTCCAAACCGACATTTCACGTAAGCCACATCCAGTGAAAGTCTGTAACGAACCATCTGTGTGACGTGCTTATAATTATGTATTATTTATATTTTAGGACAATTAATCTGTAAAACAAACCGCACCACATGTTGTAATGAAAGCATGAAAACCGTCTGAAAATGAATCATAGCGATTCGAAACCGGTAACGGTACCCTTTGAATAAATGAACTGAAAATAAATTTGTGGCTGGTTGCTGTCTCAACACCATCAACATTTGTCTTAAGATAACAGCCACGGCCACCAACCATGTCATCGTATGACAAAATTGCATCAATTTAGACAACACTGTCTGTAGGAGAACAGCGGTCTGGTGCTTCAATTTGGTTAAAGTAACAGTCTATATCGCAATATTATTTATTTATTATGACCAGTTTCGACTTTAAGTTCAAATGTGAGCCCCCTGTGACTGGTGCTGGCAGCTCATCGGCTGTTCTAGCTACGATCGTAATATCATTGCTGTCTAGACTGTTATTTTAACCAAACTACTTCTTAAGATTGTGTTATTATATGATTGTCGTGACTGTTTTAACTGTTGTAGCCGTTAGTATAGCTTACGTTTTAGTTTACTGATTTTTTTCAGTGGTATCTGGTTCAGTGGCCGCATTTCAGCTTTACAGTGTTATACTGTGATTCTTAACTAAGGAGTCTATAATCTCATTTTTTAAGGTACGAGTGTTAAAGAGGAAAGTACCGGCACTATAAGCAAACGGAGTTGTCATTGAATGTTTATGTGGTCAGTTTTTAATGTACTTTCCCTTTCAGATCAGTCTGTTGTGATACCACTTGTGTTAATTGTGTCAGCCGCATTCCGGCTGTGTCAGTAGACGGTAACATTGTGTACAACTAAGGTATCCATTTGCACTTGCACTTTCGTGGTGGACCAAGATGATCTGGGAGGATTATAACGTTAATTCAAGTAATGTACTGTGTACATAAACACTAATTATGGAGGAACCATATGATTGATGGTTCAAAGAAATGCAGAAATTTTAGTCTGTATTTAATTTTTATTTCACTACTTGGTTAGTTAATAAATGTTCTAAAAGGCTACTCTGCACTTTTGTACCACTTCATTCCTGTATGTATAACGCTGCTTTTCCATGAACATTTTTGTATTTTACTTTTTCGTTGATGGGTTGAAGTATTTCTTTTGTTATCCAAGATTTCTTCGCATTTACTGCTTCGTACCTATGATTCTCTGTTCAACATGTATGACTGCCCTTTTTAGACATGTCCACTCCTCTTCAGCTGAACTGTCTACTGTAGTATTCCTTATCGCAGTATCTGAACCATTTGCTTTGTGTCGTCGATCTTCTGACTGAATTGATGCGGTCCGCTACGAATTCCTTTTCTGTGCCAAGCTTTTCATCTTAGATTAGCACTTGCAACATACGTCCTCAATTATTTGCTGTATATATCGCAAACTTTGTCGTCTTCTTCTTCAGTCTTTACCGTCTACAGCTCCCTCTAGTACTAAGAAGTTGTTCGTAAATGTATTAACACATTTCCTGTCATCATGTCCCTTCTTCTGGTCAGTGTTTTCTATGTGTTCCTTTCTTTGCCGATTCTGCGAAAAACCTCCTTATTTCTTACTTTGTCAGTCCACCTAATTTTTCTTCTACAGCACCATACTTTAGATTCTGTTGTGTTCCGGTTTTCCCACAATCCATGGATCACTACCATACAATTCTATGTTCCATTCGTACATTTTCAGAGATTTATTCCTCATATTAAGCTCTATGTGGGATACTAGAAGAGTTTATTTAGCCATGAATGCTCTCTTTGCCTCTGATCGTCTGATTTTTATGTCCTCATGGTTTCGTCCGTCATGGATTATTTTGCTTGCTTAGCAAACTTCAAATGCCTCTTATCGTTCCTCAGTACTTCAGTATCCCACCTCTTTCCACACTGATTGTACCGGAAGATTCTCTTAAACTTCAGTCTACCATTCATCATTACTAAATTGTGATCTGTGTGTATATACGCTCCTAAACTGTTATTTGTGTCTCTATCTGCTCCTGAGTAGCCATTCAATCCAATATCTGATTTCGCAATTTCTAACCATGACGTAAGCAAGCTGGAATCTTCCCCTGTCTCCGGGCCTTCTTCGACTATACCTCCTCCTCTTGTGATTCTTGAACAGAGTATCAGCTATTACTACCTGAAAATTATTGCAGAATCGAATTAGTCTTTCTCCTCCCTCACCGCTACTACCAAGCCCATAGTCTCTCGTAACACTTTCTTCTATTTCTTCACCTTACAACCGCAAAATTGTTGATTTTAACTATAAGTGCAACAGTGGAAAATTTGCATTAATTGTTTACCTGTTGTTCCGAAATCTATGAACTGCATTGCGAAATACCAGTACCCAAATTTACTCTTAGTGCAGGAAACAGGCTATGATTTGCCTGTTGCGTGTTATAAAGGATGTTTATAATATTCAGTGACATAGCTTGTGAGTATTCACAAACACTTATTGAATGTTTCATTTTTCTCATTTGTTTTACTACAGCTCTTCATCAGTTCTATCTGGTGCGATATCATACAGACATTTATGTTTTATCTGTAGAATGAGAATTATTTAGAAATCGTGAAGTATGTATGAAGTATGGAGCAACGTTATTTAAAATATTTGAAAGACAATGAGATGAATGAGTAACAAAACTTTTATTTTCATTTGGTGGGACATACGGTTCAGTTAAAACATTTTCAAGTTTCAGGGAATAATTAATCCTTTCAGCAGAGCTGAAAATTTCATAAGCAACTCGTGTTCTTGACCTTTTTTCTTCAAATCATCCCAAAATTCTTTCCCCTTTACTAGAGAAATTATGCACACATTTTTCTGAACAGTATTTGATTCCGTTTAGGAACCGAACATACGTGTTCTCAACTAACAGTCCGCAATGGCGACAGTTGTCTTCAGAATGGGCTTCCGCTCTCCGCTCTCACAGGCATCTGCGCTGTGGAGCATGAATTCTTAGATTTCAGGCCATTAGGATTCCTTCGTAAAACTATATGTTGAACAATGCTGCTCAGAACCGGTTGGCGCCGCAGTTCCATCCTCCAATTCATTTAGACGTGGTGTAATCTGAAAAATTTTGACAAGTTGCTACTGTAACTGAAATGATTGGTTGTCTAGAAACACTGTAAATTATTTTATTCGTTATCTAGGAACACTTATTTTATAAATACGTTTTAATAACCAACAAAATACGGTGGTGAACTGCTACGTAATGAAGGCACATTCGGAAGTTTCTGCTTTTCTTCTCTAAAGCGATTGCAGTAAGGTGCGGTGATAGAGTATCAGAACTTGTATATAAATGATAATCATCGTCTTAAATTAAGTAATACACACAGAAGATAAGAAGCATGCTATGACGTACTCGCGGTGTAATGTGAAACTTTTCACTAAGTAAAACAACGTCGCAGTGTAATCGCGTTACAGAACCTAATTATCCACTGTGACTCTGCAAAGAGAAAGAGAACTGCAACATCTCAAAACGAAGAGATTTTCGGACATACGAAGTATGGAGTAATTCACAAGGATTTGAAATAAAATGGATCAAATTACATCATCTGTAAAAGATGGAAGAATACATTTTCGCTACTAAAATATGCATGACTACGAAACTCTTCGTCGCGTAATGGAGAACAGAAAGCAGAATCTGTTTAAAATTACTATGTGCGTTGGTGCTGAATGCGAATGTCTGGAAGGCCCATGTGCTCTCGCAACAAATTTTGCAGGTCTTTATTCGGATCTCTTTTCCAGAATTCTCCCGAAAATAAGAAGCAGCCTGTCGTTTATGCCTGTTGCGGTTTCAACTCGTTTCGATTATATTGTTCGTTACCTCTGGATGGTCTCTACTATGGCAAATAGATTGGTACCGAAGCACTAGTACTATGACCTGCAGAATTATTTTGGAATCTACGTGGCCGCCAAAAACGATTAGTATATGCAGGATTTATTTGTAGTCTACAATCTTTTCATCGGTGTAGCGTGGAAGACTGCGAATTCATTCGATACGGTCTGGCAGTATTTGAATGGAATGATCGGACGAGAGCAGTTGTGCTTAATTGAAGTGGAGGGTGTCTTCAAAATTGATTACGAGTTTCTGAGTTGGGAGCTTTGTAAAATATTCTTTAAACAACAACTTAGAAGCGAAGGAGTTTTCAGACAAAAGTGTAAATAGACTGTTTTCCTTGTCTGCATGTGATAGAAATTGTGTTTGAATGTGACATCTGCCCCTATTGTAAAAGTATTCTTAATACATTCTGTGTAGACAGGCACACGTAAATGTCTTTATTGGTACTGAAGTTCTGTTAATAACAAGAACTGTGAAGCCCCTGTTATCGCCATTTGTCTAGAATCTATTTAAGCCAAAATATTTACTAACTAAAGTTCTGGGTTTACCGTTATATGTTAACGTATACCGCTACTCTGATGAAACTAAAAGCCTGGAATAATGTTAACTATGCACCACCACCCAAATTGATGTTTCGCATTAATGCAAATGCTTAGAGAACCACAAAGATAAACAATAAACAATACAATAAATTAAGAATATGGAGAGGGTTGAAAGTGAAGGAAGGGCATAAGAGCCGTGGAGTAAGTTGAGCTGAATCAGTCCTATCCGTTACTAACGTGATGTCTAAAAGGGATTTTTTAAATGTTCAACGCACTCAAGTTCATATCTTGTTTTCTTTGTGTCTAGCAGTTACACAGAGTAGTCATCATCTAATACATAGGAGAAAAAAAGAAGATTACGATTTGGCATTCCTTCATGATGTCATTAAAAACAAAGCTAGAATTGGGGAAGAATGGGGAAATTAATCGGTCATATTACTTTCAAAAGAACCATCCCCTCATTTGCCTTAAGCGGTTTAGGGAAACCACGGAAAATATAAAGTTGGTCTGCCAGACGAAGATATTTCAGTCGCCTTCTTCCGGAATGCGGGTTCAGTGTCTTATCACTCTGGCACACCGATCTGATGGTACGTGAAGTCGGCTGTATTTGCGTGTGTATGCAGTCGCATCTTACTCATTCGAACGACGATAAGTCGAGTTTCTAGATAAATTGAAATAGCTGTCCAGCACCTTGAGAAAACTTCGATAAATCGAAGAAATCATTGGTACACATGATGAATGAAAGCGATTGTCATAACAGGACGCCTAGAAACGCAATTAGAAGCTAGATTTTGACAATAGGTAATTTGAATTACTTAGACAACTGATTCCGTACATAGTTCGTCTTTCAACTCCTCAATTGTTCTTTGTTTATTTAACAGGGCATATTGTTTTCTAGTAGATAAATCAGGTGCAAAACTGACTTCCAAGATATAAGAGTGTTAGTTCCTCGCGGAAAAGAAGCACGTTATTTCATCTACATCTGCATGGATACTCTGCAAAACACATTTAAGTGCCTGGCAGAGGGTTCATCGAACCACCTTCACAATTCTCTATTATTCCAATCTCGTAAGCGCGCGGAAAGAATAAACACCTATACATCTCCGTGAAAGCTCTGATTTCCCTTATTTTATCGTGATGATCGTTTCTCCCTATGTAGGGCGGTATCAACAACATATTGTCGCATTCGGAGGAGAAAGTTGATGATTGGAATTTCGTGATAAGATTCCATCGCAACGATAAACGTCTTTCTTTTACTGATGTCCAGCCCAAATCCTGTATCATTTCAGTGACACTCTCTCCCATATTTCGCGATAATACAAAACGTGCTGTCCTTCTTTGAACTTTTTTCGATGTGCTCCGTCAGTCCTATCTGATAAGGATGCCACACCGCGCAGCAGTTTTCTAAAAGAGGACGGACAAGGGTAGTGTAGGCAGTCTCCTTAGTAGGTCTGTTACATTTTCTAAGTGTCCTGTCACTGACTGTGTAGTAAGAAAACAGTATGGAGCGGAAACTTTCTACATTTTGCCTTATACGCTTTCAATATTCTTTAAACAGAAAGATCGGATTTTTGAACACATTATCCTTTGGCGGGAGGAAGCGTACGCGTCAAAGAGAATTTCCGCACCTGTAAGAATGCTTGCTGAAATAGCTCCAGCGAGATACTTGACGAAGGTTATATGCTTCAAGAAAAAGAGAAGCCATTTGTTGTTAGTCTCGGCACTGAGGGGTTCGCCTCTAGTGCAGGATGGTTAGCTGACTTTAAAAAGAGACAAAATATCGGTTTTAAGAAGCTTTGTGGAGAAAGCGCGAGTGTTAGTAAGAGAGTTTGTTCGGAATGGAAAAATGAACCAGGAAGCCTGTTGGTACATTATGATCCACGCGAGATATTCCATACTGACCACACGGGACTCTTTCTCAAGTGTTCTCCCGGCAGTGCAATGACTTTTAAAAACCAAACATTACTTGGTGGAAAGTATAGCAAAGAAAGTATAACACTGTGGTTTGCAGACAAGATGGACGATTCTCAGAAGATAAAATCCCTTTCGCTAGCGCAGCCTGCTAACCTTAGAAGTTTCAGCGCCATCACATTATTTCCTGTGTTCCAACGAAACGGCGCCTGTAATAATAGGAGTCAATGAGTCGATGTTGGACCTGGATAAGAATATGAAATATAGAAGTGAAGCAAATCCTATTTTTTCTGTCCATCTGTTCAGTTTACAATAATCAACCTCATCAGGATAACGTAAAGCTTCAGTTGTTCCCTTCGAGCACCGTTTCGAAATTATAACTGTGCACTGACTCAGTTGTTGAGTGTGTAGTCTTTAACGACCTTGAGCAGGAAATAAAAAATGGCTCTGAGCACTATGGGACTCAACTTCTCAGGTCATCAGTCCCTTAGAACTTAGAACTACTTGATCCTAACTAACCTAAGGACATCACACACATCCATGCCCGAGGCAGGCTTAGAACCTGCGACCGTAGCGGTCTCGCGGTTCCTGACTGTAGCGCCTAGAACCGCACGGCCACTCCGGCCGGCTAGCAGGAAATAATTCAGAATTCTAAAACTTTGTACCGCAAATAAGTTGGGACGATGGAATAGGGTAGAACTGAAATTTATCAGAAGTCCCCTCGTAAGTCACATAAACATGCATCTCCTTCTGACATACTTACCGACCAATCGGAGTTACCAAAATGTATGAATTACTGCTTTGTATAAATGTGTTATGTTAATTATTATCTTCAATACTGCCTAAGTAAGAAAAAAAAAACAACTTGGTATACCTCGTACTTAGAATACTTCTGTCACCCAAGTAAATGTTTAGTAAACAGTAGCTTAACTAGAACCTCAAAAATTTCGTAAAATATAACTCTGTCCATAGATAAACTGCTCGTATGTAAAAAAATAATAATAAAAAAAACCTGTCAGTCGACAACATGGCAGATAACGCAGTGCGCCTGTGTAAAATACGTGACAAAAAGTGTTTGTGCTGTTACAAAAAAGAAGAAAGGCCAAGAAAAAACAAGAAGAGGAGAATGTAAGTAAAATGAACAACTGATAGTGCGTAACTTAAAACTCGCGAAATTGAAGAAAATTATTGTAATCGTTGCTTTTGCACAGGCCAGCTGCAGCATCCAAACTGCTGTCGAAATTTACCACTGTAGAAACTGAAGATACATGTAATTTGCCAGCTGAAGATGGGTGCAAACCCGAAATGCATATTGGCATAAATAAAACGCAGTAAAGAAAGTGGCTGGTCGCTATATTTTTATAGTAAAATATCCCAACGTAACCGTTTTGTCAGCGATAACCATGGAAGAATGACGAATTTCGAATTCTTTCAAGAAATCTGAGTTATCAAGGAGCCACAGAATCAGCTGCAACAACCTGGACTACATAGGGGAGCGTTTTCGGATTCGAGTGGAAATGCCACACCGCTGGAGTCATCTTGTTCGCAGCGCGAGTTAACAACCTGTTCTCTTTAAACCGCACGGAGGCAAGCCGAGGCGAGGCGATAGGGTTTTTAATAAAGCTACGGCGGCGCCAGCGTCGCCGTGATAAAAGCCCAAACTGGCCACTTGTTGCTTCCTTCGCGCCGTGCGGCCCGGCTCTGCGCACTCTTAAAACGCTTCCCGCTCGCCAGCCGTGTTAGCCGGTCCGGCGGCGGCCTGAGGATTTATTCGGCACACACGCGCGCGCTCCCCGGGGCAATTCCTAATGAGGAGCTAGTGCCCACCGGCCCCGGCGGGACTCGAACCAGGTACTACTCTGCTGGGCATTAATCACTCAGCCGCAGGCCCCAGGGGCGCGCGCCGTCTGCCTGTCTGTGTAACGTGCGTGCGGCTCACCGATTGGGAAATGCCACAGGCGCGGGGCGTCCGTGCCGGCCCCACCACGTCGCTCTAATTCCGTCTAATCAGCACGCACTTCACTTATTACTACCGCTGCGCCTGCTCAACTCGTGCTCACTGCCTTTTAAGATACAACCTCACAGAAAAATTACCCGGCATCCTTTTGCAGCGATTCTAAAATGGAGAGATGAAGTGGTGCCGAAATATGCACTACATTATTTGTTTTAGCCTGCATCCCAAACGGGGAACTCGCTATGAAGAACGTGAACGAACATAGCAGTTGACTTGCTACCTGTTTCACCGTTTTGTGATTAACCCAGGTAGGTTAGCCCAGGCCTGTCCTTTCCTCTCGACTACTCTCTCTATAGGATTCGCAACACTACGGCGTTTCAGTACGTAGAAATAACAACCTCGAAAGGAGAGCCATAACTCTAAATTTTCAAATCCTGGGCCACACTTGAAAGTTGAGTCGAAATTAAAATATTTTATTTTGTTTTTACTGGAATCACCAGTATCGCAATGAAAATTGTTTTAGCACGGATTGCGGCAGCCAATGTTTCGCTGCAACATGTACCGTACCATTTACTCTTCCAATTCTGTCATCTTGTTTCAGATGAATTCAGATTTTCTTATCGTAATTTGTAATCTAGCAAACGTTCGCCCTTTAACGTATACTGCTTTTATTATTCCTATAACTTTAATTTATAGTCAGAATCTTAAACGTGGCTGTGATTCAGAAACTGCATAAATTTGAAGAAGTTGAAAAAATCAGCCAACCAGTTTCAAACCTAAGGTTTATTTAGCTCTTGACGTAGGTTTCGATATCTATAAAAATATCTTCTTCGGAAGGAGGGGAACTTGTTGCATTACATGGTGGTAAATTACATAAGCTGAAGCCAAGCTGCTCTTGTCATACATAAAATTGGTATAAAAACCAGCAACATTTAGACAAGAGCGTTTACCAATGGGCGAATACATTCGTGCGTTTATTCTGGCATACGCTATGTATAATCTGGCTGCTGTCAGCCATGGCATGTCATGTTTCTGGTTTTTATATAAATTTTTTATATGACAAAAGCCGCTCGGTTTCAGCTAATATAATTTACCAGCAGGTGAAATAAGAAGGCCCGCTCCTTCTGAAGAAGATATTTTTGTAAATATGGAAACCTAGGTCAAGGGCTAAATACCCTTTGGTTTGCAACTGGTTGGCTGATTTTTTTTAAACCTCTTTTAATTTACAGTTTTAATATGTTTGATTGCGTAGCAATAGGTTGCCGTAAAGTTTGAATCGCAAATTTCTACATTAAGATTCTGTATGTTTATTAAGGAAACTTATGGTTGGGCAGAGTACATAAACGCTGAGTCATGTGGTGACTGCACCTTCTCTGATGATCTTGTGGTCTACGTCAAGCTAAACAGTAATCATCCTTCCACGTACAGTCCGTGCTGTGTCATTTTTTTAATATACGGAGAGTTCATATGAAAAGATGAGAAAAGTCGTAACAACCAACGCGGATGAAACTTACATATGCCGCTTTGGTTTGGGATAACATAGTGAGACATCCAAGTATGCGAGAGCGGCATCCGGCGTGGTTGTGCACGTGTGTTACCTCCCTCTAAAAAATTCAAAGATGTGCTATCAGCAGACAAGGGACGCTCGCCGTCTTTTCCGACGTCTGAGGTATCATAATCGCAGAATTCCTCGAGAATGGAAAACCCATTAACTGAGTCGTGTACTTTGAGACACTCAGCGGCGTACGCAAGCCCATCAAGAGCAAAGACCTGGGCTGCAGCCGGGACATATTGACCTGCAACTTCCGTGTGTTTGGTCCGCTAAATAGCATCTCAAAGGGAAGCGCTTAAACTCTGACGACGAACTGAAGGGCACAGTGGAGGACTGACTCCTGTCGCAGCCACAGGAATTCTGGGGACAGGGAACCCTTCGGCTCGTGAAACAGTGGCACACGTGTGCTCAGGCCTCTGGTGATTACTTTTGAATAAACACTCAATTATACCCACAGTGTTGTTTCGTACTTTGTCTTATGAACACCCTTCATTATTACACTGCTGCCTAAGTGCCTCAGCCGACTTTTCATAAAATATCAAGTCCTTTTCCTAAACATAATGTTGTGCACAGAAGAATTATCATCCTAATAGGTTGCTTCCACCTATGATGCGAAAAACAATTCGATCCAAACGCAAAATTCTCTACTAGAACGGCATCCAGTGCTGAATGAGGTATTTTTTCTAGAAATTATACCACGTCTCCTATGCGCTGCGTCTCCGTTTTGTGGCCTGAAGGATAACTTTGTGTTTCTAGATTAATGAGACAACTACCCAGTAGTTTAGCAAATGATACATTTGAATATCGACTTCAGTTGTAACAACACTGCACAGAGCGTAAGCGATTTTTGACACGGTTATCAGCGTATCTACAACTTCAGAGGAAGAATTCGGAAGAACATACTCATAAGCTGGCTCATTAACAATCTGTTGCGTATACTGTCATTGCTCTTAAGTACTGGCTTTATATCATTTGTCAGAAATTAGTCACCGCAAGTCACCGAAGATGCGTCTGATAGACAGAACAACACCACATGGGGTTAGCAACGGTGGCCGAGCAGTCGGATAATTTTATTGACAATGCAGCGCAATAATTTTAAACGAAGCCCCAGACAGTGCCTCCAGGCCAATAATATCATATTATCACTCATTCATTGTAGTTTCCTTTCTGGTGAGATGCTTAGAAAGTCAGAACAAAAACAAACAAAACGAATAAGCAGTTATACATTTCAAATTAACTTGAAGTAAACAAAAAAATCTTACAATAGCACATCCTGATAAACCCAAAGATGGTAAACACTAATTAACGTTTAAACTTAACCGAGAAATATCCTTTATTACACGAGAAATACCGTTTTAACGTGTTTGTATCATAGTTACGTACCACGACTCATTGCTGTGCGACGCGAGTTATTTTTCCCTTATTTCTGTACAAATACTACTAGAGACAGTAACCCGCTGAAGTAACAGAAATACTTATATTAGGTCTTCCTATAATAGGACAAGGTAGAAATTGTATACAAATACTTAACGAAAATCTGCAGTAAACAACTAATGATGAGCCTGGTGGGCTCGAAACACAATTTGCTTGTTTGACAAGATTATTTTTTGCAAAAGAAGTCGGACTGATATTTTGATTTTGGCCATGTTGTTGTAATTTTATATTAAAGATGAAGAAATCTCACAATCGATACCTTCTGCGACTTCTCCAGATTTTTTATTCGTCAGATGTCAGTCGAAGGTAGCTTGAAATTCTCTGTACCTCGAACTCGTTTCCGCTATAAATGAATGAATAACAACTCAATCGTGATTGCTTACTTCGATATACACTCTCATCCTTCGCTGCCAAATTTCCATTCATCTCAGTGAAACGCATCTTCGGCAAGGAGGAAAGTATCTGAGGATGGAACAGCACCCCGGGCATGAATAGCGATAGTAACGGAAAATGCCGTAATGATGGATAATTCGAGTTAATTCTGAGCCACTGGTGCGGCAGACGGGCACAACAATTACGCTTGTGTAATGGACCTCGTTAGGGGCACAAGTGATTGGCCCTATTGTCGCTGGGAGGCCGGCCGCCCACGCCGCACACAATGCCACCGGCAGTCGTGGGGCGGCTCGCACCGAAGACGCAGACGTCGCCGGCGCCTCCCGAGGCGGAGCTCGTAAAACGTGCATAAAGCGCGCCTCGAGCGCATACAAAGCGTAGATGTGTGTCAGTCGAGCGCTTGGTCATTAAAACGCTTTTAAAACATTTCGAAGCTGTCATCTACCATGAGGAGACTTAAAGAGGTTCCCGATGACGGAAGTTTACTCGCTAAAATAAGGAAACGAAATTATTTTTCATTTTACATCACTTGAATCACTCTGAATTGTGGGTGGTGTACGGAGTGTATCATAATCAGCAATGAAAACTGATAGGGGTGGGAATGTACCATAATAGGAGCCAAAAGGGACCAGTAAACAGGCATCCGCAAACGAGTTGTTTGCAAGGTAACTGTGAATGTATGAGTAAAACCTGTACTGACTTCAGTTTGAAATACATTCCTTGTTTGTACAAATGTACACTCTAAAACAAGAAAGCGCTTGACGAAGGAATTAATCGAATAGCACGAAAATTGGTGGAGGTCATGTACATGTAAAGACAAAAAATCATCACAGTTTCTCAAGCATTGGATGATTTACTCAAGGGAAAGATCTTCCCAAACTGGGCAGGTCAATAACGCATTGTTCCACCTCTGGCCCTTACGGAAGCGGTTATTCGGCTTCCCACTTATTATACACTACTGGCCATTAAAACTGCTGCAACACGAAGATGACGTGCTACAGACGCGAAATTTAACCGACAGGACGAAGATGCGGTGATATGCAAATTATTAGCTTTTCAGAGCGTTCACACGAGGTTGGCGCCGGTGGCGACACCTACAACGTGCTGACATGAGGAAATTTTCCAACCGATTTCTCATACTCAAACAGCAGCTGACCGGCGTTGACTGGTGAAACGTTCTTGTGATGCCTCGTGTAAGGAGGATAAATGCGGACCATCACGTTTCCGACTTTGATAAAGGTCGGATTGTAGCCTATCACGATTGCGGTTTGTCGTATCGCGACATTACCGCTCGCGTTGGTCGAGATCCAATGACTGTTAGCAGAATATGGAATCGGTGGGTTCAGGTGGGTAATACGGAACGCCGTGCTGGATCCCAACGGCCTCGTATCACTAGCAGTCGAGATGACAGGCATCTTATCCGCATTGCTATAACGGATCGTGCAGCCACGTCTCGATTCCTGAGTCAACAGATGGGGACGTATGCAAGACAACAACCATCTGCACGAACAGTCCGACGACGTTTGCAGCAGCATGGACTATCAGCTCGGAGACCATGGCTGCGGTTACCCTTGACGCTGCATCACAGAAAGGAGCGCCTGCGATGGTGTACTCAACGACGGACCTGGGAGCACGAATGGCAAAACGTCATTTTTTCGGATGAATCCAGGTTCTGTTTACTGCATCATGATGGTCGCATCCGTGTTTGGCGACATCGCGGTGAACGCACATGGGAAGCGTGTATTCGTCATCGCCGCACTGGCCTATCACCCGGCGTGATGGTATGGGGTGCCATTGGTTACACGTCTCTGTCACTTCTTGTTCGCACTGACGGCACTTTGAACAGTGGACGTTACATTTCAGATGTGTTACGACCCGTGGCTCCACCCTTCATTCGATCCCTGCGAAACCCTACATTTCAGCAGGATAATGCACGACCGCATGTTGCAGGTCCTGTACGGGCATTTCTGGACACAGAAAATGTTCGACTGCTGCCGTGGTCAGCACATTCTCCAGATCTCTCACCAATTGAAAACGTCTGGTCAATGGTGGCCGAGCAACTGGCTCGTCACAATACGCCAGTCACTACTCTTGATGAACTGTGGTATCGTGTTGAAGGTGCATGGGCACCTGTAACTGTACACGCCATCCAAACTCTGTTTGATTCAATGCCCACGCGTACCAAAGCCGTTATTACGGTCAGAGGTGGTTGTTCTGGGTATTGATTTCTCAGGATCTAAGCAGCCAAATCGCGTGAAAATGTAATCTCATGTCAGTTCTAGTATAATACATTTGTCCAATGAATACCCGCTTATCATCTGCATTTCTTCTTGGTGTAGCAGTTTTAATGGCCAGTAGTGTAGGTTTGCTGGATGTCCTCCTGAGGGATATTTTGTCAAGTTCTGTCCGAAAGGCGTGTTAGATCGTCAAAATCCCGAGGTAATTGGAGGGTCCTTCCCATAATGATCCAAACGCTCTCAGTTGGAGAGAGATCCGGCAACATTGCTGGCCAGTGTTTGGGGACCAGGCAGACAATCAGTAGATACTCTCGCCTTGTGCTTCTGGACACTATCTTGCTGAAACGTATGTCCAGGATAGCTCCCCTTCAATGGCAACTAAACTGAGCGTAGAGTACTGCCCACATACCACTGTGGTGTAGGGGTACTGCGGATGATAACCAAATGGGTCCTGAAAAGAAATGAAATGGCAGTCCTGGCCACCACTCATGGTTGCTGGTCCGTATGACGGACGACGGTCTGGTTGGTGTCCACACCGCTGTCCGAGGCGACCCCAGACACGTCCTCAGCCTGAAATCTCATTGATTGGAGTAGAATTATCTTCGGTTATGAGTCCCGCTTCGAACTGAGCCCCAATGACCAGTTCCTCAAGAGGACATCCAACTATGAGCCTAATGACTGAAAAAGTAGTACACATATGCTGGGCCCGAGGCACATTCAGAGTTCGAAGAGGGTATCCAACCCGCCAGTATGGTCTCAGATAGACAGGCTTTGCAGGGCCTATACATTGGCCTACAAGATCACCTGAGCTCAGTCCACTGGTAGGTTCTGCCTCAGAGGTGAACAGTACAACACTCCCTTTGAAAAACTGGACCTGCGAATTGTACAGAATTGTCAAGATATACGATATTAACAATAATTGGATCCAAATGCAAGATTGAAACATGGGGCACCCTCTTTAATAGGTACGAGTAATCCGTAAACTCTGCTTTTTCAAGTGCTGAAGCAGCACTGTATTTCGTGCCAAAGTTCCCAGCCCGCATCTCGTGGTCGTGCGGTAGCGTTCTCGCTTCCCACGCCCGGGTTCGATTCATTGCGGGGTCAGGGATTTTCTCTGCCTCGTGATGCCTGGGTGTTGTGTGATGTCCTTAGGTTAGTTAGGTTTAAGTAGTTCTAAGTTCTAGGGGACTGATGACCATAGATGTTAAGTCCCATAGTGCTCAGAGCCATTTTTTGAACCAAAGTTCCCACAAAGTTTGAGTACAAGTAGACTGGGAGTTTATCGTTTAGATTTCAAGCTCATTTGTACCAATCATCACAATATTTCGTACTCATGTCAATGGCGACTCGTAACCAGGCATCCGCAATTGTCCCGCAAACGGCTCAGAGCCCTGTTTACTGAAACATTTGTGCTCCTATTACCGTATGCTTTCACCTGTGTAAGTTTCCGCTATTTCATATGGTACACCCGATACATTAAATATACACACAATGCAAAAGTTTTATATAGAATGATTGAAAATAAACTGTCACCAATACGTAAAATTAATAAAGAAATGAATATGATAAGCAGTGTAGTTCAGATTTTGTCGAAATGGAAGTAACGAACAAAGAGAAACTAAATTACAACGATTCCCGATGCACCAATTTGAGTCACTCTACACCAGCAGGCGAACTCTGTGATAAAATTTGTGGTGCCTCTTTGCACGTGAGTTTATGAAAAGGCGAGTTAAATAAATATACTTGTTTTGTGCTCCTTGAATATGAATAGTACATGCAATATTTTAAAGATAGTAGTCATAGTTCTATGTTCTCTCCTACAGGGAACGTATCTAAATGAAGAGAAAGTGAGGTGGACAGCGAGATGTAAATTAATTTATTTATTTATTCAGACTTTCCTCTGTACAAAGGTTTTTCTCCAACATAGCAAATACCCGGAAATTATTACATCTTTTATAAGTCGAGTTGCATCTAAACACTAATATATATTCCTTATTTCCACGGTTATGTAACACGAAATTTCATTGTAAAGGCAGCATATAAAAACCCACAAAGTAATTTCGTTTTCGAACGTTTCTATGTTCCCTAACTCCAGAGATTCTAGTTCGTCATTGGTACAGGTACGGTTTTGCACGTTAGCGTTATTTTCATACGTAAATATTTTATCGTCGTAATATTAATTTTACTTAGATACTCTTCACACGTCTTGAGCAGACACGTACGTCACTGTAACAAAAGTATCGAAAAGTGTCATTGGCGTTTTATACACTCTTTCTCAATACTTGCCTTTCGTGCTTTCAACTTCTGCTAAGCAGCCGACATCTTCCTTAATATCTGAAGTAGCTAACAAGATAAAAAACAGTCGTGGGTTCAGAATTTTTTTTAAATTTGAGTTATTAAAGAACAGTCTGCAACGTGGGTCCCTCATGTAGACAGTTCATCTATTTTCTTCTTGATCTTCCACTTTTTCTGTCACCTTCCACTACCATTTCTACCGTTCTGTTGCCAACATGCCACTTTAATGCTGTCTCTCATTCTCTTGTTTTTGATCCAATGGAATCTGGTGACGCCAAAAATTATTCTTAACATTCTCATTTCAGCCACATACATTGAATTGCAATGTTTCTCAGTTGGGGCTCGCGGCTCTGCTCCATGCAGCATTGCAGACCTCACTTCTAGCTTACAAACCATTGTTTTAGTGTTAAGACTTATTCTTTTATCGTGAAAAATACCTGATGACTATTTCGGTTCGTACAACCATTCTATAGTCTTTTAACACGCCTGAATTGCCATCTATTGATTAAAGTAGTTTAAACTATCGAATTTTTTCTTCAAGTTCTGTCCATTCAACTAGTCTGTCTCTTCCATTTGGCCTCCTCCTATGCACAAGTAATCCGGTTTCTTCCTAGTGATTTTCAACCCTCTATCTTCCATAGCTTTTCTGACACTGTATTTATCTTTAATTAATGATGACCGGTTTCCATCTGGCTGGCAGATCATTCTCAGATCTATTGCTGAAAACTGCAGTTTGTCAGTAGTGGTAAGAATGAAACAAAAGTAAGTCTTATGTTACATGATGTTCTTGTCTGACAGAAACTAGTCATCATCAATAAAAAAAGGAAAAGTGATGCTGACTGTGTTTTTCATTCGATATAAATCGTTTTGATACCCTGATGTCGTTCACCAAATAAAAGTGGTATTATTCTTAAGCGACTCCTCTGTGTTTACTCCTTAGCTTTCCCCATCATAAACGATGTTTTTCGAAACCCGGAAACTATGGCGTTAGTCATTTAAATAATAATGTACTGAACCTGTTACGTTTTCCCATGCTGTATCACGACTCGTTTCAAAAACTGGTTCCCATTTTCAAGTGCTGTGGGGATTTGCATTAGAATTTTATGTGTGTGTATATTGTTCCGCATCTCCTGCCTTGCACTCGTCATTCAGTAGCCTTAAGGTATTGTGTCTCCTCCATTAAACAGAGATTCACACCCAAGCCATTACTCTACCACTAAAAAAAAAACAGGTGACACCACGGTTCAAATGGCTCTGAGCACTATGGGACTTAACATCTGAGGTCACCAGTCCGCTAGAACTTAGAACTACTTAAACCTAACTAACCTAAGGACATCACACACATCCATGCCTGAGGCAGGATTCGAACCTGCGACTGAAGGGCCTAGAACCGTTCGGCCACACCGGCCGGCAAAGGTGCTTTTCATTGCAACATCATCTTCTCATGAAATTCAACTAACCAACTTTCTCCTCCTATCGAGAAAATATTCTGTTGGTGTTCACCTACATAGCTATAAATGATCATCATAAGAAAATAAGAGAAATCAGAGCTCGCACGGAAATATTTAAGCGCTCATTTCTTCTCCCCGCCATTCGACAGTGCAGCGGTAGAGAAATAGCTGAAGATGATTCCATGAACCCTCTGCCAAGCACTTATTTGTGAATTGCAAAGTAATCATGCAGCTCTAGATGGACCGATCGTAGAAAACAGGCCTTTATGGCCGGTGTTTGTGCCCATTGGGTATTTTGTTTTATGGTCTTAAAGCCGAGGTCTAAGTCTTAATTCAGACAAAGGTATCATCGGAGGTGATAGCGATTCAGCGCCAACTCTTGCGTACTAAAGCTCTATAACATACATCGGTGCGACTCAGCCGTCTTAAGCATCGGTGTGATGTCTGACGCGGCTACTTTTGCTAGGAAACGTATGAACAGAGCGGCTCGCTGGGCTTGTTCAAGTTTGAAACTGGTACTTGAGCTTTCATAACGTATGACGACATCTCCAGCATTACAGGACAAAACTTAAGTCACGGGAAGAAGCCTCGTACCACGGCCCAACTCCCACAAAACACAATTCACCAAGGTAGGACACGTCACCCACATTGTTTGCTTTTCATAGCTTGTTAAGAGTAGTTGACCTGCGGGAACTACAGGGATCCCGCAGTTTGTTTTCATAGAGAGTACGGGTTCGTTAATCGAGTCGTCAGCGGTCCACCCTCGGTGGACACGCCGCAAAACTTTCGGGAGGCACTTCAGACAGTGGCCGCCTGAGCGCAAGGAGGCCGGCAGACGCCGCCCCGGATTAGTCGGCGCGCAGGCGTGGGGGCGGCGTCGCCCTCCTCGCTATTGCGGGCGCCGCGGCGTCGGTAATTTTCAAAAGGTTCCGCCAGAGGCCTGCACCGGCGCTGCGCGCTCAATTAGGCCCGCCCTGGCGGACAAAGAGCCGCCAGCGCCGTATTACTATTCCAGCGGCGAGCCGCGCCGCGCCGTGATGCACTGCGCCCGGTTCCTGGAGAATCCAATTTACTTTCTTCTCCGGCGTGCGGGGGCGGACGCTACATCATCTTCACAAGGCGGCCGGCCCGCCGCGCCGGCTTCGCTTCCTGGCGGCGCGCTGAGGAATGGCGCCCCGGCGCACGTGCTGCCGCCTGCCGGCGCCTCCCCGCACACCCCCTCCCCCGCCACCCCCGCGGCACCATCATAAATTCCTCCGTTTCCCCCGCGCCCCTCCGCCGCGGAGCCTTCTCACTACCTGTTCTGTTCCGTTCTATACGGAGGCATCCCGCCTCATTAGCATGCATATCATTCTGTTATTCCGGTTGTAAGACACGCCATGCAAATTTCGTCCCCGTGCGCTAAATAGAAATTCCTGATAAATTGCATTTCGCGAGCGGAGCGCCTACGAGCTTCGGCAAACGGGAAGTCAACTGGAGGCCATTCGTTCTTTAACTTACCGTGTGACAACGAGCGGGAGGTGACGGCGGCGACTGCTCCTCTCCGTTTCGCGTGCGGTTGTTTTGAGATTTAAAGCTGTCATCAAACATTTCCTGTATTACTGTATTTAACAGGTAATCCTGTGCCTTGTTCACTAAAATCTGGGCAGTGTTTAAGTTGTGTGCGTATTCCAGTTCAACAGAAAAAGACGTGAAAACAACCATTCACAAAGACAGTTGAATTCTGTGATTTCATGAACAGAGTTTCTCAGAGTTCTTGCCTTATCAATTCCGGGTAAAACCTCAAAATTTAGGTGATTAAGAACACCGTCTTCGTCAGAAGCACGAGGAGATGCTGCTGCTAATTGTTGAAAGTTCGATATTTTACCCAGAATTGACAGGGTAAGAAATCCTAGAATGTTTTACACAAGAATGTCGTGGCAATGTAACCTTCGTTGTATGTGATAATTCAATCAAGACCCTAAGCTGTTGACAGGCGTTGATATACATCAACGGGGACGGTTGAAAATGTGTGCCCCGACCGGGACTCGAACCCACATTCCCAACTTAATGGGAATATATATATATATATATATATATATATATATATATATGTGTGTGTGTGTGTGTGTGTGTGTGTGTGTGTGTGTGTGTGTGTTTTTATTTCGATGATCGTAGTTGCGCAACACCAAAAACATAAGAATGTAATATCTTCGAAGTTCGAGTCATTAAAGACTGAGGACGTACGCATATGGAAAAGGCTCTTTATGCTTACTGACCAGCCGGAATGCCACGGATATTGTCGAGATGCGGTCACCCACTCATTCATCTACTCAAAGTTGGCCCGGGCTACCTTAAGGAACCTAAATTAGTAAACCCATTCATCCTTTCCCAAATAAAAACTACAGAAGACCTCGAGACTCTGAAAATTAATATCTTGTCTTCGAGTCTCCCTCAAGCATATGTTTAGCATTAGTGTATAAATAACGTTTTAAGTTTCCTGCAGTGTTACGAACCAGTATCCCTAACAACCGACCGATGCTGAATCCCATATAAGATCGTGCTTTATGACGTTTATGGTTTATGAATGTTTCCCGCAAAAGAGTCATCTCATGTTCAGAAATCGCCACCCGTACACAGACTACAAATATCACTTTTCAGTGACTGTATTTACATATATTACACAGAGATATAAACTTCCTAGGTCGCCGTAAGTCGTTCGTGACAGTACCACATTTTGATCGGTAACGAAGACAATAATTAAAATATGTTACTGAGTCGAAAATGTATGTTTTGGCACATGCAGCCCAACATGTTATTACTAGGCAGAAGACGTTCATTTGAAACAGGAGTAACATGAGAATTGACCCAGTGAAGCGTAATTGTGCTCCTTACGTTTTCAATGTATGTAAACGATATATCACGTACATTAGTAGCACTGTATGTTAGTCACAGGCAATGCTGTCATCCATGGGAAAGTAGGGTGTCTGGATGATAATATGGAAAAGCAGAATGACTTGAGACAGTATTTTCTCTTAATTTACTGATTGTCATGTGTATTTTAAAGTAACTCCTGAAATCTGGTTTAAGTATCAAGAAGTGATACAAGTGGAATGAAAGGAATGGGAGAAATCAGTACCAAGTTAAGGCAAAGGGGAGGCTTAGATTTAATTGTAATGATTCTGGAAGAATGCAGTGCTTTTACGGTCATTAAGGACAGCTAGGTGTTTTTTGACCTATCTAGATAACTTCTCTTGTGTTTCAAAAAGTATCTCTAAGCACTATGGAACTTAACATCTGAGGTCATCAGTCCCCTAGACTTAGAACTAATTAAACCTAACTAACCTAAGGACATCACACACATCCATGCCCGAGGCAGGATTCGAACCTGCGACCGTGGCAGCAGCGCGGTTCCGGACTGAAGCGCCTAGAACCGCTCGGCCACAGCGGCCGGCTCTTGTGTTTCAAGAAGGAACAGGTCACAGACATAGAAGGCAATCCCAGACGCCTGTTAGAATCCGAACAGCCCATATTGAAGTGTAGTAAAGATATTAAGGGAAGTTAAATGGGAATCCTCGGTAGAAAGGCGATACGGTCCTTCAAAACCCTATTATCTTTAGAGAACCGGTATTCGATGCAGAGTGTGCAACAATTTTGCTGCTTCCACCTTACGTCTTACCAGAAGAATAAAAACAGAGAGACTAGTGTGCGTATGGAGACATACAGGCTCTCGTTTGCTCTGGCTCGACACGCTGGTGAAGACGGCAGCTTGTGGAAAATGAGTGGACGAAATAGATCCCGCTAACCTCTATTCAGTAGCTTGTATGGTATACGTGAAAGCTATGCCTTACCTTCCCGGAAACAGTACGCGTGTTGCTAGACATATAGCTGTAAATCCCGCCGCTATAGCGTAGTGCACAAATTTACCGACATATCTAGTGGGAGTGAACAGTACGCACCTAGTCTCTCTGTTAATTTATTGAAAGATTTCATCTATTACTGCATTCCCCTTAACCATTAATGCCATATTTATTTATTTAGATCCATTGATGACGTACGCTTTACAAAGAACTATTGTATTTAAAGACGAACTTGTGAGAGAACCAAATTGCAGTGCACTGTACAAATATTCCCGTAATTTACATAGTTCTTACACTCACATCTCATCGAAGTATGCAGATTTCCGGCTATTTAAGGATGCACATTTTACGCATGTGTCTCCAACCATTGATCGATGTTAAAAATTGAAGCCATAGTACCCATCGCGCTGAACTGAATGCGTCCTGAGTTCAGCACGGTAAATGGCCTGGATTTTCGGTATAATATTTCTAAAAAGAGATTGTGTCTTTGTAGCGACTGTGCGCTTCAGTGTCTATTAACTGAGAACCTCATGCAGCAAACAGTGTAGTTAAAGTTATGGTCCAGTTATTATTTTTGTGGTTCTCAGTCCGAAGACTGGTTTGATGCAGTTTTCCGTGCTACTCTGTCCTGTGCGAGCCTCATCATCTCCGAATAACTACCGCAACCTACACTCTTCTCAGTCTGCTTCTCAGTCACTGGTGTCTCAGAATATGTCCTGTCAACCGTTCCCTTATTTTGGTCAAGTTGTGCCACATACTTCTTGTCTCCCCAATTCTGTTCAGTACCTCCTCATTAGTTACGTGATCTACCCATCTAATCTTCAACATTCTTCTGTAGCACCACATTTCGAAAGCTTCTATTTTCTTTTTATCTAAACTATTTATCGTCGATGTTTCACTTCCATACGTGGCTACACTCCAGACAAATACTTTCAGACAAGACTTCCTAACACTTAAATTTTTATTCGACGTTACGAAATTCTCTTCTTCAGAAATGTTTTTCTCGTCATTGCCAGTCTACATTTTATGTCCTCTCCATTTCGGGAATCATCAGGTTTTTTTTTGTTTCTGCACAAGTAGTGAAACTAATCTTCTTCTTAAATTGTCTCGTTTCCTAATCTAATTCCCTTAGCATCACCTCATTTACTCTGACTACAAACAATTATCCTTGTTTTGCTTTTGTTGATGTTCATCTTATATTCCGTTCAACTACCCTCGCAAATCCTTTGCTGTGTCTGACTGAATTACAATCCTATCGGCCAACCTCAAAGTTTTTATTTCTTCTCCCTGAACTTGAGTTTCTAGCTCAAATTTTTCTTTGTTTACTAGTAAAGGCAACCATGTTCCAGTATAGATTATTAAAGGGTCGGTTAGGAAACTTCTCGGAATACCTTAGAATATGGAATAGTGTCAGTGTGGTAATTAAATAGAGGCTTTCGGTGCATGCCCATACAGCCATCTCACCTGTGGAGCGCCACTCGTGACAATATGAACGTAAACACAACACAACGACCAGTCCCCGAGCGGAGAAAATCTGCGGGTCCGCCAGCAATCGAACCCCTGCCCCTTCGCTAACCTATACCCAGCGCTGACCGTGCTGCTACCACGGCGGACTAAAGACAAGTTAGCTCCATTGCCAAACACTGAATGTAAGAGCACAAACGTTATTGTTCGTTTTATTGAATACCTTGCCCTATTTACTCACAACTCGTTCACAAGTAACAAAGTAGTTCGGAATCAAAAAATACTCTTTTTTGAAACATTTAATGTTTTTTTGTGCTTTGAATGACGTGATCGTTTTTTACTGCTTACCATAGAAGTATGATATGTATTCTGCCATAGTTCGCCTGCCAAATAAGGGCATGAAAGCATAGACTACAGACATTATATTTGGAACCATGCCCTATCTCCCCTCAACACACTTTGTAACAAACTCGCTCCCTCGTGTAAAGCACACAGATTGCTCTTTAGTAATGTGAGAATACTTGCTGTCTCCTGCCAGCATCAATAGACTGCGCAACTACCCTTTGCCATTGCAGTAGGTTCTGAGAGTGTGCATTATGCGAGATTAAGTAAATAAAATGACATAAAGATACGGTTCAGAGGAATGAGTGCTGTTATAGTACTGGTGGAGAAGTAATACAGCGGCAGTAATTGAGTTATGCATGAAATCCGCGCCGCAGTATATTGCCATTGCGTTAATAACGGCTTCTAATTAGTTGAGCGCGCAGCGGCTGTTGACGGTGTGGCTATAAATCCAAGGAGCAGGGCACGGGGAACATAACGTGTTGTGTCGCCAGCCCTCTGGTTGGCTTCTCATACAGCAGTCAGCCGCGGGGACTTCCTCCACTCCGGGCCAAGGGGTTGTGCCTTGTGCGAAATTACACCCCTGCCTGACGCCAAAGACGGCGGAATTTAACAGAATTCATAACAATGGGAGCAAATTCCCCTTAAGGCAGACACATTAGGAAGTAGTATAACCCTTCTTACAGCGTTTGTACTCCTTCGCGCTAAGAACTAGACTGCGAACTACTAACGCCAGATATATTTATAACGACATCCGTAGTGAGATGTGGAACGCGTACTGCTAATCAAAACTCTTTGGTGCTTCTGATGGTACTGAAAGCTAGAAATTTAGCGTTAGTTAGAAAAAAAAGGCAATGTAGCATAGCGGTTAACAGCACTTAACATTCACTTTGAAAAAAATTAACTTTGATCCGAACTCTAATAACTAACAAACAGGTTTCACGATCAGATAGATTGTACACAGCCTCAAAACCAAAGTAAAATGAAATACTCTCTGTCTAATGAGGGTTGTAAAGAGCGACGTGGCGCAGTGGCTAAAGAGTGGACTCATATTTAAGAAGACTAGACTTCAAATCCAGTTCAGCTGTTCTGAATTTGGTTTCGTATGGTTTTCTCAAATCGTTTCATGCGAATGCTGTAGGAGTTTCGACTAAAACCCCATGCCACATCCCCTTCCCATTCATTGATCTATCCAAGACGATACTTTGTCTTTATTGTCAGATACGAACATATCCACTTCGGCAAAAATGAGCAGAGGATTATTAACCTTCAAGCACGTTCAGACTGACAAACTGTTGATCCTTAAAAGCTTACGTACCAAGTGTTAGTTAACAGCTGATTCACTGAGTAATGGCCAGCTAAGCAAAAAAAAAACTTCATGCGCTGATGTCTAATCGAACTGGTAATATGAATAAAATGCCACATCTTTTAACTACTGTCGTAGTAAGAGTGGTAAATAACTATCAGAACCGATATTGGTATGACCTTTAAAATAACGTTCATCAGGTTTTAATGAAGAATGATTTTGCTTTGATGTGACGACTATTATCAATGGAATGTGGATTTCTAGCCGAAGAAAGCAAGTTCTTGTCTATATGGCTCTCTTAATTTATCAACTCTCCTGTTTTTCTGTACTTGCTACTCGCCTTATTGAACACCTGACAGCAGAAATGGTTTCGGTTTTAGCACTAATTTTACTTCGAGTAGAATGTTAGGTGTATTATATGTCCTATAGATACAATAACAGGACATATTTTTGATTGTTTCTTAAGGAATTAGTAGTCAGTGTATAATACGTCAAAATCAGTGATTGGGATTGCAAAAGGAGAAATTAAAGCTTTTTTGAAAATTAAAAACTTATTTCGCGCCTGTGTCTAAAGTATATAAAAAGAAGTTTTCAATATTTATAACACTATAATAAATTTTCCACATAGACAGAATATTGTTTCTTTATTTTTTTCAATAAATGACAGTAGTAACTATCTGACTGATTCGTGGAGAGCGTCCTGTGCTTCTTACAGTCTCAAATAACATTCTGCCTAGTTTTATAATACAAATAAGTGAGTTCTGTATTCTTCAGCTGTATAGTATTTAGCAGACGTATTTGTACATTTTTGCAACAAAATCGGACGGAGCAGGCGATATAATGTAAAGAAAAATATGCAGCGAAGTGACTGTGCGTGAACGATAATTGAGAAAGCTGACACGAAGACGCGTAAGATAACCTAAAAGGATAACAGACTTTCATACAGGCTCACATGGAGGACAGCTAACGATTCTGACAACGAAATTTCGAAGACTTGTTTATTTTTCTTACTTTCACCGCATTCTGTCCAACGGTATCATATTTTGGGGCAAGTGTGAGCACTCGTCAGAACATTCTTAGCGATAAAATGGCGATCACGCAGATGTTTGGTGTCAATTGGCGAACTCCGTACAGGTCGCGTTGTTCATGTTTCTCGAGTCATACCTCTGCTATCTCTGTACATACACTCCATTACAGGGTTTGCTGGTGCATTGCAGGATTAGCTCATTCGGAAGGAACTGCAACCATCATTAAGCGAACCATAAACAGAAAAGCAATTTCCACTTGGATAACCCTTGCTTAAACGTTCAACAGAAAAGTTTGCACTAAAGAGCGTTTTCCATTTTCAGTAGGGTCTCAGCACAACTAAGAAAAAACAGTAATAAAGTCAAGTATTAAAACCTGAGATGAAAGTTTGGGCAAGAGTTCCTCGCAGTTGGAAACTCTCCTCTGTGACGTGGCGTTTATTCGTACATTTTTCATAACACTTTCTGGTGTTTTATTAAATCTGTAATTTTGTATCAACATTCATTATCCAACATCCTGTAAATTGAGTAATGACTCGTTGCTCTGGCCAGTATGGTTCCACAGAATGTGATAAATAAATAAGTAGGTTATTATTTTGTTCTTCCGAGGAAACAGTTTCCTTGTCTCTTGCCAGAAAACTTGATCACATGCGCTTCAATGGAACTTCCTTTCAGTACAGGGTGTTTGTAAGTTATTTATACAAGAGTAACCTGTAATAGTGGAAAGGGTAAAAACTTACAGTAAGGTTTGATACAGCACTGAATGCAGTGTATCTTCGACTTTCATTCCGGTCTAACTCTGTTAATTCCCGGCGCTCGCGCTAGGTGGCATGCGCGAATGAGTTAGTCCAACAGTCATTGTGGAGGCGTATAACGGTGCAGGGCGTCCGCAGTGTCGATTATGGCTTCATGACTCCAAATCCGCTACTACAGTTCAAAGGCAATTCAGGACTAAATGTCACTAGCCACCACGTGAAAGACAAACTGTTATCAATTGGTGTAATCGTTTCATAAAGGAATGCAGGTTGAGGTCGGCCAGCAGTCTCTGAAGCAGCAATTGAACAAATTTGGCAGTGTTACATTCGTAGTCTAAGAAAATGAACGAGACGTGCCAGCTTAGAATAGAATATGCGAACTACATATGTGAGACTGCCGAACTTGTTCAATTGTTGCGTCAGTGACTACTGGCAGACCCCGATTCAGCGTCCTGTGTGAACCACAGCCAGTTTTGGTGAAACGATTGTACCAGTTAATAGCAGCTTGTCTCTGAGGTGGTGACTTACATCATGTAGTCGTGAATTGTCTTTGAACTGTAGTACCGTAGTGGGTTTGGAGTCATGAAACCATAAAGAACACTGCACACCCTCTGCACCGTTATATGACTCGATGATGACTGTTGGAATAACTCATTCGCGCATGCCACCAAGCGGGAATGTCGGGAACTAGCAGTGTTAGGTTGGAATGGAACTTGAAGCTATATTGTATTCAGTGCTCTATCAAACATTTCTGTAAGTTATTTACCCTTTTCACGATTAAAGATTACGTTTGTATAACTAAGTGATAAACATCCAGAAAAGTAAGGTAAAGTACCAGTGTTCCGACCGACCGCCATGTCATCCTACGCCAATGGCGTCATTGGATGCAGTTTGGGCGTATGTGATCAGTCCTTAAACCTTGGAATCCCTACTAATCGGTCGAGTAGCTCCATAGTTGGTCTCAATAGCCTGGTTGCATTATCTCACCAACGAAAAGCCCCTGGCAGTACCGGGAAACGAAATCAGATCTTCGGCAAGGCAATCAACCGCGCTAACCGCTCAGCTACGGAGGCGGACTTAAATAGCATAACAACATAAATTTAATTCCATCTATGAGGTAGCTAGCAGTTTGAATTAAAGAGACACGTAATTCCGTTCATGGCGCTGCAGTTACGATGCAAGGTGAGAGCAAGTGGTAAGTCCGGCGAGTGGAGACGGAATACCTTGAGAAATGCGACTCGTGCCTTTTTGTGGGGCCACGTGAAAGAAGCGGCGGCCGCGGCGTGGTGCTGCGGGCTCTTAACGATCGCGCCTGCGGTGTACGTGTGTGGCCGCCGGCGCGCGCGCCCCGCGCAGGAAAACTCGCGCCGTGGCCGCTTTTTTTCCCACACAAGGTGAGGGCAACCTGTTGAATGCGGGGAAAGTAATATTCCGGCGAGCGGCGCGCTTTAATTTCTTTCCGATAGAACACGCTGCTGCCCTGCCCCGTCCCCTTCAGGCAGCCTCTGTCCTGCCTCTACGCCTCTGGCAGAGACTGCCGCTGATCGCTGATGTTCTGCTGCGTTCAGCCCATCAGGTCTCGTTTCTTCTATAGACAGCTGCCGCTCAACGTCTGCTGTGCTATTGTGTATATTACTGCCTTTACGAATATACGAAGAGTTTCAAGTTCTTTTCTTCGTTGCTCATCATCCCTTACTACTGTCTCGGGGACAAATACACTTTGACAAACGCTGTAAATAATTATTTTCTTGCGAAACTCACGTACACATTAGAAAGTTTGATATGTGTATGTTTGTATGTATGTTCCACATTTCCTCCTAAGCCAATGGACCGATTTCAACCAAACTCGGCACGCTTACCTATCCATTACAGTCAGGCAACAATGCCTATAGGGGTAAGAACCACCTACACATCATAGTTCAGGAGACATGACGCCATAAACATTGAGATGCGTGAAAAACTGCTATATTGTGCACGACATTTAAATTTATTACTTCTTTTTGCTACTAACTCTATATTTAGCAGACAGTATCCATATATGCCGCCGAATATACCTACACAAAAATATCGTTGTACGACACTTAGTTCAAGAGCTATGACGTCATAAACAATGAGATGCGTGAAAAATGCCACATCATGAATGAAGTTTCCAAACATTTATTCTTTACTACTATGACACTTGCACAATCGAGTTAACGCAAGGAAATCCTGGGCACCTGGCAGCGCTTATGACAGCTTTCAACTGAGAAGCGCAAACAACTGCAGGTGAAAACAAAATCCATCTAATGAGATATGAAAAGGCGTTGCCATAGAGACGTTTGTAAAATCGCATTGTAGACAAGTGAAGCAGCTATGGCTAGCGTACAGTAACGGTCCGGGGTCATCTCACACCGATTCTACTGCAGGACTACGTACAAGGTTTCGTTTCAAATGGAAAACTGTGAAAGTGGATACCCGGGTAATGCCGCGCTTGTCGGCTAGTATACACATAATCGAAGAATTCTTCGTTGTTCGATGCCTTAAATAAACTTGCGTGCATATCACATGTTCTCGAACATAGTTCCAAGAGGACCATGTGTTTCTAAGACCGATTATGAAGGTATTTTCATCAGGCCCGTATAAATTTTACTGCGAATTCTGTAATTATCGATTGTAATGTACTAGTCTGTTGACATTTTGGGAGTCCCTTTCGCAGATATTGCTCCATCTTTCCGCTGAACCGCATAATTCACACACATATGAAGCTAGTTATTCGCTTGCAGTAACATACGAAATGCTGGAAAGCAGAATTCATTGCACCTTCTTACTGTTTTACATTTTTTCCGAGGATTGTCACAGAATTCAACTGCACCATATCGTTCTACCTTATCTTACTGTGGAACTCAACAAATCACAATATGGTTCTACCTTATCCTACTATGGAACTCAACAAATCAGAAAAACGAAAAGAAGAAAATTATATCCTGTCACATCTGTTAGTTACAATCTCCTTCTTCACTACTGCCATGGTGTTAGAGTAATATAAATTTTAAATTGCATGAACAACCGGGTAACTTATTTCTCGAAGTTCTCTAGACTCATACATTGTCACCGAGAGGAACGAGATTTTTATGGGACGAAAATTACCTCACCACATCACACATCGTTGACAGAGCAAATTTTAAGAAATGAAATGTTGTTGAAGAGATGTCCACTGTAGCGTATTCGCCACCATTGAGGATACTGCATATAGTGGCAAAAGTAGAGTACTTTGCATTTCTTGCCTTCAGTGTCAAACTTATTCACTGCGTTCAGCCCAATATCACCCCTGCTACAGGGGTTGGACAAAAGTATGGAAAAACAGTAAAAAATTCAATCTTGAATATAAATGCACTGTGCTGAAGATTCGTACCGTATACAGGAGAAGCGGATAAACATCACTCGCTGAGCCACAACGCGGACGAAGAGGATTGTAACGAAAATAAGGGGACGAGAGCTGCGAAAGTCACTATGCAACTAGATTCTGCACTAGCGAACCTAGCCAGAAAGACGTATTGCGTCCATGGGCCCTATGGTTACCCCGTAAGATCGTTAAATTTCATTTCGGCTGATCGAGTGTGTCCCGTGGTACAGTGTTTGTTCGCCAGTGGTGACGCTGTCTCCCAGAGCGACAGGATTCCCGCTCACACAGCTCACATCGTCCAAGACTGGTTTTGTGAGCATCAGGATGAACTGTCGCATCTTCCTCGGCCATCACTGTTACCAGATCTCAATACTGTTGAGCCTTTGTGGCGTGCTTTGGAGAGAAAGGTGTGTGAACGCTATCCACCTCCATCTTCGTTACGTAATATTGCCGCTATTTTGCTGGAAGAATGGTACTACACACGACCTGTACTTATCGACTCCGAGTGACTGGAAGTTGTTTTGAACGCCAACGTTTTTGTTACAACGTAAGGTGTCGTGGTAACGTAATGGTAACATGTCGTGTTCTGGTGTTTCCATATTTTTGTCCATCCTCTGTATCAGTCAGCCTTGGTGTGTGGTTATCAACAATTTCTAAACCAAGATGTTAATTTAAATGATAATTTCAGTGCAAGAGGAAGTAGGATGAACACAATCAGTAGTGAGCTCTTAAGAAGAACAATTTGGCAAACTTGTAAAGGCGCACGCACTCATTTCCTAATTCTGGGCCGCTAGTTATTTGATGGCCCAGCTGACAATATCGACTGCACGCGACGTATTTTACTACACACAGTAATGGTTGCTACAGTTCTACCCACAATGTTGTTGTTCTATCTGCTTTACGTTTGTGGACTGAAATTCTAAATATTAGTAAGGTAAGCAGAAGCACATCCCTCATAATCCAACTATAAATGAAAGTAATTTCCTTTTATTGCAGTAGACTGTGGTTTTTAGAGATAAGGCACTCCCGGTCTTCAACTTTTAATACATTTGTGAACATTGTCAACCAGGAGATAAGCGATCTATTGTACATTTTTTTATTTCTGTTAGAGATTGAAAACCCATGAAATTAATAATTTTTTCATAATGCGGAGCCACAGTCATAATATATTTCTTTAAAATCAGTACCACCATTAGATTGTTGTTTATTTACACTGTTACATTTACTATATATACTGTCGTTTTGCCATCTTAGGCAATTTATAACACTTAAAACGCCTGATAATGGCACTTCGAAGCCGAAATCATGATTGTGTAATTGTAAATGTAACACTATAAATAAGCAACAATATAATGGCAGTACTGACTTTAAAGAGCCATGAAATTAAGATCACATATGAAATCTTCTTTATTTAGATTCATTAGTACTTGTTTCGGCTAGTAATCTACCCATTTGTCGATCTGAGATATAAAACAGATTTTCAGCATTTTAGCAACAAATAACAACTCACACAACTGCACATAATATTGTAGCAGGGTTCAAGAGTATATACACGAATTAATAACAGACTGCATAACAATGTCTCTTCTCTATATTAACGTATATTTCCAGTTTAGCGACTGTCGTTCGATTACACGAACGACGAAAAGCTGTTTTCAATTACACCATGTCATCTGCATTTCAGTAAGCTGTTGTATTATGCTCACATGAGAAAAAAAATCTGTTTTATATTTTAGATCTGAAGATGGCTAGATTGTTAGCCGAAACTAGTAATCAGTCCAGATTAAGAAGACTTCATGTGTGATCTTGACATCATGGGTTTTCAGTCCTGAACATAAAAGAATCAACTTTCGTGACATTTCGGATTCGGATAGTTTTTTGAGGGAGCGTCCTGCCGAGGATAAAATAGCAACAACGTAGAATAAAGTTTTAATATGTAAAAACATGCAGCTGTAGTGAGATATGAAAGAATATGGAACGAAAAAATTAAATATATTAACGTTGCCAACACGATTCGTGGAAATTTACACTTTTCACATGCTAAGGAAAGGAATCTGCAAATTACACAAAAATCCGGTCTGTGACGATAACAAATGCTTCTTTTATTTTTTCAAAAACCAACCATTCTAATGTCTTCAAAATTAAAGGAAGAGGCCTAACTCGAAATCGTAAACACAGGATTTAAAACGATCTTCATTTGCTTACATTAATGTGATTATCTACTGAAGATACATAACGTAAATTGCAATGAAGGTTTGCCTCAAGGTCTGCCGTAGGATGGAAAATGGACGCAGCCGAGTACTATTGCTTCATCCAGCCCAAAACGCTATTCCGAACTGGAAGTCATTTAATAGTTCATACTGTTATTGTAAACATTACAGTGGCAACAATAACGAGATACATGAGTTGCCAACAGTCATGTGAGCCTCTGCTACGTCTATAAAACTAACTGAGACAGCGAAGACTGTACAGAAGAGACAGAACAGCGAGTGAAGTTGCAGGCTACTGAGAAAGGGGTGCGGTGGATCGGACGCGCGTTTGGCCCGCACGTCGCCAGGGGCGGCCGACTGCCGAAGCCGCGCGTCGCCGCACCATCTCCAGGAGCGTTGCTGAGTCTCTCCAATCAAATGTCACTACATTGTCAATTTTACCCGCGACGAGGAAAGCAGTGTATCTCAGTACTTTCTATAATCCCCTCAGACAGTACGTAGCATAAATGCTACATCCAATTTTGTTTTTCCAGCTCGTGGAAGAAATTAAACAGTATGTGTCTGACTGTAGCGTGTAACTTACACTATGCGCGATCAGTGCATCTTTTGTTTTCGTATCTCCATCTATGCAGGAGGTGGCAACATCTGCTAAAAGAAAGCTGTTTATCGTAGGGTCAGCATGGCTTCGACATAGGCAATTTCTGTTCGTTTTAAGTAATTTTCCAACTGTGTTTAGAACATGCTGTAATATGCTGCAATTCGAGTAAGTGACTGTTTATTCCATCTCAGCAGCACAGCCACATATTTCTTTCGTATAGAGAACTGAGACTGCATTCGGCAACGAACTATACTTTCACATTCCACTGGTACTGTTTTCATAATTTTTAATATTATCTTTCATGAGAATAAGACTTCTTTCTTTTCTAACATTAACATATTCAGTTTGAAACTGTTCTAAAGTTTTCATGAATGGCACAAGATTTTTGAATTTAGTATTTTAGTCTTATTTCCTCCAATAACAGTTCATTGAGCACCAATAGGCCTATAAACTTTTCATTTATATAAATCTAAGCTCAGGATTTCAAGAAGATAACGCAATTACCGACACTAATTACCGAGGATGGAGCTCTGTAACTTCTGCATTGAGGGCAGCAGGGCATTTTTAAACCGCACCGGTTCAGCGTGCGACTTTTCGGAAAAAGCAACACATTTAATAGAATGTTGAAGTGCAAGTAAGAGAATAACATTCAACAATAGCCGGCCGAAGTGGCCGTGCGGCTAAAGGCGCTGCAGTCTGGAACCGCAAGACCGCTATGGTCGCAGGTTCGAATCCTGCCTCGGGCATGGATGTTTGTGGTGTCCTTAGGTTAGTTAGGTTTAACTAGTTCTAAGTTCTAGGGGACTAATAACCTCAGCAGTTGAGTCCCATAGTGCTCAGAGCCATTTGAACCATTTTGAACCATTCAACAATAACAATAACATATGCCACTCGGTGGAAACCTAAACAAGAGCAGCGAAATGGGGGAGCGGCGGACTGTCTGTAGGACAGCAGAATATCCCTTACAAGGATATTACTATTGTTCTATACTTATTCATTTTTCGTTGTAATACTTTCGGATTAATTAACGGGCATACTATTGCTTATTACAGCGTTCATCTCACGAGAAGTAGTGCTACATACTAATAATGTTCTCTTTCGGGCAATACAATAAACGATAGGTTCTTGTGCTTGCAACAGTTTTCGCCTCGACGGAGTAGTTACTTATTGTACGGCCGTTCTGTCAGTTATTTGTGTTTTTCTTAACATGTAAACTTAAGTGGTGGTCGCCAAAAATTAATATAATGCCAGCCCTTGAAAGTAAGTGAAACAGATACAGTCGGTGTTTAAATTAATGCCAGTCATATCAAATTCTAAAATCCTCGGACCTGTAAGAAGGAAAACGAGCTTAAAGTGAGAGAATCAAACGATTTTTGACTCACCAAAACATCAGTTCACAACAACCTAATTTCTGTTTTATCGGTAATATAGCGATACAGGCAGAATGGATTGCGCTTCAAAGAAAGTAATGAAACAGGAACTATGATACACAATAACAATTACGCTTCCGCAAAGGGGGGGGGGGGGAATTCCACGGTCAGACTAAGGTGTGAACAGTTCAGTTGCTAATAAAAGAAAACTGCAGTAGCGAATGTGAGCTTTTAGTCACGACTGGTAACCTAGCTTACAGATTTATAAAGTCGTGCTTTCCCTTCTGTCCCTGTAGAACCAGTGATTTTGGCAAACTTTCCGTGGAACAATGTTGTTGTAAAAGCAAGAGTCTATAATTCCCATTTATTTACAGTCCTCTTACGTCTGTGAGTAGTAGTTTCATTAACTGATAACACATATGACAACGTTGGATAACATTTGTGTTGCACATCAAACTGATATTCGTAATGGTGTGACATATAAATAGTTATTCAGACTTTATTTCATTGTGGTCGCCAATTGTGTTGCTCTGGAAGACAACTTACAAAACAAGTTTGTTTACGTTGCCATCCTCCGAAGCAAGCATAGAGATACTTGTTTTGTAAATACAACCGTCTCTTCATGCTGCAACTTATTTATTTTTCCCAGACGAGTTTCGCCTTTTTCTTACTCTAAGGCATCTTCAGTAGAATAGTTTGTTGGCGTATGTGTTTCCTTCCATCTGGTCTGGAGGTCACACTACCACTTTATATTCGAAACATAAGCACAATTTTGTATTCCGAACCTTTTCTTTCACTGTTCATCATGTTTCACCATTTTCTTTGTGGTGCACCATTGCTCCTTTGCCACTAGTTGCAGCTATTTGTTCGAACACTGTGCTTTTAACAACGTAAATATTGTCACAGGAGGAAACACACAATGAAGTCACAATGTTTACGTTGTTAAAAGCATAGTGCTCGAACAAATAGCTGTTACTAGCGGCAAAACAACAA
Organism: Schistocerca serialis cubense; assembly: GCF_023864345.2. Taxonomy (NCBI): domain Eukaryota; kingdom Metazoa; phylum Arthropoda; class Insecta; order Orthoptera; family Acrididae; genus Schistocerca; species Schistocerca serialis. Next base: position 414,712,205 of record NC_064638.1, read on the forward strand.
TAGTGCACCACAAAGAAGAAAATGCCTTAGAGTAACATAGAAAAATGTAATGTATTGCGAATACATAGAAAGAAGGATCCTTTATTGTATGATTATATGATAGCGGAACAAACACTGGTAGCAGTTACTTCTGTAAAATACCTGGGAGTATGCGTGCGGAACGATTTGAAGTGGAATGATCATATAAAATTAATTGTTGGTAAGGCGGTTACCAGGTAGAGATTCATTGGGAGAGTCCTTAGGAAATGTAGTCATTCAACAAAGGAGGTGGCTTACAAAACACTCGTTCGACCTATACTTCAGTATTGGTCATCAGTGTGGGATCCGTACCAGATCGGGTTGACGGAGGAGATAGAGAAGATCCAAAGAAGAGCGGCGCGTTTCGTCACAGGGTTATTTGGTAACCGTGATAGCGTTACGGAGATGTTTAACAAACTCAAGTGGCAGAGACTGCAAGAGAGGCGCTCTGCATCGCGGTGTAGCTTGCTCGCCAGGTTTCGAGAGGGTGCGTTTCTGGATGAGGTATCGAATATATTGCTTCCCCCTACTTATACCTCCCGAGGAGATCACGAATGTAAAATTAGAGAGATTCGAGCGCGCACGGAGGCTTTCAGACAGTCGTTCTTCCCGCGAACCATACGCGACTGGAACAGGAAAGGGAGGTAATGAAGTGGCACGTAAAGTGCCCTCCGCCACACACCGTTGGGTGGCTTGTGGAGTATAAATGTAGATGTAGATGTAGATGTAAGAAAAAGGCAAAACTCTTCTGGAAAAAATAAATTAAGTTTCAGCAAGAAAACAACTTTCAAAACGTTTTTGACTCATTCTGCTTCACCTTTTCTATTGCTTGAAGCGTGAATGTGAAAGCCTACTTGTTTTTGGGTACGTTATGCATCTTCAAATGCCAGGCACTCACTTCGCAAGTGAATGGCTGTTTCACTGTCAGCGTCTGAACTTCGGAAACGACATAGTGACAAAATGCTAGTTAAAGTATTTTGAAGCATTGTCTTCTTTAAAACGTAAGTCAGGATTGTAGCTTGAGTCCTAAATAATATCTAAAGTAAGTGTTCAGTATGAAAGTCGGGTAACACGGCCTTAACAGGGTACTTCTATGGCCAGTGTAGAGTACCGTGACAATAGCAACAATAGCTTTAACCCACATCCAGTTACCGTCCATAAACATCAGTTTTGAGCGCACTCATTATAAGGATTATACTTCATAAATTTATAAAGCTTGCACTGAATGCATTAGAGTAGGGAATTGGGAGCTAACTGCTAATTGATGTCGCAGGTACGACAATCATAATAATTCAGTGAAAGTCGTGTATATTTAGAGAGTTATAGAGATGTTTCAAATAATCTGTTTTGGTATGCACAGAGGGGCAACACTTCCGAAATGAAAGTACTGAAAACGTTGAAAGTTGTCTAGCATCAGATTGTCAACGGTCTCGCTTGAAATGTTCTCCTTTATTCCCTTTTACATCACCAGCCTTTCGAATCGTGTCACGTTGTCCTCTATCTTTTCCTGTCTTGTGCCAATCTTTTCATGTTTGAAGCTGTACTTTAGATCCTTTTGCTGTTTTGAACGAAATATGATTCTCAGTTTTCACCACTCATGTTTCGATACTGTATTTCGAGACTGTAGTTCCTTTAATAGATTTTTTTTTAATTTCTCAATTTCATTTTTTCTACAGCTTGTCGTTCGCTTGTTCGGAGAAACCGCTAGGTCATTTATAATTCGAAGAAGTTGAATTTTGCGTGCAAGCATTGTACGTAACAGCTGGCGGCTCTGTTAGAGACGCGTTGTCGCGCCATTGGGAGGCCCGCAGTTTGCGCAGTCGAGATGGCGGCGGCCGGGGCCTCGGATGCCGGCTTGCGCAGACCGATGCGCGCGTGCCTTACAGCTGACACGCCTCGCTGTTTCTTTGTCCAGTCTTATTGCAACATTAGTTGCAAATACCTTAACACCCACTCCGTAACAGACGAGCGTTATCCACCGTTAGAGTGCCTGTGAAACCCAGGGACGTCTGTCAAACACGAAGAGGTCGTATCATACTGTTGTAAAAGTGTAGGCCAGAACTTCAAATAACAGTCCTTCAGTTATGATTTTCAGACGTATTAAAACGATTATCCAGGATAAAAAGGACGGATAGGTCACAATATCACAGACTATATTAGGGTCAAGCGGTGTGCAAATTTCTTAAATTGTGCACGGCAACTGTGATTTACTCATCGTTTGTGGTTGAGAGTATCATTTCAAGAATGACGTGATTAAAGTGAGCATTGGAAGTACATTTCTGAACCAAGCAGTTCTTGTAAACTGCTCTACGTTGGACAGAGACATAACTTCAGCATATTCCCTTGCCCAATAGTTAATATCAACAGGTTGACAGTTACTGCTCAAAATTTGCCGCCCGCGCTGAATAAAAATTATTTGATCAAATTGCAGGAAGTGTCACACCCCAAAAGCCCAAAGAATGGTGAAAACATTGAGCACTAATCGCCATGCTTCATAGCAAGGTAAAGTTCCAAATTAGTGGCCTCAAGATACATGTGTTCTGAGTATCAAAGTTGTATCCTTGCGATGAAAACAATCTGATACAGATGATTTCACGTAATCAGGCATAACTAATCTAAGACATAAATTTAAATGTTGTTAAGGGGAACGTGAAGTCTGAAAATCTTTCGTTGATGAATTCTATTGTAGCTATGCAAACCATGTCAGACGTATTCATTAGACGTGGCTGAAAGAACAATATATGTTTGACTCAACCAGCTTTACTGCTCCACAGCTCCAGAAGTCATAGTGTGTTAATGTTGCCTCCACAGAAATGAACCACTTAAACTGTAAAATGCACGAATGAATGCGTGATCACCATGCATTAAGTCTCTACTTTCAAGAAACCGGTGAAATGAATTTTGGTTCTGTACGCCATACGTTTGCGCATATGCATTTGGATATTTGTCAAAGGAAAACAGACATCCAATAACAAAGGCATTCCTCATAAGAAAATAATCGCAAATGGTACCGGACGAATTGGGATTTCTAATTACAGGCACCAGACATTCGCTTAAACAAGTTATTAATACTGAAGGCCAAACTGTCTCAACTACGAATTTTTAACAAGGTGGGAAATTCTTGTTCCAGCACTTCAAAGCAAGAAGTTATTTCCAGAAATAAAAGGTATCAAACTGCTTCCATATTACTTTCGTGAATTTCTGCTGTGTATATTAATTTAATTATTAGCGCGAAAGAAATTCACAATAGCTGTTAACTTGTTCTTTTATTTTGATAACTTTTCTGTATCCTATCTTATTCGAAGTTCAGGGAGAGGCAATAATAACTTTAAGGTTTGTCGAAGCATTGTAATCCTATCAGAGACTGCTAAGCAATTGGAAGATCAGTTGTATGGAATGGTAGATGTTTTGAGTAGTGGTTATGATACTTAAGCCGACAAAAGTAAAACCACGGTAGTGGAATGGAATTAAATTAAGACAAGCGAAGTTGACGGAATTATATTAGGAAACGGGACACTAAAATTGCCAGATTTGTTATTTGCTTAGAAAAATCGCTGTCAATGGTCGAATAAAAAATTATATTAAATACATACAGGCAACAGCACAATACCATTTTTTTTTCAGAAAGGGAAATTTGTTAACACTGAATGTAAATTTAAATGTCAGAAAGCATTTTTTGAATAAATTTGTCTAGAGTTTAGCCTTATGAGGAGGTGGAACGTAATCAATAAAAAGCAGAGACAAGAGGAGAATTGAAGACGTTAAAGAATAATAGGACAGGTAGATCTCGTAGTTAAGGAAGAGTTACAGCACCGAACGGGGAGAAAACAATTATGTGGTACAACTTGGCTAAAAGAAGGGGTAGGCTTACTGGCTGCATCCTGAGGCATCGCCGAACAGTTAGTTTGGTAGTGGAAGGAAGTGTGGGAAACGAAAATTTTGGAGGGAGGCGAAAAAAAAGAAGGAAGAGCAAGCAGGTTCAAATGGTCGTAAGTTGGAGCCGTTACTCTCAAATGAGGTGACTTTCAGTAGACAGACTATTGTCTAGAGCTGCAACTGGGCAGCCGTCGCACTTAAGACCACGACAATAACTCCATATGTAACTGAGGCTGTTGTAAAAGGTTGTAGCAAAAGGATACGCAACGCTACTCCGTTAGATAAGGATTTATATTCGACGTGGAAATTATTTTCGTGTTTTGTACAGTCTTTGGGTATAGTGTGACTCAATAGAAACTGAACAACTGTAGTCAAAGTACGTGGACCTGATTTTCCACATTGGGCACGTTTGTAGTAACATTATAAACACAGAAACGTCAGTGCAAAAAAGCAATCTCCTTGTGAAGATATCTCAGTGATATCTGGCTATCACCACTCACTATTGTAGAATGAACTGTGAAGTTATGCCATCAAGGGGAGCAGTACGAATTGTAAGAGAAAGTTAAGCGTTTCCTGGGCCACTCCAAACTGGATGGAATACCGCCATAAAGAATTAAAATATTGCAGTTGTAAAAGCAATCTATTTTCTAGCTAAATGACAGATGTCCCGTTACATGTGAACTCTATAGCAATATCAGAATCAACATTCATCCAAAGAGAGAAAAAAAATTACGGTCGCCGGTAAAACTACTGGGGATCAATTGAAGAAACTTATTGTGAACAGAACGGGAAAAAATTGATCCCAGTTTGTACAATATAAATAGCGTCAAAGTTCTTTCCAGAACGGTTCAGAATTTGAAGTAAGAGAGTATTTTATTCTATGCTGCCGTTAAACAGATCCAGAAATGTGTTTCAAAACTCGTCATTATCATCATGTCTTGTGTTGTAATCTGTGATTACACTATGCATGTCAGAAATCGTTACATCCTTATTGAAACGATCTCCGGGTACATAGTTCATGACAGTTCGGAGTTGGAGTCATAGTGCAATTTTTTTAGGAAGCTTCACGAATTGTTTTTATATTCTTCAAAAGTAATTTGAAACTCATGAAAATTCATCTTGATGCCTTACTCTGCATTACATCTTCTTGCTGCCAATCCCTACAAACAGTCTTGAAAAAACCCTTTGCTTGTTATAATTTTGCTTCTGTTTTCATCAAAACTACAGACTTTCTCTCCCGTAACGTATCATCATTGCTTGTAAATCTTTAGTTTGCTTTCCGCTCTGTGACCTGATGAAGATAGACGCTTAATCCACTATATAACGTGTCTGTAGTTGCAAATATTTCATTTCTTATCTAACTGACACCGAATAATTTACAGGTTGCGATCTGAAGGAGTATAGGCCTATTCCGATGAAAGGTATTGCTTTTGTTCCGTACGGAGCTGTCTGCTATATTTTTAAACATTATATTCCCTTTCCAGGCACAAATATGCACGTAGTGTATAAATTAGTACCTGATCTGTACTTTCCAAACGATAGCTTTGTCCTTCAAGCTATGCTTGAAATTTTTAAACAGGACTGAGTATCGCAATATCTTGAGAATATTAAGTACACAGGTTTTCAAAGAATTACAGGAGCAAATAATTGTTTGTCGTGTCAGGACTTGAACAGATAATGGAAGGAAAAGCGTAGCAGTTTATTAATCATTTCTGTTCAAAAAAATTTATTTCTTTTCTTAAGTTTTGTATTGGATGGGTTGTTGGTGTTATTTTATAACTGCCTTCCACTTATTGAAGAAGGAAGGGCAGAATTTTTCCCTGTCAAATTGTTTTTAACAGCTGCAACAGTTTAATCTGCAGAATGTGTATGGGTGGTTTTTCAACGTCAGACTTTAATATTGTCTTCAAATACTTTCTGTAAATTTGTTAGTTTTCTTCCTGCCAGGGTAAATGTACCCTTCCGTAAGATTACCTTTACACTGACAGAGATTGAACGGTTACAGTCTATCACCATGTTTGTGTAATTGATTTCATTTCACCTAAAACATGAAAAGCTTCTGCTAAACAGTTTCCACTACGATTTAACATTTTCAGTGGTGAATATAAGTAGGAGCACATTTGCCATTCTTAACTGGGGGAAAAGTATCTCTCAGTCATAGGTAGCTTTTCTTCACAAATGCGAGGTATGCTCCGTGATCGACATTTAAGATTGTAGAACTTTTTTTATACGCCTGTCTTGTAAGAAATCTCGAATACGATATTTCTCTCACAAACTATGATCCCGTTTCTGGAAATATTTTCACTCATACAATGTTGTTTATAGGATTTATTTAATTTAATTTGCGACGCAGCAACTTGTTCATTGAGAATGAGCATCCGGGATTTTGTTTTACTTCGTAATGTGTTGCCAACTTCTGATAAGGGATAAATAATTTCACGTATGTGTGAGAGTGCTGATTTTAGGTGTATTATGGTTAAACTAAGACGAGGATAGAAGACGCAGTGTATCTGTGTCTCTTACGTACTTGGAAGTGGTTTTGAAAAGATCCTCCGAGTATGAACCTTGGAACCTAAAAACTGTAGGTACAGTGTCCCTTTCCGGGCAGAAATATGGAAACAGCAGTGAAACAGATGACCAGTACATGCAACGTAAGGATTGATGTGACAGGAACGTACTATCAGTTTTCAAGAGGGTTGCGGGAAACTAAAGCAATTTTAGTAATAATTTCAGGTCTGAAGGATGCGACAGATTGCAATGTAGAGGCTTCCCTTCCCAAGTAGGGTCTACAAGCATTTCACTGTGAGGTTGGAAACATCTGAAATGCAATCGGACTGTGGGATAGTTGGCTAGGCTGTTACTCCCAGAATTGTTCATAATGTACTGCAGTACATCATAGAAAGAGCAGTCTCTAATCCGGATGGCAGTAATATCATTGCAAGACATATGCTTCACAGTTGATAAAACGCGCTATAACGAACAGAAACTACCGAATAAAAATTTTAGTGAGCATGTAGAATGGTACGACTCATGTTAACATAGCTGGCGTCAGTTTCATAATTTGTTCAACTGCAGCGGTGTACCCTGTTTGAAAACAACTTCCACCTATATTACAGCGTGATCAACGTAATGCCTGGCTAAGTATGAATTACTGAAGTGTCGAGTGGAAATTGTTATTAGATACTTGAACAAATTGAAATGACATTCTTAGAATAACTCTAGATATATTTTTTACCTATACATTTGAAAAGCTGTATCTTGAAGTCTGTTACTCAGTGCTGAAACGAAATTCAGAGCGGTTACGGTTTGTAACTTTAAGAGCTTCGCAAACGATTTTCATAGCTTACTTGTACAGTACCAGAGCGTTGTGACGAGTGAGCTAAGTGCACCACCGAAGAGACCTACAAACCTTTTTTCGGTTGCTATACGATTAATGTGCTGTCTGTCAGACTTCAACTGTCTGAAACGGAACAAACATATCGTCCCTCTTGAGAAGAATTAGTGGAAATGAAGCGATTAAAATAATTATTTTTCGTTACAATTATTTAATAAAGATGAGAATTGTAGATTTTATAATGTTCAGCCATTGTCTTACAAACAGTAAATGAACATCAAAACTGGTTAAGTGAACTGTCACCTCTGTCACATGTTCTGACAGTAAACTGAAACAACTGTTGTCTTTATGGTTTTCAGCCGGATGATTGGTTTCATACAGCTCCCCATGCTAGGCTATCCTGTACAAGCCACTTCATCTCTGAGCACCTATCGCTACCTACATCCATTGAAGCTACTTACAATATTCCAAGTCTTGGTCACCCTCTACAATTTTTACACTCGTCACTTCCTGTCAATACCAAATTTAAAACTCCTTGATGCATAACCGATTCCTTCTTATAGTAAAATTTCTTTTTCCCCCATTCGGTTCAATACCTACTCAGTTGTTATTCGATCTACCCATCTAATCTCCAGCATTCTTCTGTAGTATCACATTTCAAAATCTTCTATTCTCCTCTTGTCTGAACTGTTTACCGTCCATGTTTCATTTCCATACAAGGCTACACTCCAGACAAACACCTCCTGAAAAAAGGTCCAAACAATTAAACTGATATTAAATGTTAACAAGTTTCTCTTTTACAGATATACTTTACTTGCTATCAGCAATGTATATTTTATACGTATTCTCTCAACTTCGGCCTAACTACCAAACTCATTAACTACTTATAGTGTCTCGTTTCCTAATCTAATCCCATCAGTATCGCCCGATTTAATTCGAGTACATTCCATTTCCCTTTTTTTTACTTTTGTTAGTATGCATCTTACCTCTTTTTAAGACAATGTCTATCACGTTCAACTGATCTCCCATGCCCACTGCCGTCTCTGCAGGAACTGCGATGTCAGGGTAAACCTTAAGGTTTTTATTTCTTCTCCATGAACTTTAATTCCCTTTCCAATTTCTCCTTTGCTTCATTCACAGCTATCTCAATGTGCAGATTGAATAGTGTCGGGGATATACTAAATCCTGTCTCACTTCCTCCGCAACTGATGCTCTCCCACGTGGCAAACAAAGCTATGATCAATAGTGCCGTCCTTCTTTGTATAGTCTACGTTAAACCCCGGTGTTAGCCCTAGTTGATGCGACACAGTTGACCAGTAGTATACGATCGGTTGCACTAGTATTTTTTAAGCGGTATCCTTTGTATACTGAACGTTGTCTCCCCGTATACTATCAATATATCGGAGTATGTGATCGTTCCGTTTCAGTTCACTATAGGAGATTACACCCAGTATTTTATAGGAGTCGACTGATTCCAACACTGATCCGGTTAGTCATTGGTTCTACGCTTTTACTTATTGTTAGTGTACAGTTTTGCATTTCTGTACATTTAAAGCCAGTAGCCAATCTTCGCACCATCATGAAATAGTGTCAAGAACCTAACAAATTTTTGTGCGGCTTTTTCAGGCAGTAGCCCTGCTTCATTATTGACAACTACATCATCTGCGGAGTCCGAGGTTCTAATACAGCTGCCTGCCACTTCATCGATGTACACCATCTCTACAGCAGGGGTCCCAACAAACTTCCCTGGGGTGCAGCGAAAGCTGCTTCTTCATGTCGATGACCCTCTAGATAATGTGCTGGGTTTTCTGTACCAAGAAATCCTCAGTCAAGTAACAAATTTTGTTTGACTCTCCTTATGATCGTACTTTCGTTAATGAATGTTGGTGTGATACTGAGTCAACTGAGTCATTACCTTGTTACGTTCTGCCTACAACCCAGATTTCGACATTTCAATGACGCGCGGAAATGTGCAAGGAAGTGATGGGATATGCACCTTATATCTAAGTTCTTCCTACAGAAAAAAGAAAGAAACATTGGTAACCATTTAAGTTTTCAGTCCGTTTGCTTTGATGTAGAAGTCTTTTTTCCTTTGACTGCTTCGTACTATTTCAATCATGCTGCATGAAGTACGGCGTGAAAATACTGGGATTCTCTATATACGGATACCTTAACAATTTACACGTCTGCAGGCAACAACAACTAGTTAGCCCTACAGGAAAACTCAATGGAAGTGAAATCTTGTATTGTATAAACTTTTATATTCTCAAAATCACAATAGTTTCTAGATTTAGATACTACCGGAGGTATGAATATTTCACTTTATCATCTTTGTTTTTGCCCGTATCTCGTGGTCGTGCGGTAGCGTTCTCGCTTCCCACGCCCGGGTTCCCGGGTTCGATTCCCGGCGGGGTTAGGGATTTTCTCTGCCTCGTGATGGCTGGGTGTTGTGTGATGTCCTTAGGTTAGTTAGGTTTCAGTAGTTCTAAGTTCTAGGGGACTGATGACCTAAGATGTTAAGTCCCATAGTGCTCAGAGCCATTTGAACCATCTTTGTTTTGGTAAGTTTGTCCATTACTTGGCTGTCTTATTTCTACCGATCTCTGCTTTCTACTTCTGGAAAAGTTAAAGTGCTATGAGCTAAGGAACATTAAATCTGCCCTTCTATGCAGTGATAACTGAAGCAAACAAGTTAATTTAATGTATCGTTCTTTTACGATACACATCGAACGCCTTTCTTTACGCTGTTGAGCAAATATATTTTCGTCCTACAGACGCAATTTTTCTCTCATCGTTTACATTTTACTCCTGACTTTATGAAATACTAGGTGAGCATCTTCACTAAATTATAGGCAGATCTGTGTATGACGCTTGTCGATTGTTTTGTTTGTCCAGACATCAGCACAATTTTGTCGTAATCATCACTAATGGTTCTTGTAGTACATTGACTCTCAGTTTATAGCTTCTGATTTTCAGAGGTAACCCGTCAATACTCATTCTTGTAATGAGGCGTTTAAAAACCTTTCGTTATCTTGAATCTTATTTTTTATTCTTTTGGTATTCAGTTCTTTTTCAATATCATGTTTTGAAAATAGGAAGGGCATTAGCTGTGTGAAATAACCACAAAACACACCTTTCCGATATTTCTTAATGTTGTATTTCCACCTGTGGTTTTACTTGGTCTCATTTCTCAACCATAAGTCTGACAGATGCTACCTCTACATTTAGATGTATTTCTGGATTACGAAGTAGATATTTATCAATCTTCTAATTGAGGACAATATTAAATTCAAATATATCTACTCCTTCAGCACAGTCACAGTATTTCTATTTCTTTTCTTCCAATTTCCTACTGAAAAATAGGGCTCCATGTGGAAATTTCTGACTATCAGGGAAAAGTAAAGCTAAAGAAACCAAGCGGAATGCTTAGACGTTATGGAACAGTAAATACCAATACGGTACCTGTAAGGCTAAAATCTCAGACGATAACAATCACACTTTTCCCTCAAGACAATTTCAGTTTCTGAAATAATGAACCATAAGAATCGCAGGATTTGCTTATGTCGCTGGCCAAAGCCAACATTCTTTGGCACATCATCTTGAAAAATCACTAAGGTGTGATACAATGAAGTATTTCTAGCCTCCAGGTAACAATCGCTGTGTTTCAACAGTAATGAACCACGTACTTTCATTCCACGGTTATATTTAAGTTATCATTCCATCTTAGACCTACACTATGTGATCAAAAGTATCCGGACACCCCCAAAAACATACGTTTTTCATGTTAGATCCGTTGTGCTCCCACCTACTGCCAGGTACTCCATGTCATCTACCTCTGTAGCCATTAGACATAGTGAGAGAGCAGAATGGGGCACTCCACGCACTCACGGACTTCGAACGTGGTCTGGTGACTGAGTGTCACTTGTGTCATACGCCTGTACGCGAGACTTCCACACTCCTGAACATCCCTAGATCCACTGTTTCCGATGTGATAGTGAAGTGGAAATGTGGAGGGACACGTTCAGCACAAAAGCGTACAGACCGACCTCGTCTGTTGACTGACAGGGACCGTCGACAGTCGAAGAGGGTCGTAATGTGTAATAGTCAGTCATCTACCTAGATCGTCTCACAGGAATTCCAAACTGCATCAGGATCCACTGAAAGTACTGTGACAGTTAGTTGGGAGGTGAGAAAACGTGGATTTCATGGTCGAGCGGCTACATATCACGTCGGTAAATGTTAAACGACGCCTCGCTTGGTTTGAGAAGCGCAAACATTGGACGATTAAACAGTGGAAAAACTTTGTGTGGAGTGACGAATAACGGTGTACAATGTAGCTATCCGATGGCAGGGTGTGGGTATGGTGAATGTCCGGTGAACATCATCTGCTAGCGTTTGTAGTGCCAAAAGTAAAATTCGGAGGCGGTGGTGCTATGGTGCGGTCGTGTTTTTCATGGAGGGGGCTTGCATCACTTGTAGTTTTGCGTGGTACTATCACAGCAAAGGCCTACAATGATGTTTTAAGCAGTTTCTTTCTTCCCATTGTTGAACAGCAATTCGGCGATGGCGATTGCATCTTTCAACACGATAGAGCGCCTGTTCATGAGGCACAGCCTGTGGCAGGATGGTTACACGACAATAACATCCCTGTAATGGACTGGCCTGCACCGACTCCTGACCTGGAACCTATAGAACACCTTTGGGATGTTTTGGAACGCCAGGCCTCAACGAGCGACATCGATATCTCTCTTCAGTGCAGCACTCCGTGATGACTGGGCTGCCATTCGCCAAGAAACCCTCCAGAACATGACTGAACGTACCGTATGCCTACGAGAGTGGAAGCTGTAATCAAGGCCAAGGGTGGTCCTACACCATATTGAATTCCAGCATTACCGATGGAGGGCGCCACGATCTTGTAAGTAATTTTCAGCCAGGTGTCCGGATACTTTTGATCACATAGTGCGTGTCGCTCCATACAGCTACTTTTATAAACTTGAAGACTGCGACTGACCGCAGTGATTGATCGTCGATCGTATAGAAAAACCGTATAGGTTCTTTATGTCCATTTAAGCCAAATTCGTTGGATTACCTTGAGTGAGAGTTGCGTGATTCATCGCTCTAAATCACTCGTTTTTAGTAATCCACGGTCCAGCGCCGCCGCTATTTTCAATGTCTCAAACTTCGCTTAACGCTGGCTACAAAAATGGGTGGCTTCTGATACGCTGCTCGACCATTTGACGCCACTCCTTTTAAATCCCTAGACACAGTCATTGTGCTAGCTGGACCAATTGGAGCACGATGGAACTCGCTGGTGATTCCTTCCTTGATTTCATGCGATGTTTATCACCTTCTCACCGCTAGACGGTCCCCGTCCATCAGAAGTCCTACTTGACGTCCGCATGGTCATGGTTTAACTATGATTGTTTCCTCAGGCGTCTACTTCTCAGTCATGTAACCAACAGCTGACTTGAGCAGCTGTAGAAGGGTTGAAATGTCCCTGATGAATCTGTTCCTCAGGTGACATCCAGTGAACAGTCCTCTTCCGAAGTCACTGCGCTCTCGTGGCCAACCCACTCTGCTGTTCGTTACTGCTTCTCTACTGACAATGCATTACTCCCCAGCATATTTTATACGGGCGGGTTCACTTTTAGTGACATCCAGTGGTAAATTCCGCATTACACAGGGATGTCCAGATTCTTTTGATCAGGTAGTTTACATCGGGCGTTCTTTCGCTTCTGACGATACCTACTCGTTACCAACTGTTCTGACTTCTGTCTGCTACGAAGCCCTCAGTTAAATCTCATACTTATTCACATTTACCCTAAGCACGTATTTTGTTTCCTGCACATCTACGCCAAACTGTATCGAAAGCCCCCGCAGATTCAAGAAAGACATCACTATGGGCTATGGTCTTCGTGGTATCGTAACCGAAAGTAGCAAACTGTGTCACTACATCAGAAGTTGGGGAGTCATTGTTGGTTCCCATAGAGTAGTTTTTCAGGCTCCAAAAGTGTATTCATGCATGAGCTCGAAATATGTTTCTTAATTCTGTAACAGATCGGCAGTGCCCTAGGCCTGTGTTGTTCAGCGCATTTGTTTGGGATAGTCTTTAAGGGCTGGGAAAACCTAAGCACATTACAGTCAAATTGATGCCCAGTTGTTCCAGCGAAGTGCAACAGATTTTTGCTGGATGTAGTGTCTGTTGTCCCGCATATTCGATCCCGCATATTCGACACGTAGGTCCTAATATGACTGGTATCCCATTACATTCAAAGGCCTTCATTTGTTTTTCAGTTCCAGACTCGTTTTCGTATCCAAGCAACGGTCGTAAACGCTAGCGTTTTTCAGTGAAACAGCCTCGGATGATAACCTATAATGTATCTGTCTTCAGTTTATCAACTTCGGTTTTGGTGTCATCACGAACATGGATAGACCACCATGGTCCACAGACTGATTTTACTCACAGCCGACATTTTTTAGCATTTCTGACAACTCGTGAGGTAAGATCTTGGTTCTGAATGCTTTTAAAGTTTATCGAATTGCAGTCCTTACACATGCTTCGATTTCATTCAGCTTTTATTTATCATCAGTTATTTCCTTTAATCTTTATATGCAACTCTCTCTGCTATCGTAGCAATACTGTTTGCTGTTGTCCATCGTCTATTCAACCTTGACAGCAGGTATGTTTTCTACATTTCTCAACTTTAAGCTCAATACTAGCGATCAGTGATGGCGTTATAGCTTTTTAGACCTTGAATCCTACCTGTAAAAAAACAGGCATGTTTGAAATCATTATATCTAATATTTTGTTTCAAGAACTCCTCTAGGAAGCACGTGTAAGCCATCGATGTAAGAAGTTTTGTTCACACCTGCCATTCTGAAATTGAAGGAACGATAATGAAAGATTACATCGCCTGTGACACGTATCTTCATGCAGAGACTCTCTCATTCTGACTTTATCTGTGTGTATATTATTAGACATAGCTGAGATTTCCATGGCAGTGAGTACGCTGCTACCACTGGTATCGGGACTATCTTGCAGATATGTCCTGTATTAGAAATTTAAGACGTGATTGCGGTACTACCGTAAACAAGTAAGAGTAATTCTGAACCCTTCCTCGCACATTCTACAGTTAACCAGCACTAAGTTCAGAATTATTTTTCTTTTTTACAGGGACATTCACTCCCCATTACACCAATACAGGTGACCCGATAGTAGATGTGTAGTGTACTTCACATAGCTGCTTGCCAGCCTTAGTGAAGTATTTTTTTAGCTTGCAAACTCCTCGCGTTCTTGCCACGCATGCTCCACCTCACCAGTAACTGTACCCTGGATGAAGTGCACGCCAGACATCTTCGAAGCGATTCACAGTAATCCAGCCGATAGAGCAGACAAACGAATTGTTGAACTCAAGATTGTCACAGAATCGACGGAAGCGGTAGTTTAAGCTTTCCATACGGTTCCAAACAACAACAACAGAAATTTCGACTGAGGGTATCGGTTTCACTACTTCCACCAGCCGCTGAAAGGACCCGAGCGTAGATTCAATGGACACAGAATGAATGACACCTGAAACTTTTGCGAAGGACTCTGTTGGTGACAAGTATTGTTAGTCTTCAGCCTTTTTTGCACATTGTGTTCAGTGCACTAGTCTGTTGCGCCAAGAGCTTCATGATTCATGAATAAATTGACATATGATCCTTGGAAACAGCACTGTAGGCTATCGGCCTAATTTTCAGATCCAGAATACGACAACGCGTCTTCTACAATGTGTATTTTCTTTACAGATTCAAATGTAAACATCTCCAGAGAAAGTGTCATCTGTGCTTTGAGTATTTATTTTCTTCTGGCGTACTTAGTTCAGACAAAAATACCCTGAATAAGTTACTGTGAGAGGTCAACTGATTTGCCCAAACTATCCCAACCGAATAATTCACAATTTACATACTCAGTTATTTACTTTAAATAGTTCAGGCAAGTCAATTGATTTCCACCTTAAAGTAGCCAGATGATATTTTCTGAACTACGCTCTCCAGAAGAAATGAAATACTCAGATCAATGGCATCAATTTGTCTGCAGATACTTACATTTAAATCTGTAAAGAAAAGTCACCATTGCTATCAATTGAAACATTGCGGGTAAATAAATATTTATTAGCATACATATGATATTTAATGTACAGTGGAATATCTGCAGGTATATATATTTGACAGCTTGTAAATCTCTGTCGCTGCTATGGTTGCTGTTTACAATGCCACCCATTCAAAAAAGCAGTGAAAGGAAGAAATTTTATTTCCAGAATATATTACTGACCCAAGTTTTCGTCGATATAAATGTCACCGGGATGAAGTGTGAAAAAACAAATTTTCAGATGGGTTGTTAATGGTGTAATGTTGTTTGTTATTGGCTGATTTGGTTTTAGTAGTGGGATGCTTAGCAAGCTACACACGTAATTTTGCTGGTTGCTCGAAAATTTCAATAAAGTGTGGAACAATGTTTTAAGCAGATGCTATATCAATATAGTAGAGAGGTCGAGAAAAAGCTTTAAGTTTTAATGTGAGGACAACCCTGTCTAACATGTCAAAACACCTTTCGTTTTACTTATGTGTTTGTTATTTAACAGCGTTCGCTTTCAGTCGATATTGTTCGTTACCTTTAACTGTGACAACGTCTTATGTATCTGAATGTTATTCCTCACCGATTATCCCACTGACCAACACTGAACATGGACGTTGTCTTCGTCTACGATATTCTCTATTTAGATCATTTTAATTGTTCGCATACTATGTTCGTGAGGCATGAGAAGGGTATCAACCCAACGTGAGTATGTAAAACGTCCAAAGAACCCTAGGAAATCTGGCTCGGGTAGCAGATTCAGAGCATGGATTAGATCAGAATCTTTTTCATACTTGGCATCCAGCCGAGTCTGTGTTGGATTCCTGCATTTCTACTATTGCTGCTTTATAGACCAATCCACTAACTGCACAACAGTCAATCTGATTGTTCCAGACTCCGAGAAATCAATGTGATTCAAGAGGTAATTCTTATTTTCATTTGCGAATCTAGGCTTTTCCGTAACGAGAAATCAAAAGACAGTTTGATTAACTCAGCGTAGATTCATTTTGGTGCTTCTTTCACCATCTCATAGAAGATTGTGGTCTAAAAGAAATGAAGATAGCAGCTACGAAGATTTTATTACAAACATATTAAGTTACGATGACATATTTTCACGTCAGATACGAAAACTGAAAAACAACTGCAAAACATTCACTCATAATTTTACTGTTACTGATGTAAGTTCTGTTGTGTATTTTACATGTGTACCAATCACTTGTTTTATAATTTTACAATGCACACAGAATATTGTGACTGACTGCAGCCAAGCAACGACTCCCATTATTAAGGTGCCTCCGGTATTTTTTATGTATTGCCTGAGACAGTACGATAACCTGATTAGTTGGCAACACGGCTCATTAAAGTAGGTACTATGCATCTCACTGCTTATTTTTGAGCTGTTCGCGTTGGCTGCTCTGTATCTCAAATTATTGCTGCACTGACGGGATAGAACATGCAGGTTTTTTTTATGGTGCTCCAAGTTTTTACTCATTCTGAATTAAGAAATGTTTTTTCTCTTTATACGCGACCTCTCTATTTAATTGTCAAGCTAATATCTTACAGCTCTTAATTCCAGTAATAGATGCAGTTGTTAGAGTAGAATGCCCCATCCGCAGTGCCATTAACAGACGGGTAATGTAGGTAATCGGTAAAAGGAAGAGGTTTTTATCGCAGCATACGGTCAGTAATTTTAGGAAACCACAGGCAGTCTAGTGAAGGATAACCAGCCTGGAGTTGTGGTTCAATTCCTGGTCATTCCCGATTTCGTGGTTTATCCACTGCCTTGCCGTGGTCACAGAATATTTGAAACAGTATAATTCAGGCTTTCAGGGGTTAAGATCCAAATAAATCACAGGAATTTCTCTTTTACGTGTCTGAAATATAGTCTGTAAACCGCCAGGTGTGAAGCGAACGACCAAGGCGTGCTGATGAAGATACCGATGGTGCGTCATGCGATATGAAAGTCACGCTATTGTGTCGTTGACTGTTTAAAATATGTAGACCGAGTATCCCTACACCTTTCGTTGGGCTCAGCTTCTTCACCACTAAACTGAAGTCTCTTAGTCTAAAAAGGAGACAGACAAACGAGCGATACAGTACTTGAAATAATAATCCACATAGCGCAGAAAAATTCAGAAACGCTGTAGATCCATAAGACGACTGTGTCACTCGATGAATGGATCTCATTTGATTTTCAGCTTATTCCTAGTAATCAGACACGCATGGCAGGTAATTTGAAAAATTTCATTCTAAGCCAGTCGATGTGGTGGAAGAGATTAAAAATAAAACCAAAACAAAGATCGTCCTGCAATTTTGGACAGAGTCGTTTGGAAATATTTTTAAAACCACATCACTTTCATTCTTCGCTGTAACAGTAGGGGCATTTCGATCTTCTGATTTCAGTATCACCATGGAAAACTGACTTCTTGAAGCATTTACATTAACAATTCCTTCACCGAAGCAGGGTGAATGAAGTAGCGGTTCGGTTCGGTGCAGGTTAGTTGAAGCTTTCCACACATGTTACGTCACTGAGGGAGTCTTCATTCACTCAGGAAAAGCAGTAGTGGAACTACCTGTAGCTCACTGCCCCCAACCAGTCTTCCGATAGTGTCATGCTTGTTGTGCGCATGCTCAGAACCCGTTTGGTAAGGTCCAGCTTTGCCCTTCTCCCTTGCATAAGCATTCTCTTTACATACATCCAAAAGTTTCACTTCACTGAAAAATGGTCTCAGAAATTTGTAACGGATAGCTTCACTTGATGGCGCAACAGGATGTCCGAAGGCGAAAAAAAAAAAAACAGTTTGGGACTTCTCATCGCCAACGAGATCATTATAAAACCGAACACAAGCCCGGATTAGAAAAGGGCGCCAGGGCCTGCGGTCAGTTCACAGAAACCTTTCTGGGACTCACCTACAGTGGATTGCGAAAAACGCAGACCTCCCAAATCTGGTTAGTTTGATGGGGATATTGGTCAAGTTGCTACTATTGTTGGTCACATGTTTTTTAACGCTACAAGAAATCCCCTAATAAGGACGGTGCGAGTTCTGTACAATTCTATTTTTGGGTGGTGCTTCCCTAATGACTCAGCTATTAAAGAATAGACTTAAATTATGAGATGATGTGAGGTATGTCTATGTCTGTGTATGTTTATGAGTGAGCTTCATGATGTCTTGATTACTCCTGTCCCTAAAAAGAATGTCTTTTGTGTGAAGAGCCGTTTCTTCTTTCTGAAATTCGTAAAAAACAGGAAAGGAAGGATAGCACACAATTAAAAACAGATCGCACGCATGCGCATCGCACTACGCAGCTACCGGGCATGCGCAGTAAGATGTCCACATGTATACACACATACACACAACTGCGGAGGCAGCGATCCCCCCATGAATAATTCTTCATTTTCACATCTTATTCTTAAGTAAGAACATTTAAGGTAGTATTTTTGCAGTGGAAAATTTGTATGCCTCGCTATACTTTGTAAAGCATATTTAGTAACGGATTGAGCGCCACAGGTCGTAAAGGGAAATGCGCCTGGGAGACGTGTTCTGGAAGCAGACCAGATATACCGGTTTCCGCAGGACTGTGCAACGCCTCAATATCCGTGTCTTGTTCTTCTTATCGAGACTACCCGAATAGTTATTTTCTCATAAGCTACGCAAAAAGCTTATTTCTTCTCTAACAAACTTAATCAGTAAATAATAGAAAGAACATGATCACATTTTACAGAGAAAATATTGATGTCGCTATAATGCGCCTAAAGTGAATTTTTACTTTCGGCCTTTGAGGACTGAACCATTTAGCGAAATATTTGTGAATGTTCTATTTACATATCCTTAAGCCTTTTACACCACATGGTACAACGTGGCAAGACACTCACAACTTGTCAATTAGACGAGTAGCAACGAAAACTGAACGTGTACAAACTGACTACATTTCTGCTGTTCTTTTGGCGTATCAGAATACTTTAGTTAGAGCTTTGGAACAGATAAAAGTTGTGTGCCACTCTCGTTCGCTTTCTTTCAAGATGTAGAGGTATCTTTCAACAATAAATTGGTAGCGAGAATATGGAACCTATATCTAAAATGCCGATTTTCGTTATTTAACTTTAAGAAGAAAATCGTAAACAAATAAGGAACCCAGCACAGGAACTAAGGGAAGATTAGATTACATTTGGGTAGCTACGTTGCCATCTGTTAATTATTGTAAAAATACATAACTGTGACACTGTGTGAAGGTAAAAATATTGATGAAAATCCGCTAGAGATGTTTATATTTTAAAATACTTAAAATCCTAACGTTAGGTAATTCCATAAGGAATAATCTTTGAGCGATATAAATACTGTTTGGCTACAATAACCCTTCAGTACAGGAATGGAAATGCCGTTGTAGCGACCAAAAATCATTTCCGTGAGCATAGGGACAGAATTGCATAGTTGCAAGGAATATCATTGCCGCATTCTAGATAATTCTACATTTAAGAAGAAAATATTTAACACGAAAATATCATGTGCACCGACAATGAAGCTCAGAAAATCCTAACAAGGTATATGTATATATGTAATCAATTTATGCACAAGTCAGCAAATAAATGAAAATGATGCGCTTCGTCCATGAACAAGTTCAGAAAAAATTAATAAGGAATAAATAATAAGAAACAATAACAAATAGGCATAATAAATAATTAGAAATTTGAAGCTAAATTTTCCTTGCAAGCACAGAAAAAAGTGCAGTACCCACAGGACTACTGAAGATGAACTTAAAATACGTGTCTGGAGAAAGGAAAGAAATATGCGTGGAAGTGAAAGACTCGCAATTTATCGAAAGCTAAAAGGCTCACGAAAAGGAAATATGCATGAATACGACACGGTGTAAATATCGTCCACGATAACATGAAGTGGAGGCAATGCGACATGAATACGGAATTAAAACGGTGAATAAACAGAAAGAAGATTACCTATACATACAAGCGAAGCATATTCCGTATGTAAGCAAGACTTAGCAAACTGAGAAATGCTCAGCGTCTCAAGAAAAATAAAGAAGTTGGTTAGTTGTGGAGAGGGAGTTTCGTAAGTTGTAACGATGCTGAATATGAATGCGAGGGATCGATGTACACAGCCTCCTCCAAGAAGTGTCATGGCGGGGTTACCAAGAAAAGACCCCCCCCCCCCTCCCTCCGCGCTCTTCCTCCCAAGTGCGTCGACGTGCGGATCAATACCGACGCCTGCCTCCCCCCGCCCCTGCCTCCCCTCTCCCGGCACCCCCTTACGGCGGAAATCTGCAGATGGAGAAGAAGAAGGCCGGCCACCTCGGCAGCGCTCGCATTTCCTTGCCTCGCCTTGCGCCTCTCCTTCGCATTTCCGCAAGGGGGAGCCGGCCGGGCGCGCCGTATCGATCCAAGACACTGCTCGCTGCAGACGGCGGCCATCTTGCCTCGCCCTGCGGGGCTGCGGCGTCTCGCGACTAAGGAGAGCGCAGGGCCGCGGGCAAGACGTCGGCCGCAGCGGGCGGACTACGGCAGCTACGGGGCGAAGCGGCCCCGGCTCTGGGGCACGGGCTAGCGGCGCGCACGTCGCGGCTTACCTTGCGGGATTCGCGTCGCCGAGGCCGGCTCTCCGGCGACGCCAGGCAGCGCCGAATGCGGAAGAAACGGCCGCAGTGCGCTGCGCTGCCCGTGCGCTTTTCAAAAAGCGGGAGACGGCGCCTCATTCCCTGGTGGCTTGCGCTTCGGACGGCGGCCGCGGCTCGACGGAGCTTTTTACATTTTTCAGCCGCGCGGCGGCGCGCCGGGCACCCCCGCGCCGCCCCACACCCCCGCGGCCGCCCTCCAGTCGGGCCGCCCACACCTGCCGCCGGAAAAAAGGGGTGGAAAAAGCGGGCGCCACCGGCGCACGGGACGGCGCGCGCTCCGCCGCCCGACTGGGTGCGTAAAAACACCGCCGCCGATACCTTCAATGCGCAAGTTTTTACCCGTCTTTTTCCTTTTTCCCTCTGTTTCGCCAATTTTTCGCCTTTTTTTTAGATTTTATCTCCTCGCCATCTCCTGCCATTACGGCCGCGTGGAGCGCTCCACGCGGGGTGGGGATCGGGGAGAAAAAGGGGAGATTTTTCGAGCGCGTGGGGGGGAATTCTGGCTGTTGGCCGGGGGAGGGAGGGGGAATTTTTAGAGGCAGCCCGGAGAGCTGCCAGTGACGCAATTTCCCCTCCTCTGTCCCTCGAACTGCGCCGGCTACGCCCACCCGCCGGCCAGCCGGCCAATGGCGGCGAGCGTTACATAGCGTTTCGGCAGCCGCCGCTACCCCTTCGCTCACCACCTACGCGACGCCAAGACGCGAGCGCGTATTATAAAACAAAAGGAGGAAAAGGAGAAGCAGGAGATGACAGTTCTCCCGCAAGAAAATTTTATCGATGCAGGGGCGTGCGATGGAGGTATAACCAGGAGAAATGGAGGTAGTGGATATTTCTTAGACCAGCAAAATCCGCCCGGCGCTGTTGCCACGTCCTCCTCCACCACCACCGCCGCCGCCTTCTTCCCATTGTGCATTCGCGCTCGCCAGACTTCCTTCCTCCTGCTTCGCAGTAATGTAGTGCTAAAACTTGATTTACAGCGCGGCGCGAAATGCGGCCCGGTGGGAGGGAAGGCCGGTAAGAAACGCCGGGCTCAAGGCGGCGCATCTTGCTAATGACAGCCAAGTGTTCCGCCGGCAAAACAGCCGTCGCTGGCCGCGGATAATTAAACGGAAATGGATTAATCAGAGGCGCGCCACGGGCCACGCTTCTTACCACACCTAGCAGCCTCCCACCGTAGCGCCGCGCAAGTGGTCAAAGCGACACGACACTGCAGTCCCTGTCTGGCGGACATAGTACCGCGCGGCTGGCCCACTGACCCAGTTTTTACGCCGTGTCAGCTGATTGCCAGCATGTGATGCAAGATCGTACGCATGATATGTGCTGGTGAGACAAGGGTGGGGTTAGGAACGTGGGAGGAGGGGAGGGAGACGAAGATACTTCATATTAACTTCACAGTGGAAGAGTTGCGAATATGATCAGTATCTAGCTATACAATATACCACGACTCGAATCCTGGTCTCCAGTTTTACGTGGACGGCCATTTGAGCAGATCTCCAGGAGCGACCCAAACTTCCTTACATTACCGTCTGTCTATGTCATGTACTCGCACAATTACTGTGATTCCCGCCCAGTGACAAACTTTCGATTACTGCCGCGGCTTTGTCTTGGTATGAACTACCTTACTGCAGTGCCTGCGTTTTTAGCAGAGTAGCCGGCCCGGGTGGCCAAGCGGTTCTAGGCACTACAGCTTTTTTTTTTTTTAAGCAGAGTACATCGTAAAAACCCAGTAGTAATGACGAAATAGTTTTGAGATTCCTCCATAAATGATTCTGGGTGCGCTTGCTACTGGTATGTACGTTCTGCCTTTCTCCAATCTGACACTGAATGTCAGCCTGGGTATGGGGTAGGACGAGAGTCGGTACGTGCAGATTCTTTTCTTCTAGAGAGGAGGGACAGCTCTGTCAGTTCACAGCGTTACACGTGCAATTCAAATACACATCGCAACCACGTTCTGAAACTGCGCGTGCCTGCTAGTCAACACACGTTTATTTATTTCCATATCTACCCCGCTTCATGTTGTAATTTCAAAACTCCCCTTATATCCTACCAAAAGTCCTACGTTTTAGAAATGTAGACATGATTCAAATCGCTCTGAGCACTATAGGACTTAACATCTGAGGTCATCAGTCCCCTAGAACTTAGACCTAACCTAAGGACATCACTCACATCCATGCCCGAATCAGGTTTCGAACCTGCGACCGTAACGGTCGCGCGGTTCCAGACTGGAGCGCCTAGAACCACTCGGTCACTTCGGCCGGCTGAAACGTAGACATAATCTGATTGATCAACTCGACTCGACTTCACCTACGCCACTGTGACACGTTGTAAACCGTTGTGGTTTACCCCTTGTATACATCAAAACTTTACTCATACAAAGCACTAGATCTTAATATAAAGTATCGGGCAGTCTTTGGATACACTGTGTATCTCAACAGAAGACAATGGAGACCTCAAAACAGTAATGATGATCTAGTTGTATTTTTAAGATTTCAGTCGGCATTTTTAAAGGAAATATGTGACGCTTTCTCTTACTGTATTGCCAACGGCAGATTGTGGTAAAAATATAAAAAAGAGAGAAGAAAACCCTGAACTATCTTTATGGGCCGCTTTTTTTGACGCTGGTACAGAGTGCTTCGCAGTTCACATCGTATCAGCGTGTCCGCTTGTCATTTTTGTGCGGTTTACTGACATTACTCCAGTTCATTCTTGGACATGTCAAGCCTCCAGTTGTCTGTTTCCTTTAATTCCACGATCACCTGTGTGATTAGTATCTTCGGCATTTCGATAGTAGCGTAAGTGTGTTGATACATACCTTCTCATACAGCTCTGGCGAGCGTTGTAAGCTTTCTGCGTGGACGTGTGGGCTTCCCTACGACCGGAGGGAAATGATGGACCATTGGGTCGACCACGACCATGTCGACCAGATCACTGCAATACCGAAAGCTACAATTGTATGCCTGACATTTTATATGTAAATACATGAATTATCATATTAGCCTGATTTACTATACAAGTTCGCTGACTGCAAATTTAAATGTACTTTACGACCTGCTTCTTCGAGTGGAATGATGGGTAAATTCTACAGCACATTCACTCTAGATTAGCTTAAGGTCACTCTATTCTTCGCTTATGGCACAGGGGAACAGACAGGGTAGACACTCAGGAATTTAGTTTCGACCCCTAGGAGCAAAATAAAAACATCAAGAGAATACAACAATACCTAAGTTCCCGATTTATTCAGAAGTCTGTTACTAAGTGCTGTTCGACTGATAGTAATGAAGAAATTGAAGTTAAACAGCTGCTGCCTGTAATAGACTTAATACTATTTCGTTGTATTTTTTCCCGCATTTGCAGGTCTTACAATCTATAGTCACAATCATATGGACAGTAAATTAGTAAAAAAATCTTCGCATATCTGAAATTTGCGTCCATAATGTACGTTTAGGTGCTTCGTACTGTGTGCATTACACAAAGAGGGCACACACGAGTTGTTTAGGGCTGACATAGACAATGTAATGGCCGGTGGAACTGGAAATTTATCGAATGTTCCTCGTAGCATCTTCGTAATAAAAGTAGTTGTCAATTCGCGTTAACACATTACTCAATACGCCGAAATAATACAAGTGATTTTATTACAGAATGGCAGCTGATGGAAACTGTACATGGACAATAAAACATAACGCTTAGCCTACAGTAAATTATGCAAGGATTACAGACTGTGCAACACATCAGCTGGCGAGTTAGTTTCAAGTCTCCAGTGTCTGCACTGAAATGATTTACGCTTGACATACCAGTTCGAGTTCTGAGATATCTTAATACATTTTTGATGCTGTTTTCTATGTCGAAACGTAGACCCTACTACCGACTATTATAAATTAGATAATCTGCTCTTTAAAATAAACTGCCTAGATAACTTCTCGAAAGAACGACTATCTGGCCTCTTTCGGCCTTCGATTTTTCATTACTATCCTGCCACGTTCAGGAACCAGTCAGAAGATAACGGACAAAAAATATAACAATGATAGTGCTGAAAATAGTCTCGGTTATCCTTTATACATTTAACTACTCTTGCAGGAAAATTTAAGATCTGTTAGATGACGATCAGTTCCGTTTTCGAAAAGGTGAAGTCACCAGAGCGGTAGTTCTGACGTTGAGATCGATAATGAAAGCAATACTTAAGAATAAACTAGACACCTTCATAGTATTTGTAGACTTGGAAGGAATTTGACAATGTAAAATGGTGCATGATGTTCGAAATTCTGAGAAACATAGAGATAACTTTTAGGGAAGGATAGATAATTTAAGATCAAGAAAGAGGTGGTCGCATGGATAGATAATTTAAGATCAAGAACGAGGTGGTCGCATTAAAAAGGTGAGAAAGGGACGCAGTGTTTTGTTCAATCTACACAGAAAAGAAGCAACGGCAGAAATAAAAGAAAGGTGAAAGGTATCAGTGATAAGAATCGCTTTCCACATTGCTATCCTCTGCGAAAGTGAAGAAGAGAAAGGGCATGTTGAGTCCAATGAACAATCTAGTGGATACATGATATGGACTGGGAGTACAGCGAAGACAGACGAAAGTAATCAGGAATAGCAGAAATGAGATTAGCGATAAACTTAACTTCAAAACTGTGGACTGCGAAGTAGACTCAGCTAACGGAATTCTGCTACACTGGAGCCAAAATAACGCTTGATGCACGAAATAAGGACGACGTAAAAAGACAATCAGCATAGGCAAAGAGGCCATTCCTGACCGAGAGAAGTCTGCTAGTATCAAACACCGGCCATTATATGAGGAAGAAACTTCTAAAAATATACTTTTGAAGCGCAGTATTGTAGGCTAGTGAATCAGGACTCAGGGACAACCGGAAAAGAAGAGATTCGAAGCGTTTAAGATTCGGTGCTGTAGAGGGATGCTGAAAATTGGGTAGAGTGATGAGGTAAGGAATGAGGAGGTTCTCCGCAGAATCGACGAAGAAAGGAACATATGGTAAACACTGACAACAAGAAGGTACGGAATGATGAGAACCATGGTACTACAGGGAGATGTAACCGAAAAAAATATGGAGGAAGACAGGGACTGGAACATATCTAACAAACAATTTGCGGTCGTAGTGTGCTAATACCGCTGTGAAATGAAGAGGTTGCCACAAGAGGGCAATTTATGGCGGTCCGTATCGCACCAGTTATAAGACTGGGCTCCAAAAAAGAATTAAATGCTAAAGGACAAGTGAGTTTATATACTGACACGAGAAGAAATATTGCATGTTGTGGAAAACTTAAAACACTTTATCTGTTAAAATCTTCAGATAAAGTCTAGTCGTAGCGAGACGGCATTCCTATTAAATGCATTAGGCTGTTGGCGTGTCTTTCGACAGTAATTATACTCGTTTTATTGACGCAATTATATTGACTAGGGCTTATCAGTGAACTCCTGTTACGTCGTAAATGCTTATTATTAATTCCTGATTATATGTAATGGAGGCAGTCCTAGGTACCTCTGTGGACGGAAATAGAAGCTAAGTAAGAGGTTTCTACTTTAGTTACAGATACTATAGGGTGCACACTTTGAGTTGCAGAAGTCGACTGTTTATTTCAAGATATCCACAAAACAGTAGAATAGTACAATGAGATTTTCACTCTGCAGCGGAGTGTGCGCTGATATGAAATATCAATGTACAATAAGGGAACCACATCTAATCACAAAAACAATCCTATTTCGGTCACCCTGTGGCCATCTTCAGTGCTAAAAATCATGTGAAGGACCACTTACAGTAAGGTAATGTCCATGCCTTATTATATGTAAGCTTGGATAAATTTTCTCCTTACATATGTGAATGCTCCATCTATTCGACGATGGAAGAAGCATGGATTGTTGCAGGAGATTGAAATCTTTTGGAATCAGGCGTCGTGTCGTGTAACACTGCTTAATGTATAGTTGGCCACGAGAAACTCCAGTTTTGAGAATGGTTTGAAAATCATTGGGATTCTGATTGTTTTACACCGATCCCAAGGGACGCACTGGTCTGACAGTCAAGATCTATTTACGATTACACTCCTCCCAGATGGCATTTGACCATAATTTTTCTGGAGACAAATGTAATGCATTTCCCATATTATTACATGATATAGTTACAGTTTATAAGGTTTGACACCAGACTGTGTAAATTATAATGTATTTGTCTACGAAACTTACAAGGGTGGACATTTTAAAGCAGAAAGATTCGACGTACTGCTGATAGTGGGGTGACTTGTAGCACCATCCATGTCTGTTCCAATGCCTTTAACTGTACTTAGTATGTTGCAGGATTTTAAAACTAATTTTATTGACTTTGGTATTTGAACACCATGTTTACCATTTTTAAGTTATGTTGAGTTGTAAAATGTGCAGCAGTAACTGACGCCACTGTTCAGTCCACACAGTTACCATCTTGTATAACTATAGAATATTGGTCACTGGGTTTAGTTACAGCGATCTTTTTTATCTTATGTACAAAAGTTTTAGAAAACATAAAATAATAAATAAAATGATAAAACTTACGAACTGTAAACTACAGGTAATACGAAACTTCCTGGCAGATTAAAACTGTGTGCCGGACCGAGACTCGAACTCGGCACCTTTGCCTTTCGCGGGCAAGTGCTCTACCAACATTTTTTTTTTTTAAATCTCATTTTGCTCTATATTGTTCGTTGAATTTGTTCGTAGCGGACGTCCGATGACACTCGTTCAGGTTGTTCGTTGATCCGTTTACTCAGTTTTTTAGTACAGAAGGTAGCTAAACCCTCTGACCGAACACGCTGAGCTACCGTGCCGGCTACCAACTGAGCTACCCAAGCACGATTCACGACCTGTCCTCACAGCCTTACTTCTGCCAGTACCTCGTCTCCTACCTTCCAAACTTTACAGATGGTTCGCAGGAGAGCTTCTGTAAAGTTTGGAAGGTAGGAGACGAGGTATTGGAAAAGTAAAGCTGTGAGGACGGGTCGTGAGTCGTGCTTGGGTAGCTCACTTGCCGCGAAAGGCAAAGGTCCCGAGTTCGAGTCTCGGTCCGGCATACAGTTTTAATCTGCTAGGAAGTTTCAGTAGAATAGTACTTATACTGGAATTGAAAAACGAGGTATCAACATCTGAGCGTAAAGCCAGCACTGTCACACCGACAAGAACAACCGTGTACTGTCCTTGCTGCAACATAAGCACAACAATCGATTCGCGAAGGAAGTACGTCAGGGGGGGGAAACAGAAAGTTGCTGTCCCTCCCGCAATTAATATTCGGAGCGACTGCTGCTCCCACCTGTTAAGGAGACGCGTAATTAAACCAAACAGAAGGAAGCGGGGGCACAAATGCGATTTGCGCGCGCTCTGTTTCATTCTTATCCCCTCCGCAGCAGCTGGCGCGCGCGGCGCGCGGCGTGGGCCTTCCCTCGCCTTTCTAAACAGGCGTGAAGTAAAATATGTGTGGAAGTTCTCAAGTTGGCGATAGACAGGACGCGCCCGCTTCAGCCCCGTCCCCGGCACCTCCCACCAGCCGCGAAAAGCGGCCCCCCCCCCCCCCCCTCCCGACATCCATTTCAGTAAAGATTATCCCTTTCCCTGCGCAAGATAAATTACACGAGGAAAACTCTAAACACAAGTTGGAAGTTTTTTCTTTCCCCCGTCCGCGGCGCTCCCGCCGGAGAGCCGGTCTTCCCCCTGGCAGCTGCCGGTAATTGCGAGTTCCCTCGAAAATTTGGTCGGCGCCGCCGCCGCCGTGGCGCAAAGTTGGTCGAGGCGCGCCGTCTCCCAGCGGACCGCGCGCGCTCTGCGCATGCGCGCCCGCCTGCGCACTGCGGCACGGCTTTTTGCGCGCCACGAGTTTTCCACGCGGTGGCGACGATTTCGGCGGCAGACCGTGGGGCGCTCGAGGAGGGGTAAGAGGACGGGGCGGGTCGCTTACCAGAGTAAAGTTTCCCTTCAGCAGCATTAGTTCGCAGCCTTTGCGGGCAACAAACTTCTTTGAGACAAAAACTGACGATGCGCCATAAATGATGCGCCTTCTCCTGCGATAACAGAGCCTGCCCGCGCTTCTACTCGCGATGTCGCGAGAGCATTGTTGCGCTCGTGTCACGCGCTGTTCCTCCCGTAGCTTGAGAATGAAACATCAGATTTCTGGGCACTAATTTAGGGACGCTGTCCCCGGTTTGGGATCAATATCTGCGTCCTAGCGAGCTGGCGCAGTGGAGCGAGACGCCAGAATAACATTCAAGAGAAATGTTCAGCGATACGCTTTTAATAAACATATTCCGTGAATCATTTAAGTGACTCCAAGAAAATGCTGGGCGTAATCTTTCAATACATAGTACACACAGATTTAAAAAGGGGCAGGAGTGTCATGCGGGCTATAACCTCAGCCCTCTCGCCCACCAAAGAACATTTTACCAAATGCGTTCATATTTTTATACATACTAATTTCTATATTTCGTAGCTAACTTTCGGACGGGAAAGTAGTCTTAGAAAATGACACCCGGCGTTTAACACAAAATACTTTTCGGCTGTTTGTCCCAGAGCAAGCCGACGACGATGGGCTTGCGGCCTTACCGGCTGCAGGAGACATCCCTTATGGGGATGAAAGGCCACCGAACAACAAATCAGACGCGATTGGTGAGTGTATTATACGAAGTTTAGTAAGGAACTACGAAAAGGAAAGACTTTCCGCCATTAAAATAGTAAGAGGAAGACTGACTTTCCCGAACGTGGGCGGAAACGACCGAAGAAACAGTATCCTCTATCTACACGCTCGCACACCTCTTGTCTGGTGGACTTGGGTACGCAGTCGTAGTGCCAAGTTAAATAGTGGTGAATGCACATTTGTGTCGTATAATTAAGATGTAGTCAATCCGTTACATGATAGCTGTACTTCTCAATTTTTCGTACAAATTCTTTCTCTGAAATGCAGTTTCATGGAAGTTACGCTAAAGCAATGTACTACGCACGCATATAAACAAATGATTAACATCATTATATTAAAATATTTTATTACTATTATTTTTAAAATACTAGGCATCCGTTGCATCTCAGAAGTGTGTCTGACAGCAAGTTATAGGCGGAGACTGAGGTGCACAAAGGCGCTAGCTTATGCTGAAATGTGATCGACTAAACTACTTGACTAGTGCCGAGATTAACCACGAAGGAATGAATATATCTATGAGACAGCCCCGTGTCTCTTAGCTACAGCCTGGCTTTATCGCCTAGGCCTGGATAGCTTTCAACCCTATAGTAAGGCGGCGATAGATTGTGCAGATGCACAATTCCCAAATGACCGGGCGCAAATTCTGAAACTGCAGCCAAAAGCTTTCAGTCATTTACCGAAAGTGGTACGTTTTTAGAGACACATATGACAACGGCACTTATGTTCATTGAGTTACTATAGCAATAAGCTAATTTTACGACCCTAAGCATCACTGCCACTCTCTCTATGAAAAACACCAGCTGTAACAGCTCTTGAGAGCAGTCATTTTCTGAATTTTTTGTGAAGCACAACTAAGCAAAGGCCAGCACGCACTAACAGAAAAATCTCGTAAAGAGACATCGCCCTTATGCACAGAATGTCAAGTTTCATCGTGTGTAACCTCATGTTTTCTAGCGTCTAGCGTCTAGCACGCTGGCAGTACGTCTCGGTAAAATTCTAAAAAGAGTTGCTTAAAGAAAATTTTAGTGAAGAAGTGAAAGTGTGCAGAGCGCTACTTCTGCAGGTCAGCACAGCGCATGTGCATGACGATCCTCGCTCAGAAGAATTATTCCCTGACCGAGAAATACACAGCTCTGATACCACTCGGTTAAGTGGTTAACGTTTATAATTTTCTTTACCGTCTCCACGACCACAGCCACCATCATCGTCCTTCTGTGATTTAATTCTCGCCGAAAGCTGCCTGTAGTTTCAAGAAACACTCAGATTGTTTGCGGAAAGCGTTGACCACGATTTCTGTGTGCAGGCAGCTACTCAGATGCATTCGCGTTGCTGAGCTCACCCCGTATCTGCCGCCGTTGCGCGGGTGGACAACTAGAAATTGACCAGGCTCTTCCGTTTCTTAGGCATCCATCCATTTTAATCAATTTCAGGAAAATTTTGCTATTATTGAGAGAGGAAAAACACTGTTGCCTATTTCCTAATCAGTATCGTACGTTTTGCTGGAATTCATGTCGCTGTGTGTGTTTATACAGGTTGATACGGCAGAAAATATGGATTAGCCACGTAATCACCTGTATGGTTATAGGAAACTAGTGAGCCACCACAGTCAAACCGATCAGCGCTTACGTTTGAGGTGCTGTAACCGCCAGAGGCTTCTAGCGAACCTTTTCTAAATGGTGGCTTTGCGATGAAATGTATTTGAAGTTGTTGCTTTCTGCGCTACTGGGGCACGATAATTTCAGTGGTGTGTTGCAGCTTTCCCGTAACTAGTTACTGCATTGATTCTATGAGCCGGCCGCTGTGGCCGAGTGGATCTAGGCGCTTCAGTCTGGAACCGCGCGACGGCTACGGTCGCAGGTTCGAATCCTGCCTAGGGCCTGGATGTGTGTGATGTCCTTAGGTTAGTTAGGTTTAAGTAGTTCTAAGTTCTAGGGGACTGATGACCTCAGATGTTAAGTCCCATAGTGCTCAGAGCCATTTGAACCATTTTTTGATTCTATGTTGTTAGGCTGGCATTTTCTATCTGGAGCGAGGAGATGGTAGCATAATGCAATCACGCACTAAATCTGTTAGTAAACAGGCCGTGACATCCTAAGCCGACAGGCGTCACTGGCCGTATGTCAGTTTCCGTATTGGAATCGCTACTTGTCAATCTAATAGCTCCTCAGTTTGCCTCACAAGGGCTGAGTGCACCCCGCTTGCCGACAGCGCACGGCAGACCGGACGGTCACCCACCCAAGTGTTAGCGCAGCGCGACAGCACTTAACTTCTGCGATCTGACGGGAACCGGTGGTATCACTGCGGCAAGGCCGCTCGCTAAACCAACTGTTAGCAAGGATTCATTATTTTTTGATTAATTTGATCAACTTGAAGCAATCTGTAATTCTCGACTGGTGCCGGCCGTTGTGACCGAGTGGTTCTAGGCGCTTCAGTCGGGAACCGCGCTGCTGCTACGGGCATGGATGTGTGTGATGTCCTTCGGTTAGTTAGGGTTAAGCAGTTCTAAGTCTAAGGGACTGATGATCACAGCAAAAATTAGTGCGTAGAGGCATTTGAAGCACCCATAGTTACGACGAGATACAGGCAGGGAAGAGGGAGACAGAGAGAGAGATGGAAAGGTTGACCACACACCAGCTTAGACAAAAGCGTCCGTAAAAAATGGGTATAAGAACAATGGAGTGCAGTTAATAGGCCAACGTCCTAGATCACAGGTATGGTAAAATTGTAAGTCGTCTGAGTAGTGTTCAACATATACCCTAGCTTACTGTATCTGACGAGGTATCTTTCCAGTCAGTTCCAGATCCCGTTAATCAGTCAAGTACTTCTAAAAACATCGGTTATAAACGTTTCTCTCATACGTATATAGCAGGCGAATCCTCATTGTAGGCTACTGTAACAATATCAACGTTCGACGGAAAAATATTCAGCATTTCAAAACACTCTAATTCCTACCTGCGTTCTCACTCTATTGTTGCTCAGATGACAAGATTTCTTCACTCTCGTTCACGTCAGCCGACCCCTTTATCGTAGTCAGATGTGCGATGACGTCCGCATTTATTACACACGCAGTTAGAGGCGACAATGGTTCGCGTTATTTGGTGGGACTCCAAGAATGACGCATCAACAAAAATTGCTATTCACGTGAAGTATGGGCGCCGTCACTTGAGCTCAATTCGCATCTAATTCTAGGAGTTATCTCGTATGACGTTATGTAAACAATCAGCGTACAGTTTTTACAAGGACATCACTGAAGCACATATTTAGTCTTAATAATACTTCTAATCAGCATATCGTTAGTAAAAGATCACGTATTAAAAAAGAAAAGTAGTGGAGCGTCAACCGGAGCAAAGTATTTCTTGGATCTGAGAAACCCAATGCCACAGTAAGCGTCGTAAGTCTTTGTCGTACTTAGCCACCATAGGATCCAGAGATAACTGCTCAGGCATGGGAGTTTTGATTTTTTTTTAATTCCTGTAAAATTTTGTACATAATTAGAGAAAGTAATGCAATTTGTTGTGTCTAATATTAGAGCAGTCCGTCTGGGGATCCTCTTCTCTAGTGCTCGAAATTAGCTTTGTTCACCATTGTGAAGTACGTACATAACTTCAGGCAAATGCTGGTATGGTTCCTTCAATACGACGGCCAATTTTCTTCCCCACACATCCTCATCTCTATTAGCATATTGTCTCTGATGACCTAGACGTCGATGGGAAGCTATATTCTTAACCTCTCGTGCCAGCGCTATCTCAGGCTATACGCTCTTGAAGTGTTTACCGAAGCCCTCCCAAATGAAATAGCCTGGTACGCGGACACCTGTTTCTGTCTAAATCTTTCCTATCGTCTGTTACTTTCTTCTTACAACGTAGTAACATTTGGCATCCCTTTCCAAAATTTACTTTGTGCATCAAAAAAATGGCTCTGAGCACTATGGGACTCAACTGCTGAGGTCATTAGTCCCCTAGAACTTAGAACTAGTTAAACCTAACTAACCTAAGGACATCACAAACATCCATGCCCGAGGCAGGATTCGAACCTGCGACCGTAGCGGTCACGCGGTTCCAGACTGCAGCGCCTTTAACCGCACGGCCAATTCGGTCCGGCTTTGTGCATCATATGTGTTTCTAGCTAACAGCAGTTATGCAAATAAAGCGAGGATAAAATCTGAGAAAAGCTGCAGAAAAAGACCATAGACCATGTTGGCACCTTTGTTTCTACTTTTTGGGAGCAAACGAACCGCCGTAATTACCGAGATGGTAGGTCTCTCCGTAATGTTAATAAATAAGCAAATCTTTTGCTTGGGTTCATTCAGAGTTATGAAGAGCCCACTCATCTCGGTGACATTATTCTTCTTTCCCTTTTTAATGACACTATGAAGCCCGTCTGTCCGTAGCTCGTGGTCGTGCAGTAGCGTTCTCGCTTCCCGCGCCCGGGTTCCCGGGTTCGATTCCCGGCGGGGTCAGGGATCTTCTCTGCCTGGTGATGACTGGGTGTTGTGTGATGTCCTTAGGTTAGTTAGGTTTAAGTAGTTCTAAGTTCTAGGGGACTGATGACCATAGATGTTAAGTCCCATAGTGCTCAGAGCCATTTGAACCATTTTTTGTAGCCCGTCTCTTTACAATGGCACTTTCCCATCCAGTCTAGATGACGCAGCGTTAAGGCACTAGACTCAGGTGCCTGTTCGGTCACCAAAATTTAGGTTCTCTTTGATTTGAAATGATAATTAAATCGACACCCTAGCTGCAAACAGGCGTTGATATACATCAATGGAGACACGTTAAAAGTGTGTGCCCCGACCGGGACTCGAACCCAGGATTTCTATCCACCTGAGCCACCGAGGGCATAGAGGATAGTGCGCCTGCAGGGGCTTATCCCGTGCACGCTCCCCGTGAGACCCTCATTCCCAACATGTCCACACCACTACATTCGTAGTGCGCCTAGTAGATGTTATCTCATCACATCCCTGGTTTCCCAAAATCTTTTGTTTTGCTTTGAAAAGTTCCTGGCTGCGAATCTGAGCTTGTGCTCCGTCTCTAATGAGGTCGACGTCGACGGGACATTGAACCTCCAATCTGTTTCCGGCAACTCGCCAGGTCAGAGTAAACGGAAATTTATCTCATAACGAGTCGCATCTCCGTGTGCTACACGTTGCCGCGCAGCTGCAGTTCCAGGAACGTCTTCCCCGCTCTTTGTGGCCCACTGGACAGAGCGGACCGGTTCCGGAGCACCGGTCGCAGCAGCCCTGCTACACATCTCGGGCCGTGAGAAAATGGACCTGCGCGGCCGGTCCAGGCGCGAACCTGTCGTCCGGCCATCTCTCCGCTCCCGCCAAGCAGAGCACAAAAAAGTGTTTGCCATGCAAGTGCCGGCGGCCAGAGATGGCCCCGGGACGCAATTTATGTGCGCCCGTATCTGGAATTACGTTGCCGGCGGTCGCGCCACGCCGTATCCTTGGCTGTAATGCAATTATCGGACGCCGTGGCGCGACCCACGCAGCCGCAACCGCGCTTCATAAACACAAGACAGTCGCTCGGCGCCGCGCATGCGCGGGGACCATCAGGCAGCGCCGACTTCGCGCGTCCCGCCCGTCTTCCGCAGCAGCGCCTTCTGCATCCCAGGGAAGCACGAGACTGCTTCGCCATAGGTTGACTTTTGGGCCGATGTGATTATTTGTCGTTCCGATCACAGAACAAATAATCGATCTCTTGAGCTCTCACTTCCAGAGTGCTGAAACTGATCTTTCATTTTTCTGCTCGTAAGTGCTCAGTCTCTCGTTACTATACAGGGTGTCCCAAGAAGAACGGTCAATATTGAGAGATATAAGAGAAACGATAACTCCAGCTAAAAAGAGTCCAGTAAAAATGGGTTCTAAAAAGCATACCCTAAGAGCTGTGAGCATTCGTTTCTTTTCGCTTGTGTGAAACACGTCTTTTCTACCGAACAATTGCTCATAGCTGAAGCATTTTAGAGCCCGTATTTACCAGACAACTTCTTGTTAGCACGCTGGGCTCGCATTCGGGAGGATGACGGCTCAAACCCGCATCTGGCCATCCTGATTTAGGTTTTCCGTAATTTCCCCAAATCGGTTCAGGTAAACGCACGGACGCTTCCTTTGAAAAGGGCACGCTTCCTTCCTGTATCCTTCCCTAACCCTACGGGTGACCTCGCTGTTTCCCTCGAATCAACCAACCAACGTTTTTCTTGTTTGGGCCGGCCGCTGTGGCCGAGCGGTTCTAGGCCCTTCAGTTCGGAGCCGCGCGACCGCTACGGTCGCAGGTTCGAAATCTGCCTCGGGCATGGATGTATGTGGTGTCCTTAGGTTTGTTAGGTTTAAGTAGTTCTAAGTTCTAGGGGGCTGATGACCTCAGATGTTAAGTCCCACAGTGCTCAGAGCCATTTGAACCATTTTTGAACCAGTTATTGGAGGACCTATAGTTTCACGTGGCCTCCGAATCACGATGCTATTTGGTATTTCCTACATTAAAAACACTGGAAGAGTGGAGTGCACTTACAGAAAGTAAGTATTCAGGCCGACTGCACCTTTGGAGGAGTAAGCTTGAGTGTCTCATCGACAACGAGATGTTTAGAGACAGTCCCGTTATAGGGAAGGGTAGGGAAGAAAATCGGCCTTGCCCTATCGAAGGAACTATCCACACATTATCCTTATGCGATGGCGGCTCACGCAGCCGTTAATTTCCTCTACTGAAAGTTAGTTCTCCGCCCAGAGGAATCTTGCTTAGTGATTGTTTCACTCCTAGCCCTTCTCCAAGCAAAATTTCAAAATGTTTCACATGTAATGATGCAACTTCATCACAAAACTCACTGTTCTGCACAGTATCGTTAGTATTAGAATCATACGCATTCACCACTAAATTAAATGAAACACCAGACTTCCAAAAATACGTCAGCTACTTTCATTGGCTCTGCAAAGGGCGTCCCAGGAGGAATGGTCAGTATTCACAAATACGAGAGGAACGATCATTCGAAGCAAAAAAGTCTAGTAAACATGAGCCCAAAATGCGTATCTTAATAGCTATGAGCACTGTTCCTTCGACGCTGTGAAACAAATCTCTTCCACTGGAAGCTTATTGATTTCCATGATTTGGTACAGGGTAATATGGACCCAAACAAGAAAAAAATAGTTTAAATGGCTCTGAGCACTATGGAACTTAGCATCCGAGGTCATCAGTCCCCTAGACTTACAACTACTTAAACCTAACTAACCTAAAGACAGCACACACATCCATGCCCGAGGCAGGATTCGAACCTGCGACCGCAGCAGCAGTGCGGCTCCGGACTGCAGCGCCTAGAACCGCTCGGCCACAACTCCCGGCAACAGCCTAACAGTCCTCGAGACGTTGAAAGTTATAAAAGAGAAATTAAACATGTGCTCATCAGTTTCCGACATACACACAGTAGAATTATGGCTGATACAACAATACTAGAGAGCATACAACGAAAAATACAAAACACTTTTTGAGTATTTACGGAACCTCCTGTAACACATGTATTCGCTTTATAGTTTACTGTATAGTGCTTATTGCATTCTCACCAGAGCTACACAAATCGTCAATTCTTTTGATCACGTCAGGCGCAATTTGGAATGTTGAATACGTTCCACGTTCAGTAAGACTGGCTGGCAACTTAATTGGCTACAACAGGCCCAGAATACACGTCCACAAGAGCGACGACCACTGACTGGTAGATTATGCGGTTCCCATGAGCTGACTAGCGGAGCTGGGTCAGCTTCGTATTTGGTAACAAAGCAGCTGTTGAGCCGTACCACAGTTACCAAACCATCACTATGTAAACGCTGTTTAAAGTAGTTCTCCTCTGTGAGCTATGTGTATCACCTACACGATACTTTAAATTCACATACGTGAAGATAATCGGCTGTTCAGTAACACATGAATGGAAGCAATGGATTCTTCGTATGGCTCTCTCAGGCAATACCCTAAAGAAACCTCTGAAAGTTATCCCGAGAACTGCGCTTCGACATTACATAATATATCACCTCCTTTTCTTTACTTTAAATGCTTCTTCCTTGTGTTCTACACCGTTTTCGCCCTTCAACGTTACAGTTTTACAAACGTGTTACTGCAACATTGCTCCGTCTTAGGAATCGCATTATATCGGTTTCGTGAGTAATAACTGCAATATTCTTCTACGGATAACATTAACATCACAAAAATTTTGCTACCCTTTGAAGAGGCATCGAGAGTCACTCAGTAATTATTGTCATCTCGATGGAGATGGTATAGTCTAAAATAGTCACTCATTCTCTTAAAGCGTGAAGCCGAATAGGAATTTAAAATAGCTAAGCCAACGGAAAGTGAAATACCGGCACCTCCAGACTGATTAAAACAAGTGGCGAGTCGGAAATCTAATTTGGACATTTGCGGATAATGTCCTTCTTAGCTGATCGATCCGATCTTGCACCTTTGTTAGTGGAACTATACAGCCTGCTAATACAAGTACCCTATTTTACAATGTGATGTATTGTTTCTATAAGAATGAGGGGTGGAGAAGACTAGAGGATATTACAATGACAGCTGCAGGTTGTTGAACATGTTTGAGTCGTTTGCCGCTACACGCTGACAAACTGAGAGTTCCTCTGGCGATGTCTGCCGCGAACAGAGCAGTCTCGGAAGAGAAAGTAGTCGAATGCTGATTACAACCGACCCAAGACTACGACGAGCTGTGCGGTTGGTCCCGGTGAAGGTTCGAGTCCTCCCTCGGGCATGGGTGTGTGTGTTTGTCCTTAGGATAATTTAGGTTAAGTAGTGTGTAAGCTTAGGGACTGATGACCTTAGCAGTGAAGTCCCATAATATCTCACACACATTTGAACATTTTTGAACTACGACGAGGTCCATAGTTCACTGGCTCTCATATCGGGCAAGCGCACGAACAAGGCGGTGCAGTGGTTAGCACGCTGGATTCGAAATCGGGAAGACGACAGTTCAAACCCCCGTGCGGACATCCAGATTTAGGTTTTCCCTGATTTTCCTAAATCGCTCCAGTCAGATGCTGGGAGGCTCCTTTGAAAGGGCACGGCCGATTACCTTCCCTATCACTGAAACCATTGCAGCTTGTTCTGCGTCTCTAATGGCCTCGATGTCGACGGGTCGTTGAGCACTATCTCCCTTCCTTCCTTCCACCTTCGGGCAAGCGCGACCGGCGACACTAGGATGCAACTGCTGTACTACGCCGTAAGAAAGCCCCAAAAGTTATTTCAGGAAAGTAAAACACTGTGGGCTGGAATGTAACGAACCTGTCAAGCAAATGAAAATGTGTTCGACCGTGGTGGAGCGATGAACCAGAAAGAATAAAACTCTTTAAAGCACTTTCATTAAGGGCGTACACACATCCTGAAGACGAAAGGGAATTCACCGAAGAATCAGATAGGAGAACGCGAGGCGTAATATAAAATTAGACTACTTGTGGAAGCAAACAAAACCATAAAAAACAGATGGGATGAAAGGAGTAAGTGCGAGACGAGAGAGAGAGAGAGATGGCGTGGTAAGTAGACGCGCAGAGCGCCAGAGGAGGACGGAGAGTAAGCGGGCGACAAAGACAGAGAGCGACGCCTCGGAAGCGGGCTGGCGGCGGAGCGGGGAGAGGGGGAAACGGAGGGAGCGCGCCGCACGAGGAGAAGCCGAAGATGGGGAGAGGAGGACTGAAATAAGATGTATACCGCGAAGAGGGGCCGGCGCGGGGGAGGAGTGAGGCAGCTGGCAGGCGCGGGGGGCTGCGGGGGCGGCAAGTGACTCACGCGGAGGGAAGCGCCTCGGCCGGAGGGCGGCGCAGCGGGGCGGCGGGTCCGAGTTCGAGACCCAAGAGCTGCGCAGGTGCCGGCGGCGGGGGCGGCCAACTTGGTACTTAACTGAGCGGCGCCCTGCAGCAGGCCGCCGCCCCCGCCTGCACACCCGCTGCTGAATAATTCAGCGGCGGCGGCGGCGGTGGCCGGTAATGCTGCCCGGTTCAAATCCCTCCCCGCCCTGCTGGGAATTCCGATTCGCCTCTCTGGGCCCCCCGGGTCGGCGCTGATAAACGGCACCGTTACCGAGCCAGACCGCCGCCCCCTCCTCCCGGCCCGCAGGTCGCCCCATCCCACGAAACAAAACACTTTCGGTTTGCACGGAGCATGGTCTAAATAATGGAAACAGGGCGTTAGTGGCGAAAGAAACTTTCTTTTAATCTGGCTTTTATTGAGACAAGTTTTTACTGCCGTGATGTCTTACAAATTTGTCCCGAGTCCGCAGACTGATTTGATGCAAGTTTTCACGCTGGTTACCCTCTTCATCTCTAAATAACTATTGCAAACTTCATCCATTTGAACCTGCCTGCTGCATTCATGTCTTGACTCCCTCTGCAGTTTTTACTCCATACACTTCCTTGCAGTACCAAACTGATGATTCCATTATGCCTCAGAATGTGTCGTACCAACCGAGCTCTTCTTTGAGTCAAGTTGTGCCGCACAATTCCTTGTTCCCCGCTTCGATTCACTACCTCCTCACCCGTTATTCTAACTACCCATCTAATTTGCAACATTTTCGCCTAATACCACATTTCTAAAGCTTTTAGTCTCGTGTTGTTTGAATTGCTTACTGTCCACGTTTCACTTCCGTACAAGGGTACAACCCTGACAAGTACCTTCAGAATTGATTCCCAAAAATTTCAAATTTCTCTTTTTCAGTAACGGTACCATCCAAACAGCAAAACTTATCTAGTACTTTGAATGTCTCACTCACTAGTCCAATTCTATCAGCATCACCTTATTTAACTCGATTACGTTCCATTACAGTCCGCCCCCGGTAGCCGGCACGGTAGGTCAGCGTGTTCGGTCAGAGGGTTTAGCTA
Source organism: Schistocerca serialis cubense (assembly GCF_023864345.2). Lineage (NCBI taxonomy): Eukaryota > Metazoa > Arthropoda > Insecta > Orthoptera > Acrididae > Schistocerca > Schistocerca serialis. The sequence goes on from NC_064638.1 coordinate 414,752,698, forward strand.
CCCTCTGTAATAAAAAAAAAAACCTGAGTGAACGGACCAACGAACTACCTGAACGAGTGTCATCGGTCGTCCGCCACGAACAAAGTCAACGAACAGTATAGAACAGCCGGCACGGTAGCTCAGCGTGTTCGATCAGCGGGTTAGCTGTCCTATGTAATAAAAAACTGAGTTAATTGATCAACAATGAACTTAAAAGGGTGTCTTACGACCTCCGCCCCGATTAGATGCAACGACTGAGTGGTCAGCGCAACAGACTGTCAATCCTAAGGGCCCGGATTCGATTCCCGGCTGGGTCGGAGATTTTCTCCGCACAGGGACTGGGTGTTGTGTTGTCCTAATCATCATCATTTCATCCCCATCGACGCGCACGTCGCCGAAGTGGCGTCAAATCGAAGAGACTTGCACCAGGCGAGCGGTCTACCCGACGGGAGGCCCTCGTCACACGAAATTTTTTCTTAGTTTCATTACTGTTGTTTTACCGTTGTTGACGTTAATCTTACAACCTCTTTTCAAGACACTAACCATTCCATTCAATTCCTCTTGCATGTCCTTTGGCGTCTCTGACAGAATTACAGTGTCATAGAGGCGATGTACCAGCGAGAATATTGGCATTTTTACTAAGCGACTGAAGTCAATTTCTATTCTCGGCCTTTGAAGACCAGTTCGTAATTTGCACAAGTGGTGATAAACCTAGTATGGGAAGTATAAACGGAATATATTTCTGCAGTTCTTACTAAATCTTGTATTCATTACTTCTTTCTTAGCTGTCCGTTCTACCCACCTAATCTTTGTCATAAAAGTTTCTTGAAGGTACGCAGACACTTCCAGAAATTTTATATGAGTTTTACTGTGCAATATTTGACGTTGATCATTTAAGAATCGCGACATACAATAAGTCTCGTACGAAATGGCGAATATAACACATATTTACAGAGCGCAGGCTACCGGGGCGTCTTTGCGTGGATTAGTTGTTACGGTGACTGTCGTGTTCTTTAGTATTTCCCCTGTACAGGGTGGGAGAATATGTGTGATGTTGTTGTTGTGGTCTTCAGTCCTGAGACTGGTTTGATGCAGCTCTCCATGCTACTCTATCCTGTGCAAGCTTCTTCATCTCCCAGTACCTACTGCAACCTACATCCTTCTGAATCTGCTTAGTGTATTCATCTCTTGGTCTCCCTCTACGATTTTTGCCCTCCACGCTGCCCTCCAATACTAAATTGGTGATCCCTTGATGCCTCAGAACATGTGCTACCAAGCGATCCCTTCTTCTGGTCAAGTTGTGCCACAAACTTCTCTTCTCCCCAATCCTATTCAATACTTCCTCATTAGTTATGTGATCTACCCATCTAATCTTCAGCATTCTTCTGTAGCACCACATTTCGAAAGCTTCTATTCTCTTCTTGTCCAAACTATTTATCGTCCATGTTTCACTTCCATACATGGCTACACTCCATACAACTACTTTCAGAAATGACTTCCTGACATTTAAATCTATACTCGATGTTAACAAATTTCTCTTCTTCAGAAACGCTTTCCTTGCCATTGCCAGTCTACATTTTACATCCTCTCTACTTCGACCAACATCAGTTACTTTGCTCCCCAAATAGCAATACTCCTTTACTACTTTAAGTGTCTCATTTCCTAATCTAATTCCCTCAGCATCACCTGACTTAATTCGACTACATTCCATTATCCTCGTTTTGCTTTTGTTGATGTTCATCTTATATCCTCCTTTCAAGACGCTATCCATTCCATTCAACTGCTGTGATATGTGTGATAGCTGAGGTAAAACTGAAGGACGTGTAGCGTTTAACGTTTCGTCGCGACGAAGTCGTTAGAGATGGGTGAAACGATGTTGTGGTACCAGAATGAATCTTTCATCCTACAGCGGAGTTCGTGCTGTTTCTGAAACCTGCTGGCGGGTTCAAACTGTGTGCCAGAATGTGACTAAACGCGGAATTTTAGAAGTTTCAGTGACCTGTTACTCTATAGCTCATACTGCTCTACTTAAAAGACAATATATTTCTAAGATGTAAATAATCATAGGACCTTAGCTTAGGAAATATAAGAGTTTCGGCAAAAGGATTTGTTAGCAGAATGTCATGCTGCCCATTTATTAACTTACTGAATAGGTCACTGGGAATCAAACCACATCCGTCGGCCAAACCAATACCCTTCCCTCAAGAGGCGGCACGGTGGTAAATGCACTAGCTTTATATTCGGTAGGACGACCGTTACACAAATCTACGGCCTCAAAAACTCATTCGCGTTTTAATGGTTTACCCATAAATTGCCTCAAACCAACGCTGAGCTTCTTGCTTGAATATGGTGACGGCCAGTTCCTTTTCCACCCGCGTACAACTAGTCTGCTCTGAGAAGTAACGTCCACAGGACGGCATACCAGAGCATCCTTATTTCAGTAACACCCGCGGAGGTATGAAGCATTGCCTTCTGAGCTATTCGGGACATATATGACTCCCTGTCACAATTAGTTCAACCTGCTATACTATGAGACGCGCCATAATATCTTCACAGTGAGGAGTACGACAGGTGCCATTACTGCTGCTTGGAGTTACTGAGCGAATTTAAGAGACTAACAATCAGTTTCTTTTAGTGTTTTCGTAGTTACTCGGCATCGAACGACAGCTCTGTTTTATAAAGTGATTTACCGCATCCACATTCCTAAATGTTGATAAAGAAGCCTTAGTTCCCATGCTACACTTAAACTAGTAACTGTCTTAAAACGTGGTTCAAAAACATGATTCTTTATGTCACCAACTGCTGTACCTTCCCGCTTACTGGGCCATGCTGATTAGAAAAGAACTTTAGTCCCGCGGTGGGACAAGCAACTGAAATCGTCAAGGAAGCTACTACATATCTGACAATACTTCCACTGACTGCGATAAAATGCTAAATATATATCACAACTGAAGTAATAAAACCAAGGAAACTTGTAGGATACCAATGAATAACACAAAATTCCCTATCTTAATCACAGAGTACCAAGTGACAAAAAGTTTCTGTCATTCTGGCATCAGTTTAGATAAATCTACAGCCGAGGCTAACCGCCGTACCTCAGTTCCTGGCCATGTAGAGCCAGCATTATCTGCACAGCTTCTGCAGAGCACCGAACGCGCCTTGGAGCTGCAGCGTCCGGTTCTCTTCCGCTACATCACCCACACGTATCGCCTCATCACCTGCAGGACAGAAAAAATGTGTGAAAGTCATGGAGCATACGATTCATTTCTCTTTGGATTAATGCATATTTCCTTGACCGCAGCTAAGTAGTGCCGAGCATTATTTAAATAAAACGGTAGCAAATACGAAGGATAAATGAAGAAGTTTTATTGAATGTTTAGTCAATTCGTTGATGTACAACTATCTTGCACTGTTCGCAACTGTTTTTTCCATCATTGCTCTGGAAATGATATTGCACGGAAACATAGCAAAGAATTCCGCCTCTGGCGTGACAGACTTGCATATGACAGGAATCAAAATCATTAACAATTAAACTTCATCCCCTTGTATATCAGAGTATATGTTCAGCAACACATTAGAACACAAGTAGACAAATGTCCGACATTTACATTTTATTTTCACCATCTCTGCAATTTCAGGCAAGTAGCTAAGTAATTATAATCCACATACATTTGCTACAGTTCAAATCGTGACCATGTTAAAATTTTTACCGTTTAAACGTTCACGGATTCTATGCAAAAAGGAAAAGCTACAGTGAGTGAAGCTGTTAATTCGTAATCAGAAGGAACAAATTCAGGTTTACCACGGTTTTGTATCGTTGTCCATGAGACTCGATGGACTGTTTCAAATGGTTCAAATGGCTCTGAGCACTATGGGACTTAACAGCTGAGGTCATCCGTCCCCTAGAACTTAGAACTACTTAAACCTAACTAACCTAAGGACATCACACACATCCATGCCCGAGGTAGAATTCTAACCTGCGACCGTAGCGGTCGCGCGGTTCCGGTCTGTAGCGTCTAGCGCGCAGTCCGGAACCGCGCGACTGCTACGGTCGCAGGTTCGAATCCTGCCTCGGGCATGGATGTGTGTGATGTCTTTAGGTTAGTTAGGTTTAAGTAGTTCTAAGTTCTAGGGGACTGATGACCACAGATGTTAAGTCCCATAGTGCTCAGAGCCATTTGAACCATTTTTTTGTAGTGTCTAGAACCGCACGGCCACTCGGGCCGGCCCTGGACTGTTTCCTTCAGAACTACAGAACTCGGTCATTTACTTTCTCGTTGACATCCACCTATTGGTCTGATCGTGGCTGCCTCGTTATCGGAGGAGTATTAAAAGGTGATCAAGAACGATTCGTTCACATATCTGGAATGCTAAGCACTGCTTCATAATTTTTTTTTTTTTGAGAAGATGTGCTCTCAGAAGGAATATTTCACTCTTCCTAGGATTCTACGCTATTCTGAAACTTCCTAGCAAATGAAAACTGTGGAGCTGACCGGCATTCGAACTCGGAACCTCACCACTCGCGGGTGATGCTCTTAGCGGCTGCGCTGCCCAAGCATCGACTGACGATTTGTCCTCACCGCTTTATTTCCGTCAATAACTCTCTCCTGCATCCGAAAATTAACAAAAAATTTGCTGCATATCTTGCACGACTAGCGTACCTGTAACAAGGAATATTATCAAGAAATGACTTAGGCGCAGCCTAGAGGATTTGGAAGTACGAAAGACTTAAAGCTGTATGGGGACAGGGATAGGGTTATCATGCCTGGATACCTCGTTCGGTAAGAGCATAGCCCGCTAAAGGTACGTTTTTCGGTTCGAGTGCAAGTCCAACTTATCTGCTGAGAAGCTTCAAGATAAATTTTGTGTCGGTTCAGCTTCAGTATTTCTCCTATTTCGTTGGTTTGTTGTCCCGTAGAAACAGAAACCTTACACCACAGCTGGAGCACTATCGACAACGTCACTTAAACGGTGTAGTTACGTTACTGTTGTAGAAGGTAAAAATTGATATACACGGGTCAGTAACATGCCTTTGTATAAGAATGAGGGAGAAATGTGAATTGGGTGTAAGAGAGGTGCGATTTGCACGTCATCGGGACGGCCGCCTCCCCGGCGGGTATAATCAGGCGGCGGGTAGGCTGGCCAACTTGGGAGGCGGGCATCGCCATTCGGCGCGCCTCTGCAATTCTCGTCGCGAGTCCGGCGCGGCCGTGGGCCGTGGGCTTTGTGAGGAGCTGCGCAACTCCCGTGGCGTCACGTAGCGGCGGGCCGCGACGCCCGCGGCATACCGAGCAGCGCCTCGCCGATACCCAGCCGTAGCCTCTGCTGCGCCCTGCCAATGGCAGCTGCCCGCCGCCGTGGCCGCCGCTATCTCACCGGACGGCCTCTATTGGGCTGTGTGCGGCAACTTACCACTGCACCCCGCTTCCGACGCCACAGAAGCGAAATATCTCAGGACTGAAGAAGATGGCAGAGAAAGAGACCGAAACGAACTCTGCTCATCCACACTGGCGGTGTAGAGACTAACAACCTGGCCAAATAGCCGCCCTCGTTAGCACACCGTTTCCAGGATTCGGGAAAGCGCGTCCTACGGAATAATGACGAGTGCCGGTGTGCCCGCCAGTCGAGATATTGTTTTTAGGCGCTTTGTCACATCCGACTAGGTGAACACCGGGCTGGTACTCATATCGTTCCGCCCCTGTTACCAGGTTCGCAAGCATGTAGAAAACGTTCGCATGCCTTTACATGGGATAACATTACGGAGCAGAGAACTGGAGTACATAGCTTCTGACCTGGTGGAGGGGCGGAGGCGAGGGGTGATCCGGAAAAAGGGCATCCGGACATCCACTACCACTCACATTGCCAAAACCAATATTAACAAGCCCACCCGTGAAGATACTGGACAAAGACCAGGCAAAGGCAGAAGATGTAGCGATCAACCGAAATGTGTAAACTTTTCGCCGGCCGGGGTGGCACAGCGGTTCTAGGCACTACAGTCTGGAACCGCGCGACCGCTACGGTCGCAGGTTCGAATCCTGCGTCGGGCATGGATGTGTGTGATGTCCTTAGGTTAGTTAGGTTCAAGTAGTTCTAAGTTCTAGGGAACTGATGACCTAAGAAGTTAAGTCCCATTGTGCGCAGAGCCATTTGAACCATTTTTTGTAAAGTTTTCTATGCACATTACGTGCTAGAACGGACGGTGACGAACTTGTCTTGGGCAGTAAGATCGTTACATGCTGAGTACATGCCCGGATAGGGCAACTTTGGCGAAGCAAATCAACCTTGCTCTTTTCCACCGTCTCGAGATTCACCATAGCTGATTTAGTAGAGCCGGCCGCTGTGGCCGAGCGGTTCTAAGCGCTTCAGTCCGGAACCAAGCAGCTGCTTCGGTCGCAGTTTCGAATCGTGCCTCGGGCATGATTGTATGTGATGTCCTTAGGTTAGTTAGGTTTAAGTAGTTCTAAGTCTAGGGGACTCATGACCTCTAATGTTAGGTCCCATTGTGCTTAGAGCCATTTTTTTGATTTAGTAGAACCACATAAGAACGTAAATATGGGTGGTCGCCCTTGTCGAATGCGCGATTTCTGCACCACTGCTCGATACGAATGATATTGGCTGAGAAGAAGAACCAGTAAATTTGGCTCAGCTGTTAAACTCTGAACCTACTTTCAAGAGGAACGACATTTAATTCCCTATTCGGCCGTACTGATTTAGGTTACCGCAGTTTTCTAAAACATCTGTGTGAATGACGGGATGGTTCCTTAAACAAGGCGGTTGCATTTCCCATCCGTGCGCATTCCTAGCTTGTGATCTTTGTTTAATTATGACGAAGATGGCCGTCCTTGGTGGCCGAGTGGTTCTAGGCGCTACAGTCTGGAACCGCGCGACCGCTACGGTCACACGTTCGAATCCTGCATCGGGCATGGATGTGTGTGTGACGTCCTTAGGTTAGTTAGGTTTACGTAGTTCTATGTTCTAGGGGACTGATGACCTCAGCAGTTAAGTGCCATAGTTCTCAGAGCCATTTCAACCATTTGTCAAAGATGATGGGAAATTAAATTACAACCGTAACCTGTAATAGTAACCACATTAGTAATTTTCATTAAGAAGTGAGTGTTAACTAAACTTCTCGACGACAATGGCTCAAACGGTTCAAATGGCTCCGAGCGCTATGGGACTTAACATCTCAGGTCATCAGTCTCCTAGACTTAGAACTACTTAAACCTAACTAACTAACCTAAGGACATCACACACATCCATGCCCGAGGCAGGATTCGAACCTGCGCCCACAGCAGTAGCGCGGTTCCGGACTGAAGCGCCGAGAACTGCTCGGCCACAGCGGCCGGCTACGACAATGGTGTCATTACGGAACGAAGAAAGGAGATTAAAGACTAACATCCCACCGCCGACGAAGTCTTGGAGATGGAGCACAAGCTCGGACTATGGGAGAAAACGTAGGGACGTCCGTCGTCCCCTTTGAAAGGAACCAACCTGGCATTCGTCTTCAGTGATTTAGCGGAGTCACAAGTATGTGTGACACAAGAGCGAGCGTCACGGAAATGTCCATAGACATGAACTTTCAGACCCTTGAAGATAGTTATCCGACAAAAGGGTAGTTACAAAGTTTGAAGAGCCAGTCTACCTAAAGTGTTTTACAAAGATGCATTGAAAACTCAGGGATAACAAGACTGGAAATTGAACCCACCCATCTACGAAATGTGTCGGTGAATTAACCACAGCCTGGCACTGTTTCATTAACGATACCACGGACGCAAAACTGTTCGTCGAGAAAGTTGGAGAAATGAAGAGGAACGTGACTTCATTTCCTATACATCAACTACATCAAACAAGGAAAAACAAAATCAGGTAAACATTCAGGTAAGTGTGGACATATTGCGAACCTGCTGTAAGAAGAAAGTACAGAAAAAGCTTTACAACTATTGATTGTCTTCCAATGCAGAAATGACGAGTGCAGTATAAGACGGACGATATGATTCTTATCGAAAGGTTTCGACAAAACGACGGAGCTAATTATCTAGAAATCCACATCTTTTCACTACTTAATATCAACTGAGAAATGCTGGTGAACTTGTTCAAAGTGATGAATGATGTTCGCCGAGATAACCGAGAAAGTTAATAAATCGGGGAAAACTGCAGTAAAATTAGTACATGCGATCGATTGGAACTCTAAAATTTCAGCCGCAGTCGGTATCTGCGAGTTTTCTACATGATTCACCGGCCTATCGTTCCTCAGAGTTCACGAGGTCCGCAAGACGTGCAGCTCAGATCTTACTTGGTTCAAATGGCTCTGAGCACTACGTGACTTAACTTCTGAGGTCATCAGTCGCCTAGAACTTAGAACTAATTAAACCTAACTAACCTAAGGACATCACACACATCCATGCCAGAGGCATGATTCGAACCTGCGACCGTAGCGGTCGCTCGGCTCCAGAATGTAGCGCGTAGAACCGCATGGCCATTCCGGCCGCTACAACATCTTACTATGCGCCTTACAAACATGGTGGAACACACACATAAGAATGGTATGAATAAGTCGAAGAAATAGCACCTTATATCGATAAAATAGGGAAGCTTTTTGAGTAAAGTACATCCGATGTAATGTACTTCAGACAGATTACGGTAGTGCCGGGGAAACGATGCTCAGTGCAGATACCTACTCCGTTAATGCTCTTCTCCCAGCGCTTGTGGAACTCCGGAGCTGCAGTAGCATTCGACCACCGATGGCTACAGCCACACCAGCCCGGAAAATGAACTGCAGTACCTCTGGACGCATTCCAGACGGTGTGCACTTGTCGCTGCCGATACGCCCGCTCTATTCACCCTCAGGAAACTGGCGAGTCACATCCGAAGAATGTCGGTAGTTGCAGCCATCGACATGTCCGCGCTGGGTACGGGATGGATGCTGCGGCTCTCCCCGTCGTGTAGGACGAGCACCTCTGGAGCAGCCGTACCGACTGGACGGGACGCACTTGCAAGGATTACTGGCTCCAGTGGCGGCCACAGTCACTTCCCGCACCGGGAGATCGGACGCAGAAGCGCTGACCCCGCCGCTGACCCGAAGATGTCCCGTGTGGGAATGGGACCAGTCCCAGACGGTGACCCGGAGGCCGGGCGCGGGACGTCCCGCTCGGGGCGGCCAGCATCCGGCCGGCTCGGCTCCAGACCGGTCGCGGGCCCGGCCCAGCCGGCCTTGCGTCCGCGGCCGCACTGCTCGTGCGACAGGGCTGCCGAGCTGCGGGCCCCGGTTCGACCCCCGCGCGCGCGCTCGCAGCCCGCTGCTACGCGACGCAGCGCCGCATCGATCAGGCCGCAATTAGCGCTGCGGCTACGCACGCACGCACGCAGCTGCCCTGCTGACACCCTGTCCCTGCCACCAGCCCTGTCGCCCTGCACCTGGAACTGCGCCTAGTCCAGTAGAGCCTCTGTAACACAGCTCTGCTGGATGCGACATCGGAGTAGCTATTTACAGCATTGTTCTAGCACTGTTATGTTCGAAATACCTATCTGGCTGTCGATTAGCACGTAAAAACTTATGTGGCCAAATACACTACTGGCCATTAAAATTACTACACCAAGAAGAAATGCAGATGGTAAACGGGTATTCATTGAACAAATATATTATACTAGAACTGACATGTGATTACATGTTCACGCAATTTGGGTGCATAGAACCTGAGAAATCAGTACCCAGAACAACCACCTCTGGCCGTAATAATGGCCTTGATACGCCTGGGCATTGAGTCAAACAGAGCTTGGACGGCGTGTACAGGTACCGCTGCCCATGCAGCTTCAACACGATAATACAGTTCATCAAGAGTAGTGACTGGCGTATTGTGACGAGCCAGTTGCTCGGCCACCATTGACCAGACGTTTTCAATTGGTGAGAGATCTGGAGAATGTGCTGGCCAGGCAGCAGTCGAACATTTTCTGTACCCACAAAGACCCGTACAGGACGTGCAACATGCGGTCGTGCACTATACTGCTGAAATGTAGGGTTTCGCAGGGATCGAATGAAGGGTAGAGCCACGGGTCGTAACACATCTGAAATGTAACGTGCACTGTTCAAAGTGCGTCAGTGCGAACAAGAAGTGACCGAGACGTGTAACCAATGGGAACCCATACCGTCACGCCGGGTGATACGCCAGTATGGCGATGACAAATACACGCTTTCAATGTGCGTTCACCGCGTTCATGATGCTGTAAACAGAACCTGGATTCGTCCGAATAAATGACATTTTGTCATTCGTGCACGCAGGTTCATCGTTGAGTACACCATCGCAGGTGCTCTTGTCTGTGATGCAGCGTCAACGGTAACCGCAGCCATGGTCTCCGTGCTGATAGTCCATGCTGCTGCAAACGTCGTCCAACTGTTCGTGGAGATGGTTGTTGTCTTGCAAACGTACCCATCTGTTGGCTCAGGGATCGAGACGTGGCTACACGATCCGTTACAGTCATGTCGATAAGATTCCTGTCATCTCGACTGCTAGTGAAACGAGGCCCTAGGGATTGAGCACGGCGTTCCGTATTACCCTCCTGAACCCACCGATTCCATATTCTGCTAACAGTCATTGGATCTCGACCAACGCGAGCATTAATGTCACGATACGATAAACCGCAATCGCGATAGGCTACAATCCGACCTTTATCAAAATCGGAAACGTGATGGTACCCATTTCTCCTCCTTACACGAGTCATCACAACAACGTTTCACCAGGCAACGCCGGTCAACTGCTGTTTGTGTATGAGAAATCGGTTGGAAACTTTCCTCATGTCAGCACGTTGTAGGTGTCGCCACCGGCGCCAATCTTGTGTGAATGCACTGAAAAGCTAATCATTTGCATATCACAGCATCTTGTTCCTTTCGGTTAAATTTCGCGCCTGTAGCACGTCATCTTTGTGGTGTAGCAATTTTAATGGCCAGTAGTGTAGTAAGAGCTGTGCATATACAAGAACCTGCTGGGTGTCTGCTGTACAGGCACGTGATAAACAGAGTACACCCCTGACCACCGTACACAACTTAGCTCATAGCACATGTGCCATGTGACTACCACAGTTCTTGTTGTCCGCGAAAGGATGTGGTTTCAACACGACGGTGCACCAAGCCATTTCGATGTTAACGATAGCTAGCGCCTTAACAACACGTAACCTCATCGCTGAATTGGAAAGGAAGCTCCTGTCCCATGACTAGCGCGATCGCCTGATCGCACATCTCTGAACTTTTTCCTCTGGGGTTGCTTAAAGACGCTGGTACGTGAAACCCCCGTAGAAACGGATGAAGCCCTGCTTGCTAGGGTCCAAGTTGGCCTGTCTCCCGGTACAGTAGATACCAGTGATCTTTGAGAGGGTGCAGCTGAACTACCTGCGCAGTCGCCGTGCATCCACTGAGACTGGCGGTCCTCACTTTCAACATTACTCTGAGCTACGTTGGTATGATGAAGCGCACGCTGTGTATGTTCATAACACAATAAATATACCTTTCCGACCAATGGTTCTCTATCTCCATATAAACGGCTATGGGCTACGGTTTCAAAAATGGTTCAGATGGCTCTAAGCACTATGGGACTTAACGACTGAGGTATAATAATGGCGTGTGACAAGGGCCTCCCGTCGGGTAGACCGCTCGCCTGGTGCAAGTCTTTCGATTTGCCGCCACTTCGGCGACTTGCGCGTCGATGGGGATGAAATGATGATGATTAGGACAACACAACACCCAGTCCCTGAGCGGAGAAAATCTCCGACCCAGCCGGGAATCGAACCAGGGCCCTTAGGATTGACAGTCCGTCGCGCTGACGACTTTTTTTTGTCGCGCTGACAACTTTTTTATTTTTTTTGTTTTTTATTTCTTTTTAAATTTTTTCCGTTTTTTTTTTTTTGCAGAATGGTGTAACAATAACAAACATAAACTGCTTCTAACATTTTTTTAAATATATAAGACGATGACTTTTATAAAGTAAAATTTTTCTGGGAAACGTAAATAAGTGGATTTTTTTTTACTTAATAGTGAAAAAAATATCCTGCTTCTGGCAGTACAAAACAATAACGATCTACTTTCCTCTTTTGAGCGCGTACCACGGTAATCCCGTTATACCTCGCGTTGGAGTCGGGTACGTCTTCACGTGTGGTTGTGGATCCTCTCCACTGTCCTAATCCTTTCTTGTTCTGATACTTATAGGCAATAATTACTTTCTCCTACCCGGGACACCCCAACTGGGTGGGGGATCAAGTAAGGCACTCCCTAAAAAAATTGCGTAATATGTTTGATATCTCGGATGTCTCATAAGCTGTGAGTGATGTTCCTGTAGCAAGGCCCGAAAGTCGAGCACATTCTTACTGCCGTCTCGGAAAAGATAACGCACAGTCAAACCTCGAATCCAAGTCACTGCGTTTGTCTTTGTTCGGGGATAATATGTCCTATCTGGGAGAAGTAGTGTGCGTGGTTCTATTGTTTGCGGCCCCACCCGAAGGAGGAAGGCGATCATTTCTTTGACCAAACACCATACGTCCACCGAAGGCCCGCATATCAGGCGATGCTCTTCTGTGTCTATAACATTGCACTGCGGACACAGTGGCTCGTCCGCCATATGAATTGTATGCGACCTGGAACTAGTCACGTATTTCCCATTTAACCACCTGTTACCACACTGCGCCCGTTCCCGTATCAAGGTGTGGGTGGTGCACTGTACGCCATACCACTGACCACGTAACTGTTGGTTTGCGGCGCTCTACGGCATTATTCGGCCGTCGTCGAGTCAAGATGTGATATATATCACTTGCCGTTGCCGTCCTGGTAGTCGGTAGTTCCATACGTACATAACTGTGTTCCACACCACGCAGCAACCTGGGCCAGGCAACGTCTGAGGTCATAAGTCCCCTAGACTTAGAACTACTTAAACCTAACTAACCAAAGGAAATCACACACATCCATATCCGAGGCAGGATGCGAACCTGCGACCGCAGCAGCAGCGCGGATCCAGACTGAAGCGCCGGCCGCGGTGGTCTAGCGGTTCTAGGCGCTCAGTCAGGAACCGCGCGACCGCTACGGTCGCAGGATCGAATCCTGCCTCGGGCATGGATGTGTGTGATGTCCTTAGGTTAGTTAGGTTTAAGTAGTTCTAAGTTCTAGGGGACTTATGACCACAGATGTTGAGTCCCATAGTGCTCAGAGCCATTTGAACCATTTGAACCGGACTGAAGCGTCTAGAACTGTTCGGCCACAGCGGCCGGCGCCATGGTTTCAGGCACCATGTATTGACAAAAGAAAAATCCTAGCTTTCTACAATTTCCTCTGTTTCCTTCGTCATGAAAGAAGCCAATTATCGTACAGGAGGTTTGAATCCACATACGTTGAGGTTTAATGTCACTACGATGCAACGCTATAGGTGTCAGGGTAATCTCTGTTCATGTGGGGCACTATTACAGCATTCACGTAAGCCCATTTCCAGCCTTCCCTTTGAGGATATACACAGAGGAAGTTCTCAGTCTACCACAGCATGTTAACGGCGATAATTAAAGCAGTCACACGTTTGGACTCACTTGCGATAGATTTTGGTCCTACGTCTAACGTAGACTTCAAGGAGATCTGGGAACGAAGTGCTGTAAGTAGAGAAGACACTCACTCCGTCTTCAGGCCACGAGTGGCCTACTGGGACCATCCCACCGCCGTGTCATCCTCAGTGGAGGATGCGGAGAAGAGGGGCGTGGGTTCAGCAAACCGCTCTCCCGGTCGTTATGATGGTATTCTTGACCGATGCCGCTACTGTTCGGTCGAGTAGCCCCTCAATTGGCATCACGAGGCTGAGTGCACCCCGAAAAATGGCAACAGTTCATGGCGGCCTGGATGGTCACCCATCCAAGCACCGACCACGCCCGACAGTGCTTGACTTCAGTGATCTCACGGGAACCGGTGTATCCACTGCGGCAAGGTCGTTGCCGTAAGTAGAGAAGGCACTCGTATAAAACTGGCCACCCTGCTCTATGCATCCTGCAAGAATAGCGTGACAGTGCGACCCTTTGTATCATTAGGCATCTCCAATCCACAGAATCGTAATCGTAGCTGTTACTAAAGCTTATAATAAATGACATGCTATTGAATCAAAGGTGACTTCATTTATGTGGAGTGAGACTGTCATCACGCAACTGTTTCAATTAAATTCCTCTTCAGTTCTCTGCTTCTTGTAGTAATACTGTTACGCTATCACTCCTAATAGGAGGGCATCTCAGACAGAAAGCTGTACGTACGCAGTGAGTTGGCGCTTCGTTACACAAGTTGCGGGGCGGTCATGAGAACCCTTCCCTTCTGTTGGCGAGGCTGAGGGAAGAGCAGGGAGATGGAAAAGGGGGAGCGCGTCTTGGGCTCCTGTGGCTCCTTGTCGGGATTGATCGGAGCGTCAAGTGCGAGGGAGACCGCGGAGGCGTAGGCCGCAGGGGGGATCCGAGGCGGGCGGCTATCGAGCGAAGCAGCGCCGGTGAAGGGGGGGGGGGGGGGGGGGAGACGGGACAGGAGTGGGTGGCCCAGGTGGACATAGCGTCTTGTCTTGTGGGGGCCGCTTCTGAACAGGGCGACAATACTTCGCCAGCGGAAGGATTGCTAAGCATTTACTAGCGGTATTCATAAAGTTGGAATTGATGTTTGTGTTGTTGTGGTCGTCAGTATCAAGACTGGTTTGATGCAGCTCCCCACGCTACTCTATCCTGTGCAGCATCTTCATCTGTGATTAATTAATGCAACTTACATCCTTCTGAACCAGTTTCCTGCATTCATCTCTTGGTCTCCCTCTACGCATTTCTCCCCCGCCACATCCCTCCAATACTAAACTGGCGATCCTTTGATGTCTCAGAATGTGTCCGATGAACAGATTTCTTCCTTTAGGCAAGTTACGCCACAAATTTGTTTTCTATCAAATTATACACACTACTGGCCACAAAATTGCTACACCACGAAGATGACGTGCTACAGACCCGAAATTTAACTGACAGGAAGAAGATGCTGTGATGTGCATATGATTAGCTTTTCAGAGCATTCACACAAGGTTGGCGCCGGTGGCGACACCTACAACGTGCTGACATGAGGAAAGTTTCCAACCGATTCCTCATACACAAACAGAAGTTGACCGGCGTTGCCTGGTGAAACGTTGTTGCGATGCCTCGTGTAAGGAGGAGAAATACGTACCATCAAGTTTCCGACTTTGATCAAGGTCGGATTGTAGCCTATCGCGATTGCAGTTTATTGTATCGCGACATTGCTGCTCGCGTTGGTCGAGATCCAATGACTGTTAGCAGAATATGGAATCGGTGGGTTCAGAAGGGTAATACGGAACGCCGTGCGGAATCCCAACGGCCTCGTATCACTAGCAGTCGAGATGACAGGCATCTTATCCGCATGGCTGTAACGGATCGTGCAACCACGTCTCGATCCCTGAGTCAACAGATGGGGACATTTGCAAGACAACAACCATCTGCACGAACAGTTCGACGACGTTTGCAGCAGCATGGAATATCAGCTCGGAGACCATGGCTACGGTTACCCTTGACGCTGCATCACAGACAGGAGCGCCTCCGATTGTGTACTCAACGACGAACGTGGGTGCACGAATGGCAAAATGTCATTTTTTCGGATGAATCCAGGTTCTGTTTACAGCATCATGATAGTCGCATCCGTATTTGGCGACATCGCGGTGAACGCACATTGGAAGCGTGTATTCGTCGTCGCCATACTGGCGTATCACCCGGCGTGATGGTATGGGGTGCCATTGGTTGCACGTCTCGGTCACCTCTTGTTCGCCTTGACGGCACTTCGAACAGTGAACGTTGCATTTCAGATGTGTTACGACCCGTGGCTCTACCCTTCATTCGATTCCTGCGAAACCCTACATTTCAGCAGGATAATGCACGACCGCATGTTGCAGATCCTGTACGGGTCTTTCTGGATACAGAAAATGTTCGAATGCTGCCCTTCCCAGTACATTCTCCAGATCTCTCACCAATTGAAAACGTCTGGTCAATGGTGGCCAGGCAACTGGCTCGTCACAATACGCCATTCACTACTCTTGATGAACTGTGGTATCATGTTGAAGCTGCATGGGCAGCTGTACCTGTACACGCCATGCAAGCTCTGTTTGACTCAATGCCCAGGCGTATCAAGGCCGTTATTCCGGCCAGAGGTGGTTCTTCTGGGCACTGATTTCTGAATATCTACGCACCCAAATTGCGTGAAAACGTAATCGCATGTCAGTTCTAGTATAATATATTTGTCCAATGAATACCCGTTTATCATCTGAATTTCTTCGTTGTATAGCAATTTTGATGGCCAGAAGTGTATTCAGCACCTCCCCATTGGTTACACGATCTGCCCAACTAACCTTCAGCATTCTTCGTAGCACAACATTTAAGAAGCTGCTATTCTCTTCTTGTCTGAACTGTTTACCGTACAAACTTCGCTTCCGTACAAGGCTACATTCAACACAAATATCTACAAAAAAGAATTCCTAGCACTTAAATCTTTATTCGACCTTAACAAATTTCTCTTCTTCTTGGACGATTTTCTTGCCATTGCAACCAACGTTTTATATCATCACTACTTCGGACAAAGTCAGTTGTTTTGTCGCCCAAATATCAAAACTCATCTACTACTTTTAGTGTCTCATTTCCTAATCTAATTATCTCAGCGTCGACTGATTTAAACCTACTGCAGTGGATTACACCTGTTTTGGTTTTGTTTATATTCATATTAAAATTTCCTATTAAGACACTGTCCATTCCGTTCAGCTGCTCTTCCAAGTCCTTCGCTGACTCTGGCAGAATTACAGTATTATCGGGATTCTTCTCCCTGAACTTTAATCCTTGTCAAGATTTTTCGTTAGTTTCCTATGCTGCTTGCTCATTATACAGACTAAATAACATAGGGGACAGACAACAACACTGCCTCATTTCCTTTCGAACTACCGCTTCCATGTCAAGCCCATCGACTCTTATAAATGCCATCTTGTTTCTGTACAAGTTGTAAATAGCCTTTCGTCCCCTGAATTTTAGCCCTGCTACCTTCAGAATTTCAAAGTGTGTATTCCAGTCACATCGTTGGAAGCTTTCTCCAAACCTACGAAAGCTATAAACGTAGGTTTGCCTGTTATCTACTTATCTTCAAAGAAATGTCGTAGGATCAATACTGCCTCACATGTTCCTACATTTCTTCTAAGTCAACTTTTACCACTTTCTCTATATTTGTGTAATAATTTGTTTTTTATCCATTTTTCTGTAATAATTTGTGTTTTTTCCATTCTTCTGTAATAATTTGTGTTATTATTTTGCAACCACGACGTATTAAACTGATAGTTCGATAATAATCACATTCTTAGCATTTCATTTCATTGAAATTGGATTTATTATATTCTCCTTGAAATCTGGGGGTATTTCGCCTGTCTCATATATTTTGCACAATAGGTGGAATACGTTTGTTATGGTTCGCTCTCCGAAGTATAAGTTCTGACGGATTGTCATCTAATCCCTGGGCGTTGTTTTGACTTAGGTCTTTCAGTGCTCCGCCGAATTCTTCTCACACTGTTATATCCCCTATCGATCTTCACCTATACCCTCCTTCTTTTCTATAACAATGCCTTCAACTTAACTTCCCTTGTATAAACACTCTACACACTCTCTCCATTTTTCAGCTTCCTCTTCTTTGCTTGTCGTCTCGAAAAAGTTGCAACTATTAAACTTGTTATTACTCCTTCTCTACATTCTCACGTTTCCACGTACGAAATCATTTCCGAAAGGTCTATCATGCAGTGATTTCTTCAACCGGGGAGAAAGGAAGAAGTTAATGAGTCTCATGTGAGAAGAGTATCGCGATGGTTATGGGTTTGCGACAAAATGTGATACCTCATACAAGCAGCAAGTGTGAATATGTCGTGTTGTGCTGCAGAGGATGAACTGGGGCACTATTGTGAAGGAAAGGCACCTCCTTGGACAGACTGGTGCGGCTCATAGTTTTGACCTCCTCCCGTAGCAGTGGGACTCGGTAATACGTTCCTGTGACGCTTTTCCACTTACGAGCATATTCTTGCAAGAGCACACTGTGGCACTACAAAAAAACACTCAGCGTAACCTTGATTGTGTCTTCACCTTTTTCAGCGATGGTGTGCTCAAATTGTCCCACTTCTTGCTTTGTCTCATAGACATAAAGATACACCCAGAAAAAATCCACAGTGATGAAGCGGCCAAAGAAGTCATCTGCTGTTGTCTGAGATAGCTGCAACATTTCCGCTGCCGCCTCGGTTCGTTTGGCTTTTTGAATGGGTCTGAGCAGTCGCGGAAGCCAGCGGATGGCGACTTCTGTTGTCGTTAAAACGTGGTGAAAGATGCTGAAAACTGATCCGCTATCACCTCCACTGTGATACCCTGGTCTTTTTGCACTGCGGTCTTCACTTTTCTTGCAATTCTCGATTTTTATCAGTTAGACAGTCTGTTACTTTGTCTTCGTCGTTCAAATATGTTTCAACAAACTGACTGCGTCTGCACCACCAAAGCACTATCATATTCTGTTGCCAAATACACTTCCAAGAACCCAGCAGGGATTTTTGCAGCGTTGCTACCATTCAAATGCAGGAAAACTGTCAGCGCAGGGTAATCCAGTTTATCAGTGGGCTGCGCCATTATTGATTTGACTTCTATAAGTGCTACGGTACTCTGATGCGATGATTTCAGTATATACCACGACTACAGAGACACACCTGCACGAAATAAATTTCATTTTGTCGAGGTGCTAATTAAAACTTATCCATCGCACGAGAAGGAAGTTGGGCAAAGTGTGGTCGTACTGGAGACACAAGACCGTCTTGTGCATGTCTTGGATTCGAGTTTTATGGCTGCTTCATCGTACTCACACTACTTCTAGAAAACCAAGTAGCCAGCAATGTTATCGTTATCAGAACTAGAAAAGAGGAATTTTGACAACTGTTGATTTGTAAATCTTGAGGCTTACTCGGCGGTTTCCCGACGTCCTTGAATTATCGTGTGTACTGCCGGATATCGTCGTCTTCCTTACCCTGTAATTCGGTAAAGTGACTCGCCCCGTTCATCAGATGCTACCTGAGACTGTCGGATGGAGCGTGCCCGTACATTTTACTCTCTGCCTCCCACTCCGTCCGCGACCAAAGCAAGTACGGACTGCAAACAGGACGCGATCAACAGGCCTCAATCGAAAACAGAACACTCGAGGGCGGTGCCTACAGATGGAGAGGAAAGACTGAGGGGACTGATTACGGACACGCTACATCCGTCTATCAGTCTCAGGTAGCTCCTGATGAAAGCGGAGAGTCACGTCACCGAAGTATGATGCAAGGGAGGCGACAATATCCGACAGTAGACCCCGGCAACTCAAGAACGTCAACTGCTGATTTATTAGGAGTGATTTAATCGGACTTAATGATGAACAACTACGCGAAATTCAGATGGGTTACGAAGCCGCTAGGGTCTCGATTGAAGGCAGTGGAACTTTGCAACCGGTTGCACTGATGTAGCTACCACTGAAATCTGCCCAACAGGCCTCTCGTCTGAACACCGTTTGTAATCCATTTTGCAAACTCTGGGAGAGTCTGCTTGTCTCCCTCTGCTGGTAGTTCCTCGTGTTGCGCCGCAGAAAGTCTGCGTGTGATAATCTAAACTGCCTTTCATATTAAAGAACCCAAAAAAAGTGTGGAACAATATGCATATATGCAAACGGAAAGGAAAGAATACAATCGTATTAACCTACAACGGACAGCCAAAGAAACTGGTACACCCGCCTAATATCGTGTAGGGTCCGCGCGAGCATTCAGCAGTTCCGCGACAGGAAGTGACATGGAATCGACAAACGTCTGAAGTAGTGCTGGAAGGAATTTACATCGAGAATCCTGCAGGGCTGTCCGTAAATCCGTAAGAGTACGAGGGGGGTGGAGATCTCTTCTGAACAGCACGTTGCAAGGCATCCCAGATATGTTCAATAATGTTCATGCCTGGGGAGTTTGGTGGCCAGCGGAAGTTATTAAACTCATAAGAGTGTTCCTTGAGCCACTCTGTAGCAATTCTGGATGGGTGGGTTGTTGCACTGTTTTGCTGGCTTTGGCCAAGTGCGTCGGAATGCACTATGGACATGAATGGATGCTGGTAATCAGACATGATGCTTCCGTACGTGTCACCTGTCAGAGTCGTATCTAGACGCATCAGGGGTCCCATAACACCCCAGCTCCACTCTCCCCACACCATTACAAAGCCTGTGCCAGCTTTAACAGTCCTCTGCTGATGAAAAAATGGTTCAAATGGCTCTGAGCTCTATGGGACTTAACATCTGTGGTCATCAGTCCCCTAGAACTTAGAACTACTTAAACCTAACTAACCTAAGGACATCACACACATCCATGCCCGAGGCAGGATTCGAACCTGCGACCGTAGCGGTCACGCGGTTCCAGACTGAAGCGCCTAGAACCGCACGGTCACACCGGCCGGCCCCTCTGCTGATAAGCAGAGTCCATGGATTCATGAGGTTGTCTCCATACCCGAACACGTCCATTCGCTCGATAAAATTTGAAACGAGACTCTTCCGACCGCGCCACACGTTTCCAATCATCAATAATCCGATGTCGGTGTTGACGTGCCCAAGCGAGACGTGAAGCTCAGTGTCGTGAATCATGAAGGGTACACGAGTGGGGCTTCGGCTCCGAAAGCCCTTATGGATTATATTTCTTTGAATGATCCGTACGCTGACACTTGTTGATGGCCCAGCATTGAAATCTGGAGCAATTTGCTTACGGGTTGCACTTCTGTCACTTTGAACGATTCTCTTCAGTCGTCTTGCAGGATCTTTTTCCGGCCGTAGCCATGTCGGAGATTTGATATTTTACCGGCTTCCTGATATTTACGGTGTACTCCTGAATGGTCGTACTGTACTATCCGCACTTCATCGTTACCTCGGAGATGCTGTGTCCGTCGCTCGTGCGCCGAGTGTAACACCACGTTCAAACTCACGTAACTCTTGACAACCTGCCACTGCAGCAGCAGTAACCGATCAACAACTGCGCCAGACACTTGCTGTCTCATATGGGCGTTGCCGACCGCAGCGCCGTATTCTGCCTGTTTACATATCTCTGTGTTTGAATACGCATGCCTATACCAGTTTCTTTGGCGCTTCAGTGCAAAAAATTACTTCACAGAGAAACAAAAAACCGAACAAGTGCGAGCAGTTGTGTACTCTGAGGGCTCTGTACAAATTGATGTAGACAGATCAAAAGGTATTACATAAATGACCGTATCTTTTTAATGCACTGACATACAAGTTTAATTTTTTTACAAACCGTTAAGGGACCATTGATCTTAGTATTTGATATAAATTACAGCTTCACGGCTCCACCTCTTCCTCAGAATAAAAAAAAACGGATCTTAACAGACAGACAGACAACCGGACAACAAAGTCATCCTATATAGGTTCCGTTTCCATTTTTACCGAGTGAGGAACTGAAATATTATTTTTAAATAAAAGTTTTATTTTTCTTGTAGTGGTCAGTAGGAACCTTAGGAATCTGTTTCTTTGAACACATGAAAGTTTTAAGAAAATCTTTGTCAGTCAAGAACCATACAATGTAAAAGAAATCGTAATACCATATGCAAAGAAATCAGCGATATAAGATCAGCCTGTGGCTGAAAGAAAACACAGGTACGAAGTCGTTTTTCTCTTGTCTTCTGGCAAGAGCTTAGCTCTCCATATTTTTCATAAGTCTTCTTCCTCTGTCTGCTTGAGTGAGCAGACGGTTGTTTTAAGTGTATAGATGTTTGCTGGTTTTAGTCATAAAATTAA
Source organism: Schistocerca serialis cubense (assembly GCF_023864345.2). Lineage (NCBI taxonomy): Eukaryota > Metazoa > Arthropoda > Insecta > Orthoptera > Acrididae > Schistocerca > Schistocerca serialis. The sequence goes on from NC_064638.1 coordinate 414,774,521, forward strand.
ATATGAAGAAAATGTAAACAAAATCTCCTAGTGTGGATATTTACATGTTTATGTACTAATTAGCACTGTCTCAGATTGCTTTAGCTGAGACAGCGAAGTCGGCAGTTCATTGCGAACCGACGTAATGACAGAACGTGCATCGCATTGAATCACTAATTTGTCATTGCTCATAGCGAATCTCTGCCCTGAGATTAGATGGAAATCGTTTTAACATTTCCTGTGCTCATTTCGTGCAAGAAATTATTGCGAATTGCTCGGTCGTTCGTCTCTGGTCAGTGATGCTGTCGGGATTCGACCCATTCGGATACAGACCCCGCTAAATACTATTGACTGATGGTGGCTGATGAAAACTGTCTCAGGTATTTGTTAGTAACATACTAATACGTAACCAGGTCCAGAAGCCCAGCTCCAACGTCAAATCTAACGTAACTTCTCATACCAGTTCCATTCATCAAATCTAACGTAGCAATCCCATCAGTTCAGGTTTAACATAGTATTGTTGATAGTATCATGTTTTACATTTTTGGAGGTGATAACATCGCTGCAGAAAGTCTTGGGTCACTACCATACGTACACCAGTTAATCTGTTGACACCGCTTGTTTATTTGTCGCAACTTCTCAGGCACCGCAAAACACCAGCTAGTACTCCAACCGCCCTCCGCACACATCAAAGACCTTAGAGCAGGTGTATTTATACATCTTTTAACAATTAAGTTCTCTGACATTATTATGTTATTTCATGTATGATGTTACAATTGCAATAAGTTAATCCCGCAAAAACTGGCATTACAGAGTTTTAGTAGAAATTAAAACGAGTACAATGATAATGTATATTTCCGAAATTAATGGTGTTTTACAAGTGCAATTTTGAAACATGCATACAGTTAATTAAGTTCTTATTATTCAGTCCAGAACATTTTCGAATATCTTTACGTAATTTAATTAATTATGCGATTTTATGAAATAATTTTGAGCTGGTAATATTTCTACAACATCAGAATTACATTTCAGACATTCAAAATGACTTTTTACAACCTTTGAAGGCTAAAACGCGGAATAATTACGTACATCACAAAATTTTTAAGTTGTGTTACAAGAAATTAATAAATCGTTCTTCTAACATTATTTATGAAACAAATTGTCTTTCTGAATCAGGTTATGTCTCCCGTTCAAACGAATGATCTCAAGTTTTCGTAGTATTCTCTATAGAATGTTCCAGAAACATTAATTACGTGTTTAATTACAGATCTTTAGTTGGTGATTTCCGTAAGAATATGTTGTCCTGACTTGCAAAGGTACATAAATGTTAAGCGTTTCTAAAATTAATGGTTTACACAGTTAATTTGCGTTATGGTAAGCAAGTAATTTTACTATTTGAATTATGATTACAAAACTAAGTGAAAAAGGTTACTAACATTTATACACTATTAACACTGATTCCAGACCTTGTTCATTCGCTTCAAAACATCCCGAAATTCATATCAAAGTTATAATGACTTATCCTAACTGTACATTACTTTACCTGATTGGGAACATACATTAATTGGTCTGTGACACACTTGAACATTTTCGTTACAACTATTTCACATCGTTGCACTAAGTAACCTTATTCATCAAGTGTCCTTATACACTACGCTCCTCTGTTTTAGCGTGTATCGCATGCTACAAAACCTGCTGTATAGGGTACTCCACATGACCCAATTTAACCTGTTACGTTACAGTACCTATACTTTTACTGAGCGCACTATGTGGTCATAGCACGCACAACAAAGGTGTGATATGATGGCTATATACCCACCATCTAAGTGATGTGTTCCTCTCTCTGGCGATGGCTGACTTTTTTTTGCTGCAGAATTTCAGTACTGTCAGTTTTCATTACAATAAACTGGTCACCTCATTTGAGAACTTTACAATCAAGCAAATCGATAATTAACTTATACAGAGAGATAGGGGCGTAACGCGTTAGTACGGAGTCCTGAAAACTAAGCAAGAAACAAAATAAAGACAGTCTGTTAGAAACTGCATATGTTTGTACACAGATTTTTTGATAACACACCATACGGTGTTGCTCCGAAAAGTGAGTTGTAGCATTCTTGGTGTGTCCTTGACATGCCCTCCGCAAGGCGGTCGAGTTTTAGCTGCTGGAGCCTGCTCCATTAATCGACAGCGGCCCTGTGGATGTCATCTTGTGTGTTACGAGCTTCCTACGACGACACACTGCAAGTGTCAACTGATTCCAAGCATTCACTTTGCTTTCATCTCAGTATTTATCATACGTCAATACGTTCGATTGACTGCTACCTCAGCAGGATGATGTTTACGAGATGTGCTCATGCACTGTTGTCTTAAAAGACGAGCCCATCGCTGACATGTTAACTGTAGGACTGGACGACACATTGGTGCAGTCCAGATACTGCACAGCTCCCTCCATAGCGATGACAGGCGTTCAACATTTCCACATGATATGCTGTCTTTAGCTCGGAGAATAGTTTGATACAGATCTCAACTCGGCGTATACTATGCAAGCAGCTTCATATCTAATTAACCACTGTAGGCTCGGTGGCTCGTGGTTAAGCGCCAGACTACTGAGCCACTTGCCGGCCGAAGTGGCCGTGCGGTTAAAGGCGCTGCAGTCTGGAACCGCAAGACCGCTACGGTCGCAGGTTCGAATCCTGCCTCGGGCATGGATGTTTGTGATGTCCTTAGGTTAGTTAGGTTTAACTAGTTCTAAGTTCTAGGGGACTAATGACCTCAGCAGTTGAGTCCCATAGTGCTCAGAGCCATTTGAACCATTTTACTGAGCCACTTACCGCTTCTTTCGTCTCTGGCAGTGTTTGTTGTTTACGCCAGTCTCGCCATCATTCTTGTGGTGTCTAGGAAGCTTGCATGCTGGATTCGCTAGATAAACAATCAAACAAGTTGTATTAATGAGTTTTATTACAATAAGAAAATTACAATACCTAACTTTGGTAATTACACAGATGTGTCGCGAGCAATCAGTCTTTGCAGTGACTGCTGATCTCTAACTGATAAAAGTCTTTCCCGAACTGCAAACGAAGTCGCTATCGTTGATGCTGCTATAGAACTGGGCCGCCATCAGTCGGTCGCGGCGCTTATGTCATCTTCACATAGAGGCCGCTGATGTCGCGTTCTCGTCCTGGAGGAAGGTCCGGTCAGCGTGTGATTGGCTGATCTCTTCACAAAGTCCTCTCTTCCCTGTAGTTCCTGACTGGCGTGCCGGCTTAGGTCCTCCTGCAAGGCCAGCTATAAGTAAGTTCTAAGCTAGGAGGAAGGCTCCAATAGACCTACATCCTGTGAGTTGTTGTAAAAACCAACCTACATCCAGCTAAACCAGGTAAGTGTAATTAGTACTCCGTCTTCTTCTACAAGTTTCATCTCGGACAATTCACCCCTCCCGCTTTACAAATTGACAATTCTTTGGTATCTGACGTCACCTGATCCCTTATTTTTGTCACGTTGTGCCGTAAATTCCTCTTCACCCTAATTCGATTCATTATCTCTTCATTAGTTAAAACAGGCGTACTACGGATCGGAACATGGAATGTCAGAACCCTTAATCGGGCAGGTAGGTTAGAAAATTTAAAAAGGGAAATGGATAGGTTAAAGTTGGATATAGTGGGAATCTCAAAAATGAGATCGACAGGTAGTGCTAAATGGCTAAGCAGGGATGGCTAGAGGACAAATGTAAGGATGTAGACGCTTATCTCACTAGGGATAAGATAGATACTGCCTACAGAAAATTAAAGAGATCTTTGGAGAAAAGAGATGTTTTATGAATATCAAGAGCTCAGCTGGAAACCAAGATCGAAGCAAAGAAGGGAAAGCAGAAAGGTGGAAGGAGTGTATAGAGGGTCTATACAAGGGCGATGTTCTTGAGGGCAATATAATGGAAATGGGATGTAGATGAAGATGAAATGGGAGGTATGATACTGCGCGAAGAGTTTGACAGAGCACTGAAAGACCTGAGTCGAAACAAGGTGCCGGGAGTAGACAACATTCCATTAGAACTACTGACAGCCTTGGGAGTGCCAGTCCTGACAAAACTCTACCATCTGGTGAGCAAGATGTATGAGACAGGCGAAATACCCTCTGACTTCAAGAAGAATATGAGAAATCCAATCCCAAAGAAAGCAGATGTTCACAGATGTGGAAATTACCGAATTATTAGTTTAATAAGTCACGGCTGCAAAATAATAACGCGAATTCTTTACAGACGAATTGAAAAACTGGTAGAAGCCGACCTAAGGGAAGATCAGTTTGGATTCCGTAGAAATATTGGAACACGTGAACACGACTTATTTTAGAAGAAAGATTAAGGAAAGGCAAACCTACATTTCTGGCATTTGTAGACTTAGAGAAAGCTTTTGACAACGTTGACTGGAACACTCTCTTTCAAATTCTGAAGGTGGCAGGGGTAAAATACAGGGAGCGAAAGGCTATTTACAATTTGTACAGAAACCAGATGGCAGTTATAAGAGTCGAGGGACATGAAAGGGAAGCAGTGGTTGGGAATGGAGTGAGAGAGGGTTGTAGCCTCTCCCTGACGCTATTCAATCTGTATATTGAGCCAGCAGTAAAGGAAACAAAAGAAAAATTCGGAGTAGGTATTAAAATTCATAAAGAATAAATAAAAACTTCGGGGTTCGCCGATGATATTGTCATTCTGTCACAGACAGAGTGTAGTGGAATTAATTCAGGTGATGCTGAAAGTAGTAAATGAGGTTTGCTATATGGGAAGCAAAATAACTGATGATGGTCGAAGTAGAGAGGATATAAAATGTAGACTGGCAATGGCAAGGAAAGCGTTTCTGGTGAAGGGAAATTTGTTAACATCGAGTATAGATTAAAGTGTCAGGAAGTCGTTTCTGAAAGTATTTGTATTGAGTGTAGCTATGTATGGAAGTGAAAAATGGATGATGAATAGTTTGGAAAAGAAGAGAATAGAAGCTTTCGAAATGTGGTGCAAAGTAGATTGCTGAAGATTAGATGGGTAGATCACATAACTAATGAGGAGGTATTGAATAGAACTGGGGAGAAGAGAAATTTGTGGCACAACTTGACTAGAAGATGGGATCGGTTGGTAGGACATGTTCTGAGGCATCAAGGGATCACCAATTTAGTATTGGAGGGCAGCGTGGAGGTAAAAAATCGTAGCGGGAGACGAAGACATGAATACACTAAGCAGATTCATAAGGAGGTTGCAGTAGGTACTGGGAGATGAAGAAGCTTGCACAGGATAGGGTAGCATGGAGAACTGCATCAAACCAGTCTCAGGACTGAAGACCACAACAACAACAACAGTTACCCTATCTACTACCATCTTAAGATAAGCATTCTTCTGTAGCACCGAACTTCAAGAACTTATCTGTTTTTCTTTACCTTTCATATAAGTCTACATTCTGCAATAATAATCATATTGAAGTTGACACTCTTCTGTCCGTGTGTGATTACAAATAGATTTGTTTTTGGAGAGGTTGGAGCAAATCACAGTTTTGTCACTCCTTTTATTTCCCAGGCATGGTTCGCTGAAGTTTCTGCATTATCAGTAGGTTTGTATTACATTTTTGTTGCCACATGCTGTGGTTTTCCTATATTTTTGTGTTTCTTATCGCAGTTTTTTTCTTTCAAAGTTTTCCTTTTTTTTCTGGCTTGCAAAATGTAACTTTCACTGCCTTTGAGTTTGCAAACAGTGACAGCGAATGTTACTTATTGCAAATTTTCACAGTGAAGATATTGGGGAAAGAAAAACATGACAAACTGAGAAAGAAAACAACTGCATTGAAAAACATAAAAATGGAGGAAAACCGCAGTATGTGGTAACTTCAGCGAAAAATGTTGGTGAAATAAAAGAAAAGGTGAAATGATATTCTGCTCAAGGCAGACCTTCCTCAAAAACATTTCTAGACTGTTTACAGATTATAATGTTTAACGCTTAAATTGGTGTAATTTTACCATTTGTTGGGAAAATACCAGCAACTGAGATTTGACAATTCTTTATTTATATCTATGTCACAGTTGCGTGTAATTTATACGGGTGATCAGTTTAGAACGGAACAATTCGTTTTCAGACCAGACCTGTACTATAAGTGCTTATCAGTGTCGGTGGAATTTTGCTTCGATAAGCACTTTTAGTGCAGGTGTAGTTTTGCTTTGATAACCACTGTTACTGCGGATCTGGTTTGAAAATGAACGGCTGTGTTCGAAACTACAGTAGTTGTCACTATGAGTTACACGGAACTGTAACAGAAATATGAATAAAGTGTTACTTCAATTCTTACTCATTGTTAACATATTTCCTTATTTTTTTAAAAAGGTTGTTTTGCTTTTCCCGAACTCTATAACTTATAACTTCTCTACTTTGGCCATTCTCAGCTATTTTCCCATCCAAAAGTTCTCTCAGTACCGCTTCTTTTAATACAGTATGAGTAGGCTATACAACATTACTTTTGTTGATTTTTATCTTATGATGACTGGTAACTTCCAAAAATCATCACATTTCTCTGCTGAATACGTTGGGCTTCACGCTACCTGGCCACCTTCGGGCTCGTCTACGACGATCAACAAGCCACAGACAAATACTGCACTTGTGGATGGAGAGAATCCGACGCTGTTGATCCAGTTTTTATTTCAGGCTATGTCAATGGTGGCACATTCCGCCCCCGGTAGCTAAGTATTCAGCGTGACAGACTGTCAATCTAAAGGGCCCGGGTTCGATTCCCGGCTGGGACGGAGATTTTCTCCGCTCAGGGACTAGTTGCTGTGTTGTCCTGATCATCATCATTTCATCCCCATCGACGCGCAAGTCGCCGAAGTGGCGTCATTTCGGAAGACTTGCACCCGGCAAACGGTCTACCGAACGGGGACATTTTTTTAATGTTGGCACGATTTTTGTTTTGATAATAAGGATGGCATCACTGTGGTTCATTGAGTCACTGAGCAGAGATAGTGTTTACCCCATTTGTTGAAACCAGTGTTATCTCGCGGCTGCGGCAGGTGACGGGAGTACTTTGCTGTGAGCCGAGTAGTGTTGTTGGCTGCTGAATGCGAAGGGCAACATGAGTCATTAATAGAGATATCCCTGTGTCCTTTCGGTCGTAGTACAATCTTGGAGCTCAGAATGAGTGGCTCGCTGGTGTTTTGGGGACAGCTGTGGCTGTGATTTCTGACATGTTGGACAAACTATCTTGTTGTGAGTTCCACAAGTACACATATTTAACATGTGCCTAGAAAGATAGCGCTCCCATCACGTACTGTAAGCTGATGGTTTGCTAATTCTGTCCTTACTTACCTGCAGTGATCATACTGTTTTGGTTCCATAGAAACTGGTGTACCTTGTTTCTGATGTACTGGTTAGGTTACATGCCGCAGGTTGCCTTGCATGCTAACAGGGCAAGCTTTCAGAATTAACTATTACTGAAATCTGTTTAAACGAATGTTGTATCATGTTGCTGTGTCTTGTGGTTAATAATGAATTGTTTCAGGGAAGCATTTTAGTGGTCAGTTATAATGTAAACGCTACATGCAGATCAGGATTGATTGTTTATCATATGTTCTTAAACTCTAAGCCACGTATGTCCAGCTTGGTGGGTTATACTACACAAACAATAGAAAATGACTTGACAGCCAAAACTGTGCATAATGAGAAAGAATTAAAATATGTTTATACCAGTCGATGACAGCTATAATGGTAGAATGTTATCATTCAGTCCGAATGTAATGTTTTAAGAAAGTTCGTTGTCAATAGGTACTTGCGATACGTCGACGTTTCAGCCTAAACAATCTAAATGAAAATTACAGTTTTTTGAGTGCAAATGGTGGATGTATTATGAAATAAGCCTTTCAGACAGAAGGTAGGTGGGTTGGGCTTTAACGTCCTGTCGTCATTCAGGTAATTAGCGACAGGGCACAAGCTCAGACTAGACACTGGTATAACGTATGATATTCAGTGGTCTTTTCCTAGGGAACTATGTCGGTATTTACCTTCAGCTCTTTGGACATCAATGGATAACCTAAATATGGGTGCCTAGGTTGATTTGATACCCACTCCTCCGAAAAGTAAGTCCAGTGCCTTAACCACTGCTCGCCTCACTTGATCTAAATGCAGACCCAATCGTTTTCAACACACTTCAGGGGCGAACGGAGAGGGGAGAATCTATTGACCGTCAATTTCACAAACGTAATTATCATTAAATGATCAGTAATAGTGGGACAACATTCCTTCTCTGTTAAATCGTACAGTTATGCAAACATGTGCAGCCAAAGGCACGAAATGTATCTATAAAAACTATTTCTCTACGACATAGGTCTCGTTAGATGTGCTTTATTGCACCCCATTAAAATTTGCAAAAATTTTTTCTTTTACACATGGAAGCGATGATCAGTATTATCTATCATAGATCCTTCATGAGATGTACAGTAAGAACGAAATGAATCAAAAAAGCCATATGGTGGAATAAAAGTGATGGAGAAAAAAGAATAGCTCCACATTATGGAATTTTTGGCTCCACCTTGATGCAAACACTTTGTTCCTAAGCTTCAGTCATTGTCACGGAGTCATCAGTTGTGTGTCGCCTCATACACTGAGGCTCTTAACTGACAAAAGCATTTAAGAACTGGAGGTGTGCCACTTGAGTCTCGTCCTTAATAAAAGCACAGGGAGACTGCTCAGTGGTACTTCTAACGATGTGAAAAGCACACATCTCATGTTTGCTGAGGAAACATCTCTGGCGGCTGTACTTTAAACGACAGCTTGTGTCGCATTTGCACCGTGTGCTACAGAAAAAGTACCGAATGTCGTGGCGAGAGACTTAAACCGTCGGTAAAAGTTAAATGCTCTGGCGGCGAAATCATTACACGGTAGGAAAATGAGAGAAATAGGAGAAAACGTCGTTTACTTTATCCTCACGGCGAAAATTTAGTAGCATATTGTTATTTAAACCTTAGTACGTACACAACTTAAACTTGTGATCTAAAACTTTATTTTTATTTATGTGCGATTTTTCTACTTTCCAAAATCAGCGACATCTTCTGAAGGGTGTAGCTTGTCTCTGTAGATATAATCTACTCTGTCTGATCAAAAGTGTCCGGACACTTGTCAGTGGCCATTGACATGGTATGCGTCGACCCTTCACCTTTATGATGGCGTGAACTCTGCTGGGAGCACTGCTTGTTTATGGAGAAATGGCAGCCCATTTCTCGCCGAGAGCCAAAATCAGAGAAAATGCTGAATTTTGGGGACTAGAGCAAACTAGATGTTCCAACTCATCCCAACCAAAAGCTATTGTTCACAAACCATTGTCTCACAGATGCTGCTTTATGTTGATGGTGTGCTGTCTTGCTGAAACGAACATTAGTCGTCTTAGATCCGTTTCTCTAGTGTATGAAGTACATAATGCTATATAAAGCGATCATTAGCGTCAGCATTTAGTGTTTTCCCAAGTGAAATAAGAGGACCACACCCTAACCACGAAAACACTCCCATATCGTAACACCACCTTCTCCGTACTTCACTGTTGACGCTACACATGATGGCAGGTAGCGTTCTCCAGGCATTCGCCACACCCAAACCTTTTCATCGGACAGCCACAGTGTGCAGCGTGGTTCATCACTCAAAGTCCCTCGTTTCCAGTCATCTGCAGTCCAGTGGCGGCTGTGTTTACACCGCCTGGAGAATCTGTTAGCACTGGTTACAGAAATCTGTGGTTTATAAGGAGCTGCTCGAAAATTGTTTGTAATTATTTTTAAATTCCTACGTGTTCATTGTGTTGCTGGCACTTCGGAATTCACGAGTGATTCTTTCCCTGATTTTATTAAGGACCACCGTCCGCGAAGCTCGGCGGTTCTGTCAGTACGAATCTGCCTTGTCTTGATGTAGTCGTGGCTGTTCCTTGGCTTTCCTACTTTCCTACTTCACAGTCACATCACCAACGGTCGACTTGGACAGCTTTACAAGGGCTGAAATCACGGATTTGTTATCCAGAAGACATCCAATCATTATTCCACGGTGGAAGTCTAGGAGTTGTCCTGATCGCCCATTCGGATGTGTGTGTCATCTGGTAGTCAACTGCGCTTTAGATAAGCCTGTCTATATACTTCCGATCAGTGAAGCTTCTGCTACCCTCTTTAGAGTTTCAACTTTTGTTACCTTCAGCATATTTTTCTCCTAACGTGGACCACTGTTGGCTGTTTCAGGGAATATGTTTCTTTCGAACATGTTAGTAGATAATCAGGGTGAGTTCAATGCGACTGCGACTGCAGTCTGTCTCGGCGTATTCTACTGATGAATTCTTCTCGGGTTATCAGCCGAGTGGTGGCATCGTCTTGCCGCAACGTTTCAATGAGTTTCGCACCCATCATCTTCTGGCGCCAGAAACTCATTGAAACGTTGCGACAAGACGACGCCACCACTCCACTGATAACCTGAGAAGAATTCATCAGGGTGAGTTCTACCCACACTCCAGTTATAGCCGATTATATACTCATGCTCATAAATTAAGGATAATGCTGATACATGGTGAAACAACGCTCTGGTGGGCGGTTTGCGGGTTTAAATCGCCTCGGGGTATGACCATGCGGTGCATTTGACCTGTGGTCATCGCAAGGTGGCGCCGGCAGCAGTCCACATACGACAGAGGTGTGTTGGTGCATGTCAGAGTACGGTGAAGCGAGTAAGTGTGCAGACGTTTTCAGACCTGCTAATGGTGACTGTGTGTTTAAAATGGCTCAAAGAACACATATTGATGTTATGAGGGGTAGAATACTAGGCGACTGGAGGCTGGTCAAACACAGCAGGTCTTAGCATGGGCCTTCCGTGTGCCACAAACTGTGATCTCAAGATTATGGCAATGATTCCAGCAGACAGGAAACGTGTTCAGGCGCTACAGTACGGGACGTCCACAGTGTACGACACCACAAGAAGACCGATATCTCACCATCAGTGCCCGCAGACGGCCACGGAGTACTGCAGGTACTGTGATCTCAAGATTATGGCAATGATTCCAGCAGACAGGAAACGTGTTCAGGCGCTACAGTACGGGACGTCCACAGTGTACAACACCACAAGAAGACCGATATCTCACCATCAGTGCCCGCAGACGGCCACGGAGTACTGCAGGTAGCCTTGCTCGGGACCTTACCACAGCCACTGGAGCTGTTGTCTCCAGACACACAGTCTACAGACGACTGAACAGACGTGGTTTATTCGCCCGGAGACCTGCAAGGTGCAGTCCACCTATCCCTGGTCACAGGAGAGCCCGTAAAGCCTGGTGTCAATAACACAGTACATGGTTGTTGGAACAGTGGTCCCAGGTTATGTTCACGGACGAGTCCAGGTATAGTCTGAACAGTGATTCTCGCCGGGTTTTCATCTGACGTGAACGAGGAACCAGATACCAACCCCTTAATGTCCTTGAAAGGGATCTGTATGGAGATCGTGGTTTGATGGTGTGAGGTGTGATTATCATTGGTGCACGTACAGCCCTGCATGTCTTTGACAGAGGAACTGTAACAGGTCAGGTGTATCGGGACTTCATTTTGCACCAGTATGTCCCCCTTTTCAGGGGTGCACTGGGTCCCACCTTCCTCGTGATGGATGATAACGCACGGCCCCACTGAGCTGCCGTCGTGGAGGAGTACCTTGAAACAGAAGATATCAGTCAAATGGAGTGCCCTACCTGTTCTCCAGACATAAACCCCAACGAGCACGTCTGAGATGCTCTCGGTCGACGTATCGCTGCACGTCTTCAAACCCCTACGACACTTCAGGAGCTCCGATAGGCACTGGTGCAAGAATGGGAGGCTATAACACAGCAGCTGCTCGACCAGCTGATCCAGAGTATGCCAACCCTTTGTGCGGCCTTTGTACGTGTGCATGGTGATCATATCCCATATTGGTGTCGTGGTACATGCGCAGGAAACAGTGGCGTTTTGTAGCACATGTGTTTCGGGACGGATTTCTCTACTTATCACCAATACTGTGGACTTACAGATCTGTGTCGTGTGTGTTCCCTATGTACCTATGCTATTAGCGCTAGTTTTCTCTAGCGCCACCTCGTGTGGTACCACATTCTGCAGTTATCCTTAATTTATGAGCATGAGTGTATCTGGTTTAATCCACTGATGAGAGGGTGGTATCAGGTTACACTTTTGGTGTGTGGTTACACACTTGGGCTGGTTGTAATCAAAGTCATCTCCCACTCCTCTCTCCCTGAGAAACCACTGACAACTGATCAAGATTCCCCTCAATCTCTCCCCGGACCAGTAAGATACAAGCAACCTTTCATCCTCCTCATGTTTTGCAGCTGGAGTGCTTGAGTGGGTGACTTCTGCACAGTTGGGCGAGGATCGGGGTGTGGCTATTGGTGAATAACAAATTAATGTTATTGTCATGACATTAAGCAAGATCACTCGAGGTGAGCATTTGTAAATAAAAAAATTGCATGAAATAATGCACGATTTTTGTCGTTCGAGTCACCAGCAAAGACTTCACCCAGGCAGATATATAGATTGCTCTGCTGTAAGTATGTTTTCTTGCAGAGATACTGCGTGTCAACTTTATCTTCAATAATGCTAGAAGTTAAAGTAATGTTTTAAAATCCATGCCGAGGCTGGGACTTGAACACTGGTCTCTTGTTTACGAGGCAGTTATGCTCTCCACTACACCACCCCAGCATTATGACTAACACGGAATACCGTAGTCCAATGACCTCTGTAATACAATCTTCAATTCACACCTCAGCCCATTCTAATTTTTCCCTTCTTCAATCGTGAATATTGCTCAGGCTCTCCAGTATGATGCTCCCCAGCGTTGTACGTAATGAGGATATTCTGCCTGTACCTCAGGTGTAGATGATCTATTGCTCTGATGTAATTATAGCTCTCTGGAGATACGTTATTGAGTCCCAATTTTATCTTCGATAACTGTGGAAGGTGAAGTAATTAATTAAAATTTGTGCCAGTTTTACGAACTTTTTTATATTTTCACAACTTTCTTGTTTACATATGTAATCCAGCTACACGAGTTTTTTTCCCCTGCCAGCGACACGAGTTTTGGCCCCCTGCTCTTGACGTCATGTCGCATCGAGCCATATTATTTTCCACGTCAAATAGCGTCACGTCACGTCATGTCACAGTGTTATCGCAATACAGAATGTCATGAAAGGTTTATTTATCATTGCTAAGCCATACCTACAGTACTAGTGTGCGTGTGTGCGTGCTTGTGTGTGTGTATGTGTGTGTGTGTGTGTGTGTGTGTGACAGAGAGAGAGAGAGTGAGAGAGAAACGATAGAGAGAGAGAGAGAGAGAGACAGACTGAGAGATGTATTAGAAAACAAACACGGTCTCCTCTTGGTACAAATAAGATACCACAACATATTCCGCAAAATGAACGACATCATAGCAAAAGCTACAAGCACTGCAGTTTTACCGGTTTCCAACCAAAGATACTGTATGTATAAGAATTACTACATCATAGCAAAATTCTGAGATCTACAGATTTCCAACCAAAGATTGCAAGATTGAGCTCACTTCGAAGGCCGACGCTTGGCGTATGGATGTGAACACACAGTGCCAGCCCAGCAGTGACACGGCTGACATGGTCGCTGGTGCAAAAGACACTGCTAGTACACTGGTGTCCAAAAGTAAAGCAACAAACCGAAATTTTGTAAGGTTGCGTTTATTTCACCACAAAACAGTATAATCAGGTGATAGTAAAGTAGAGACAATGTAAAGAACAGAGAAAGTAAGCAATTGCAACATGCATAATGGTAGACAAAAACGTTCTTCATTTTCTTACAACTTAACGGATTTGCACACACGCTCCGACATCTGATTATTGTGCTCAGTATGAGTTGTGACCATCTCTTGTAGCACTACAGGCTTGACAATGACGGGGCGCGCTGTGTATGATGTCATCAGTCTCATTTTGGGGCAATAACGCCCATTCTTCCTGCAGAGCTGCTCGCCGGTTTCGAGGAGTGGTTGGTGGATGCTGATGTGATGCAAAATCCGTCTGCATGCTGCATCCCATACATGCTGTATGAGATTCAAATTGGAAGAGTGAGCAGGCCACGTCATGTGTGCAATATCTTCTGTTTCCCAGAAAACATCAACCACCCATGCTATATGAGGTCGGACATTATTGTCCATCAGTACGAAATCTGGGCCCACAGCATCTCGCAACAACCGCACATGAGATCCCAAGATCTCGTCAAGATACCTGACACCAGTTAAACCTTGCCGATTCAGCCATACAATTTCATGAAGAGGTGTTCGAATGTTCAGCATAATCTCTTGCCCACATCATTAGGGATCCTTCCCGATATCGATCTCTTTCCACAATGTTTAGGTCTAGAAACCGTGTTCCACGTTCCCTCCAGATGCGAATTCGTCGAGACTCACTCTCCAGACAAATTCGGGACTCATCAGTGAAAAGATCATTGGCCCACTGTTTGATCGGCCAGTTGGCTTGTTGACGACTCCACTCTAGAACTTCCGTTCTGTGAAGACGCGTCAGTGGTACACATGCAGCAAGTCTACGACAGTAAAGGTCACTCTGCCGGAGCCTTCTGTTCATCGTTTGCGTCGATACAACACCTCTAGTGGATGCTGCTAGGTCAGAGACCATTTGCTGTGCAGTACTAAGGCGGTATTGTTGTACCCTTATAGCCAAATAGATCTTCTCTTTCTGATATCAGACATGGTCGGATCTGCCCCAGTCTTTAGGTTGCAGTTTCGGTCTCTTCAAACTGTCGCCACATCCGAGAAACAACAGAAGCCATCGGGTCACATCAATTTTGCGACTGTCCTGCTTCCATTCCTCCTACGCCTCTCCACTGCAGAGAGTGTGGCAGGTGTCTTCTTTGTGCCATACTGCACCGTCTGTGACTCTACAAACAGCGATTGTGGATCGATGACTACCCGGTACACACTACCCCGGTTGATGGGTGCCCTAACGTCACAGCTGGCGAGGTTGTCCGTTGACCGGAATATTATCTTCCGTGCAAAACACGATCGAACATGTGTTGACCGTTGGTATGATTATATCGTGGCTTAGATACAGGACGGGGAAACAGCGGTTTGTTGCTTTAATTTTGGACATTCATCAAGAGGCCTATCATTCACAGTAATAACGTCATACAGGACCCAACACGTAACCGAAATTATGTGATCTGCATTGAAGGTAAGCATCACTATAATGGCACGGCATCTGCCAATATATGAATAGGACGGTACATGTTCAGTTAGCTCGATTCATATCTGTTGTACCCTCTTAGCAACTGGGTATGTGGTAAATTGAGCCAACTTTTCATCTGAATGGCTAATACCTTCCCACAATTTCAGAATGCAGATACCACCATCTCAGAAGGGACCTCAAAAGGGGGTTCAAATACACAGACTGTATGCAGTCCAAGTCCTGCATGTTCCACAGTTATATCACCAATGTTTCCATCAGAGTGAGGGAATGTAAGACCACTTCTAGTTGCACATGGAATCCTATCACGTACTTCCCCGTTAATCAGTTGCACATATAACACACTGCTTGTTATAGACAGATGGCTGCCAACAAAATCGTTATAATCAATCTTTGTTTCATCTCCGGTAAACTGTTCGATTTTAAGTACCCTCGGTCGCTCATATTCAGTCGCAAAGCTGGTCTTCTTCGTACATTTGTGGTGGACAGAAATCATTCTCCTTCCAAGAAAATTTAGCACACCAAGACGGCTGAATCACGTAAGCAACACTGTGCATGGCATGGACATAAACAAGACGTCTGTGCCACTATGCTGCCAAGGCAGACTCAAGCTTCAGATATTCGTGCCTTCTCCCCAGGCTGATCTATACCTTCATCTGCCACATTGTCTATAAGCCCTAATGCTCCCAACATTACAAGGATTCTCGCAACAGGCAGAATGGGACTACTTTATTATCATCTTCTTGCTTGTCTATTTTGCAATGTCTGTTCCTTCAGACATGCATGCATGTCTGGAGAAGCAGACATTGCTGATAGTCCACAGGTATGCCAAACATTATAAAATTAATTCTCTCACTACGAATTCCTTGACATCATCTGTGTTGTGCAATAGCACCATGGAATCTATTCCCTCGTCTCTTAACATGCGTAATATCCACCATCCATTATTCTAGTTTGTGCTTTCTTCGTATTTCTTTCCTAGCAAATATTCCGAAGGACCTCCTCATTTCTTATCTTGTTAGTTACCTTAATACTCTGCATAAATTTGTAGTACCACAACTCAAACATTTCGATTCTCTTCGTCCACACGCTGTTGTGTAACAAACACATATTCTCCGAAATTACTTTCTCTAATTGCTTCCTGTGTTCGATACTACAATAGTTTTTTTTAATGTAAAACGCGCTCTTTGTCTGTGCTGATTTGCTTCTCATATCTTCCTCTTCCTCGCGTCATTCCTCATGTGTTATTTTTTATGCAAGATTATAGAACTTCATCATATGATCCCCCTTTTATATTTTAATTTTGCCGTTACATTTCTGCTTTCCCTAGACACTTTCGCCTTTCTTTGATATGCTGTTATACCTATTACTAGACAAATTACATTCCTTTCAGCAGCTCATCAAATACTTCCTGATTTTCGCAGAGGACAGTAATTTCATCAGAGAATTTTCTCAGCGATGTTCTTTCATTCTGAATTTAATCCTTCTTGCTTCTCCGGCACAAGATTTCAAACACATACACCCATTTTATCTTTTCAAGTGGCTGTTTAGTTCAATAAACAGTATGGAAATGTCATGTTTCTTCTTAGTTCTAGCTTCCGTCCTCAACCGTAACGTTAGAATTGCCTTTCTGGTGCCTTTACCTTTCTTAAGGAAAGACTAATAGTCATATAACGCGCCCTAAATTCTTATTTTCATTTATGTGTTTATTATTTTGGTCAGAAACTTGGATGCATGACCTTTAATCTCCTTGAACAATTGTTCTCTCAGTTATCCTCCCTTGCGTTTTCAGCATTATATGGATTATATTGTCCTAATTTCCGAGGCTATGCATCGAGTCTTACGGACCCAAAGCATGAAGGTGTAGAATCCTGTAGGTGTTACTTCCCTCAATGATTTTAGAAACTCGTAAGAAATGAAAAGTTTTCTATGGTGCCTAGCCACAGGCATACAGTATTGTTTGAAATAACACACTGCCATTTGACTGTATGTTACTGTATTTTTTCTGTACTATCTAGATATCTGCTTTCACGCCATTATCGAGTACAAGATTCTTAGCCATTAACATCATGCTGCTCAGTATACAACAAAATGATGTTATTGGTCTAAGAGTATTGTACTCGATAATGGCGTGAAAGCCGAAATATAGATTGCACGGAATAAAAATAAAGTAATATACAGTCAAATGGTGGTATACTACTTTTTAAAAATCGGAAAAAAGTTTTCTGTTCCTTCTGTCTTATTTCAACACAGCTTTTCTAAAGCTCTGTCAAACTCGAGATTCTCATTCTCCGCTATGTCATCAAAATTTTTTTCTTCTATCAACTTATCGTACATTTCTCCCCCTCGTACGTAATTTTTCAACCTATTATGTGTCTCTTTTTGGAATTAACGAAGGAATTATTTTTGTGGCCTCAGTGTTGAATCCTTCGTTTCTAATTTGTTCGAAAATTATTTTAATCTGTCTTTATTTCTTCATATTTTTCCTACAGCCATTTCGCTGCAGTTTCCTTGCACTAGAAATTGATTTCAGTTCTGACTTACGTTGGTTTATTACTGTCTTATGTAGAACATATTTGTGTTTCCATTTTATTTCGATCAATGAAGGTAACTCTTTACTTACACGTACTTTCTTTTTTTTTTGCATAAATTCATATTTTTCCTTCTAACTTTCTTGATTGCCTCTTTTAGGGGTGTTACTTCCTCCCCAAGGGAGCTACTCACTGCGGTATTCACTATCGTAGTGGCTGCAGCCTCAGGTTGATTTCAACGCGCATCCTGATTTCCCAGTATTTCATAATCCCACGTTCTTACACTTTGATTATTCCTTATGATTCTCTTAAACTTCAGCCAATCTTTTATCATTGTGAAATTGTGATCTGAGTCTATTTCTGCACTTGGGTGCGCCATAAATCGAATATTTTACTTCGAAATCTCTTGTCTCCATCACATAAACCAGCTGACATCTTCTTGTATCTCTTCGCCTTTTCCTAGTATATCACCTCCTCTTGAGAGTTTTGAACTATTCTTAGGTTCTTTCTCCTCTCCCGTTGATAATTCCTATTGCTGAGCCCGTACGTTACTATATCAACGCCTTCCATTCCTTCTCCAACTATTGTTATTTTCTATGTTAACTGTTCAGGTCTCAAGTACTCTTTCTCTCTCTCTCTCTCTCTCTCTCTCTCTCTCTCTCTCTCTCTAGTCGTATTCTGCTGGCGTTGTCGCCCAGTCGCGCATATAAAGATACACTCCTGGAAATTGAAACAAGAACACCGTGAATTCATTGTCCCAGGAAGGGGAAACTTTATTGACACATTCCTGGGGTCAGATACATCACATGATCACACTGACAGAACCACAGGCACATAGACACAGGCAACAGAGCATGCACAATGTCGGCACTAGTACAGTGTATATCCACCTTTCGCAGCAATGCAGGCTGCTATTCTCCCATGGAGACGATCGTAGAGATGCTGGATGTAGTCCTGTGGAACGGCTTGCCATGCCATTTCCACCTGGCGCCTCAGTTGGACCAGCGTTCGTGCTGGACGTGCAGACCGCGTGAGACGACGCTTCATCCAGTCCCAAACATGCTCAATGGGGGACAGATTCGGAGATCTTGCTGGCCAGGGTAGTTGACTTACACCTTCTAGAGCACGTTGGGTGGCACGGGATACATGCGGACGTGCATTGTCCTGTTAGAACAGCAAGTTCCCTTGCCGGTCTAGGAATGGTAGAACGATGGGTTCGATGACGGTTTGGATGTACCGTGCACTATTCAGTGTCCCCTCGACGATCACCAGTGGTGTACGGCCAGTGTAGAAGATCGCTCCCCACACCATGATGCCGGGTGTTGGTCCTGTGTGCCTCGGTCGTATGCAGTCCTGATTGTGGCGCTCACCTGCACGGCGCCAAACACGCATACGACCATCATTGGCACCAAGGCAGAAGCGACTCTCATCGCTGAAGACGACACGTCTCCATTCGTCCCTCCATTCACGCCTGTCGCGACACCACTGGAGGCGGGCTGCACGATGTTGGGGCGTGAGCGGAAGACGGCGTAACGGTGTGCGGGACCGTAGCCCAGCCTCATGGAGACGGTTGCGAATGGTCCTCGCCGATACCCCAGGAGCAACAGTGTCCCTAATTTGCTGGGAAGTGGCGGTGCGGTCCCCTACGGCACTGCGTAGGATCCTACGGTCTTGGCGTGCATCCGTGCGTCGCTGCGGTCCGGTCCCAGGTCGACGGGCACGTGCACCTTCCGCCGACCACTGGCGACAACATCGATGTACTGTGGAGACCTCACGCCCCACGAGTTGAGCAATTCGGCGGTACGTCCACCCGGCCTCCCGCATGCCCACTATACGCCCTCGCTCAAAGTCCGTCCACTGCACATACGGTTCACGTCCACGCTGTCGCGGCATGCTACCAGTGTTAAAGACTGCGATGGAGCTCCGTATGCCACGGCAAACTGGCTGACACTGACGGCGGCGGTGCACAAATGCTGCGCAGCTAGCGCCATTCGACGGCCAACACCACGGTTCCTGATGTGTCCGCTGTGCCGTGCGTGTGATCATTGCTTGTACAGCCCTCTCGCAGTGTCCGGAGCAAGTATGGTGGGTCTGACACACCGGTGTCAATGTGTTCTTTTTTCCATTTCCAGGAGTGTATTGTTGGCGGGGTTGATGGTTGATTTGGTTGCAGTTCTGATTAGAACAATCCCGTAGCTTAATTGCTCACAGTAACTCACTTTAGCTTACCATTCGTAACGACACCTACCCCCGTCGTTCCACTTTTGCATGCAGTTAATATTACTCAGTATTCGTGTGTTCATTTCATTTGACTGAGCCCTCTTACGAACGCGTGCTGAAAAGTGATGACTCCGATTTTTTTTTACATGAAAACTCTTAAAACTTTTTAATAAAGCAAGGCATTATTAACATTCTAAATCTTTATTATTCGTGTCCACTTTTACTTAGAGCCCTCTGCCGCTAGAGCGCTGCGAATTGCAGCGAGTGACATGGCGGTGTGTAATGTAACTACGTGTATATCAGTGCGGGAGAAACAGCGTGTTGTAATCGACTTTCGAATTCGAAGAGTTCGTCCCGTACATGGTAATGGGCAGTAATGGTAAAAAGTTTTATTGTCTTCTACTTCCATCATTCTACTTAGCGTCAGACAGTGGCGCGAGCAGTTACGTAAACTACTCCGTAATACTTGCGACCGGCTCCCACGCTATTACGCTGAGCTAGGAACGCCACTACGGTGTGGCTGAATGGCAGCCGCCAACTTCCTGCCATAAATCCGCCAATGGGAGGGCTGACTGCCACCACGTGAGATATGCAAGAGGGCCAGAGGTAGCGGCCACAGCGGCGTGACCCCCGCTGGAAGTGTGCACCATTCCTGCCTACCCAGGGCGACTTGCTCCTTCCGTGCAGTTCACTCCGCAGCCGTGGCCAGTTTCCGTGGATATTGTACCCTCAGTAGTAGTTCTTGGAAACAACACCCATTTCTTCCTGAATCCTAGCATTCCTCATTTTACGTGAAGGATAAACACCCCGGATGCCCACCTGAGTTCCTATACCATCTTCACAAGTACACTCCACACTTGGAGCACCCTGTCCTTCAGTAAGACAATGTCAGACCACACACTGTCATTGACCATCCTCCATACAGTCCTAACTTGGGCCCATACGGTTTTCACTTGTGCACAGAACTTACAGAACCCCTTAGAGGACTTCATTTTGAAAGTGATGAAGTAGCACAAGCAAAGCTGAGGTTGTGGTTACGCCAGGAAAGTCAGTCCACACTAATGGTATCGACAAACTGGAAACTCGATGGGAGAAATGTGTTCTTCGCCAGGGTGACTGTGTTGAGAAGTAATATGTAGATATGAAGAATAAAGATTTAGAATGTTAATAATCTTTCTTTTATTCAAAAAGCTTTAAGGGATGTCTCACAAAAAATTCAGAGATATTTCAGTACGCTCTCTTACATCTGCATCCACCCTTCGCGTTTCCATTTTCAGATTTTCTTATTTCTCTACCTTCCTTAGGCTTGCAAGAAGAAATACTTTCGTTGAACTTTCATATTTTTCTCAAAACAGAGCATGTCATAACGGAGAGAAATCTTCATATGTAGCAGTAACCTCGGCATAAATCAAGGAAGTATGCAGAATAGATACGAATGACAACGCTGGAAGCTCCATGAGGTTGTTTGCGGACGATGTTAAATACAGTGGAACAGCAACGCCAGCTAGTAGTAGGTAACTGCAGAAAGACCTGAAAAGATCGACACTTGGTGCAAGGATTAGCAGCTGACCTTCAGCTTGAACAAGCCTAACGTACGGAGCATAAACAGGAGGAAAGAGCCGTTATTCTATGATAACACAATTGCCGAACAATTATGAAACCAGTCACAACCGTTAAGTGAATGTGCGAATTATGCTCGCTGAGCAATTAAAAGTGGATCTTCTACATAAAACTAATCAGAGGAAAGACAGATATCAAACTGGGATTCACTGAAAGAATCTTCACTAAGTGTAGGCCACTCACGAAGGGGGTAGAATACGAAACTCTCGTTCAATGGGTTCTTGAATATTGCACGTCAGTCTGGGACCAGTACCAGACAGGGTTAATGGTGGAAAGAGAGAAGATCCAAGGGCCGGCCGCGGTGGTCTCGCGGTTAAGGCGCTCAGTCCGGAACCGCGCGACTGCTACGGTCGCAGGTTCGAATCCTGCCTCGGGCATGGATGTGTGTGATGTCCTTAGGTTAGTTAGGTTTAAGTAGTTCTACGTTCTAGGGGACTGATGACCACACATGTTAAATCCCATAGTGCTCAGAGCCATTTGAACCATTTTTGAAGATCCAAGGAAGGACAGCGAGTTTGGTTGAAACCTCATTTAGTAAGCATGAAACCGGAGATGTTCATTAAGTTCCTTTGGCAGATGCAACGAGCGAGGCGTTGCGTATTATGGTGTGGTTTACTGTCAAAATTCTGCGAGCATACGTTCCTAATAGAGTGAAACAATATATTTGTTCTTTCTGCGTATGTTTTACGAAATATCAGCAAAGCAAAGTTATGGAGATTCGTACTCATACGAATGTTTATCAAAATGAATTCTTCTCGCGCACCATTCACGTTTGGAACATTAAATTATGGGGGGGGGGGGGGGGGAGGTAGAGTGAGAGTGGGGCACCGAACACCCTGCGGATTATATATGTAAACTACGTTACTCATACAGGTTGCCTACGACTAGACGTTTACAGCGCTAAAGTGATGACACATTACTAAAACTCAGTGATTTAACATATTAGTGAAAAGCATTGTTCTGAATCAACAGGGTGGGTGAGGGGTCGCTCCCTACTTTTAAATGTCCGTAAGTTTCGTGGTTGTTGGTATTTGTTAATGAATTTTGTTGCGTTTTGTTGCAGGATCCCAGAGAATATCTTGACTGTCCGTAGCATCTTCCTACGGTAAACGACGAGAGAGCAGGAAAGTTGACCTTACAAGAGCGCGCCCAGGTAGCTTCGCGGTTTAAAGTGTGGCGACCTGTACCGCTTTTTCCAGCGATAATTGGGGGGTGTTCATGGCCGTCATCTTATACTTAATGCTAAAACCATTAGGAATTGTCACACCACGCTAATGATAATTGCGTTAGTTATGGACAAACCAACAGGAGGACGACCTTCAGTGGCGCGATCTCCACAAAACGTAGCGACAGTGAGGGACATCTTCACACGAAATCCTGGTAAATCAACATGCCAGGCAGCTCGTAAGAGTGGAATCAGCAGGCACTCACTGCGTATTGCGTAAAAAAAAGGGATCAGATCAGGAAACCCCATTATGTTCAGAAATTTACGTTGGAGGATTGTGACAGGCGGATGGAATACGGGGAAATTATGCTATTATGTCATAACGATTGGCCGAATTTGTTCAAGAACACTATTTCGAGCGATAATCGGTATTTCACGTTGAGAGATTCGTCCGTCGACACAACTGCCATTATTGAGCAGAAACAAATCCAGGAATGACAACTTAAAAGTCAGAAAGTCGGCCAGAATTGACATTCAGGTACGGGATCACTCCGGATCGCCTCATTGGTCCTTCATATTGCAAAACATTAGGAACAGCGACACATATCGTCAGATGCCGGATGAATATGTGTGGCCACTGACGTCACAATAAGAAAATGTTGCGGATATCCTTTTTTAGCAAGACATTTGCCTGCATCGTTCGTGACTGGCTGGACTACCACTTTAAGATGGCTGTGGCTGGGAAGGCGAGGACCCCATGAATGGCCTCCGAGAAGACCCGGCCTCATCCCTAATGACCTTTCCTTGTTGTGAAGTTGGGTCAAAGAAGAGATATACTAAACAAACCCATGCACTCTGGACGAATTAGAGGAGCGGATCACAGTTGTCCTCGGAAATGTACCTACGATTTTCCTGCAGAAATCAATTGATGACATTTTTGTACGTTTACGTCGTTTGGTCGACATCGCAGGAGCATATGTAGAATTGTCGTATAATACTCATATTCTCATGATTCTGAGAAGAATGATCCTGAGAACCGACTACGGCTTGTTCCGTGTGCACATATTCACTAATAAAAAAATTTATGGACACTTAGAATTAGGGAGCCACTTCTCATTCACCCTGTATTTTGAAACATTATGTCACCAGCTCTATCTAAAATGCAAGTTCTCGTTGCCCAGGAAAATCAGGCTGATCGATAGCGCATTTTATTTGATAATTTTTCTATAAGCTACTGCTGTGACAAAGATGCGAATCCTCTGTAATACAGAGGCATGTGCTTATTCATGGGACACAGCCCTTTCGACAGGTCACTTTGTCACGGAAGTGGCGGAAAATTTAAGCGCTTCCTACGGCTGCAGGTGATAGGAATTATTAAACAGGAAGTTGAACGTGTTGTCCAGAGCCTGCATCCGGGACAATGGCGGCTGGCTCCAGAAGCGGGCGCAACATCCCGAGAGGAGCAGTACCGGCCGGCCTAAACCTGTTACCGCAGCATCTTCTGCCGCTGCCGGTCCGTTGGGAACCCCAACGGATTTTTAACGACTACATTCGCACATGTCCGGTGAGCTACAAACACTGACGTGTCCAACCGCTTTATGGTGACTTTACCTTGTTTTGCCAATAGTAGGATCGGCGAAATAAGACCACTGATTGACAGGCACTGAACGTACAAGATGTATGCGTTTTCCGTTCTCAAGTTATATTATACGTGAAAGAGTTATTTTTGCTGTAAATACGGATATGTAAATAATGCGTGAGATTCGTTGTACCAACGGAGAAAAACTGTCACGGAGGTTTTGCCACTTCAGATTTGCAAATCCCGAGGTTTGAGCGACTTTCTCCTCATCGTTTGGAGATTAGATTTCAGTAGGCCATTAGGTACACTGG
Organism: Schistocerca serialis cubense; assembly: GCF_023864345.2. Taxonomy (NCBI): domain Eukaryota; kingdom Metazoa; phylum Arthropoda; class Insecta; order Orthoptera; family Acrididae; genus Schistocerca; species Schistocerca serialis. The sequence goes on from NC_064638.1 coordinate 414,799,159, forward strand.
TTGGCCGAATTATGTGTTGGAGACGTTTGAAGTCAGCCGGCCGGGGTGGCCGCGTGGTTCTAGGCGCTACAGTCTGGAACCGCGCGACCACTACGGTCGCAGATTCGAACCCTGCCGCGGGCATGGATGTGTGTGATGTCCTTAGGCTTGTTAGGTTTAAGTAGTCCTAAGTGCTAGGGGACTGATGATCTCAGAAGTTAAGTCCCATAGTGCTCAGAGCCATTTGAACATTTGAAGTCACGGAACTTCCATATGCTGCCAGACGTGTTTCCGATGTCGGTGACACGAGAGCACTGGTAGCGACGATGATTTCACTCTGTAACTGATGGTTGATGACTCAACTGATTTTTCTCTTCCATTCAGCATCAAGCGCCCGTTTCTATGTCCTACTAGGGAGTGGTAGCCAGCAATTAGGTGAATCGGATAGTATTTACGTTTTTCCAAACAATCTTCTTCAGTCATAGACATCGACGAAATCTCTCCTAGTTTGTGGAAGTTACGTGACTTCGTTATATCTCCATGACATAATTCGGCCAACCAGTGTATCTAGTGGCCTACTGAAATCTAGCCTGACAAAGCTAACACTGCAAGAACTCCGTGAAGCATTTATTCGAGAATGTCGCCGCGAAGGACTTCATTGTCATAAAATAAAAAAAATGAAAATAGAAATTTAACTATAACTACGTTAATCTTATGTGGAGAATAACCTCTTACCATGATATTTTTAGTCACGAGATCCGATTGCAGAGTATGAGTTTATTCTAGCACCATTGTTAATTACATATTAGGGGAAGGAAGTAGAAGGTGCCAACGAAAGAAAGAAATACAGAAGTGTTACTGAAAAGACTCGGTTACAGCAACATAAGTCACTAATAATGAAGTTGAAAGGGTGGTCTAGGAAGTTATTGTAGAAAAGGCGGGAGAAAAGATGTGAAGAAACTGATGAAGAAATAAATTCGCATGGTCGTATTCTCTACTGCTATGACTGCTTTTATCGTCTTACCTAAGGTAATTCTACCTTTCTTATGTTTCATACACACGTGTGTCGTTCTCTTTTTTTTAATTGTATAAATGATGTTTATTTATTCTTCCTTTCTAGTACTATCCTTTCAGGTGTTCCTTTCGATGTGATATACGGCGGTGGCAGCAACTTACCTGTGACATATGCCCCACGAACTAATTTTAACGTGAGATACCAAAATTTTATAAGTTATGTCTTTTTCGAATTAGTCTTAAGCCGTCTTGTTAGTATGTAATACGACCACGCGAGTTATTTATAACTTCATTCTTCCTGTTTACTCCTTCCTGTGTGCTTTCAGCTTGTCTGATGAAGTTCTACTTGGGCGAAACGCGCAATAAATAAGTCACATATCAATCAGTTGATGAATAAATGTTAGTAGAAAGCACTGAGTGAGCACACATATAAGCGAAAACAACTTTCGTTGTATGTCAATGCAAAGACGCCAACAATGAAGGCGTAAAATTAATTTCAATGCTAAGAGCATAGGAGACAACGGGTGGATGGGAAGAGCACGAGCAGGGCCTCATCGAGAGTGAGAAATTGTTTGCTGGCGTCTAATAAACAGTAAGATTGTAAATAGGCTGTTTAGGTTTTAATATTGGTAACGCCACGTAGCG